>NC_135573.1:150003258-150658258 GCF_965152235.1 Eretmochelys imbricata
TATATTAAAGTTATTTACTACTTTCCATTATAATCCTATTTTCAATTTTTCAGTCATTTTTTGACAAACTTTAACTATTTGGTGAGAATTTTCCATGCTCAATCTCAGTCACAGATCCATCACACACCCCGTCTTGGACACACACCAGACTGCTGTGAAGGGGATCCAACAGCTAGATTCCCTTTGTGTTAAGCTTCTGGAGTCTGAATGGAGTCCAGGCACTGCCCATGTCTTGGGGCCTCTAGGCACACTCTTTGGGTGCAGACCCTCTGTATAGCACCTCCTCCTGAAAGCTGCAAGTAATGATCCAAGTGCCTAACCCTGGGGACCAGTATTGACTCCCCAGACCTTCCCATAACTTAACTATACCCTGTCCCAGAACTCCAGTTTTGTGGGTGGTCTGAGTCCACAGGTGAACTTCAAGGGCAGCCAGGTCTAACAATTAACTCACAGACAGACTTCATACAGGATTCTGAAACACAACTGTTCTTTACTTATGTGAACGAGAAAAGCATAGATGTATATAAAAATAATAAACCATATATGCATTTCCCTGCCTCAGTTTCTTTAGCACTCCGGCGCAATCTGGGCTGGGGTCAGAGTCCTCTTGGGGAATTTAGGGTCCCTTTGCTGCAGCACATGGCTTTTCTTAATCACGGAGCCTCACTAGCCCATCAAACTTTCTCTAACCTTGGCTGGCCCATGCCCTTCCTCTCTCTTGTTCAAAGCTTCCTTTTCCTGACTCAGGGAGTCCCTCTAGTTTATATGTTCTACCAACAACACCTGGTTCCGTTGTTCTCTTGCTGACAATTTTCCATTCTCCAAACCTCAACCCCTTACAGACAAGCTGAAGGAAGTAGCTTCTCCCAGCTCCAGCCATCCTTTTTAGAATACCTCTTGATTGGTACAAGAGCAATCATTAAGGTTAAAGCTCTCCATTGTATCTAGTCTGAGAGAGACATGCTTACAGCCTTGTAGTAATTGGTGGATCAGATAAACATACAAGCATTCCATGATACAGCAATTGTCATAAGAATAGTTTCATAATGTCAACCATAATTCATAAGTTTCACAAACAGATTTCCCCAAATTGTCAGTCTCTTCCTCAAGCTGACTTTTTTAAAAAAATCACAAATGACTGTTATAATTATCTAGAATGAAGATATTGAAAAATAGAGAGTTTCAGAACTTCTCCAACTTTGGAAAAGTTGCAGTGTAGGAGTTACAGAATTTAGTTTTTCTTCTTGTTACTTTAATCATTCCAGTTGCAGAATTTTTGAAAAGTAAACAATGTGGAAAAAGGAGGGGAAGGAGAAAAATGTAAAAAAATCTAGACATTAATTTTATTGAATTCAGTGACAAAAAGTGTGGGGGGAGCAAATGGATGAAAAATGAAAAATGTTTGCCTCTACCACACTGTTCAGTCTACTTGTATGCTATTCCTTTCCCCTTCCTGTGTCTTTCCTCTCTAGATAATAAACTCTTCAGGATGGGGAAGGGACTGTCTACTACTCTGTATTTATGCAGTGCTTCTCACAAGAGCACCCCATTCTTGATTGGCTCTTAGGCACTACTGTTATAAATAAATAATACACTAATTTATGTCACATGAGGATCTGGACATCTATTTGGAAGGTAAATATCAGATTCCTATTTTACGGAGATTCAAAGATGCCAATATTTTCTAATGTGGATACTAAGTTTGACTGTCTCAAATTCTGAAGGACCAAAATGGAACACTTTTTCCCTGATTTTTAAAAGTATTCAGCACTTTCAACTCCAGTTGAGATACACAGCACAGTTATATTAATTAATATTGGTATTTATATTATTAGCTGGAACATTACCATGGGAAACAAAAATTTGCAACCTTTGAAAGATATGAGGGGGGCTATGTACATTTATGTGTTGAGTTTAGTTTATGTTTTGCTTTTGCTTAGTGTTTCCAAGAAGTGAAGCAGAACAGGTAAATAGTACTATTTATTGAAATCTTTATTGAAGTTTTATCTTGCATGTGTGGATTTCAACAGATTCTTTGTTGCACCAATTATAGAACACACTGGTTGTATAACTAGATGCACGCAATCATATGGTACATCAGAGTAGATAAATGTGTTCCCATACCCTCTTTATAAAAAAGTGACAATGCCTCATTTATATGAAAATATATTTTAAATTATATAATAATTTTAAAGAGTATATTACAAATAGTAAAGAAATCCTATTGAGTCATTCTGTCTCACATGATGAGAGGGAACAAACTCTTTGTGCCTGTTTGGCTGTGTCATTCTAGAAACATGCAACATTTCCTGATTAATCATTTGCACAGCAATGGAAGGGAACAAGTTGGGGAGGTGAAGCAGAGTTATAACTTAAGAGAAGTATCCTGTAATTAATCTCTCTTTTACCTTGTTCTATTTTTTTTCTTGTTCAAACATTAACAGAATCAAGTATCACGAACATAACCCAGTGTGAGGATTGAGGTGCTGCCTTATCTTTTCATTACACTTTTCTTTTGTACTGTGAATGAGGAAAGAAGAAAAGGGAACCAGATTTCCAGGCATTTTCTATGTGCATGAAGCAAATCTCACTTGATGTCATTGAACAGTTAAACTGTTAAGAAGCACTTGCTCATTATTCTCTTTTCTGAACGATCTATGAAATGCAGGATCACATAAATGGTAAATGCAGTTCTAGGCACAAACACTGGGTGCTAGTGACCTCAGACATCCTTAAGTCATGGCATATTCAATGAGCAATCTTGGATAACTGCCCAAGCAGTCAGTGCCAAAGAAAGCTCTGACAGGTCTTACAGTGGAGATTATAGTTAAATCTAAACTGATTCACATTGCTTTTTATTTTCAGAGTCTGACAGATGGAAATAGATATGAAGGAAGTTTCTAAACTTCACCACGTGTTGACTTGTTTCACTCATATTCTGTACGTTATATGGAAATGTGAAGGGTTACTCTGGTTGTTATGGTTGAATCTGACCTTTATGAGATCTTCTATTCTGAGCAATTGAATATATCCACCTTTGATGAGAGCCCTGGGATACCATTAAATCAGAATAGTGTTAGTGTGCGGGCTGTTGTGACTGAATGTGGATACTGCACATCAGTTGCACTCTATGATGCATGCATGAAATACAAGGCTAGCTGTTTGCTGTTAATTGCTACAGAAGGAAATGATCCTTTACTAATAGACATAAGTTGATTTAACAGAATAAAGCTGGACTGAAGCACAATGCACCATGCGTTAGATCTAATGGCAGAACCAAACCAACCAAACAAAATCGATACAAATGGGTAAAGCAGCACAATAAAGCTCCATGTTAAAATTGGCATAAGCAAATTTCTTCAGGGATGTTTAGTAGTTTTACTTGAGAAATTTGGTAAGAAGAACTGCAGAAACATGTTATAACTGCACCTGTAGAATTTAGGAAATGAGCTGTACCAATTATATGTGTGAGAATTAGTGAGTAGTGGACTATAAGGCCTCTGATTGGAGATGGATCAGTATCCAATACCAAACCCGCCAGATTTATTACCCAAACTATCAGGAAGAGCAATGTTTTAAAAATACCCTTGACTTGTCTCAGGCTTCTCAACAAATATCATTAAAACCAGGTTCCAAAATATTTCTTATGGTGAATATACATAAAAGGCTAATTAGGAATGAAAGACAACAAGCAATATGGCATAGCTAGTGCACTTGCCATATTCCAAAGAATAATGAAGCTGGTTCTCCAAATTAATATTTTGAAACTAAGACACTTAAAAAACCTTAAAGTGTTTTTGAAAAGGATAAAGAAGTACAGAGTTACCATTAAGGAAGAAAAGTATGCTTTAACTGGCACTGCAGTCTGGCAGTATTGGTTGGTGGCTGGCTGACGAGAGATGCTTGGGAAGAGGAAGAAAACTGAACTTTTCTTTGAGTTCATTTTGAGTCTGAACTGAAGATTCGGTGATGATGATGGACTTCCAGATTGAAATACATTTGCAAATTTTGATCTTTTGTTTATGTCTCAATATTTGTTTCAGAAACTTGTTTTGAAATTTTCAGTTTTCATTTTTGAAAACTGCCATTTTTTTCACACAGTTGACAGCAGCATAATGTGAAAAAGTAGGAAAATTGTAAACTGCACATATTAAAGAATAAACCAAATATAATGGCACCACACCCATCCACCCAGCTGTGTGCTAGTTTTCCATTATGTTTAGAAGAAAAAAAATGAAAAGATGTATCTGTTCTGTACTCCCCCAAACACCAGATTTGGAGACAAAGTGGGAGAGGGTCAGAGAAACAGCAAATTGGCAGATAACTAACCTGTCTGTCCCTCTCATTCTCAATCTGGGATCCCTCACTTAAATAAATACAAATGATTAATTTAGTCCACATGATGTTACCATGTTCTGAGGTGTTCATCTATGTGCCCTAAGGTGGTCACTGATGACAGCCACTGCACATACTGTCTTTACTATAGGATGGGGACTGTGATGGGGTGTATAGGCGCCACACGGATGAGTATGGGGCAAGAGAGGCCCTGGCAGCAAAGATAACGCTACCCCTCCAGCCCTGTCCATCATGTATGATAGGGAGAAGGCCTTTAAAAGTGAGGAAGCTGCAGTCAGCAGGGGGAAGGAGCAGGATTGCTCTAAGCAACAGACTGCAGGAGTGACTCCAGAAGTTGTAGCTGGAATTCCTAAGCAGGAAACCTTCACCCCAATCCTGAGGAGAGTACAGCAGACTCCCAGGGTAAGACAGACAGGCTGAGCCTGTCTCAGAGACCCAACCAGAACAATTTCCGCATAACATTTGTGCTGGGGCTGTATCGTTGGCCGCACTGTGGATTCGCCACCCTCCCTGCCTGCCTTTGCTGAGACTGCAGGGAGGGAGTACTCTGACTATGTGGGAGTTTATGACTTTCATTTTGATCTTCCAGCCAGAAAGAGTTAAGGAGGACCACAAAGGGAAGAATCCTCCCTTGTAAATAGTGGGAAAGTGGGGCCTGGCTTTTGACCAACCAGTGTAGCTAACTGGGCATGATCGTGTTCTCCCCTCTTCCCCACCCCCGCCCCCAAGGAAGGAACCACCAAGGACTTGGTTACAAGGAGTATGAAGTGCACTAGTAGGCACAGATTCAATCACCTAGTACTGAAATATCTCCAGTCATACTGTTCTCTCCCACCCCATCCATGGCCTGCTGTTTTTCATCAAGGCTACTGGTAGTCAGATGTTCCAGAACAGTGTACTGTCAGGGTAGCAGATATCCATTCATGCTAAAGCAGCCCCTCCATGCCATCTATCTGTTACAATTTTACCTGCCATACTAAACAGAGACTCTGAATAGATGCTGAATAGTGAGTGGGTTAGGTGGAAGATGGACAGCTATGCATCCCTCTTCAGCTGGCACTACTGAAGGGGGTTGGTGTCAATGGACTCCATTGTGGGATCCTGCAGGTATCACTCCAATACCCAGAATGCTTTATCAGCTGCAAGCTGCTCATTAGGAGGACATGGAGCTGATGAGCTCTGAGACTCTAGGCTATCTCAAAGTGATCTTTTTACCTCAGCATTAATACAGTAACATTTTGCCCCTGCTGCATTTGCACTAGTCTTGCTTCCTGATCTGGCTGCTGGGTGTCACGGACTGGAAGATCGTGTTCAGTTACTTCAACCTCCAAGTCTGTGTCTTAAGTGGCCTCTATTCCCCAGGAAAAAGAAAGCCATGTTGGCTTAAAATCAGGTAGGTGGCCACAAGGTATTGTTCTTTCTCTGTATATTGCCTTGAAAGAGAGATTGCCCATCAGCACAGAAAGCATTTTCTGTACCAGGGATTTGCCAGTGCTGTCATTGTCTGGGTGGTGAAAGCCCTGAATATCAAGGAGCAAAGAAACAGTATAACCTGGCTGATACCTGTGTCATCCCTACTGATGAGCTTTGTGCGCTCACTAAAATGCCATAGGATGTCACTCAACTTCGTCATCACTGGCCAGACTGAGGGTTCCAGTTGCAGGATGGGTCTGTCTGTGCCTGAGCAGAGCCACGACATACAAAACCTATATAACAGCTCTCTGCTCGCAGTCTAGCATAGGGGTGCTGGAATTCCACCTTGTCACCACCTTCATTCAGTGAGAAGACCTTAATAATGTCACCTGATGCTGCGTGAGGCTATGCCTACATTACAAGCTAGGGGTGAGCCTCCCAGCTTGCAAACACATAGTGGCGCACATATAAATAGTAGGGTAGCCACAGTAGCACAGGCAGCAGCCGTGGAAGCACGGCTTAACTGTGCTGAGTATGTACCCACGGAGTTCGGGTGGGTTTGCACTGGCTACGGCTAAGATGTGCCACCACTGCCACTGCCTGCTGAGACTACCACTGCTCCATTATTAGTCACACTTCTGTGACTCTCACTGAGCTAGCGTGACTGTGTGAACTCAAGATCAAGCTGGGAGTCACACCCTTAGCTCCCAGTGTAGACATAGTCTATGAGTGCTGTTTGCCATAGGCTTTCTGAAGGGACTACAAAGCCTGTCAGCTGTGGCAACAGAGAGCATAAGCCTCCAAGAACTCCTTGACCATAAATTTAGACAGTGCAGAAGACAAGCAATGTGTCAGACACAACCATCACTCACTGCTTTTCTGATGTGCAAACTATTGTCAGAAGCCACAAACCCAGGTGACAGAAAGGGACTTCAGCTGCTCCTCGGTAATAGATTCAAGTTTCTCCAACATGTTACTTGAGGTGTGTTGTTTCCCAAAAACACATATGCAGTGTGGTATGCTGTTAATGGAGTGTGATGCTGCTTGTGATGCTGCTGCTCACCAATGTACAGTGCCACATAGTGACCTTCTTATTTACTCCTCATAACACAAGAACTAGGAGTCATCAAATGAAAATAGCAGCAGGTTTAAAAAAAACAAAAGGAAGCATTTCTGCATACAATGCACAGTCAGCCTGTGGAACTCTTTGCCAGATGATGTTGTGAAAGCCAAGACTACGATAGGGTTCAAAAAGGAACCAGATAAGTTCATGGAGAATAGCTCCATCAGTGGCTATTAGCCAGGATGGGCAGGGATGGTGTCCCTAGCCTCTGTTTGCCAGAAGCTGGGAATGTACGACAGAGGATGGGTCACTTGATGATTACCTGTTCTGTTCATTCCCTCTGAAGCACCTGGCATTGGCCACTGTTGGAAGACAGGATACTGGGCTAGATGGACCTTTGGTCCGATCCAGTATGGCCTTTTCTATGTTCTTATGACCTGACCACA
Source organism: Eretmochelys imbricata (assembly GCF_965152235.1). Classification (NCBI taxonomy): domain Eukaryota; kingdom Metazoa; phylum Chordata; order Testudines; family Cheloniidae; genus Eretmochelys; species Eretmochelys imbricata. The sequence continues at coordinate 150,010,537 of NC_135573.1, forward strand.
GATTCATGTTTCTGTGATCAGATGTACCCTTCTGCCATCACAGTTGTCTAGCACTGCCTTGGTCACTGCACCACATAGTTTTGGCACTGCCTTTTTGGCAAAGAAGGACTATTTAAGTATCTGCTGAACTGGAGCACCAACAGCAGAAAACTCCTTGAAATCCTTATCCTCCATGTGGGAGAAAAGCAGCAGGTCCACTGCCAATATCTTACCACAGACTGTGGTCATCAACATAGCCATAGGGAACATGCAGGCATATTGCTGTCTCCTCTGTGTACTCCCAGTTATTATCTGGTGATTTCTGTTGGAACTATTGGATGGTATCCTTGTGAGCAGCAGTCGCACTGGCACCTGCTGCTCTGTGGACCCAGGGGATGTTGTACATGCTTGTTCATGCTTGATGTCCCTAAGCATTTGAAGTCACAAGCAAGACTGACCTGAAACCTGCACTGTGACACATTGTCCTTGAATTTTCACTGTCACCAATTTTAAAATAATTCCACACCCAGGAGTATGTCTGCCTTATTGGTGTTGCATGTTGGGTTACAAGGTTTGCAGTTGCAGATGGTTGCTGCTGAGAGTGACAGACTGGAAGAGCTTTGCCTTCATCCCTAATGCTCCCAGCAAATCCCTTTCCATATCCCCTCCCCACCAGGAGCTATTATTAATGCCATTCCCAGGGTTGTAAGGTAGGTCCGTAATACAGCTTACTGAAAATCAGAATTTCTGTCCCACAGGAAATTCCAATATTTCAAAACTTGTTTGCATCCTGAATCAGGATAAAAGGTTGATTTAAAAAAATAATTACTATTTTTGTGGTTGGGGGAATAGAAAGTTCAGAACAACTTTGATTCAGAAATGTAAAAATATTTGTTAGCTGTTGTTCAGAATCTGTACTATGAAGTCTAAGGGCAAAATCCTAGGTCATCCTACATGCATCCTCCATTCATAAGGAACTGCTAATGTGCTTTCTAAGCTTTTTCTTAGCAGCATTCATGAGTAATACTTTCCATCATCTCCTGTTGTCTAGGAGACTCCATCCCATTGTGGTGGACGATGATCTGGCCCTGGTTATAGACCCTTTCCTAACCTCTTATCTGGACTATGGCAATGCAATGTACCTGGGCATGACACGTCAGCCCCTAGTGAACTCCATATAGTACACAACACTGAGGTACATCTTCTCAGCAAACCTGTTCTCCACTCTTTACACTGGCTTCCCATAAATATATAGTCAGGTTCAAGGTCTCAGTCTTTATCTTCAAGTTGCTCAGTGGCATGGGCCCAGCATAGCTAAAAGATCACCTAGGGCTCTGGGATAAACACTCTGATCGACAACTCCACTTCTCTGGCACAAAGAACTTCACCATAAGGGTAAAGCTCACCTATGCAGGAGACAGAGCTGTTTCAGGGGTTGGTCTGAGACTGTGGAACAAACTTCCACAGGAACTAAGGATCATCACAAACCTCATCACCTTCCACTTCAAGTACAAGGCTTTCATCTTCATCCTTGACTTTATCTAACACAGTTAGATACTGATGTTCACCTTTCAAAAAGTTCACTCCCCAGCTCTACCAAAACAAAACACTACACTGCACATGTAATTCTCTGCATAGGGGGAAGATGAGAGACCAAACACATATGATAGATGTTAGTCACTTAATGTTTGACTGGAAGGCATTCAGATATTACAGTGATTGTGTGTCTAAATAGGACAGAATCACACATTTGGATCCAATGAAGTGAGCTGTAGCTCACGAAAGCTTATGTTCAAATAAATTTGTTAGTCTCTAAGGTGCCACAAGTCCTCCTTTTCTTTTTGCGAATACAGACTAATACGGCTGCTACTCTGAAACCTGACATTTGGAAGGTGACACAAACTGAAGGTGAAACAAATTTTGTTTATATACATAAATTATCTTTATTTCTGGATATTAACACTTACATCCAGGTCAATAAAAGGAAAAATATAAATGATTACATATTAAGCAAGGCAGTGAAGAATCAGGCCTTTAATCCTGAAAACAATGGACATTTTGATTTGTAATATACATCTGAAATAGAGATATGAATAAATCTTCATGAAGTACATGAGTCATTCTTTGCATCAGTAAAAACTGACTTTGTTTCTGTGATTTAGTAAATCTGAATAGTAAGAAGTTTATGGGAATTTTTTTGTTAATATTTTACTTTCTAAATTATTTGCACAGTGATTTATTAAGATGTTTATTTACAGAGCTACTGAACAGCAGCCTAGAAAAGTTTGAGAAGTTTATTAGCCTTTCCAGTATTTGCAATGACTGAAACATTTTCCTAAATATAAAGATTTGATTACTTCCACCATTTAAATAGCAAGTAAGCTACTCAGTCTTTGCTAGACTAGTGGTATAGTAGTTCAGTAACCCACAGAAATATGTATCTTAATTACTGTGAAAATAATGTGGAAAATGAAAACATAACAAATAAGGTTATAGCAACTTTGGTTTGTGTTCAGAAGTATTGCTTTAATATCCTTAAATCAAAACGTCTTTGTTGAAAAGAAGTTAGCAACCAAAATGTCAAAGAAAATGTAATGAGAATTATGTAGTGTATAAATATATATTTTTATTATATTTTCCTAATTGATGTTCTCTGACAGAGAGGTAACTAATAAAATATTAGGTATAACATATGTCATTGCTATTAGTGTAATAAAATTATTATACTGCTTTTCTCTTTTCTTTTTCATGTATTCCCTGTAATGCACCACTGGTGGGCAGCAGCCAAGTGCTGTCTGGGTGAGAAGGATTGCAAGATCGAAGTGAGCCTGTGGGTGAAAATCATGTAGGTCACAGACACCATACTGTACAGCTAGGTGTTCCTGCTGTCAGATGTTCTACTTTAAAAATTCATAACACTTTGCCCTTCTAAAAGCCAGATTGTCCACTGGTTTAATTCAGAAAGTGATATCACAAATGTCACAGAAAGAAACTGAAGTAAAAAAAAAAATCAAACCTACATAACAATGATCTTATAACTCAATTACAGTGCCTTTAGCTTTCAAGGGTATTTTGGTATGGACTGTGTATGTCATACATTGTCAAATAATTCATTTTACTATGATCTTAGTTCATCATATCATTAAAATTAGAGGGAAGAAAAGAAAAAATAAAGTTCTTCTAAAGAGATATAGATTCAGGAGAGGGGGTGATAGAAGCAGTGTGGTCCAATGCATGAAACGAGGCCTGCCTTCTATTCCTGGCTCAGTTTCTAACCTGTTGACCTTAGGCAAGTCACTTAGCCTCCCACTCTTCAGCTTTGTCTACACCACAAGCTAGGGGTGTGGTTCCCCTGCTCATGTATGCATACTCACAGTAGCTCTCATGGACCTCCTGCAAGCACAAGTAGCAGTGTAGCCATGGTAGCACAAGCAACGGTGGTATGATTTAGCCATGCCAAGTACAAGTCTTCCTGAAACCAGTGGGTACAGCTCAGCCATGCCTCCGTTGCAGCTGCCCAGGATACTGTAGCTATACAGTATTTATATTCATACAAGCTCAATGAGAGCTACTATGAGTATGTGTACATGAGCAGGGAAATCACACCCCCAGCTTGTAGGGTAGACAAAGCTAAAGAGTGGGAGGCTAAGTGACTTGCCTAAGGTCAACAGATTAGAGACTGAACCAGGAATAGAAAGTAGATGTAGCCTTTGTATATGTTGTATATTTAAATTGTAAACTCTCTGGGCTTTTTGTATTCTGCCTAGCAGACCTCCAGGCACTACAGTAAAAGAAATAATTGATAATAATAGATTCAGATGCATTTTTAATCACAGTTTCTTGCTACATACCTATGCTTGCTTTTCACTAAGTAAATTTTCCCAAGCCAAAGCACCTTGATGACCTAATCTCTCCCACAGTTAAAGTAGGTATTGAATGACATTTCCAGTCTTGGGGATCTGTTCCTCCCTGCAATGGGGTTTACAGGCCGCACAATAGCTTAGGGGAGTGATAGGGCTGTACTGCAGCATACCCCCCAGCAGCTGTGGAGCATGCTCCAAATGGAGAACCTACTTAAAAGGAAGTCAAGCAGGGGAGAGTGAAGAAGAGGCTATCTGCAGGGAGGAAGCCAGTTTTCAGCTTCTGGGACAAAGCAATCCAGAGGAAAGGGTCTGGACTGTGCGTAAGCCCTGACCAGGAGCTGACCCTTTTCTCACCTCTGCTCCCTGACAAGGGAGAATAACTGGACACTGAGAAGTACCCATTTGGCTATCTGAACTATTGAGATTGATTGGGAACTATCCGCTGGGTTGGGGCAGAGCAGGGAGATAGAAAGCGGTGCAAGGCGGGTTGGTCTGATGCGATAGGAGACTGAGACACTCCTCGCCCCTTCCTCCTTTGGCCCTGGGCCAGGACGCAGTGGAGAGAGAAATCCTGCATGCTGCATCTCCCTAAATTTCCCCCCATCCATCTGAGAGAAGCCAGGGAGCACAGGGGGATGACAGACCATTTCTCAGCCTATATGCCTGTGGACCACTCAGCAAGAGCATCCCAGGACTTTGGGGACTGTTGAGCCATGGCCTGCTCTATAGGCCTGCTGGCCCCCAAGTGAAACCCACTGCACTCCCATATGTCCTTCACAAGCTCTGTGATCCCTGTGGTCTGTAACACAGAGTGAAAAAAGCCAATAAATGACTGAAGAACCACTCAGACTGCAAAGAGAAGAGATGACAGCAGAGGATCTAAGTGGCAGGGGTCAGACATAAGGAACCTTTTTAGCAGATATTTTAGGGTCTGATTGAGCCATTCCTCTAACTGGAGGCTCTTTTACTCTTTATCTTGATAATTTCCTTCAAAAGTCCCCTTAAACTGGTCCCTTGATTCATCAAGATCTCACATGATACCTCTATCTAGACAAGGAGCTTTTATAGCCACAACACTCTAAAGCATGCTGGCATTGTCTAGAGCTATTTTGTGGTAGGGTATATTGGTTGTTGCTGCAGTCTTCTGAGGGGTCCCACTAAGTCTATTCCTGTTGACTCAAAAAGGGTCCCCATAAGCAGGTTCAGCATCAAAGGGGTTTATGTGGCCCGTCCTTAGCAGCCAACAAATGGCACTCCATGGAATTGGCAGACATTTAATTAGCTTCTTTAGATATTCCTTGCTAGAAGAAATAGATCAGTAATCTGGATAGGGAGTTCTCTCTCCCCAGCTGGACAGAAAATTAAATTACGTAGACCAGGTAGAAGAGTTCAGACCTGTATAGTTCAGGAAGTCTGAGCTGTGTTCTTATATCTTTCCTCTGCAGTCAAATGTACCTTAGCATTTGAGTCTGGCCTAAAATCCCTCTGGCTGTCTTCTATGTGACTGCCTTCATTGAGAGGTCCTTCTGCTGACATTCAGATCAGAATTTGGTCACAGCAGGAGTCAAACTTGACTCTGCTTTATTCTCTCCCTCAATCTCTCCTATTGAAGTTGTTCTATTTTAATTGTATAATTGAATAATTATTAATTGACCGGTGAGAGAGTTAGAAAGACTTTATAGCCTAGTGCTTTGGGCACTCACCAGCAAGGTGGCTGATCACTGTTCAAATTACTTTTGCAAGGAGGAAGGTGGGGACTTGATTCAGGATTTTTCCATATTCTGGGCAAATACCCTATCAACAAGGCTAATGGATATAAAGGAAATCTAGCTGCTTTATGTGAACTCAGCCGAGGGGCCCAATCCAGTCGACAGCCTCTCAGCACACCTACTAAATAGGGCCCCTGCCACGTGCCTTAGGCTTTCACTTTGCAAACCACGGAAAGTAGGCAACTGTAAGCCTAAGCCTTCTGTGGGCAGCATCTCCTATTGACTATCTTAGGTGGCCTCTACCTAGTGTGCTAGTTCTGTGGACCACAGTCTATCTCAACCCACTGGGTGTGTAACTCAGGCTTTGTGGAACACAGTGTTATTTCTGTGATTTTCTAGGTTCCTAAAAGTTAGCTGTTGTGACAATTAGCATTACAACACTGAAGTCCCTTTGTGGATCCCATGCCATGTTCTTAAACAGGAAGTTAAACAAGAACAATAAGTCAGATTTGCACTCTATCACTGACATGGAGGACATTTCAATGGGGCCACAACAAGGCCATAGATTATCAGAATGAACTCTGACTCATGGAATGTACAGACCAGTATCTTCCCTCCAGGAGATGGATGAACTAGAAGAAACACCCTGGTACTAAACCAGGGATCTCCACAGAGCAAGCCCACCCTTGCACATCTCTTTGTGATTGCCTCCTTAGGCACCAAATTAATAACTACTGTATTGATCTTCTGTTGCAAATGACTAAACCACTGTACCAAAGGTATTTGCACCCTGATTGTCCTTGTAAACAAGCCCTTACTTCTAGGTGTGCATGTTGAGCAACCAGAAGGTGCTAGAGCTGATAGGCCCATCACATGAGTACCTACAGCATTTGCCCCCTAGCTCATGGTATACCTGGAATGCTTCCAAGTATCTGAAAAGTTTAGGGGTACCCTGCCGCTCACAGGGGTCCTCTTGTGTGAGATCAATTACGCTGGTGGCAAAGTAGTATCACGTTACATTTCTAGGAATGGAGTAGAAGATTTCAACTGGCAAATGTGAATAGCAGAAATTAGGCGACAGGTGACACAGATCAAATATGCTATAACTGCAATTGAAAAATGTCATATATTTGAAATAGAATATATGACTGTAAGTGTCAGTAAGCTCAGTGAACAGCAAGACAGTAATGCAGATCTCTTAGAAGGTACAGAGAGTACAGAACACACAGATTTAAATTGGTGACAATTGTAGCTAAACATTTATAGAGTCATAGAGTTGAAGGACAGAAGAGACCTATACATACAGTATGATGACAGAAGGGACCTATACATACAATATGATGGGGGCTAATTTAGCTACAACTAATCAGGAGAAAGATCTTGGAGTCATCGTGGATAGTTCTCTGAAGATGTCCACGCAGTGTGCAGCGGTTTTGATGAAAAAAGCAAATGGGATGTTAGATCTTATCTCAGTTGTTGGGTTTAGTGCACAGGTGCTAGGTGGTATTGGTAGCCTGTAATGTACAGGCAGTCAGACTGGATGATCTAATGGTCATAAGACTATAAGAATGGCCATACTGGGTCAGACCAAAGGTCCATCCAGCCCAGTATCCTGTCTACCGACAGTGGCCAATGCCAGGTGCCCCAGAAGGAGTGAACCTAACGGGTAAGGATCAAGTGATCTCTCTCCTGCCATCCATCTCCACCCTCTGACAAACAGAGGCTAGGGAATCATAGAATCATAGAATATCAGGGTTGGAAGGGACCTCAGGAGGTCATCTAGTCCAACCCCCTGCTCAAAGCAAGACTGATCCCCAATTAAATCATCCCAGCCAGGGCTTTGTCAAGCCTGACCTTAAAAACTTCTAAGGAAGGAGATTCCACCACCTCCCTAGGTAACGCATTCCAGTGTTTCACCACCCTCCTAGTGAAAAAGTTTTTCCTAATATCCAACCTAAATCTCCCCCACCGCAACTTGAGACCATTACTCCTTGTTCTGTCATCTGCTACCACTGAGAACAGTCTAGAGCCATCCTCTTTGGAACCCCCTTTCAGGTAGTTGAAAGCAGCTATCAAATCACCCCTCATTCTTCTCTTCCGTAGACTAAACATCCCAAGTTCCCTCAGCCTCTCCTCATAACTCATGAGTTCCAGTCCCCTAATCATTTTTGTTGCCCTCCGCTGGACTCCTTCCCATTTTTCCACATCCTTCTTGTAGTGTGGGGCCCAAAACTGGACACAGTACTCCAGATGAGGCCTCACCAGTGTCGAATAGAGGGGAACGATCACGTCCCTTGATCTGCTGGCAATGCCCCTACTTATACAGCCCAAAATGCCATTGGCCTTCTTGGCAACAAGGGCACACTGTTGACTCATATCCCGCTTCTCGTCCATTGTAACCCCTAGGTCCTTTTCTGCAGAGCTGCTGCCGAGCCATTCGGTCCCGAGTCTGTAGCGGTGCATTGGATTCTTCCATTCTAAGTGCAGGACTCTGCACTTGTCCTTCTTGAACTTCATCAGATTTCTTTTGGCCCAATCCTCCAATTTGTCTAGGTCCCTCTGTATCCTATCCCTACCCTCCAGCGTATTTACCTCTCCTCCCAGTTTAATGTCATCTGCAAACTTGCTGAGGGTGCAATCCACACCATCCTCCAGATCATTTATGAAGATATTGAACAAAACCGGCCCCAGGACCGACCCTTGAGCCACTCCGCTTGATACCGGCTGCCAACTAGATATGGAGCCATTGATCACTACCCGTTGAGCCCGACAATCTAGCCAGCTTTCTATCCACCTTATAGTCCATTCATCCAGCCCATACTTCTTTAACTTGCTGGCAAGAATACTGTGGGAGACCGTGTCAAAAGCTTTGCTAAAGTCAAGGAACAACACGTCCACTACTTTCCCTTCATCCACAGAGCCAGTTATCTCGTCATAGAAGGCAATTAGATTAGTCAGGCATGACTTGCCCTTGGTGAATCCATGCTGACTGTTCCTGATCACTTTCCTCTCCTCTAAGTGCTTCAGAATTGATTCCTTGAGGACCTGCTCCATGATTTTTCCAGGAACTGAGGTGAGGCTGACTGGCCTGTAGTTCCCAGGATCCTCCTTCTTCCCTTTTTTAAAGATGGGCACTACATTAGCCTTTTTCCAGTCGTCCGGGACTTCCCCCGATCGCCATGAGTTTTCAAAGATAATGGCCAATGACTCTGCAATCACATCCGCCAACTCCTTTAGCACTCTCGGATGCAACGCATCCGGCCCCATGGACTTGTGCATGTCCAGCTTCTCTAAATAGTCCCGAACCACTTCTTTCTCCACAGAGGGCTCGTCACCTCCTCCCCTTGCTGTGCTGCCCAGTGCAGTAGTCTGGGAGCTGACCTTGTTCGTGAAGACAGAGGCAAAAAATGCATTGAGTACATTAGCTTTTTCCACATCCTCTGTCACTAGGTTGCCTCCCTCATTCAGTAAGGGGCCCACACTTTCCTTTACTTTCTTCTTCTTGCTAACATACCTGAAGAAACCCTTCTTGTTACTCTTAACATCTCTTGCTAGCTGCAACTCCAGGTGTGATTTGGCCTTCCTGATTTCACTTCTGCATGCCCGAGCAATATTTTTATACTCATCCCTGGTCATTTGTCCAATCTTCCACTTCTTGTAAGCTTCTTTTTTGTATTTAAGATCAGCAAGGATTTCACTGTTAAGCCAAGCTGGTTGCCTGCCATATTTACTATTCTTTCTACATATCGGGATGGTTTGTCCCTGTCACCTCAATAAGGATTCTTTAAAATACAGCCAGCTCTCCTGGACTCCTTTCCCCCTCATGTTATTCTCCCAGGGGATCTTGCCCATCAGCTCCCTGAGGGAGTCAAAGTCTGCTTTTCTGAAGTCCAGGGTCCGTATTCTGCTGCTTTCCTTTCTTCCTTGTGTCAGGATCCTGAACTTGACCATCTCATGGTCACTGCCTCCCAGGTTTCCCATCCACTTTTGCTTCCCCTACTAATTCTTCCCGGTTTGTGAGCAGCAGGTCAAGAAGACCTCTGCCCCTAGTTGGTTCCTCCAGCACTTGCACCAGGAAATTGTCCCCTACACGTTCCAAAACCTTCCTGGATTGTCTGTGAACTGCTGTATTGCTCTCCCAGCAGATACCAGGGTGATAGAAGTCTCTCATGAGAACCAGGGCGGGCGATCTAGTAACTTCTGCGAGTTGCCGGAAGAAAGCCTCGTCCACCTCATCCCCCTGGTCCGGTGGTCTATAGTAGACTCCCACCACGACATCACCCTTGTTGCTCACACTTCTAAACTTAATCCAGAGACTCTCAGGTTTTTCTGCAGTTTCATACTTGAGCTCTGAGCAGTCATACTGTTCCCTTACATACAATGCAACTCCCCCACCTTTTCTGCCCTGCCTGTCCTTCCTGAACAGCTTATATCCATCTATGACAGTACTCCAGTCATGTGAGTTATCCCACCAAGTCTCTGTTATTCCAATCACACCATAATTCCTTGACTTTGCCAGGACTTCCAGTTCTCCCTGCTTGTTTCCCAGGGTTCATGCATTTGTGTATAGGCACTTCAGATAACCCGCTGATCACCCCTCTTTCTCAGTATGAGGCAGGAGCCCTCCCCTCTCACGCACTCCTGCTCATGCTTCCTCCCGGTATCCCACTTCCCCACTTACCTCAGGGCTTTGGTCTCCTTCCTCCGGTGAACCTAAGGACACCATTCCTTACCCATCCTGGCTAATAGCCATTCATGGACTTAACCTCCATGAATTTATCCAGTTCTCTTTTAAACCCTGTTACAGTCCTAGCCTTCACAAACTCCTCAGGGAAGGAGTTCCACAGGTTGACTGCCAAAAATGAAAGGCCATGGACAACTTCTTAAGACTAGTGAGAAAGAAAATAAGATATAGTTTTCCCTTCTTTTAAGTTCCTTAAATGAAACTTATATCTATATACCACCTAGAAAATTTGCTCGTGGTACATACGGCTTTTTAATCATTTGACACAAGTCCTCGTTTCACCTGGTTCTTGTAAGTCTTTTAGGACAACGAAAATCTCTTTTCCAACCTGAATTAGGCAAATGGATCTATTCTTGTGACTTTCTTCAGTTTCACTGGTATAAAAATAGTGCTGTAACTTTGCAACAAACTTCAAACTTTTTTTATTAATGCTGCTGTCCCCTTGATTGTATGGATTCCTGTTCCATCCACAGGCAAAGACCTTTCTTCTTTTATATAACTTGTCCCCACAAGTGCACTGTCTATCTGCAGTACATTTTTCTAAGGGGGACTCAAACACCAAGATATTCACAGCTCCTTTAAAGTTAAGAGCTTTTCTGTGACCAGTATTCTGTAACCTCTCTCTTCATTTTGGATTTAAGATCCATGAAGACATCTGGAAGATGTGTGCTGAGTGAAGAAGAACTTCCTTTTATTTGTTTTAAACCTGCTACCCATTAATTTCATTTGGTGGCCCCTAGTTCTTATATTATGGGTACAAGTAAATAATAATAAATAATGTAGTTATAGTTCATTTAAAAGGTGCTATTTTATGTCAGGAGTTATAAGAAAAAAATCTTTCAGGTGGATGAAATACCATTAAATAGGACCCTTTTTGAAACAGCAAAATGGTCAGTGAAATTGCAATGCGGAAAACCCCTCTGCTTATATATATGACTTATGAGGAGAGGCTGAGGGAACTGAGTTTATTTAGTCTGCAGAAGAGAAGAGTGAGGGGGGATTTGATAGCAGCTTTCACCTACCTGAAGGGGGGTTCCAAAGAGGATGGAGCTCGGCTGTTCTCAGTGGTGGCAGATGACAGAACAAGAAGCAATGGTGTCAAGGTTGCAGTGGGGGAGGTTTAGGTTGGATATTAGGAAAAACTATTTCACTAGGAGGGTGGTGAAGTATTGGAATGGGTTACCTAGGAAGGTGATGGAATCTCCATCCTTAGAGGGTTTTAAGGCCTGCTTGACAAAGCCCTGGCTGGGATGATTTAATTGATGTTGGTCCTGCTTTTCGAACCCTAATCTTCTATGATTCTATGAATAGGACAAGAAAATATAACAAAACAAAATAAATCAGGTTAGCAAAAAGTCTACTGTTTGTAGGTTACTTCAAGTCTTACTTTTTAGCTTCAGTTTCCAGCTTCAGCTAGTTTCTTGCATACTCTGTACATTTTTACAGGGAAGGAGTGGTTTTGAAGTGCTGCATACTTATAAGGTTGCCAACTTTCATTATACTTTCATAAGTGCTACCATTTCTGGCATTAAAACTGCCCTCTCATGGGAAGGATTTGTGCCTGAGCTTTAACTGATACTGTTCTGGCTGCATCTGTAGAGGCTGTAACTGAGAGACTTAGCTGTCGTATTTGGACTGCAGCTGTCACCAGCAGAAGCCATTTATACTGAAATAAGAGTGTCTACAACAGGTTGGGTGGGGGAGGGTTATATCAGTATTTTTGAGTGTTATTTATAGACATAGAAAAGTAGTATTGAAACGGACCTCAAGAAGTCACCAATTCCTATATTGGTATATTTGGTAAAACTTTCCTATTTAGACAAAGGTACAGGATGAATTAATGATTTTGACCCCCACCGTGCCATCCTTGCACACATTCTGTAGCATCGTACTCTGTGAATAATCCCACTAGTTTCAATGAGCTAGATTGTGCCTCAGACACATCCCTGTGAGGTACAATTCCCTTCCTGTCCCCTCCATGATCCAGGGGACGGGAAAGTTATACCAGAAATAAATAACAATGTCCCACCACCACTGATTTAGTGCACTGCCTAATGTGTTTGGGGGTGGAGCCCCAACCCCATCCATTTTTTTGCTACTCCCTGCACACCTCTCCTGGTCCAAGGACCTGGACAGCTCATGTAAGAGGGGTTATTACTCCTCCAAGAGGGAGCAAATCCCTTGCTGCACTGCCTCACCTCTGCTCTATGGTTGTAATGCCCTCAACTGGCTATTTATAATACTGCACCTGTGTTGAGGGACCTGTCATAAATATAAAGGGAAGGGTAAACCCCTTTAAAATCTCTCCTGGCCAGAGGAAAAATCCTCTCACCTGTAAAGGGTTAAGAAGCTAAAGGTAACCTCGTTGGCACCTGACCAAAATGACCAATGAGGAGACAAGATACTTTCAAAAGCTGGGAGGAGGGAGAAAAAGAAAGGGTCTGTGTCTGTCTGTATGCTGCTTTTGCTGGGGATAGAACAGGAATGGAGTCTTAGAACTTTTAGTAAGTAATCTAGCTAGGTATGTGTTAGATTATGATTTCTTTAAATGGCTGAGAAAAGAACTGTGCTGAATAGAATGACTATTCCTGTCTGTGTGTCTTTTTTGTAACTTAAGGTTTTGCCTAGAGGGATTCTCTATGTTTTGAATCTAATTCCCCTGTAAGGTATCTACCATCCTGATTTTACAGAGGTGATTCCTTTACTTCTATTAAAGGTCTTCTTGTAAGAAAACTGCTTTTTCATTGTTCTAAGATCCAAGGGTTTGGGTCTGTGTTCACCTATGCAAATTGGTGAGGATTTTTACCAAACCTTCCCCAGAAAGTGGGCTGCAAGGGTTGGGAGGATTTTGGGGGGAAAGACATGTCCAAACTACGTTTCCCAGTAAACCCTGTTAAAGTTTGGTGGTGGCAGTGGAAATCCAGGGGCAAAGGATAAAATTAATTTGTACCTTGGGGAAGTTTTAACCTAAGTTGGTGAAAGTAAGCTTAGGAGGTTTTCATGCAGGTCCCCACATCTGTACCCTAGAGTTCAGAGTGGGAGAGGAACCTTCATAGGACCTAATATTTATTTTTCAGCCCCACCCATTTCTGCTACTGAACTTTTTGTCTGTTGGAGTTGGGGAAGGGTGTCTGTTTGGGTTTGTGAGGGGAGGGAAGATGCCAATTTGATTTAATTTTCAGCAGGAAAAAAATATTTGAATTTTTTCATTACAGTTTTTTCCCACAAATCAGTATCTGTTATAATTTCAGGGTCAGGATTATAAAAGCTGATGCTGATCTACGGTGGGCCAAAATGATTCTTTCAAAACTGAGAGCACATGGAATGCATGTCACAGAATAACTATTATTTTTTCTTATAGTATAGCAGAATGGAAAAAAAATCCTCTACATCATGCTAATAAATTCACATTGTAATTACCAGTTCTCCCTTAAGACAAATTTATACTCTTCACTACATAACTATATATTTTCATACAAGAGCCAAAACCTTCATTTTATTTACACAAGTCACAAACTACATTAAAGAAGTAGTTATCATTGGAGAAAATAACAATAGCAAAGATATTCAGAGTTCAAGGTGAAGCATCCTCATTAATTTACTAATATTAATTTGCTATTTGTGATCTCCTACATCACAAAATATTGTTTCTCCTCCCTGATCAAATCCCTCTCAACCCCACAAAGAGCTTTCAAGATGTCCTGGTGCAAATAGTCCTGCAAATGCATATACCATACAATTTTACTCACATGACTTTTGAAGAAGAAAAAAAAGGCATGAGTATCACTGAAGTGTATTTGCTTTGTTTTGTTTTGTGAGTAAACATTTGCAAATTATTTTTTGCATTATTTGCTCAATATTTTTATTGCTGCTGGGATAATCGTTTTCAGCAGTATGAACCATGATTGTAATCAGGAAAGTGAACAAAAAGGGAGGCAAGCAGGGGCACAGGCCTCCCCAGTAACTGTCAGGGGCACAGAATTCCCCAGGGGCTGGGGGGAGGGGAAGGGTATAAGCTCCTCCTGGCCCCAGGGCTGCGCAGGGGCACAGAACTTGCAGTGCCCCTCCAAAAGGGATCAAATTTAAATTCCTATGCATGCCCCTGATTGTAATTATTTAATAAGGCACAAGAGTATATGTGTGTTATATTAAGACATTGCCACCCATTGGATGTCCTGTTGGGTGGAAGCAGTTGTCTATTATTATTTTTATTATAAAATGGACATATGTATATAAAAAGGATATTTAAAATATTAAAACTAATGTATATTACTAAACCAATTAAAATAATGCATTAATATACATTTAAATCTTTTTAAAAAATTAAAACATCTCTGACCCTTATATTGAAGTAGGAATATTGACCTCTACAGTTTCAGATTTACAGTCTCTTTTCTGAGGATTACCTGAAGGATCAAATTTATCAAAATGATTGCAGGTTGGTACCTTATGCTTTATTTCTGAGGCTACCATATTGTTCTCCAGAATCTCAGGTTGTAGTGGTGGTGTGTTTTTTTTTTTAAACAGAGGCAGAGATGTCTGCCTGAATCTGTAGAGAGCTTGGAACAAAAGCTTAGAAGCTGGTTATACTCCCTTTTGTATGAAGTGGTGTTAACACAAGAGTACAACGATTATCATTTAAATTTCAATATTGTTAACTATTTCAGTGCTGATGAATGCACAAAAGAAAGAGCTACATAATTTCTGTGACTGACACCTCAAACTGGTGCCACAAGTGGATGATGCTTAGCAGAATGCCACTACTTTTCTCCTATTCTGATCCGTAAGGCGGAAAGGAGCAGCCACAGGGGAGCATCTGAGCCCCACCAAGAGGGAGCCAATTCTGCAGAGCTCAGTGGAATATTTAAGTCCCTTTACCCTCAGATCAGACCAGGGTTTCACAGAGCAGATTCAGAATCTGGCAGCCATGACTGCATCAGTTACATTTAAGTCATGTTTTCATTTTTGTTCATTACAACTGTGATAAATGAAGGGGGAGGGAGCTCCCTTTTATGGAAACCCAGCCAGCCAGTTAGCTATAAAATCCCTCTTAGTAGCTGTTCTCTACTTGCTTTACCTGTAAAGGATTAAGAAGTCCACAGGTAAAAGGAAAGGAGTGGGCACCTGACCAAAAGAGCCAATGGGAAGGCTAGAACTTTTTAAAATTGGGAAACACTTCCGTTTATCTGCTCTGTTGTTCTTTGGAGAGAGGGGAGAGAGCAGAGACAGGGTTGGGACTATGCTGTAAAAAGCTTTTTGTCAGGTATGGAAATCATCAGATCATACCTAAAACCTACTCATAAATCAGAAAATGTCTAGAAAGACATGATTTGGTTTATTCCGGTTTATTTCTTATTGGCTTGTGGACTCCTGTGTGCTAACCCAAATGCTTTTTGTTTTGCTTGTAACCTTTAAGCTGGACCTCAGGAAGGTTATTCTTGATGTTTTAATTTTTGTAAGTGGGTTTTTTAAATCTAGCAAAAGCTTAAGTTCCAGACGTATTTTCTTTCTTTTTTGTTTTTAATAAAATTTACCTTTTTTAAGAACAGGATTGGATTTTTGGTGTCCTAAGAGGTTTGTGCATATGTTGTTTAATTAGCTGGGGGCAACAGCTAATTTCCTTTGTTTTCTTTCTCAGCTCTTCCCCGGTGGGGGGTGGGGGGGGTGAAAAGGCTTGAGGGTACCCCACAGGAAGGAATTCCCAAGTGCACCTTCCTGGGTTCCCAGGGGTTTTGCATTTGGGTGGTGGCAGCATCTACCCATCCAAAATCAGAGAGAAGTTGTAACCTAGGGAGTTTAATAAAAGCCTGGAGTGGCCAGTATTAATTTTTAGAATCCTTGCGGGCCCCCGCCTTCTGCACTCGAAGTGCCAGAGTGGGGTATCAGCCTTGACATGAAGGCTAGAAATAGAATTAAAGAATTAAACAAACAAAACCAAAACCAAAACCAAAAAAAAAAAAGCTTAGATTCTGACATAATCACAGGACTCTGGGATCCAGAGTCTTAGGCAAGTGTCTATGGTATCTATACCTTAATCCAGTGGTTCCCAAAGTTGTTCTGCTACTTGTGCAGGGAAAGCCCCTGGTGCACCGGGCTGGTTCGTTTACCTGCCGCATCCACAGGTTCGGCCAATCACGGCTCCCAGTGGCCGCGGTTCGCTGCTCCAGGCCAATGGGAGCTGCTGGAAGTGGCGCAGGCTGAGGGACGTACTGGCCTCCGCTTCCAGCAGCTCCCATTGTCCTGGAGCAGTGAATCGCAGCCACTGGGAGCTGTGATCATCCGAACCTGTGGGTGCGGCAGGTAAACAAACTGGTCCGGCGCAGCAGGGGCTTTCCCTGCACAAACAGCAGAACAAGTCTGGGAACCACTGCCTTAATCCATACCTGCCCATAAGTGTATCTTAACCACTTCTGAGAGGGAGGAGAGCCTTAGGAGTCCAGTAGAGCACACGCAATCATATTTTGAGCATTTGCCCAACCTACTCTGAATGGTATCTCAAGTCGCCAGAGCTTCTTTTGTGGGACAGAGCTTGGGGAGAGTATCATTGATTTGCCATTGTCTTCTTTTTTTCTAAATCATACCATACCTCGAGAGCACATAACCTGCAAAATTGCTTTGGCCATTTTCCCTTTCATCAGACAGTATTGATACACCATGTTATACCAGAGACACTCTGTGCTCTGTCATGAAGACTTTATTTTTGTTCTTGGTTTTTTTTTTTTTCTTAATGCAAGAGGATAAGGCAAATGGGACTACTTTGCTTAAAGTTATGCACATTCTTAAGTAACTTGCTGAATCAAAATCAGGCTCTACGTTAGGATTGCACTACAGATCATAGAAGAAGATAAAGTAAACATATATGTGATGAAACCTGCCACAGTCTGGTAAATTCCCACTTATGTGTGAATGTGTACTTTTTCATTCTATTTGATATGCCAATGTCAACACTAAATATGCCCCCAATGTTCTGTAGACTGCAGTAGACCAACTTCTGGATTAACACAGTGATGAAATGCTTCAATACAAAACTCAGAATTCCTATATTAATACCACTATGAATGCCATATGTTTCTTCATTTGAAAAAAAGGGCATATTCAGGCTTTTGAACCTTGACTTTTATAATTTCTTTTAGTTACATAAACTGATTTTTTCATAAATTCATATGAATATTCTTTCAGGCACTTCTCAGGATTTTGTTGTAAAATTGCCATTAACCCACTTCCAAACCAATCATCCATTTCTCTCTAAAGATGTCATTTTTAATTCACTTAACACCTTAATTAAATAAAACTACCTATCTTGCCAAAAGACTAATAATAAGATTCTTGTAAGAGATTTCTTATGATAATGGGTTCTGGAAGTGATTTTTGTATAGACATATGTAAACATTTTCACTCTATCATTAGCTGTTATGGTGTTAATTTATACAGATTAAGAAAAAATAAGATTTTGCATTACAAGTGTAATCTTGCATAACCTAACTATGACAAGCACAATTTTTTGTGCACGTGAGAAAGAAAGTCAGGAATTCTTTCCTGCTGTTTCCATTGACATTTTTTGCTTACAGTACATTAACCCAATAAGTAAGACATTTGGGAAGGAATTATTCCACTTCTCCATCAGGGGGTTCCTTTCCATGTTAAGAGGAATTTTTGCAAACTTCAAAAATGCTTTTGTAACAATGAGCAGGTACATCACTGTGCACTTTGGGTGTTTCAGTGCCAATGTTATTTGAGAAGAATACAAAAGAAACACCTTAATTTGGAAGTAAACTTGTTCTCTAGTTTCCACCTGGACCATCTCTTTACTGTTTCATAATTAACTATGTCATAATAAGGCTTAAGGCACAAAAGAAAGAATAT
The DNA here is from genome assembly GCF_965152235.1 of Eretmochelys imbricata. Lineage (NCBI taxonomy): Eukaryota > Metazoa > Chordata > Testudines > Cheloniidae > Eretmochelys > Eretmochelys imbricata. Next base: position 150,028,695 of record NC_135573.1, read on the forward strand.
GTTAATATAATGTATCTATTCAACATGGTACACCTACACATCTAGATAATATGATTAATTGCGTTGCATTCAAAGTACAATGTATGCTTTGCAACTTCACCCTAACAGGGGTTTGCTAAGAATCTACAGTAGGGAATTATTTAAATGCAGCCTCTTACAGCCCACTGATTGCTTGATACCAGTATATAAAAGAGGAAGCCATGATGAGGAGCTGTTTGAGCAACAACATAGACTGCCTGCTTGCTTCAGCGACTGCTCCACACCCTGCTATATAATAGTGTGACAGATTTCTGTTATCAATCTGCCTGAGGCGTCAGGTGATCAGGCTGAGGCCGCAGGATCGTTTGGGGAGGAGATGATGGAGCACACTAAGTAACTGAATTTTAAAGCTTTATTGATAAAATGATAAAATAACAGCGGAGAGTGCTGGGGATTCCATTCCCCATGTCACTCAAAGAAAGGAAGAAAGTGTTAGTGCCCCAAGCCCTAACCCACTTTCATACTCACACCTGCACTACCCAAGGCTTGCCAAGCCTGGGTGTAACATAAGAGGGGGAGGGGTGGACGGGAGTTCTTGTCCCGTGCATAGGTCATCCAGGTCCGCTGTTGATCTCCGATTTGCCTCAGCTCCCAGGAGGGTTTTTAAGTCCCTGGGGTTTCTTGAGGGCATCTCCTTCCAGGACCTTTGTTCCCCAAGCTCTGTGTACCAGTTCAAACTGGCCTTCTGTAGCTTCCTCAGCTTTCCCAAAACACACCAGCTTTAGAGATGCAAGACTTTGTTTTCCCCCTTTCTGGCCTTCGCTGTCTCCTAGTTTTTGCAATCTCTGCAGTCCTGTCCGGCTTGCTTCTTTTTTCTCATGGTTAGCTGGGGTTGGGTGAGATATGGATGCAATGGCAAGCTTCTTGGCTGCAGAGAGTTTGTTCGAGCGCAGTGACCTTGGACTGGGGACAGCATCTTATCTTTAGGCTGAGCTGAAGCACTGAGTTAACCCGTTCTTTTCTCTCCCCCTCCCTCTTCAGCCTTGTACAACCTGCAAAGGAACCTTTCACTTACACTCACACCTTTAACGTTTCCCAGAATACTTTGCAATGCCTGCAACAGCGTTAGCAACATACAATGTTGATCTGCCTCCCCAGGGGACCCCCTGAGGGAGGGGGCCATTGGGTTGTGACAATAGAACCTAGATTCTGGCTTCTGAGTCTGGTTTGTCCTCGACCTCACTCTCTGATTGCTGTATGTAATCTGGTGCCTGACCTTGATCTCCTGTTAATCTGACCCTGCCTTCCTCTTGTTCTGAACACTCGTTCAGACTGCCCACATCTCAGTTGTGACACATGCTGTGTCACCAACCCAACATTACTAAGCCCAATTTGAGCCCTGGTCCCTCTTAGAAATCTCAAGTAGTACCTTAATCTGTGAACAGCCTCATTTGGATTAATGTTGGTGCATTTGTGGAATAAGGTACTATTCATCATGCATAAAGATGGTAAAATGTGTCCTTCATTGATTTTTGTAACATAAGTGCTCAGTTTATAAGTAAAAAGATTTCATTTTTTTTCCTAAGTGCCAGCCCTGCAAACTTAGCAGGATATTTCAGAGTTCTTTCCATCTCACACAGCATCATTGGTAATAGCAATTTAGTTACATCTGTGCATATTGTATAGGGCATACCAGGTGAAAGTGCAGCCCTCAGCTATGAGATGGTGGATGTAACCATGTCACCTTCAGTAACCTGGTAAAATCAATAACTTCAGGGTGAGAGGTGGCTACACCTATACCAGAAGTAGCAATGGGTACAGTATGGGATAAATCAGTTCTGCATACAATATACACAAATAGCACCATCATATAATTTTAGAATTGAGAAAGGTCCCACATGTAATCAAGGATGAGCAGTAGCTAAACTGTATTGTTAAAAACTGTTCTTAAAACATGGAACAGGAAGAGCCTTATAAGAAGGGTGATATATAGTGGAAATGACCAGTATTTTGTAATAACAAATATCAATATATTTTTATGGCCAATTGGAGTGCAAAGTCACTGGATCGAAATTTTTGTTACAGCACAAAGGCACATATACTAATTGGGCAGGTGCCAATTCCCCATTAGCTGTCATCTATTGTGTTATTTAAAAAGCATGGGTTTAAACCAAGAGTAAGGACCTAAATTTATGTGATAGGGCTCATTAACAATTGCCTATTGGAGGGGTGGGGGAATTGCAGTCCATAGGACTGCCTTGGCGTCATTATATTCATATATATTATATTCATTATAATCAGCAGTAATGCAAGGAACCTACAGCCCTGTATTCTGTGACACATTAGGTTCAGCAGTGAGCATAAGGTTTGAGGCCTATGAACTTTAGCACAGATAAATGATCTAATGGTCACCCCTAAATTCTGTGGAACTGAAAATAGAATGTGAAAGGGGGAATTGTGGCGGAATTTACCATAATGACACCTACCAACCATAGGAACAGGAATCAACATCCACAGATGACTGACCACAAGAGTGCCATGGCAACAAATTTACATATATGATAAAAAGTTGAGATCATTGATATACTAGCCTACAGGAGAAGGGCACCTCAACATAAGTAGCGTGAGGAAATATGAATAAGGAAGAGGGGAGAAATCCCTACTTAATATGCATCAGATATAGTGGCATCAGCGTAACATATTATAAAAGTTGGATCCCCACCTATGGGCAGTAGGAGTGAGACAGAGGTAACCCTTGGAAGTGATGGTCCCTGGTGATGAGGGGGGAAATTATGGTGATGAGGAAGCTGATGGCTAACATTCTAGGTTATTCTGCAAGGGATGGTGTGAGTATATGGATGTGCAGATGTACATTTTGTAGTGTCTCTATGTACCTTACTGAGTTGGAGAATTTGTGACTGTGCTAAATGTATTAATAAACTATTTGTAAATATAGAAGAGTCCCTGCTGCAGCTCTGCACATGGGGGTTCCCAACTATATAATTATTTGAATAATAGTGGGCCTCATCTTGGGACAAGAACCTGACAACCCTCAAAAATAATAACCAGGAATTCTTAAGTAATCAATATAATTAATACATAATCGATAGATAAGACTACACAGGTCCTGCAAGAGATATTTCCTGCTGAGCTTACATTTGCAGGGTCCTCCCGGGGATGCCCAGCCTAAGCCTCTGACGGTGATGTGAAGGCATCTGTGGCCCAGAACCCCCAGGGGCCCACATTCTAGTCCTGCAGGTTCTTATAGTATGGTTCTGGTGGTTTTCACCTTGTTCCCCATAATCTCAGCTTAATTTTTTTAAGTCTCTACCTCTTATAGTTGTGAAGAAAAGCTTCAAAATGTAAACCAAGTGTAACTGATACAGTCATTGTTGCCTGTGTTTGCAGAAGGTATGAAATAAAAGCTCTGAGGTTTCTGAATTACCCAATCATATCAATTAGTGTCTCCATTTCTGGAGTATTTTGTTCAGTTCTGGTGTCCAAACATTTTGAAAAGGATGTTGACAACTGGAAAGGTTCAGAAAAGAGCTACAAGGATGATTCAAGATCAGAAAAAACAGCCTTATAGTGAGTGGCTAAAGAAACTCAGTGGATTTAGTTTATCCAAGAAAATGTTAAGAGTTGATTTGACCATAGATCTTATGGTAGCCTAAATACCTACATAGTGAAAAGACTTCTAATAATAGAGGGTTTTATAGCTTAGCAGACAACACCATAACAAGATCCAGTTACTGGAAGTTTAAACTGGATAAACTCAGACTAGAACTGAGACACTTTTTTTACAGTGAGGGTAATTAATTAGTGGAGCAATTTATCCAGAGATGTATTAATTCACCTAAAGTCTTTCTAAAATATGCTCTAGTTCAACAAGGAATTGCAGACTTAATGCAAGAATCATTGGGTGATATTCCTTGGCCTGTGTTATATAGGGGATCAGATCAGACTAGATAATCATAATGGTCTCTTTTGGCTGTAAAATCTATTAATGTGTGAATTCTCATAAATCTACAGCTCATTCTTGGGCTGTGAGTGGATAAGACTTGGAAGAACAACATGAGTTCTTGCCCTCACCACAAAATGTAAACCATGTAGCCAAAAGACCAAAGAAGAGGAAAAGAGCCGAGCCTGGGGGGCATCTAAACTCCATCAATGATCAAGCATCCAGTGCCTCCCCCAAATCAGCCAGGGGCCTGGTCTACTCTGATGGATGGTGGGTATGTGGCTAAGTGACTTCCAACCTGGCTCTGAAGGCTGCCATTCTTCTTTCTGCTATCAGCCATTTGCAGTCTCAGGCAAATATCATTGCCACATTGTTTAGGTTTCCAGGCTTTTCTTCAAAAGGGTTAGAACCAGAATTTTACAAAATGAAACTTAGATTCTCAAATTGGCATGTCACTCTAGGAGCCAGCGCCCTACATACATACCTTGGCCTAAATCCAGCCAACCTCAAGAGTGTATCCAAATGTCTCTCTGGATGGAGGGGATTACTCAGGAGGGGAAGGGATAGCTCAGTGGTTTGAGCATTGGCCTGCTAAACCTAGGGTTGTGAGTTCAATCCTTGAGGGGGTCATTTAGGGATCGGGGGCAAAAAATTGGTCCTGCTTTGAGTAGGGGGTTGGACTAGATGATCTCCTGAGGTTCCTTCTAACCCTGATATTCTATGATCAGGTATAAGGGCACAGCAAAATGTGCATGATCATATTTTGAACATCCGCACAATCTACTGTGAGTTGCATCTCCTTTCTACTTCAAGTGGGTGGAGCATAGTTTATGCGTAGAGATTGGCGGAGTACTGCTATTTCTTCTCTTCTAATGCAAGTCCTGTGTGTGGCAGAATCTGGCCCTGGGAGACAGTAAACATGGAAGCCCATGGTCCCATTTTTACAGAGTCACTTTTATGCATAGAACTGCAATCTAATCACACTAACAAGATGCTAAGTGATGTACTCCACTTTTTTGAGCCAAATTGTGTTTAGCTTCTGCACATCTGTGCAAGGCATGGGGGAAAGGTCTGAAAGATCCTTCAGGAGACAGCCACAATTATAGTCCCTATGTTTTCCTTAGTACATGAAGCTTCCTCTGATGTCTTCTCCTGGCATGCACTTTTTGAAGTATAATTCCTTCCGTGGAGTACACGGTTCCATACTACTGCCCTCAACACTGGCCTATCCTTTAAAGGCACAATCTGGTTTTATACCACACTCCTACTTCTAGGGATGAGTAAATTAACAAACATGCATCAGGCTGGGTTCCCTGTCTTACTCACAACACTCAGCACCTCTGCTATGGAGGATCACGCCTTCAGAGCCCCAGCTCCATCCCCTCACATATCTTTCCATTCTCATGGATGATCATACCTTCATATCTAGATCTCTGCTCTGTTTGGAACCAAAGTGTAGCTTTTTAGGCCATCATTTTAATGCATTTCCATTTTTCCATAGGGAATTAGAATAATCAAGTCTGAAGGTTACACATATGTGGATCAGTCTGGCTAAGTCTGACTCTGTCACGGTGGCACAGTCTGCTTTAGATTTAGATGTGTTTTCTGAAATATTTGCTTTTATATATGGAAGATACTAAACAATGTTCATTATGTACATTTAGCATCAGCTTTGAGCAACTATTGTATAACCAGACAAAGGAAACCGGTACTAGACATCATTAAATGCAGAGTAAAATAAAACAATAGCACACAGCAAGGATGAAAGTGGCTTTTTGGTCATTCATACTTGTTTGGCCATTGATACATTGATACAGTTTCATGGTTCATTCCATATCTCTAGAACATGATTAAGGCTTGTCAAAAATTACTGTTTATTTGAATTAATAAAGCTCTGTTACAGTAGGAAAACTTAGGTCATACTGAGCCAAATCTTGATCCATGTTATGTTACCACAATTCCCAATGAAGTTAATGGGAGCTGTGGGTGCTGAGGGCCTCTGAAAATCAGGGTTCAACATGGATTGACATGTCTAACTTTAGGCACCCACTAAGGATCTGCCCCTTTGGCCTTGTCTAGTCTAGGATAAGAGGTGTTTTTTTAAAAGTGTACTAGCAAACACATTATAATTAAGTGCTGTTAAAGGGTCTAAAACTTCTCTATATTAGGTGCTAATGTTTTTAAAGATGTGTTATATGGTGGTGGTAGCATATGGTGATCCCCAGAACTTAATGTATTTTTAAATAGGACATAGTTAAAAGTATTAGCCTACACTTTTTAAAGCAACACCCCCCTCCCCCATCTAAACAAGCGTTTCTTTCTACCCTTTTGTCATAAATATAAAGGGAAGGGTAACCATCTTTCTGTATACAGAACTATAAAATCCCTTCTGGCCAGAGGCAAAACCCTTTCACCTGTAAAGGGTTAAGAAGCTAAGATAACCTCATTGGCACCTGACTAAAATGACCAATGAGGAGACAAGATACTTTCAAAGCTGGCGGGGGAGAACAAAGGGTCTGTCTGTGTGCGTGATGTTTTTCCAGGATCAGAACAGGAATGCAGGTCAGAACTCCTGTAAAGAGTTAGTAAGCAATCTAGTTAGATCTGCGTTAGATTCTGTTTTGTTTAAATGGTTGATAAAATAAGTTGTGCTGAATGGGATGTATATTCCTGTGTTTGTGTCTTTTTGTAACTTAAAGGTTTTGCCTAGAGGGATTCTCAATGTTTTGAATCTGACTACTGTGTAAGGTATTTCCCTTCCTGATTTTACAGAGGTTCCTTTAGAGCAACATTTACCTAGAGATCATATTTTGGGCACCCCTGCTTGAAATGCTAATTGCATTTTGGATGAAAAATCATAAAAGAAGAACTCTAAAGAGGAGCTTGTGCATTTTAAAAGTAATAGCAAAGAGCTTTAATTAAGAATAACATAAGCTTTATAACCTAGAGAACATTTTTTTCTGTTTTTTTTAATAAAAATCAGAATTCTTGATTGCACCTTGCACCCTGAAGAGCCATTTACCACCAGTGCAAAGTGAATACAAAGAGGATGTGAGGCAGTATCAAATCACAATAGTAGAGTTCACACCCACTTTGCCAGATTGAACAGACTGCACACAGTGCAAGGCAAACTGTGGGGATTCAAGCTTTGCAGAGTATGTGGGGGGTTCTTGTCTCACTAGCAACTCTAGTTTGTTTATTCGGGTTTTACACTTGTAAAAAAGTCCTCAGCTTATTACATGCTATTAATGTAAAATAACAATGATAAAAAGACAATAACAATAATAAAAAGACAACACCTTCCTTTGTTTAAGCTGCCCTGCAGTCAATGAGACACATGAAGTGAGTATACAATGTCAAAGTGTTGTAAAAATAAGTCAGCTAGAATATAATTGGCTTGGATCACAGGTCTATGGGGCTAACACACCAGAGCCACTGGTAAATTACAAAGCCATTTTTACTTAGTTACCTTTTTGTCAGCTCGACAGTGATAATTCTGTTGAAGAGGATAAAAACTGTTGAGGAGATTTTATTTAATACAGATGGACATCTTAATGCAGAGTGATCTACCCATCCCTCCAATTAGCCTACTAGGTGCAGCTTGATATAAAGCAGAGACTGGAGCCCTGAGGACACAAAGCAAGACAGGGAGAGCAACACAGCTCAGCATGTTTTCAGGAAATCCAATTATTTGTCTGAAGCTTTGAATTCAAAAGTGGATTCAGAAAGTCCTAAAGCAATTATGATTTGCAGTGAAAGAGACTGAATAAAGCCAGCAGCTAAACGTTTGTATTGTTTTTGGCTTGCATGCTCCATTTATACAATAAGACCCTTTAGCACAATCCCTTCAGCATGTAACTGAAATACGTTTAATTTTCAATAGCATTCCGATTTCAAATAAATTGATTTAAAAAACCTACATGTATTTTCTTATTTTTACTATGGACAGAAGAACTCAGATGCATTCTGAGTTTCACAAATTATTTTAAATCTTTAAAAACTTTAGAAATAATGTTTGCTTTTTAGACAAATTTACACAGAACAACAATACTACATCAGTCATCTATATCCCCCAAAACACACCAGAAATTGCATGGGTAACAAACCAACACAGGTACACCATAACTGAAGGCAGCAACAGAAAGAGAGAAGATACCCTAACTAGGTATATAAATAGTCCTCCTCTGACTGGTATACTTTAATAGTTTTACCGAAGCTTACCAGTTCACTTCGGGGCAAAACCAAATATACACATTATATTCCTCAGCATATTTGCATACTAATATTATTTAGATCAGAAGTTGCTGGTGGGTGCTCAACGTTTTTGAAAATCGCTCCACTTGGATGCCTAAATATGGATGTAAGAGCCTAACCTTGGGCCCATTTATCAGAGTCACTTTGAGATATATGAAATCATTCTAAAGGAATTAAGATATTAATATATGTGTTTTGACAGAGGTCTCCTGATTAGATGTCTGAACATGGACAAATTCAAATTTAATTCCTTTATCTATGTTTATATATATGTATGCTTTTTAATATTTTGGTAATGAAGGCCATCCCTAATATTTGTCTTAAAAGTCATTTGCACATTATGGGGAATAAAGAGCTGTAAGGCATGGGTACCATGAACTTTGTGGATTTGGTTAATATTCATTGTGCATAGTCCTAAAAAGTCACTGAATGCTCTTTTAAAACATTTCTCTGAACATTTTCCAGACTAACTAGAGATCAGTGTGTATTTTCCATTGGTCTTTTTTAACTTGAATTATTTTATATTGCTCTTTTTGACAATAAAAATCCATTCTAGAAAAAACACCCTCTTGACCTGCAATTGTTAATATTTACTAAGATTTTTTTTTTAAAATAGTAGTAAAAGGCACGAGGGTAGGTCAGAAAACATTTCCAGTTCATGAAAACATTTTGCGGTTTCAGAATTTGTTTTTGTTCTGATGCAGAATGAAACTAAGGCCTTTTGAATTTTTCATGAAAGACCATATCAACAAGAGATACTCTATAGTGTAATGATTAGTGTAGAAGTCTCTGCTCCAAAGCAGGCACAGCAAAGACTTGAAGCTCTCATATCACAGGTGAGAACCCCAACCACTGTGGTACAATCAGTTTCTCTCATGTGCTTCTGTAAGTCCATAAATCATTAAATGTTGATTGGACCAGAAAGAAAGACTAACTCTGAGCCCGGTCATTAAAGAATGTAGGTCAGACCCGCTCAATTCTGTGCTCCGAAGCAGGGACTTAAACATGGGTCTCCCACACCCTAGGTCTGGCTACTAGCCTCATCATAGCTTATGAATGGATTTATCTAGCTCTGTTTGGCCTGGTATTTAAAAAGAAACATTATCAACCCCCTCCCTATTAGCCCAAGTAATCTACATAGGATATAAGAACATAAGAACAGCCATACTGAATCAGACCAAAGGTCCATCTAGCCCAGTGTCCTGTCTTCCGAAGGTGGCTAATGCCAGGTGCTTTAGAGGGAATGAACAGAACAGGTAGTCATCAAGTGATCCATCCATACATCCAACAGAGCATGTTAAAGTGCTATGGATGGCCTCGTGGCTAAAGCCCAAGTCTAGTAGTTCAAAGAGCTGAATTATGTGCAACTCTGCCACAAACATTCAGGGCTAGATTCTCAAAGGAACCCATTCATGGTCATGCCCAGCATCTTCACACCTACCATTTATGTGTTTAGACAATCACTGGCATTCACAAACCCTGAGTTTGGCACCTAGGCTATCTGTCCAATGAATGAAAGAAAGGCCCCTTAGAATGGGATTCACAAAAGGTAGGTGGTTCCTCACTTAAGCTAGCCAATGAGATGCCAAGCCGAGGGATGTGTGCTAAGCTCCACTCCTCTCTCAGACACAGGCACTTAAGTCCAGGCTGCAGAAAGGCACCTTTCTCTGCTTGGGATTCTCAGCTGTGAATCCTCTGTTGGTGTTAGATACCTACACTGTTTTTGCAAGGAAGGTGCGGGGGTGGGGCAAAAAAAGAGAGATGACATCCCTTATAACTTTTAGCCTTGTGGTTTCTTTTCTCTCTCTCCCCTAACGACTGTTTTAAATTATTTAGCCACAATGGAACAGCTTCAACAGGATATAGAGGGAATCCCATCTCAAAATATCCCATGGTCCAGTGGTTAGAGCACTCACCCAAGAGGTAGCAGAGTCCTATTCAAATCTCTTACCTCTTAGTTGGGGCTTGAAATCAGGGTCTCTCACAATCCCTCACCACAGGGCTAAAAGTTATGAGGGAGAGCTTCCTCCTGCTTCCCCCTTCCCAGGTTGTTTTATGTGAGTTCACTTATGGGGGTCTGCTCCAGTAGGTAATGTCTGAGCCTTATCAGGCCTCTCAGGTGAGTTAGGTGGAGGAGTGCCAATCTTCCTCTGGTTTATGCATCACATGGGGGCTTAGGCATCCAGAGGCCTCATGCAAGGCTGCAGTGTGCATGCACACAGGCAGAAATTATGGGCATATAAGGAACTTTTAATGCAAAAGCTGAGGTGCCAAGTGAATTTAGGTGCCTACAGGGTTTGGGGACAGCTGGGGGTTTTGTGAATCCCAGTAGGGCCTGATTCTGGGATTTAGGTTCCTAAAGTGGTTGTTAGGCACCTAGGTCCTTTTATGAATCTAGCCTTCAGTGTATGACCTTTATCTGGTTACTTAATCTCTCTGGCCTTCACTTTCTCATCTATAAAACTGGGATAATATTTATCTAACTCAGAGAGGTGCTGTGAATAGAACTGAGGGAATAATTCATAAATAATTTATTCAGCCAAATTTGCTTATTTTTATGACTACCAATTCTTATTTGAGTTTGTAGCTCATTTGCAAGAAGTGGTTTTTTTTTAATATCTGAAGTTTAATTATATATATACACATGATATATTTGTTACCTGGTTGGATGTATGTAAAGCTTAGAATCAGATTTCCAGTGTGAAGAATTCCGTGAAGATTTTGGAATATTCACATAAAGTTTGCTGTTTTGTTCAACATTCCTGCCAGTGAATTTCTTCACTCAAATATTTGCAGGGTGAAAACATATATAAAAAGAGTTATATGTATATATATAAAGAAAGAGAATATAAAATATTTCTAATGGATATAAGGTACTCTAAAAGCACTGTATGCTTATATCCAAGATATAATATTAACTGTCTATTACTTTTACTGTGAGAATCTCAAAGCAGTTTACAAACATTAATGAGATAAGCCTCAGAGCTAGAGCTGGGCAAATATTGCAAAAATATGTCTTCAAATATTCATTCAGTATTTTTTAAAAACATTACTTTACGTGTGTTTGTGTGCTTTATGTGATGTGATCAGCTAGCGGGGGGGCTCTTTGTCTCCCTTTAGTGGTCACTGATAGACATTTATGTATCTGTTATTGCCACTGTGTTAACAAACACTTAACTCAAGCATTTAGTAGCTCAAGTATTTAGATCTAGGAGTCCCATGTTCAATCCCAGTAGGTGACCAATCAAAAGGCACAGTTACAAATACATTTGTGAAGTCAGAGGTCTTTGCTACCCTGAGTCTCACTATATGGGCTCAAATGAAAAAATGAAAATCTACAAAAATAAAAAAGACGTACAACAGCTTTTGCGTATCTCAAAATGTAACTGCTTTAAAGTCCATTATTCTAGCTCCTTCCAGGGCTAGAAACAAGTGTTGTGTTGCCCATTGGAAAACTGTGAACCCTAAAGTGTTGTTTGCAGTGTTGTAGCTATATTGGTCCCAGGATATGAGAAATCAAGGCAGGGTGAGGTAATAATATTTTATTGGACCATTTTTTGTTAGTGGAAGGGAAAAGCGTTTGCGCTTCACAGAGCTCTTCTTTAGTTCTAGAGATGGAAACTAGAGTGTCCAAGCTAAATGCATGGTGACATAGATTGTTAAGCATAAACAGTTCACACATCTTGTAAGAGACCACTTACAATGAAGTTGGCAATTAATATCTCTGCAGTTGTAGGAAAATGGAGAAACAGTAGCCAGCTGGATGTGTTAGAAATTGTTGTAATGGGCTGTAAAACCAATCTCTCTCTTAAGTCCATGATTTTTGGTGTCCAGTAGAGTTATGAATTTAAGTTCCCAGGCTTGTCTCTTGGAGGTATTGTGTAGGTTTACTTTGAGGATGAGGACTGAGAGGTCAGATTTGGAGTGATCCCTTTGTGAAAAGTGTAATAGTCTCATTTCTAGCACAGCAGAGTTGCAAAATAATGATTTTCAACTTGTGACATTTGAAGGTATAGAAAAGGTGTCAGTGGTGTAGGAATGAATATCCATCCTTTTGGGGCCTTGGACAGAGGTAATCTTGGGAACTTATGTCTATTATCCATGCTCTACTCACCTTTTTTCTTAGCTTTATGGGGCTGCACCTTAAAACTATTCTGCTTGAACAGATTGCAGCTGCCTGCTGTGGAAGAAATACTTCACACACGTATTACAGAGATCAGTACTGGCTGTTGGTTAGTTTCCCAGTAGATTTTAAGATGCTGTTAGTTCTGACCTCTAAAGTCCTCAGTGGTTTGGACACGGTCTATTTAAGAGTGTTTCTCTCTTCATGTTATATCATGGCAGTTGTCATCTTTGGACGTATTTAAATTAGTATGTTTTTGATATAAGAATAGATTGGTGCCAGCAGTGTATTCTCCATGAAAAGACCTGAACTCTAAGATTCACTTCCCTTTCTATGACAGAAACTGGAGATGTTGACCGTATGGGCATGCTACAAGGCTAAACCTTTCCCCATGCCTTTATAGGAAAGAAGTCATTGGGGGCATTAGTTATTTTTGTCAATGTCCTTAGCAGCGAGAGGGCAAACAAATTTTTGGCTGTATGGCACTTTAGCAACAATGTTAATTTGTTGTGGAAAGTCATTTTGGCTGCACATTTTATGTTGTTAGCCATCTTGGGTCAATATAAACACTTTTAAAAAACTAACTCAATAAAAATATATGCAAATCTTCAGTGTTCTAAGATTTAAAGTAAATGTTATCTTGAAGATTTCTTACTGTACGTTTTATTATTCTGAACATTTAAGTGAACAAGTATGCTAAGAATTTAATTAAAGTTTGTGTGCATTTATTATGAATAAACCTTTGATGGAAGATTCATTTGCTTGAAGGTGATAGGATTGATTTGCTTGTGTCCAACTGGACACACCAGGATTTGTAATTATTCACCACTATATATTACAAACCCTCTATTTGTGTTTAACCAGAATTCAAACCTTCACAAACCAGGTGGTAACATTTGGCTTTGTAGCGAGGCGGTGTGGCTCCCCACCACCCCGGAGAGGGTCGAGCTCCTCCAGATACCAAAGTGTGCGGAGCCAGGAAGCTCTGAGCCTGACCCTCAGAGGGCCAGACGGCGACCCAGAAGTAGAAAGGCGGGTCCTCAGAGCTCACTAGAGGACCAGCTGCTGGGGAGGCCAGACGTAGCCAGCAACTGGGAAAACCCCACGGCCCCAGGTCCACGCCAAGACTGGTTGGATCTGCCCTGCCCTGGGCCAGCTATCCAGAGGAGTTACCAGGCCTGCCGCTGGTCCACTGCCCCGAGGAGCCCATGGTGCTGGACCCCACCAGCGAACACCGCCATGACCCAGGTACTGGAAGGAGGGGAGTTAGGAAGTAGCCCCGGGGCAGCCGACCCTCGTCTGGCTGTAACTCTGCCAGAACCCATGTCAGTATTGCGGTCAGGATCCCCACGGACCCAACAGCAGGTCATTTGCCGCTGCTAGGGCCCCGGGCTAGGACGCAGTGAAGTGGGAGGGCCTGCCACCCAACTCGTGGGTGGCAGTCTCCCCCTCTTCCAAGTCCTTGGAGGCCTCGGCTAATTCACACATGCTGTGTTGCTCAGCCCTTACCTGAGGGACTGAGCTATTGACTGTTTGTTGCCCCGCCCTGACCCAGGGCCTGGCCTGCTAAATTGGGCTATTTGCTCAGCCCCTGCCTGAGGACCTGAGCTATTGACTCTTTGGTGCCCCGCCCTGACTCAGGGTCCGGGCTTACGGTGCTCGTTCCAGTTACCGCAAGGACTGCCAACGGAGACTCCGGTGGCCGGACAAATTCCCCCAAAGTCAACTGTGTGTAGCGAGCCGGTGTGGCTCCCCGCAGCCCCGGAGAGGGTCAAGTCCCGGCCTAGCCCCTTTACAGGCTTACATAAGATTTTCAGAACTAGTAAGCTCTACATTTCATGCACTGCCATTATGTGCACAAATAGAAATAGTGCCAAGAAGTTGGATTTCTATACCTCCTAATGACAGGTTTCAGAGTAACAGCCATGTTAGTCTGTATTCGCAAAAAGAAAAGGAGTACTTGTGGCACCTTAGAGACTAACCAATTTATTTGAGCATGAGCTTTCGTGAGCTACAGCTCACTTCATCGGATGCATACCGTGGAAACTGCAGCAGACTTTATATACACACAGAGATCATGAAACAATACCTCCTCCCGCCCCCCCAGTGCCACAAAATTCACCTTGAGTTTTAATTTGAGAGTCTCTTTTTTTACCCCAAAATAGCTGGTCCCCGCCCCCCCAAAGGCCCGATTGTTGCTCCTCTTTGTCAGTACAGGAATTATTGTTAACTAAGAAGAATTAACAGCAGGAAAACACTCCCAGGAAGCAGTTGTGTGCATTAAAAGGACAAACACTCGTGTTGTACCTATCCTACTTTTCTGCTCTAGGGGTCAATTGTGTATGACAGGCATGGCTCTGAGCAGGCAGTTATTCAAAGGAAGAGTGGGAGGCATGCTGCCCCCTGGAGTTAATTGGCATATAGTGGACAGAAGGCACCTACTAGAGTCAAGCAAATCATTAATTTGGTGGCCAAACTGAAAAGCTGTGGGGTGGGGAAGGTTCATTTCAAACCAAAGCTGAATTTTTATTTTTTTTCTTGCTGAAATGAAAAATGGAGAAAAAAGAATCATTTGGGTCAGACAAAATGTTTCAAACGTTGATTTCAAATGACATTTCAAAAATGTTTTGAAACAAAACATCAAAACAGTTGTTGGGGGGGGGGGAGGCAGGAGCTTCCTTGACCCATCTCCAGACACTACGATCCATCATACCCCCAGTTTATAGCACATGAGGGGTTTTCTGAGTCAAACACTTGGGCAAAAGAAAGGCTTCTCCCCTCACCTTCATTTGTAAGGGTGGAGAATCTGGGTGAAAATGAATAAAGGTAAAGGTGGCCTGTCTCTCAGGAAGTCTTTTGGGATTCAGCTCTATGAGCTTGCTCTATCAGAGTCTATTGCCTGTTACTGCGGCCTACCTTCTGCCCCATCCTCTTGGGACATATTGCTTTACCACCAGCCAATGCAGCTTCAGTAGCGCTGCAGCCTGTGACTGTCTCCTCTGCTGACCTGCCTCTGACATGAAGCAGCATTCTTCCTATTCACCACCCCTTGCTGTGGCAGGTTTGCCTTTTAAAGCTCCTCCCCCTCCGGACTGAACAAGCCTTGCGGGTGCACCTCATTAGTACTGAATAGGCCCAGAAGAGCTCCTTAGATTCCTCCATGCCAGCATGTGGGTGTGTCCCTTCACAATGGCTCATTTTGACAAAGTTGAAAATAGACATGTCAACATTTTCTAATTTTGTTGTGTTTTAGCCAAAACTATTCACCAATTCAAACTGAAATCATGAACAGCTTCTGTGCCCTGAACAATGCATTGAAAAAAATAAATCACCCAATTCTAGTTTCTGCGGCATTATTCTTTAGTTAAAGCAACTCTGCTGGCTGGCGTGCAGGAAGGAACAAGGGCCGCAAATCCACTTCCTCCCTCAGGCTTACCTTCCCAAAATGAGCAGCAAGGTTGATTTTAGTCATAATTTAAACCAGCAAGCAGCAAACTTTGATTTAAATCATCAATTTTAATCTTGCTTTGAATTTTTACTTTCTAGTTATTTTGCTAAAGATACAAAATGGTCATTTAACCATTAAAACCTGTTGATTTGCAACCAAATATAGCCTTTATACTAAATTCGATACTTATTTTTGTTAACCAGGAGGATACACAATATCAATATACCTTTATTTAAGCAGTTATATAGCTTAACATATATTTATTCAGATTCTTAATTTGTTTACATTTACTATGTTAGAAAATGGTGAATGATACATTTCTCATTTACTAGACAATATTTTTTTTATTTGGGATTTGTGTCAAGTTGCATTTGGATGAAAACTGGAATTTAATATATGTGTACAAAAACAGCATTTTAAAATTTGTTTTATTCATTAAATAGTATGACCTTAAATGTGTTGCCTATATTTTAAAAAAAGTATATCAAATATTCTCTTGAACCTGCTACTTAACTGAAACCAAAACTAATTAAGACAAAACATTTTCTGCATAACAGAAACAAAGTACTTCCATTTGGAAAAATGTAAATACCATGGTAAAGACTAAAAATAACATCAATACTTAATTAATGCAGTACATGACATTGTGATATACTTATAAAGATTGAGTTGACCTCAAAAGTTAAAGATGCTTCCCCATGATTCTTAAAATAAATTAAAAGGAAGCACTCTTTGAGTAATTAACATTTGAGGAGGGCTCACTGATGTGGGATAAATATTATTATATAATTTATTAAATTATTAGAATTACAGTAAGTCTATAAGCCTTAACATAGATTGTGATAATTTCAAATTTAATTTTAGAAAGGTTTAATTTTTAAAATAAAAGCATATTTAATTTAAATATAAACAATTAAATGAAAAAATCTAATTTAAATTAATTTTTAAAAAACAGATTGTATTTATTTATTTATTTTACATCATAGATTTTTATCCACTCTTCTAGGATAGCAGTCCCTCTTTTGCATACCCACACCAGAGCCAATCACAATTTGGTTCTGAAATCAACTTTTTTACAGAATGTACATTGGAGACTTTGGCCAATATTTGACTTCCCCTTTCACTGGTTCATCAACCCAGCTCTCAGATTTCCATTGCTTACCTTATGATAATTTCTGTCCTCTATACTTCTCTTTCCACATTTTGTCACCTATGATTTCTTTCTCCCTTTCCCTCTAATTAAAAAAAAAAACATACGCAGTTCTATTACCATGCACTAATATAGCAAGAAAAAAAGTATAAGATACAAAATTAGAGAAGCTGCCCATTTAAATGTGATCTTGACAAGTATATTCTAAGGATTTCTCGTGTATCATAACTTCCCTCTACTGAGCTTTCCTACATGGGTGCACAAAGGCAGGTTAGGAGCTGGCCACAATGCAAGTCCTTGCTCACAGGGAATGCAAGGATTCCACATAGACTAGCTTGGTGAAGACAGCCAGCTCCTGAACAGAATAGATATTATTCCCTTTCCGGTGATGCAGCAACGACTCTTCCAGGAGCTCTGACAGGTATGCTTCCCTAAGCAAAACCCTCCAGTCAGGGTCCTACAGCTACACATTTCCCAAACACAGAAATTTGGCTTAATGCCACGATTTAGCTCTTAATGTTACTGCCTGGTACCAATATTATCTTGCAAAACTGAGATTTCTCCAGGCTGTAGGAACAAAATTTTCAGACTGGTCCAATGGAGCCGTTATAAAATGTCTCATATTTTAGTGGCATTTGTCTATATTCAAACATTCTATAAGCACATGCAAGGTCAGTGAAATCACATGCAAAAATGGCACCCTTTTACACCAGGATTGAATTCATACTCCTATTCAACTGTGAATCCTCAATTACAATAATATAAACAACAAGAAGCAGGACTTTCAAAGTAAAGCATTTTGGCTGTTCTACATGATTTTATTTCAAAATACTAGTAGGTACCAGTCCACTCTAAGCACAAATGATAAAGTAAGAATTATCTTAATTACTTCTATGACTAATCAGATAATATTTGAAAATATTAAATGTATCTTTGTTTGGTGCCTAACAACAACTGTTTGGTAATAAATTTAAAATGTAAACTTGCATGAAGTTTCTACATTAAACCATCAGGTTTATATTTGTTGAAAAAGCTGTATTTTAGTTAGAGCTACATGAAATAATTTAAATTTGAGGTAAACTAAAAATTCCACCTGGTTTAACATAAGCACTATTGGATTTTCATCTTTCTCTCCCTACACCATACTTATCACTACTATATCTGAGTCAAGTGTTATGATGCCCAGATTTTGCATCATGGCTTGCATGTCAAACTTATATTATAAATTTATAGTAGACAATTATGTTTTACAGCATCTGAGCCAAGTTGATGTCCAACACAGTTTAAAAAAAACCACAATTTTATCCTATAAATATGCAGCATGTCCTGTACTTTAGCTCGATAATTTATGTCACATTAGAAAAGCCATGCTTGGACTCTACACTGTAATAGATCTTTTCTCTATCTAGCTCTTGTGACTCTAAGGTGTCCTTAATTTCTGACAAAATCGTAAATCCTTATTTGAGATCTCTTATAAATGACAGTACTTCCAAAAGAGCTGAGCATCATACAGCTCCCATTGAAATCAATGGGACTATTTGATCAGTGAAATTGTACTCCATTACATAAGAGTATGATAATCTGGACATAAATGAACAGAGTATATTTTGTGATGCAGTATCCTTGCTTTCTGCTGATTTTTAGAGGGTCAGTTCACATCTTACTATTCCGCAACATTTTGTCGGCTTACGAGTTATCTGAGTGAAATACCAAGCTTCAACTGCAATCACCAGTAGAAGTGCTGGCCATGATGCAAAACAGGCATCCTAAAATTTGACTTACAGATACTCTCCCCACTCTACAACAAATAATAAGATAGGCTCTTATATGCCATAGATTATATGGTCTAGTCAATAAAGCACTGTACCTGGAACTCAGGAGATCTCTGTTGGGTGACCTTGGTGGTGGTGGGGGGGAGAGTTGCTATGCCTCAGTTTCCCCATCTGTAAAATGGGGATAAATATCCTGACTTCCTTTGTATAGTCCTTTGAAACCTACTCATGATAAGCCCTATATATGAACTAGGTGATATATCATATTATTGAAACCCAAGCTCATATTAAACCAAGTGAACTTGGCCCATTTCCAACAATACTATATTACCAAAATTTCCACCAAACGGAGGACCTGCAGTTGAGAGCTTAGAGCTGGGGAGCTCATCCCCCCTCCCCCATCCTTCACCACACCACAGATGGTGACACCATTGAAATGAAATAATGATTCTGTAGATTTTTATGAATTAAATTACCCTTCCCTTACCTTTCTATCAGTAACTTGCCCACGCAATGAGATTTTATTACATTATATTTCCAGACTATTACAGCATAACCACAGCTGCATGGACACTAGTCATTGTTCGTCTGTAGGAGGAGATCATTGACTAAAGAACAAAAGCATCATCTGTACAAAACCCAAGTCTATATGCAGACTGACAAGGGCCAAGGAGATCTGAGGCAGCTAGATACTGTTATGTTCTCTTCTACTTCTTCTGGGATAGAACAACATTTTCCATCAACTATACTATAGTTGTCATGGGATAAGAGGGAAGATCTCTCATGGATTGAGAACTGGTTAAGAGACAGGGAACAAAGGATAGGAATAAATAGTAAATTTTCAGAATGGAGAGGGGTAACTAGTGATGTTCCCCAAGGGTCAGTCCTAGGACCAATCCTTTTCAACTTATTCATAAATGATCTGGAGAAAGGGGTAAACAGTGAGGTGGCAAAGTTTGCAGATGATACTAAACTGTTCAAGATAGTTAAGACCAAAGCAGACTGTGAAGTACTTCCAAAAGATCTCACAAAACTAAGTGACTGGGCAACAAAATGGCAAATGTAAAGTAATGCACATTGGAAAAAATAACCCCAACTATACATACAATATGATGGAGGCTAATTTAGCTACAACTGATCAGGAGAAAGATCTTGGAGTCATCATAGATAGTTCTCTGAAGACATCCACGCAGTGTGCAGTGGCAATCAAAAAAGTAAACAGGATGTTAGGAGTCATTAAAAAGGGGATAGAGAATAAGACGGAGAATATCTTATTGACCTTATATAAATCCATGGTACGCCCACATCTTAAATACCCTCGTCTCAAAAAAGATATTTGAAAAGGTTCAGAAAAGGGCAACTAAAATGATTAGTGGTTTGGAATGGGTCCCATATGAGGAGAGATTAAAGAGGCTAGGACTTTTCAGCTTGGAAAAGAAGAGACTAAGGGGGCATATGATAGAGGTATATAAAATCATGAGTGGTGTGGAGAAAGTGAAAAAGGACAAGTTATTTACTTGTTCCCATAATATAAGGACTTGGGCCCACCAAATGAAATTAATGGGCAGCAGGTTTAAAACAAATAAAAGGAAGTTCTTCTTCACTCAGCACACAGTCAACCAGTGGAATTCCTTGCCTGAGGAGGTTGTGAAGGCTAGGACTATAACAGGGTTTAAAAGAGATCTGGATAAATTCATGGAGGTTAAGTCCATTAATGGCTATTAGCCAGGATGGGTAAGGAATGGTGTCTCTAGCCTCTGTTTGTCAGAGGGTGGAGATGGATGGCAGGAGAGAGATCACTTGATCCTTACCTGTTAGGTTCACTCCCTCTGGGGCACCTGGCATTGGCCACTGTCAGTAGACGGGATATTGGGCTAGATGGACCTTTGGTCCGACCCAGTATGGCCATTCTTATGTTCTTGTGTTCTTATTTAATCCTTATGACAGGTATAATCTTCTTGTTATGTGTTTGTGCAGCACCTACCATAGTGGGGACCTGGTTCATTATTGGGGCTCCTACATGCTATGGTAATATAAATAATAATATTGTTCAATAAAAATTATAACAAATGAATGAAGCTAAAAATGGAAATATTTCATATTGGAACTATTTCATTAATACTAAATTCAAATTATTCTGTTCTTGCTCTTCTGCTGCTTGGAAGGTATTCTTATTCATTCTTATTTGTATATTCTCAATCACGGTGAGAATTTAGTTCAATGAGACTACTTATAGAATAAGGTGTTATCTTCAGAGTGAGTAAGGGTGCCAGAATTTGGCTGAAGATATACTGTACTCTTTAGGTTTTGTACCTCTGTATAACCTTACACTTCCCCATTTATCCACTCTTCTTCTTATTTTAGTAGAATGAATTCAGATTACTTCAATTGCATTATTTTAATTGCAAAAATTCATGGGTTGATTAATAAATATTTAACAGAATTAAATCTCCTTCCCCCCCCATCCATTCTTCATTTACACATTGAGCTAGTTCTTTGGATTGTGAATTATTCTTTCCTTCTTCCACTTAATTCTAGCCTTTTTCTCCTCTTCACATGCAATGGGCACACATTCAAGATGTGGCAGATTAACAATAATATTCTGTTTGCTGGTCTGGGAGAAAGTTTTCTGCTTCTTCCTTCAGTTTTTCCCAGTACCAAGCTCAGTTACCTGGGGTACAGGGTGGGGAATGGATCTGTGACTGTATGAATATTGTTACTGCAATGAGGACCTTATTGTCCAGTATAATAGTTCTGCACATGTTGGTGTCATTCTTTCAAATGATCTGATATCAATAGAGTTAGATTGTGACATAACACAAGCCATACTGAGAATGCATCTGATGAAGTGAGCTGTAGCTCACGAAAGCTTATGCTCAAATAAATTGGTTAGTCTCTAAGGTGCCACAAGTACTCCTTTTCTTTATACTGAGAAAGGTAACTCAATAGGACATCGATAATGGATCTGGTAGGCTTTTTCCTCCCAGTCAGGTACTTGGTACCTCTTGAAATAGAAAAGATACAGCTCAAGATTTTGTGAGTAAAGAGAGGCAAACCAACATATAAAAGAGGCAGATATTTCTTAAAGACTGGTAAAAACAGTGAATAGTGATGAATTTTCAGCACATTGTTTTATATTATAATGCAATGTGCAGTGACAAATCTGCAAAGGTTAATGTGTAAAATTGTGTGATAAAATTTGTGGTTCCATATAGGCTGTGTGGTCCGTGACATACAAATGTAATCTAGAGAAGGACAGAAGCTGTCCAGGGTTCACTGCAGAAAATCCTATGAGGAGATGTCATTAGTAGAAGGATGTTTGTAATTAATCCACCAAGCCATTATTGTGAACTATTACTGTGTCATGTTGCTGAATCTTGAGGCAAGTTTCCCTTGCTAAGTCGGAGTCACATTCCATGTAGATAAAATCTCAGAAACACCTGGGCAAAACCATGCAAAGTCTTTGTTCACTCTAATTTATTTCCTATCTGCCATAGTAACTAATAGTTCATCAGGCAAATCTGTGAGATAAATGTTTTTTAAAAAAATATTTGAACACACTTCTTAGCAATGCAACTAGGAAACCTTTACATATTTTGTTTGAAGTATTTCTTCTAATTTTTATGCATATATTTCAAAGAAAAACTTAGAATATTCTAGATTCTGCTTTCAACAATTTAAAGCACCCTTTCCATTTTGAATGCTAATATTTGTTCTTAAAATGTTCTGGTTTAATATTTGTTTTCAATGCAAAACTTCACACCTTAGTTTGACATTTCTAAACTATTATACAAATGCCCCCTCTGTACATGCCAGCTAAAAAGCACACATATTTGTCTAATAAAGATTTTTTCATGGTTCTTAGGAGCACTTTACTCACATCTAAATAAATGAATTCAGTAATAACCCAGGAATGATACAGAATATCCTGCTAGAGAGCACAAGTAGCATTTGCAGAATTCATTTAACCATTACTTAAACCCAGCTACAATTTAGCACACTGTAATTCATACTGAATAATTTAAATACATAAAGTGTGTTTTTTACCTTTATATCTTTTTTTAGATGGAAAGCGGAGCGCAAACAGGCTGTGTGATTTTGAAAAAAAACAAAAACAGTGATGTTGAAGAAAATATACTTGTCAGTCAGAGGAGATTTGCTGATTTTGGACTTTCACTATGAAATTATGTAACACCCCAGGGAAGCAGTCTTTGAAGATCAATTCAATCTCCAAGTGAAGACTATTGGAGTTTGATTTGGCCTTGTACCAAATAAAAAGATTAATCATACAGCTAGTCAGAAACACTATTACCCATGTTTATCATGGAAATGAATACAGTTTATGCTTCAATTTATAATACTGTTGAACTTTCAAGGAAACTTGGTGCTTTTCTGGACTTAGTGCAACTTGAAGGTCTTTTTTTAGTTTTCAGTTTTCCAAAACTTTTGAGTTTCATATTATGCATATCCATTTCATTTAAGCCATAGCTTTTAGAAAAGTGTTACTTTAAAAAACTTGTATTTCTATATAATTAAAAGCATATTAGGATGACCTCTGCCTTTTGGTCTGAGGTTCAGACTTTGGAGTGATCTAGCAGGCTCTCAGGATGACCTTCAGAATCTCAGAACTTTTGGCACTGAGACAGTAAAAGAGAGAGGAAATAGAAAATCCACTGTAATCTAGATCACAATTCTGACCTACCATTTTATAAAATCACATAAGATAGGGGGTATGTTTTCTAATAATAAAAACAGTTTTGAGAATATTTTATGTCCAACTTTTTTTTCAAATTGCTGAGAGAAGCTGTGGGATATTTGTGTTGTGGTACAGGCAGAATAGGGAGCACAAAGAGGCCCATGTTGTTGGAACAGAGATAAGTACTTTATTAGTGATATGCCAGGAATACAGCACTAATACCAGGTGTAGTAACACCTATAGTTTTATCTAGTCTCTTTTAGCTTCCAAAATGTTTATTAATATTGAAAAGCCTAATTATAAATCTTAGTGGTGGAGAAGGAAGACTACCTAAATGTCGATGTCTGCTGAGAAGATTATTATTTTCTTTCTTAATCTAGGATATTAGATTTGCCCATTTTACTTCCCTTTAGCTGCTGCTTCTCTTCAACTCTAAGGGTTGCTTCCCAAAGCTTAACTTTACATTTGGTCTTTCCTTCTTATACTTAACTTTTGGCTTGGAGTCTTCCTCCTCCTTGACTTGAGGTTTGGCCTTTTTTGTTCTTTTTGACTTTTTACCCTTAGCTTTATGCTTGGCCTTTTCCTTCTTTTTGACTTTAGCCTAGCCATTTTAGTTCTCTTCCACAGCTTATTGTGTTTATCTTTCTGACTTACTTTCCACTTTTTTTTTTTACCTGAGGATTCAACTGAGGAGCTGAATATTCAGAATTCAGAAGTGATCACTCAGACCCTCCATTCTTCACATCAGCCAGTTCATCACAAAGATTGCCAATGGCAGCTGTAAAGATCTTTTTAGACAGCTGACCTTATACCCTATGAGGGTTGGGTCTGGCAGAAAGGAAGCTATTTTTGTCCTGAATTCTGTAACAGTAATCTACAATCTCTCCAGGGATTTAAAAAACCCAGGGTAGAACCAACATATTTGCTGGAAATTTACAAATTGTGTCCAGCCAATGAACTAATTTTACTTTAATCTGCTAAAACTCCATGCTCTTTGATGTTCTCAGATTTTTTATATTTCCTCCTGCATCCAGTTCTAATTACAGCATTCAGTGAGATGTCTCTCATAAGCATATAGCAGAATGACTAAGGCATATCTTCTAGAAAGGCATCCAATCTTCATTTAAACACATCAAGAGATAGAGAATCCAGCACCTACCTGGATAGCTTTTCTCAATGGTTGACCACCCACACTGTTAACAAATTGTGCCATATTTCTAATTTCAGTTTGTCTGGCTTCAGTTTCCAGTTATTCATTTTTACTATGCCTTTTTTCATGGGATTAAAGAGCTCTTTAGTACCTTGTATTTTCTCTCCATTAAGGTACTTAGACACTGTAATGAAATCACCTCTTCATAAACTAAACAGATTAAACTCTTTAAATCTCTCACTGTAAGATATTTCTTCAACCTTAGAATCGTGTTTGTGGCTCTTTTCTCAACTGCCAATTTTTAAATATCTGGGTCTGAAGTATGGACACATGATGGGGTTTACAGCCCCCTCACTATACCAGACCAAGACATAACTGTAGGGCATGCTCCAGGTAGAGGGACAGTTTATAATGGGCACCGGTAGCCCAGTGAGAGGGTAAAGGAGTTACAGGTTGCACCAGGAAGTGCAGCTGATGCCTGGAGTTATGAGAAGAGAAACTGCAGCCTTGGTAAGGCCACTCTGGAATCAGTGATCCATATTCCCCAATCCTCTTTGGAGCGGAGAACCCATGAGAGACACTGAAGAATGGGATGTTGTTCACTGGGAGACACTACTAAGACTGTAACCATGTCCCAAATGGGGATGCCATCGCCTGGTAGGAAGTGACCAGGGGGGATGTAACTGGGGTGGACCACTGAGTGGTCTTGACATTGCAACACCCCTTTTAGGCCCTGGGTCATGACCTGGTAGAGTGGGAGGCCCT
This sequence comes from Eretmochelys imbricata, assembly GCF_965152235.1. Taxonomy (NCBI): domain Eukaryota; kingdom Metazoa; phylum Chordata; order Testudines; family Cheloniidae; genus Eretmochelys; species Eretmochelys imbricata. The sequence goes on from NC_135573.1 coordinate 150,053,993, forward strand.
GGGTTCCCCTATCCTGCTTATCCTCCCTCTGTTGTGACAGAGGATACATGGAGGAGAATGAAGCCTTCTGTATATGACCTGACAGGGCCCACTCCAGGATGGACAAACTGAAAAGAACTGTGAAGCCACTGCCTGACCACCAGGCCAGCTGGCTATATGACATTACAGTTGTAGGTATTATTCCAATATCAGCCTCACCAATGCCATATACAGACGGAAAAATCACATCCCTACTCCTACTCACTGGTCCCCTCTTTATATATCAAAGGATCACGTTAGCCCTTTTTGCCATATAAGCAAACTAGGAACTCTGAGTTGCTTGTCCACTGTGTCCCTAAATCCTTTTCAGAGTCACTGCTTTCCAGAATACAGTCTGCCATTCTCTAGGTATGGCCTGCATTTTTAGTTCCTAGATGTATTATTTTGCATCTGGCTGCATTAAAACACATTTTATTTGAATGGGCCCAATTTGCCAGGTAAATCAGAATACGTTGTATGTCTGCTCTTATGATATCTAGTTTCTCGGCTGAGGCATACTTTCTATGAATGCTTTGGTGTTTCCCGGTGTCTCCCACACATAGGTTTCCTTTCCTTGTAACCAAATTGTTCTATGAGAGTTGCTTAGTTTTCTGCACTGTTTCATTGTGAGCTGTTTTCGTGCACTACAGCACGTTACATTTAAACTTACAAGCTCATTTTCCCATTCATTATTTTGTTGAGAGAGCTAAAGTCCTGCTTCTCCTTCATTTACACAGACCAGGCTGAGTTTGTTGGAGACTGAACCTAAGAATGAAATGGGCCTGAATGTAACCTGTAAACATGGTAGCTACTCACTATGCTAACTCACTTCATTGTTGATCTCACTTCATTATTCTGATTATTATTCTGTTCTACATTATATCTACATTAACTGTAGTTAAATTAAAAGGCATTATTGGGTGACTGGATTTTTTTTGCTAGCCAAGGTACTATATAAGTTACCACTGCAGCAGAGGTTCTGTGACTACGTTTTGAGTAAAATTTAATATGTGCATTGTTCATGTTAGATCTATCCCTCCCATCCTTCTTATTAAACACAACACACTTATTTTCCATCCAGAGGCTTATAAATTTGTTGAATGAATTGCAGAAGAGTATACTATATAAGAAACAACAGAGATGTTCATTTACATTTTACTGAGGAATTATTCTGAAAACACATAGAAATGTCATTTCCTGAATCAAATTCATAAACCTTGACAGCTTAAGTTATACAGGAAGTCAGTGTCAGAGTAGCAGCCGATGAAGTGAGCTGTATCACACGAAAGCTTATGCTCAAATAAGTCTCTAAGGTGCCACATGTACTGCTTTTCTTTTTGAGGAAGTCAGTGGGAACTGTTGTTTCTGCTGAATGTTTGAAAATCAGAACACTTAATTGCATGCCTAGATAAGGATTTAAGATTGTATCTTTAGGGCCCCACTTTTGAAAATGTTAATATAGGTGTCTAAATAGGAGATTTTAGGTAAACAGTTATGAAAGTTTCAACAAATTATGGGAGCCTCATATTTTTAGTGCCCAGCATGACCCAGGAGCTATTTTTGAGAGGTGCTGAGCACCCACAATTCCAGTTGGAGTCCTTGTGAGCTATGGGTGTCTGAAAAGCTGGCTTTAGGTACCATAACTGTGGCACCCAACAATTGAGTCACCAACAATTAGTAAACACTCTTGAAAATTTGGACTTAAATGAACAGCCTTAGGCACCCACATTTGAAAATTGGCTTCATTAGCAGTAGTGTAAATCTTCTATTCTGGAATTATACTGCTGTAACAGAGAAGAACTAGGTTGCCTCTCTTAAAACCAAGGATAAATACTCTACATAAAATTATGATTTCAGAATAGTTTGTCAGAATTGTACCACAAATGCATATATTTAAAAGTTTGTGCTCAAAACAAGAAGTACAAAACTTTTAGTGGTTGCACGTAAGTCTAGATTGCAAGTGCATGCGCTCCCTTTTGACCAGTATTTGAAAAATATGGGGCCAGTGGTTCACTCAGCAGAAATAATACATCTTGCCAAATCTTTGCGTCCTCTTTGGTCTCAATTTTTTAAAAGTTCTAATGAATTTTAAATGGTTAAAATTTCTCTCAAAAGTAGATAACTGTGTCCCAATTAGTATTAAAGTTGGCACTTTGACATCTCTTGCAAGAAACACAGTTGTAACTGTAAAACCTTGTCGGGCTGTAATTTAATACTATCTTGCATGTAAATTATGTAATCAGTGAAGAAACTATTGTTCTTAAAGCTTTTTTTTTTTTCATTTAAACAAAACAATGTCAGGCAATCTAGTTTTGATTAGTGCTACGGTACGAAAAGCCACTTTGTGAAAAGCTTTCTGGCAAACATAAGCCACTCTGAAAGAGGGTGCTAGTATCTCCCTTCTGAAACTTTTCTTCTTATTTTTTCCCTCTTTCCCTGAGTTAAGTCACCATATTTCAGGTCATAGCAAAGGCAGCAGCAGGCCAGAGTGAAGGCTGCTCATGCTGTTGCACATTGAAGAGAGAGTGTTGACCGCTGTGAGAATCATAAACCTCTCAGTTTGATGATCAACTGAGCAGTAAATTAATTAATCATCATTTTATGCCTCATCAAGCACTTTGCTGAGACTCTCAACAGGGGCCATCTCAATTAGCCAATGGGAAGCAGACTGTTTTGTTTAGCTGGGTGAGTCTTCCATAAACAGGGGAGGCTTTGACAAGCTAATAAATATGTCATCTGTCTGTGTCACTGGCTGCAATGTGGCTCCACCTGTAAAGTTGTGGGATTCTGCCCAGCATAGTGAATAGGAACTTGAAAGAGAGGTGTATCCTAACTATTTCATTAACAAAGCACTTCTCAAAGTTTATCATGATCCTTAGTCAATGTATCAGTACTTTGTTAGTGAAGGAATCTGAAGCTTTTCTATCCAAATATCTGATATTGTATTTTTAGTGTTTGTCTGGACCCATTAAAAAGGTTTCCTTATCAGAGGAAGTTAAAAACAGTTTAATGTGCTAATTTGTATTTTGATGTGGCTTTCTCAAAAATTCTCCTTCTCATTTTCTGCTTAACAAGAGAAAAACTACTACCCTTCACCATAAGTGCTTATTGTAACAATCCAGGATAAGAGCTTTTGATTAGGTTCAACAGTGCTACTGACTGCTGCTATCCAGCTTCTGTTGGAAACAGAGTTCTGAGAAATCCTAGTACCAAACTGCTCTTACATATGTTACTGGAACTCCACTGAAATGGTTGGGATTGCACTAGAATAACTGAAAACAGAATTGGCCTGTATTACATGAGATATTATTCCATTCACAACAACAGCCTGAGATGTTCATTCTAAATTATAAACCTTCAACTAAATTCTCAGTTGTTGTAAATTTACACAGCTCCAGAAAGTACCAGTACGATAATTTAATCTGACTTTCTACATAACACAGGCCACAACTTCTAATTGAACTAGATAATCCCTTTTAGGAACACACTCAATCTCAATTAAAAAACTTCAGGTGATGAGGAATTCATCACATCCCTTAGTAAGTTGCTTCCAGTAATTAGTTACCCTTGTTGTTAAAAATGTGTACCTTATTTCCAGTTTGAATGTATCTGTCTTCAACTTCCAGTCATTTAATCTTGGTATGTCTTTGTCTGGTAAATGTAAGAGCCTTTCACCATCAGAAATCTCCCTATGCAGATACTTATAGACCATGATGAAGTCACCTTTTAACCTTTCCTTGGATGAACTAAATCGAATAAGCTTCCTTAATTTCTAACTGTAAGGCAAGTTTTCCAAATCTTAAATCATTCTTGTAACTCTTTTCTGAATCCTTTTCAGTTTTTCAAAATACTTTTAGAAATGAACTGGATAAAATATTCCAGTAATGGCGTCACTACTGCTGTATGCAATGGTAATATTACCTCCCTACTCTGACTTGATATTCTCTTGCTTGTGCTTCAGAAATGGCATTAGTCCTCTTACCCACAGCAGCACTAGGAGCTTATGTTCAAATTAATTATCCACCATGAGGCTGAAGTCTTTTTCAGAATCACTGCTTTCCTGAAGACAGTTCCCCATCCTGTAAGTATGAACTGTGGTCTTTGTTCCTAAATGCATGACTTTGTATTTGGTCACATTAAAGTGCATGTTGTTTGATTGCACCCAGCTGATGAATTATTATTTGTATGATCATAGTGCCTAAGCACCTGAACCATGGAACAGGACCTCATTGTACTAGATTCTGTACAAACACAAAACAAAAAGACAGTCCCTACCTCAAAGACCATAAAATCTAAGGATAGGACAATAGCCAATGGATGGACTGATGAGGGAGTATAAGGAAACAATGAGACAATATTGATCAACATGATAGGCAGTGGTATCAGCACACCAGCATTGTAAACGTTTTTGTAGGCCTCATGGCAAAGGAGAATTTAAGGTGCATTTTGAAGAAGGATAACAAGGTGGTTTTGTGGATGCTTACAGGGCACTTCTCCCAAGTATGAGGGGCAGCATGGGAGAAAGCACAAAGGTTTTTGTCTGACAATTTAACAAGTGGGCAATTGAGGCAGTAGTTGACCTTTTGATACTGCAGAGGAAATGATAGGTAAGGCGCATGAGAAATGATAGGATAGGTCAAAGAGCCTTGAAAGTGAAGACAAGCAGCTTATGTTTAATATGATAGAGAAGAGGGAGACAGTGAAGGGATGCAGAGAGGGATGACATGGTCAAACCGACAGGCTAGGAAAATGATTATCATCTAGATTGTTCTGTTTAAGAGACATGTCCTCATCATTATTTACAACTCCACCAATCTTTGTCATCTGCAAACTTTACTAGCAAAGGTTTTACATTTTTTTTTCCAAATCATTGATAAGGATTAGTATTAGGCTGAAAACAGATCGCTGCAGGACCCCATTAGAAATATCCCTTGTGATGGGTTGCCCCCCCTTTCTCGGGTGCTACCTGAGGTACTGGGGTACCACTGAGCCAGCTTTTTCTACCTGCCTGGGCTCCCTTATATTGTCCTCCTGATCCAGGCGCTCAAGCCTCCTCCAGCACACATACTGGATACACCCAGCTGCAGAAAGACAGACACTGAAATCAGCTCTGCATGGGAAGACTCAGCTAAGGAATTGCCCAGCACTCAAATGCACGCCTCCTCTGGAGTGTAAACCAAAAATTGTATTGTCTTGCGCTTCACAGAAAACTGTACAGTGTAAGCTCATGAAATCCGTTCCCTTCCTCAATGTGGAGGAAAATATGCACAGCCTTTTGCCCACCCCCAGTTATGGATTCCACAAACTGGGTTTAGAGAAAACAAAAACAAGTTTATTAACTACACAAGATATATTTTAAGTGATTATAAGGAATAACAAACAGATGAAAGTAGATTACTGAGCAAATAAAACAAACTTGCAAACTAAGCTTAATATACTAAAGAAACTGGTTACAAGTTGAAATTTTTCACCCTAAATCTTGTTTTAGGCAGATTGCAAGGTTCTTGAAAGCAAACTTCTCTTTCTTGCAGCTTAAAATTCCAAGTGTTTCTCTCACAGGCCAGACACCTTTTCCAGCCTAAGTTCAGTCCTTCCCAGCCCCTCCCCCACCCCGGCTTTGTCTTTTTGTTTCTTAAATGTTTTCAGCAGTCATCCTGGATGGGGATTCAGTGAAGAATGAACCACACTTATGGAAGGAAGGAATCCTTTGTTTCTCAGTGTGATTCCCACCCCCCTCAGTGGAAAGATACTGGAAATCCAAGATGGAGTACAGTACTAGGTGACCTGATCACATGATCCTGGCTCTGTGGATATAGGGGAAGCAGTGATGTGATATATCTTGACTTTAGCAAAGCTTTTGATACAGTCTCCTACAGTATTCTTGCCAGCAAGTTAAAAAAGTATGGACTGGATGAATGGATTATAAGGTGAATACAGGTAGTGATCAGTGGCTCGATGTGTAATTGGGGCCGGTTTTGTTCAATATCTTTATTAATGATCTGGATGATGGCATGGATTACACCCTCAGCAAGTTCGGAGATGACACTAAATTGGGGGGAGAGGTAGATATGCTGGAGGGTAGGGATAGGGTCCAAACGGACCTAGACAAATTGGAGGATTGGGCCAAAAGAAATCTGATGAGGTTCAACAAGGACAAGTGCAGAGTCCTGCACTTAGGACAGAAGAATCCCATGCACTGCTACAGGCTGGGGACCAACTGGCTAAGCAGCAGTTCTGCAGAAAAGGACCTGGGGATTACAGTGGATGAGAAGCTGGGTATGAGTCAGCAGTGTGCCCTTGTTGCCAAGAAGGCTAACGGCATATTGGGCTACATTAGTAGGAGCATTGTCAGCAGATCGAGGGAAGTGATTATTCCCCTCTATTCAGCACTGGTGAGGCCACATCTGGAGTACTGCATCCAGTTTTGGGCCCCCCCACTACAGAAAGGATGTGGACAAATTCGAGAGAGTCCAGCGGAGGGAAACAAAAATGATCAGGGGGCTGAGGCATGTGACTTACAAGGAGAGGCTGAGGGAACTGGGCTTATTTAGTCTGCAGAAAAGAAGAGTGAGGGGGGATTTGATAGCAGCCTTCAACTACCTGAAGGGGGGTTCCAAAGAGGATGAAGCTCGGCTGTTCTCAGTGGTGGCAGATGACAGAACAAGAAGCAATGGTCTCAAATAGCACTGGGGAAGGTCTAGTTGGATTTTAGGAAACACTATTTAATTAGGAGGGTGTTGAAGCACTGGAATATGTTACCTAGGGAGGTGGTGGAATCACCACCCTGAGAAGTTTTTAATGCCTGGTTTTATAAAACCCTGTCTGGGATGATTTAGTTAGAGCTGGTCCTGCTTTGAGCAGGGGTTGGACTAGATGACCTCCTTAGGTCTCTTCCAACCCCAATCTTCTATGATTCTATGACCCTGCAGTGTCAAAGCAGCCATAAATCCTCAGGAAGACTTCTCAGGAAGGTGGAAGATTAGCATCTTCAAAGTCCTATTGTTCTCCCTAATGGCCCATCCAGACTGATTGCATTCTGTCTGGGCATTCCCCAGATGTAAACCCACTTGTAATTGTTACATAGTCAATACTCCTAACTTTAGATACAAAAATGATGCATGCATACAAATAGGATAATCATATTCAATAAATAATAACCTTTCCAATGATATCCCACAAGACCTATCTTGCATAAAACACATCTTAGTTATGCCATATTCATATAACAATATCTCTATAAAAATATGGGGCGTAGTGTCACATCCCCATTCTCCTTTTAACAGTTTCATTTTAAGATCTGTCAGTTAGACAGTTTTTAATCCATTTTCTGTCATCTACAGTGATTTTGTACAGTACTAATTTTTGTCTGAACGAAGCAAGGTCCTACACACAAGTAGATAGTATTTCTCTGTTGGTGTGTTTTTATGGGTGGCAGACATTAACACCTTTCAGCATAACAGTACCCTCTAGCTCAGCTCTGTCCATCCTTCTAATAGAGTTTAATGTGTCAATAACTTGAATGACTTTTCTCCCTGACAGAAAAAAAAGAAAAGAGAAGAAATAATAATGGTCGAGGTAATGGAGGGCAGGGTAGCCATAGAGCCCTTGGCCTAGGTGGAGTGGGAAGGCGAGAACAAAAAGGAGACCCACAGCCCCTGGCATGGGGGAAGACAATAGGGGACAGTGGTATGGATGGAGCGGGATATGGGGGACACACAGATCCCCTAGAATTGGGAGGAGGGGGTAGAGCCCTGCACGGATACAAAATTTGTATCTGCATCTGATCCACAATCTGCAAACACGGTCTGCAAATATCTGCAAGTGGATATCTGCAAATTTGCAGGGCTCTAGAAATGGGGAAGACACAGAGCCCCAGGCATGAGCAAAGGGGTGGGTGGGAGTTGTAGGGGTGCCCTGAAGTAGAGGGCAATGAGAGGTAGAATACAGGGAGCTTGTGGGGGGGGCAATGGAGCCCCCTAGTGTTACCCTACACAAGCAACATAGAGTATGACCCATGAATCCATATTGACTTTAATGGAGGGTCACCAGTTTCCAGCACATCAACATCTGCCTTCTTATACTGAATTTTGAAAAATAGACCTGGGGCTCACACACAAAAATGTAACTGTTCCTACAGCTAAGCATGAAGGCTGGTATTTACATATTTGTATTCCCAATTGTTGTAATGTTATGTGAAAATACAGACCCACAATTGCACATAAATTTCATACCATATTTTTCAACAGTTTGCTCTTATTGCCTAGGAAAAATGAGTATCAGTAGAATACCCTATTTCAAATAAAGTAGTCTGCAATATTTTAATTAGTAGGGACTAGAAGTTGCCAAATAATAAAATAAATTTGCCAATATTTTCATAAATAAATCCAATAAATTTGCTTTGCTGATATTCATGTGGTCATAGGTTGTTTGTTTGGTTTTTTTTTTTGGTTGTGAGTACTTGTATGGATGGTATTTGAGGGGAAAACTCAGCAATTTTCGCCTGCCAGGATTCTAGTGAATCTGCTCTTCTGTTAATTCAAAGCCCTTGAATTTCACTTTGAGTTTGTTAATCACTGAAGTTACTGAAATTCATTTGTCTTCAGTGCATAAATCAATCCAGGTTCACTGAAAAATGGGCCTAGATTTCTTTGGTACTTTGACAAGCGTAGGCTGAGCTTCATGTTTGTAATGAAACCCACAACCAGGCTAGTTTAAGTGGTTTTCAGTTTTATAATGAAAGCTTTGCATAGTTCTATTGATATTAATGCTTTGAAAACTACAAATATTGCTATTTAGTACTCCTTTAGCACACTTGTGATGTGACTTTATTGATTTTAAAGATACAACTCGGCTCTTGTTGTATGAACATGGGGTCTGATCCAACTCCTGTTAGAGTCAGTTGAAAGACTTTCATTTACTTCAAGGGGAGTGGGACTTAACTCCTTATATAGCAGAAACATTGGCATGAGCATGTCCTTATATACCAAACAGGACATTGCATAGGAGCTAATAATGTCAAAGAAAAACCTTGCCACAGTGTTATCTCTTTTTACTATTATTTCTTTGTGTGAGTACCCCACTGTCACCAATTTGTAACCAATTTCTCTAAAGTTTAGGATTTTCTCGTGTTTCATATACATACTTCCTAGTGAAAGAAATTCTGGTCCATTTCAGCTCACTTTCCAACTCTATTTCACCAAAAAATTTCCCATGGTCTCTATATGAGTCTCTCTCTACCTAGCTGTATAAAGAATTGCTCATTTTACAGCACTTTTCCTTAAAGATACAGTAAGCTGAACAACACATAAATCGTACTAGAATGCAGACATGTGAACTTCCTCAAAAAAACTCTACTAACATGTCTCCACTTGGTACTACAGCACCCCTATCACTGCAGTCCTCATCCTCTCTCATGTGTTTTTGTAAAGCACAGAAAATTTAAAGTAATTGGCAAACATCAACTCAGTTTCAGTTTGTTAGAACACTACAGAAAATGTACCCCCATTTGTTTTTAACCATAGTTAATTCTACAACATCTGTAAGTAATGTATATGATGTACCTTTCTACATAAAAAAAAAGGTAATATCTAAGAAAGAAGCTTCACTTAGGAGTCTGGGGAAATATGAATATGCTAATCATAAACAACAATATCTAGTTTTGTTTCCAGACATTCAGTTGAAAATAGTCTTTAGGAAAAGTGCACCTACCAAGGTTATTGTAAAATTAGCTGAGGCACAAAGGTGATGAATGGTTCCAGCATTTGCTGGGATATGGATGCCATCCCTATGGGGCTTCACCAAGCAGGATTTTTCATGTGGACAGACTCACGTGGACGACAGATGGGAAGAAAATAAAATGAGTTGATTTGTTCTAGAATTAAAATCAATCTTTCTTTTGCTATGTAGATTGTGCAGTCATTTTTTACAGACACGGAAATGTGTTTAAAAGAGCATACTGTAACTATAAAACACTTATTTTTTCTTGCAGAGTTATATAAATTGTTTTATTCTGAAACTCAGGTTTAGTGTTTATCTGTATCCTTGGCTTTTAGCCAAGATGGTCAGTGATGCAACCCCATGCACTGGGTGTCCTAAAGCTCTGACTACCAGAAGTTGGAACTGGATGACGGGTATGGATCACTCAGTAATTGCACTCTTCTGCTCGTTCCCGCTGAAGTATCTGGCACTGACCACAGCTGGAAGACAGAATACTGAGCTAGATGGACTATTGGTCTAGCCCAATATGGCCGTTCTTATGAACCATATACTTTTTTTCCTCAGCAACACAGTTATACCAACCTGATCTTACTAATGGCAAGCAGTTAGGCCAATGTCTAAACTAACTAGAAACATTAATTCTCTATTTGCATATGGTGTTGTGGGACAAAAGGGAAACAACAACAAATGCAAATTTGAAGTATCAAAATGTTCAAATAACAATTTCCAGTTTTGATGAAAAACTGGGAGAAAAAATTCAAAAAGGTTTTCATGAAAGTATCTGATTTTGAAAATAGTTTCAACTGAAAAACATGAACCAGCTCTAGTTTTGACAAGTACTATTAATCAGCTTGTTAAACAGTTAATTAATGCATTAGCTTTATCTATGAGATGAGCTGTATTCAAAGGCCCTGATCATACAAAGACTTATATACTGCTTAACTTCCTAAAGTTCCACTGTGAGCAATTCCATAGATTCATAAAGGTTAGCATATGTGTTGGCCTTTGCAGGATCAGAATGCTCATGTGACATGTCTGAGTGAAATCAGTTGTGCTCTCAACCTATTATAAATGTTTGAAATTACAAAAAAACATTTGTCTTAACACTCGTACAATGATGTTAAAGTTTAATATTTGTACAGTGATGTTAAAATGTGGGAGAGGAGCAGGGTAAAAGGTAAGGGATCTAATGATGAAATAATTAAAAGTGCTACAGCTCAAAACTGAGATAACAAAAAGTTTATTAGGACAGGTTTGTAAAGTAGATTCCTGTAGAGTAGATTCCTGGATTAGTTGTTATTAGACTGTTTAAGAATATTTTTAAAAGGACAATTTTAAAAGGACATTATCACATTTTCATTTAAGTATGTATTATATTATCTACTTTCTTGGAGGGTGGGAGGAATGGAACAACTATTAGATGTATATTTTCCATCCACAGCTATCACTTAATCAGATATCTTAGGCTGAGAGGTTAAACTTGGAAAGCCAGAAGAGATGTTGGTTATATTGCATTTAAACCATTCTAACACCTTAAATACTGACTTGTCAACATGAATTCTGATCCAGAATAATATGAGTTTTCAAACTAAATGTGCTTGAGATAAACAGCCACTTTTAAAGAACTATAGTTCTTGTTCTAACCGTTTCCCCGAAACCCACCTCCAAGGCATTACATATAAACTAATAAAATCACAGACCAGGTGCTCCAACTCTTTTAAAGTAATAAATTCCAAACTGTCAGCAAAAATAAAAGGTTAAACAAGTTTGCAGAAGAAACTCTCTCCCTGGTGTTATTCTGAAGCATATGCTTAATTTATAGTTAGTTACAAGTGATAAAGACATGTAAATACTGTGTATTAGAAATAAGTTTTCCTTTTGTCATGCAGATAGTACTAATGACTGAACAGATTTATTTTTTCAGGCGATGACTACTTACTAATGTCAGAACTCCTTAAGTGTAACACTATAATCAGATTTTATTAAAGGGGTAAGAAACTGTCACACTGAAGGATGAAAAACAAAACAAATAAGAGTTGAACTACACAAAATGTTAGTTACATTCATGCTTTTCTAAAGACTAGTAGCATGAATATCTTTTTCAAATCACCTGCTTAGGAATACACCTTGAGTAAGTTTAGTGGGTGAGTCCATCCAGTGGAGTGGGAAATGGAAATTGTTAACATGTACGTTACAGACTATGCTGCATTGTATTGAGAAATAGGGTTATAACAAAGGAGACTTTTGTTTTCCTGTTTTTTGTGTGTGTTTTTAGTTCAACATGCATCATTATCAATTTTGCTACCTTGTATTTTATCATTAAAGTTCTATAGTAAGAAATCCCACAAAAAGCACAAAAAATGCAGAGAAGCTCTGAAAGATTAATCTTGACCAACCATGCATCAGGGAGTAAGTTGCATTTCTCAGCTGGCAGGAGGGCTGCTAACGCCAAACTGTGGCATTCAGGCAATAGCAGCAGCAACAGAATATCTCTGTGGAGTGGAATGAGCTGCTGCCACAAGCGTAAAGGCTGTCTAAGCCTTTACAATCAGTCACCTGGATGTGGAAAAATAATAGAGGGCCATGGTGGAGTGAGAGATACCTTTGACCTGTGGTTGAGATGAAGGTGCAGCTCCGGAAGACAGCCCAAATAGACAGAAACTTCTCATCCTGGGCCACTCTGGAGCACCCATCCAAAAATATTAGCAGGTGCTTAGTACCCACCGGCAGCCAAGCTCCCTCCTCCCCCCAACGCCTCCTGCTGGCGGCCCCGCTGATCAATTCCTCCCCCTCCCTCCCTGCACTTCCCAGCTGCCACGGTGAGCTGTTCTGCAGCGTGTAGGAGGCGCTGGGAGGAGCAGGGATGGGGCACACTCTGGGGAGGGAGCAGAAAGAGGCAGGGAGCAGGCAGGATGGGGGTGAGATAATGGGGAAAAGGTAGAGTGGGGGCAGGGCTAGGGGCAGAGACAGGGCAGAAAGAACAGGGTGGGGGCTTGGAGGAAGGGGTGGAGTGGGGACTGGGGCTCAGTGGGGGTTGAGTCCCCCCCGGGATAGTTGGAAGGTGGTGCCTATGTCCATCCTTTATTTAATATGTGTGGCTGGTGAAATAATAATTTCTTCTGTGATTATGCTAAAAAACTGACTTTTCTGTTAGGGTTCTGTAAGATGAAGGGAGCAGGCTGAACTGTGAAGCCAGGAGCTGCAGCTGCAATGCAACTGTCTAAGATCACCTTCTGCAGGTGCTAGGACAGGGTCAGAAATTAGGGATAGTACTGTGACTTGGGCAGGGGTGTGTATGTACTCCAGGGCCCCCGTCAGCATTGGATTCTACACGTGTACATGTGTTGCATAGACCTAAGACTAGCCACAGACTCTAAAAATGAAACAAAGTGAGGGATGCTAATCCAGATATGAGGGTCTGTAATGGGATTTACAAACCCCATACTGAGCATAGGAAGAGGAGAGAGGCAATCAGATGACCACACCCTCACACAGCTGCCAGAACTGTCAATCTTGTGGGCATGCACCCACAGCTGGGACCAATAAAGGAAAACAAGCTCAGCTACAAAGCAGGGAGAACAAAGAGGAAAAGGAAAGCAGAAAATGCCTGGGACAGGAGAGAGGCAATAGCTCCCTGCCTCTGAGACACTGACAAGGATACAAAACAAAACTGCAAGTTCTGGAGTTCAAGGACTGATAGACTCAATTTAGATTGATCTAATTGTAGGCAAACTGAAGGGGACCAGTTATGAGAAAGCTGGGCACCTAAACAGGCAGCACCAAGAACAGTCAACAACAGGCACCCAATAAGGAATACTTTTTTTTCACCCAGTAGATACTTCCATGGTCCTCCAAATGTCCCCCTTTTCTCCCTCCGCTGCTTCCATATATTTTCTTCTAGCTCTTGTTCCTTTCCTCCCTTTCCCCTTTCTGGTCCCATACATGTATAGTGGTTGCAATTAACTGTTTTATGGGTGGCTAATGTATTAATAAACCGTGGCCATCCCTGAGTACTATAGCTAATTCTTATACAATTAATTTCTATGATTATTCTCCTTAGATTCCCCAGATGAATTTACATATTCTACACCAAAACTGATCTCACACATGACATGTCTTTGTATCAAACTTGGAAAAAGTGAAAGTGAAAAATCCACCCTGAACTATGAATCCGGGAAGTTTCCTTGCACACTGTTACAGACTGTTCTAACACAATTTATTGCTCACAAAATGCTCCCATTATTATGTGTTGGGATTCTAGAAAGTATTTATACCAGCTTCCATCAAAGAACTGAAAATTACAGTAGGTCAGTGTCTGTAACTGTAATGAGATTGCTTAATGTAGAAGTCAGTTTCTACGGCTAGAACCCAATTAAGTTGAAGCTTCTGTTGGTTACTCATAAGGTTGTAATACAAGTTTCACAGTGTATTTTATGGTAATGCTTTGTAAATGCTCTGACTGGTTTTGTGTTTCTGACCCTCGTATGTTATAATATGCAGCAATTACTCTTGAATGTGAAGCCTTTTACCAAAGCAAATTAATTATTTTAAATTAGTAATTTAATTTCTTATGAAAGTAAAAGAATCATTCTAAGTAATTTGTAATAATTAGTGTTACATATTAAGTATCTGGTTTACTTAGTATTAACTTTGTGGGAAAATTTGAATTAATTAGTAATTTCTTGAAATTTAAAAGTAGTTGACTACCTCAATAAAAATAATACTTTAGTCAAAATAATATTGCACAATTGTTACTTAATGTACAGATATTATAACTTACTATGAACTAAGTATTACTACAGATTCTTTACAAAATGAACAAATGCTTTGACAACTTCCAAAAAAAACCTGTGTTACTAATTATATGTAAATTTATTTCGTGTATGTGGGCATTTCATTTTTTCTATTGTCTTCTATTTGATCCATAAATCATCTAATAGAATATTGGGTGCAGTAAAAATCATTTTACAATAGTAAATTGATTGTAATAGCTAACAAAAACAATAAACAATAACTCAAGACCCCCAACTCTAGGGTCAGAGCAAGCCTTCAGGCTTAGCCATGGTGAAGGGGTGACACTTAGCTTCAGCATCATCAAAGAACTGTAATTCAGAACTCTTCCCCCATCTCCTAACTTACTTTGGAGGAGATAGTAAGTTACTCCACCTCTTCAAGGTACAGCTGACTCACCACTCTTGCTTGGGCAGCTTTGCTGGCCTGTATGTGCAGGGAGACAGAACCATAGCTATATCCATTCTCTGCCCCTACTGACCTACTCCATACACATTTGCTTATGGAAGGGAGTATCAGGCACATACCCTTTGCTTTTCCCCTTAGTACTCCTCCCAGTATCCGGTGAGCCCTATATAAGACAAAGATCTCAAAACTCCTTACACAGGAAGTCAGTATCATTGTCCCCATTTTATAGGTGGGGGAACTGAGACATGGGAAATGACCTACCTTAGGTCTCCCAACCAATCCGTGACAGAGCCTTGGTCTCCTGAGTCCAATGTCCCAGCTACTAGATCACACTGCAACATTCACCAACTGCAGAAAATCACAGGACCTGCAATGACTTCAATTGAGATTTTGGGCATGCAAATAATGCAGGATTGAATTCAAATAGTAATTTAATTTTCAATTGTTTGATTTCAGAAAACACTCAAGACAACACAGAAATATACAATAGGGTTTTGCTGGAGCAAAAAATTATCACATATGAGAGAGCCATAAGTAAGTACTACAGTAATTGGGTTGTATAAATGCCAGAGACTCAGAAGGTGAGTACAGATTTTCTGGAGAAAAAAAAAAGGAAGGAAAGGAAACAATATACCAGGGGTGGCCAACCTGAGACTAAGAAGGAGCCAGATATTATCAATGTACATTGCCAAAGAGCCACAGTAATACGTCATCAGCTCCCCCGTCCCACTCTCACTCCCAGCACCTCCCGCCCACTGGCAGCCCCGCCAATCAGCACCTCCCCCTCACTCCCCCTACCTCCCGATCAGCTGTTTCATGTCATGCAGGAGGCTGGGGGGGGGTGGGGAAAGAGCGAGGGCACAGTCGGCTCAGGGAGGGGGCGGGAAGGAATGGAGTGGAGTGGGAGCAGGGCCTGTGGCAGAGCCAGGGGTTGAGCAGTGAGCACCCCCCGCACACTGGAAAGTTGGCGCCTGTCGCTCCAGCCCCGGAGTCGGTGCTGTACAAGGAGCCGCATATTAACTTCTGAAGAGCGGCATATGGCTCCAGAGCCACAGGTTGGCCATGCCTGGAATATACAAACTATTATAACTAGGAATCAATGCTGCTTGTGAAGACTAGCTAGTGACATGATAGTTTTAATGAAACAACTAATCAAATACAAATTGCATTGTTCAGCTTAGTCAGATTTACTGAGTCAATCAATCCAATCCACAATGATACAGCTATTTTCAAAATGTATATTACAAATGTTCACTTTTTGAAGAAGTTTCAGGACACTGAGTTATTGACATGCACTATTCCCAACCAACTGTTACTCATTATCATAGCTAAGTGCTATTAATTGATTATATCACAATGTTAATTACACCCAAGAAAACAAGAAATAAAATATTTAACAAAATTTGAGACAGAAATATTACATGAAAATCTTGTACAATTTGTGGTTTATGTTCAGTCAGAAAGTCTACCAGTTCTTGTCATTAGGGATGGGCCTGAATCAAGAAGTTTGGACCAGACCTGAGAGCATTCAAATCTGATTTTCGTGTTTGGATTCCTTTAATGAAGATTGGCCTCACTCAAGAATTTGTGGTGGGTTGGATCTGGTATTTTGATCTGAACCCATTTCTATTGCATTGATGAACAAAGTACAAAATTTTTATGGAAAAAATGTGTAGAATTTATTAGCCATGAAATCAATAGAGTTTGATAGAAATTTAATGAAGGTCTTTAAAAATTACTATAGAATTACTGATATAGAATGCTAAACATTGCAGGATTGGGGACTTAATCAAAAAGTACACAAATTACAGATACATTATTTTATATACACTAACAGAATTGATGGAAACGATTTTCACAGATGTCTTTTTATTGTCGAGAACACTCAAGTCATTTTGGCATGTTGGGAAATTTAAAAGTAATTAAAACTAATATATCTCAGAAACAATATTATTTGACTTTAGTTTGCTGTGGTGTTTTGGGGATTTTGGTTGTACTTTCAATTTAGAATGAGTTTCCTGATTGCCATTAGAACTATGAATGTTGGTACAGTTTATTTACTCAACAGAAGATTTGGGGAAGTTAAAACATCCACCTAAAACATGAACCTAAAATATGTAAAGGTAGTTCATATTGCAAATAAACACCCAGGGTTAGATTCACAAAAGGTGCCTGACTGCCACTCTAGGCATTTAAATCCTAGAATCAGACCCCACTAGGATTCACAAAACACCCACAGACTTGCCCCTGAACCCTGTAGGTGCCTAAACTCACTCAGTGCCTACATTTTTTCAGTAAACGTTCCCTAAGCATGTTTCTGCTTCTACACATGTGCACTGCAGTCCCACACGAGGCCTCCAGGCACCCCCCAGAGCAATACACAAACTGTGGGAAGATAGGCATTCTTCCACCAACTCACCTGCAGAACCGGATCCAGCAGGCTTTATCAGATCTTGCCTACATCCGGCCCCTATAGCAAAGCTTACACAAAACTTAAGAGGTGGGAAAGGACCTGCCTCATAACTTTTAGGCCAGTGGTTATGGTACTCATATGGGATGCAGGAGGCCCCTAGTTCAGGTCTGCCCCTCCACCTGACGGGCAGAAAGAATTTAAACTGGGCACTGTTATTTCTCAGATGAATGCTCTAACAAAATAATTTAAAAAGGCATTGGAGTAGGGGAATTGGATCCCAGATCTCCCTTCCCTCCAGAAGACTGTTCTAACCACCAAGCTACAGAGAATCATTCTCATGCCTGGGTGCTCTCTTTCTGTATCATCCAATTATTTATCCACAAAGGAACATCTTTATCAGACGAGATTGAGGGCATCACTACATCAGACTATCCTATAGCCCAGTGACTAGGGCACTTATCTGACAGGTTGCAGAGCCCAGTTCAAATCCCTTCTTCCCCCTCAGATGGGGGTGGCAGTCTCCCATGGCCCAGGTGAGTACTTTCCCCATGGGGCTGACAGTTATGGGATTGCTTCTCCCTGCCTTGGCTTCTTGCTAAAACAGCACAGGTGCCTAACACCAAGAAAGGGTTTGCAGCTATGGCTATATCTACTTGGAGCTAGGGGTGTGATTCCCAGTTCAGGTAGACAAACTCATACTAACTCTCATCAAACTAGTGAGCTAAGAATAGTCATGATGCTGCTTACTCATAGATTTTAAGGCCAGAAGGGACCATCATTATCATCCCAGTTGGACCCTGAGCATTTCATCAAGAGCCAGCAGCCAGACAGCTGGGAAAGAATTCTCTATAGTAACTCAGAGCTGTCCTCATTTAGTGAATAAATCTGTCAGCTATCGCATCCAGGAAAATCTAGGCCCTACCATTATTAGTAGTACTTGTCCTCCAATCTATATCTGGGAAATTAAAGTCTCCCATAATCACACAATTCCCAGAAGTATTTTTTTCATTAAAAACATGAAAGAGGTCTCTACCCATATCCAAATTGGATCCTGGGGGTCTGTAGCAAACCCCAAGCACTGTCTGAGGGGAGACTCTGGTAGCTTTCTTCCCCAAAGTGATATTGACCCAAACAGATTATGTTTTATCCTTTCCATCACTTCTAATTTCTTTACAGTGTACCTTGTCATCAATATGTAAAGTTACTCCTCCATCTTTTGCTTTTATTTCTATCTTTCCTGAACAGCACATACCCTTCAATACCTGTACTCCAGTGATGACTACTATTCCATCAGGTTTCTGTTATTCCTAAAATACCTGGTTTCACTTCCTGCACCAGTAGTTCTATTTCCTCCATTTTGTTACTCAGACTCCTTGCATTGGTATACAAACATCCTAGTTGTTTCTGCTTGTCTTTGCTCAGATTCCCCACCCAACTGGGTGCAGTCATTCCACTGTCAATATTGCCTACCTGACCGTTAGCTTAACTGGTTTTGGTACTATCTTTCCTCTTAATGTCCATTTTCCTACCCACTGCTGTTCTTTTCTCCATTGCTGTATTCTCTGTTAGTTGATTTTCCTTCCGATCAGTATTAGAATCAGACGTGGAGATTATATGAGCATCTCCCAGCCATCTCCTCCAAATGCCTAGTTTAAAGCTCTTTTAATCAGTTGTGCAAACCTCCACCCCAGAAGTCTATTTCCCTTCCTACTCAGGTGGAGTCCATCCCAGGAGAACAGTCGTCTGCCCATGAATGCCTTCCAATGATCGAACATCCCCAAAGCACCACTGCCCATGTCATCCGTTGATCATCATAATCTTGTCTTGTCTTTGTTCTCCTCCTCTAAGGACAGGTAGAATCTCACTGAAAATCACCTGAGTTCCCATTTCTTTAAGCATCTTTTCCAGCCTAGCATTGTCTCCCTTGATGCATTCCAGTGAGAATCTAGCAGTATCCTTTATTCCCCTGTGAAGGTCAATCAGTGGATTCTTTCCTGCTCCCATTAGGATCCTCTTCAGCCTCAGTTCCACATCCCATATCTTAGCTCCCAGCAGACACCACATCCTTGTGTTTTCTGTATCAGCTGTGGTGACAGGCCTGTCCATTCTTCTTAGTTGCAAGTCACCAATCACGTAGACCTGCCTCTTCCTGATGCTGATGTGATTCTCTGGCCTTCCTGCTGTTGTTTCTGGCTTCAAGTCCTCTCATCTTTCTTGTCTTTGGTAATCTTCTGTGAGTCATCCTGTATCCTCCTGGGGTCTCCAAACTCTGGGTATCTCCATTGACTATTGATTCTTCGTCTTCCCTTCTTCTTGCAGGACGAGCTGCTCTTCTCTTCTTCCTTGCCCTCCGCCTTCTGTTACTGCCTTCTGTGCCTCTTCTTCATTTTCCAGTTCAACAAACCTGTTGTTGAGCTCTGTTTCTCCTTCACTAGTTGGTCTTTTCCTCTGCCTGGTTCTGGTAGTCACATGTTTCCACTGGCCCCTCTACTCACCCAGGAGTCTATCCTCACAGTTCGGAAATCCAGCCTGACTCTGCACTTCTTGAGTTTCCCCTTCAGGCTCCTCTCACCTTCCCTCCCTTTTAGCACACTAGCTTAATGTGATGCTACTGCAAATTGGGAATCACAGCCCTAGCTCCAATTGTAGACGTAGTCTGAGAATCCTAAACAGAGGGAGGCGCCTGCCCGCAGCCTAGACTTAAGCCCCTATCTCCAAGAGAGGGAGTGGGGCTTAACATATACCCCTCACCTTGGCATTTCCCATCAGCTAACTTGGGTGAGAAGTCATCTAGCATGCTGGATTTTGTGAATCACATTGTAAGGCACCTATCTCTCCTATACATTTTGTAGGGAGCCTATGCCCTGGTTTACACTAGGACTTTAGGTTGAATTTAGCAGTGTTAAATCGATGTAAACTTGCACCCGTCCACATGATGAAGCCCTTTTTTCAACTTAAAGGGCTCTTAAAATCAATTTCCTTACTCCACCCCTGACAAGTGGATTAGCGCTTAAATCAG
This sequence comes from Eretmochelys imbricata, assembly GCF_965152235.1. Taxonomy (NCBI): domain Eukaryota; kingdom Metazoa; phylum Chordata; order Testudines; family Cheloniidae; genus Eretmochelys; species Eretmochelys imbricata. Next base: position 150,074,359 of record NC_135573.1, read on the forward strand.
CCTTGCCAGGTCGAATTTGGGGTACTGTGGACACAATTTGAAAGTATTGGCCTCCGGGAGCTATCCCAGAGTGCTCCATTGTGACCGCTCTGGACAGCACTCTCAACTCAGATGCACTGGCCAGGTAGACAGGAAAAGAACCGCGAACGTTTGAATCTCATTTCCTGTTTGGCCAGCATGGCAAGCTGCAGGTGACCATGCAGAGCTCATCAGCAGAGGTGACCATGATGGAGTCCCAGAATCACAAAAGAGTTCCAGCATGGACTGAACGGGAGGTACAGGATCTGATCGCTGTATGGGGAGAGGAATCTGTGCTACCAGAACTCCGTTCCAGTTTTCGAAATGCCAAAAGCTTTGTCAAAATCTCCCAGGGCATGAAGGACAGAGGCCATAACAGGGACCCGAAGCAGTGCCGCGTGAAACTTAAGGAGCTGAGGCAAGCCTACCAGAAAACCAGAGAGGCAAACAGCCGCTCCGGATCAGAGCCCCAAACATGCTGCTTCTATGATTAGCTGCATGCCATTTGAGGGGGTTCAGCCACCACTACCCCAGCCGTGTTGTTTGACTCCTTCAATGGAGATGGAGGCAACATGGAAGCAGGTTTTGGGGACAAAGAAGATGATGATGATGATGAGGTTGTAGATAGCTCACAGCAAGCAAGCGGAGAAACCAGTTTTCCCGACAGCCAGGAACTGTTTCTCACCCTGGACCTGGAGCCAGTACCCCCCGAACCCACCCAAGGCTGCCTCCTGGACCCGGCAGGCGGAGAAGGGACCTCCAGTGAGTGTACCTTTTAAAATACTATACATGGTTTAAAAGCAAGCATGTGAAAGGATTAATTTGCCCTGGCATTCACGGCTCTCCTGGATGTACTCCCAAAGCCTTTGCAAAAGGTTTCTGGGGAGGGCAGCCTTATTGCATCCTCCATGGTAAGACACTTTACCACTCCAGGCCAGTAGCACGTACTCGGGAATCATTGTACAACAAAGCATTGCAGTGTATGTTTGCTGGCGTTCAAACAACATCCATTCTTTATCTCTCTGTGTTATCCTCAGGAGAGTGAGATGTCATTCATGGTCACCTGGTTGAAATAGGGTGCTTTTCTTCAGGGGACACTCAGAGGAGCCCATTCCTGCTGGGCTGTTTGCCTGTGGCTCAACAGAAATGTTCCCCGCTGTTAGCCATGGGGAGGAGGGAGGGTTGAGGGGGTAGCCACGCGATGGGGGGAGGCAAAATGCGACCTTGTAACGAAAGCACATGTGCTATGTATGTAATGTTAACAGCAAGGTTTACCCTGAAAGAGTGTAGCCATTGTTTTATAAAATGTGTCTTTTTAAATACCGCTGTCCCTTTTTTTTCTCCACCAGCTGCATGTGTTTCAATGATCACAGGATCTTCTCCTTCCCAGAGGCAAGTGAAGATTAGAAAGAAAAAAAAACACACTCGTGATGAAATGTTCTCTGAGCTCATGCTGTCCTCCCACACTGACAGAGCACAGACAAATGCATGGAGGCAAATAATGTCAGAGTGCAGGAAAGCACAAAATGACCGGGAGGAGAGGTGGCGGGCTGAAGAGAGTAAGTGGCGGGCTGAAGACAGGGCTGAAACTCAAATGTGGCGACAGCATGATGAGAGGAGGCAGGATTCAATGCTGAGGCTGCTGGAGGATCAAACCAATATCCTCCAGTGTATATGGCTGAGCTGCAGCAAAGGCAGCTGGAGCACAGACTGCCGCTACAGCCCCTGTGTAACCAACCGCCCTCCTCCCCAAGTTCCAGAGCCTCCTCACCCAGACTCCCAAGAACGCGGTGGGGGGGCCTCCGGCCAACCAGCCACTCCACCACAGAGGATTGCCCAAAAAACAGAAGGCTGGCATTCAATAAATTTTAAAGTTGTAAACTTTTAAAGTGCTGTGTGGCATTTTCCTTCCCTCCTCCACCACCCCTCCTGGGCTATCTTGGCAGTTATCCCCCTATTTGTGTGATGAATGAATAAAGAATGCATGAATGTGAAGCAACAATGACTTTATTACCTCTGCAAGCGGTGATTGAAGGGAGGATGGGAGGGTGGTTAGCTTACAGGGAAGTAGAGTGAACCAAGGGGCGGGGGGGTTTCATCAAGGAGAAACAAACAGAACTTTCACGCCGTAGCCTGTCCAGTCATGAAACTGGTTTTCAAAGCTTCTCTGATGCGTACCGTGCTCTCCTGTGCTCTTCTAACCGCCCTGGTGTCTGGCTGCGCGTAACCAGCAGCCAGGCAATTTGCCTCAACCTCCCACCCCGCCATAAATGTCTCCCCCTTACTCTCACAGATATTGTGGAGCACACAGCAATTAGTAATAACAGTGGGAATATTGGTTTCGCTGAGGTCTAAGCAAGTCAGTAAACTAGGCCAGCGCGCTTTTAAATGCCCAAATGCACATTCTATCACCATTCTGCACTTGCTCAGCCTGTAGTTGAACAGCTCCTGACTACTGTCCAGGCTGTCTGTGTATGGCTTCATGAACCATGGCATTAAGGGGTAGGCTGGGTCCCCATATAGGCATTTCAACATCCCCAACAGTTATTTTCTGGTCTGGGAATAAAGTCCCTTCCTGCAGCTTTTGAAACAGACCAGAGTTCCTGAAGATGCGAGCGTCATGTACCTTTCCCGGCCATCGAAACGTCCCTTGTGATCCACCAGAGCTTGCAGCACTATTGAAAAGTACCCCTTGCGGTTCATGTACTCGCCGGCTTGGTGCTCCAGTGCCAAGATAGGGATATGGGTTCCGTCTATGGCCCCACCACAGTTAGGGAATCCCATTGCAGCAAATGACCTGCACATTTCCCAGGGTCACTACCCTTGATATCAGCAGATCTTTGATTGCGTGGGCTACTTGCATCACAGCAGTCCCCTCTGTAGATTTGCCCACTCCAAATTGATTCCCGACTGACCGGTAGCTGTCTGGCGTTGCAAGCTTCCACAGGGCTATCGCCACTCGCTTCTCAACTGTGAGGGCTGCTCTCATCTTGGTATTCATGCGCTTCAGGGCAGGGGAAAGCAAGTCACAAAGTTCCATGAAAGTTTCGCAGCTACTGGGAATCATCCCAGCCAGACCTGCAACACTATGCGGTCCCACTAGTCTGTGCTTGTTTTCCGAGCCCAGAATCAGCGTTCCACCGCATGAACCTGCCCCATTAGCACCATGCTGCATGCATTGGCAGGGCCCATGCTTTCAGAGAAATCTGTGTCCATGTCCTGATCACTCACATGACCACGCTGACGTCACCTCCTTGCCCGGTATTGCTCTGCCAGGTTCTGGTGCTGCATATACTGCTGGATAACGCATGTGGTGTTTAATGTGCTCCTAATTGCCAAAGTGAGCTGAGCAGCCTCCATGCTTGCCTTGGTATGGCGTCTGCACAGAAAAAAGGCACAGAACGATTGTCTGCCGTTGCTCTGAAGGAGGGAGGGGCGACTGACTACATGGCTTACAGGGCTGGCTTACAGGGAATTAAAATCAACAAAGGGGGTGGCTTTACATCAAGGAGTATTTCAGGCAGGACTTCATGGAGGGTTCCAATAAGAAATGGTGCACCTAAGTAATTGTTCTTATTGGAACAAGCAGGTTGGTCTGGCCTCTGATTGATACATGGCTAGATTTACCTCGCTGCACCTTCTCTGTGAGTGACTGCAGTGTGACCTAGAGGAATGAGTCCCCTAGACCGGGGAGGGGGGGGAAGCAAATGAGTACAAAACAAATCTGGTCTATTTCTTGTTTTGATCCACTCCATCTATCTTTTACATCTTTGGCTGTCAGCAGACGGTGCAGAAGGACTGCAAGCCATCCACATCTCATGGCTGCTCGGCAGAAGATGGTACAATAGGACTGCTAGCCATCCTCATCTCTTGCCTGCCCGGCAGAAGATGGTACAATAGGACTGCTAGCAATCAGTATCACCTGCCTGCTTACCATAAGACGGTTCAATAGGACTGACTGCAGGACTAAAGAGAATGACCTGGTCAAGTCACTTCTAATGTAGTCCCTGCACCCAGGTCTGCCCAGGCGCTCCTGGCCAACGTGGCCAGGAGCACCTCGGACATGACAATGACGGCTACCAGTCCTATTGTACTGTCTGCTGCCACAAGGCAATGGGTTGCTGCTGCTGTGTAGCAATGCAGTACCACGTTTGCCAGCACCCAGGAGACAGACGGTGACGGTTACCTGAGTGGGCTCCATGCTTGCCGCGGTATGGCGTCTGCACAGGTAACTCAAGGAAAAAGGCGCAAAACGATTGTCTGCTGCTGCTTTCACGGAGGGAGGGAGGGAACGGGGGCCTGACGATATGTACCCAGAACCACCTGCGACAATGTTTTAGCCCCATCAGGCATTGGGATCTCAACCCAGAATTCCAATGGGCAGCGGAGACCGCGGGAACTGTGGGATAGCTATCCACAGTGCAACGCTCCGGAAGTCGACTCTAGCCTCGGTACTGTGGAAGCACTCTGCTGAGTTAATGCACTTAATGCACTTAGAGCATTTTCTGTGGGGACACACACACTCGAATATATAAAACCGATTTCTAAAAAAACGACTTCTATAAATTCGACCTAATTTTGTAGTGTAGACATACCCTGTGTGTCCAATTCAGGCTTCTTGAATCATTATCTAGTCATCTAAAAGTTAGGCGTGGTGACTCTCAGCCACGACTACATTTTTTTGTAAATCTAGCCCTCTGTATTTTTTTAATTGAAAAACAAGGTTGTTAGCCATTTTTAAACGTGACAAGTTATATGTAAAAATGCTACTGATGTTGGCAACTTCTAGACTTAGTTTTGAACACATGTAATGAGTTACTGTGTTCTTTTTACATACAGTCAGAAGAAACTACAGGATAGTTTGACACCAATATATATCTGGAAATATCCTTTTTTTGTCCAGAGATCACATGGCATAAATTATATGGATCCTTATTTCTGGGGTACACTCATGTTTGCTTACTCTGCACTCCTATCACAATATACTGTGGATTTTCTTAACCTATCAGAGCTCATTACCTACAAAAATTTTTGCTGTGCATTTAAGAAAGCAGAATCAAAATGGTAGTAGAAAATTAAATTAAATCATGATTATTTAAAAAAAAACACTGTATCAACCTTTTGTAATACTTATCTTAAAGGAAAGTAAGTTGAATTAATGACCAAACAAAATGCTTGATTTTTAAGTGTTCTGAACTAGAAGAAAAGATATATCTGATGTGACAGTTACCCTGGAAACTACTCAGTTTTCAGTGCATACCAGAGTGAATAGTTGTGTAAAAGCTGTTGATGCATGAGACCTTACTCTGACAGCCTTACACTGCACATTCATATATAGTTGTTTTATTTCTTTTTTAAATGCAAAGAAATTCCAAGACAGCGCTGATTCAGAACACTTAGTTTTCATGTAACTCCACCATCTTTTCTGAGTGGTGGTAGAATTTTCAATAGCACTGTAAAAAGAACAGCCCCACAGAAAACCAGCAAGAAAGTCAAACATTCACTTCACTATATTTTTAGAGCTCATACCAAGAGTTCCTCGAGATTTTTGTCTGTCCAGGAAAACCTGAGCTGTGAAATGGATGATTCACTCCTGGCTCACTGCTGCTTGCAGACTTGCATGTTACTCAGGCACACTTTTGATCTGTATTTTCCACTTTGAGTGTACATAATAGTCTACCAATTCCTGAAAACTATGGGTGCAAAGATTACTGCAGATAACTGGAAAAATACCAGTAGTCTGCCCAAATTTTCATTTAGCATACAGACCCTAGGATGCCGCAGCTAGTCAGTGTAAAGTGTTTCCTCTAGAGTGTTTTGTGCTAGCTGACAAGTAATTTGACTGAGTAACAAATCTTTGACCCTAGACACTACAGGCACCATGTCTTTAAAACTATTCAAAGCCAATACCTTCAGCACCAAATTAAAGCCCCTACCACATGATCTAAAGTAGCTACTCCACTAACTCTGAATAAATAAGAAGCTCATCCTCTAAATGAAAGAAGCAACATCAGGACTAGTGCCAGGTGATTGTGAAAACCAGAAGGAAGCACGGGAGTCTCAAAAGATACCAAGGAAGCTGCAGAAATTCAGCCTGCAGGAAGGTAAGACATGAATTAGCTCTGTACACATTAATCTTTTGTTTTGGAAGGAACACCAGCCTCCAAAGATACAGTAGGTGGGACTAAGGGAGAAGTTTCAAAATAGGTGGTGAAATCCTGTTTTTATTGACATAGATGACAAAACTCTCATTGACTTCAATGAGGTCAGGATTTGGCTCAGGAACTATACCACTCACCATCCTGATAATTAAAGCTGAGAAGGCCAAACCAAAAAAAGGTCATTTGGGGTTGATTAAAAGTTTTTATTTTTAAAATTTCATTATGGGTCATTTTCAAATGTTTTTCACCCTTTTCATTTGTTTTGCTTTTTTCTTTATTATTTAAAAGTTCAATTTCTAAATTAAATGCCATTTTGAAACAAAAAGTTGAAATGTTTCATTTCAAAACATTGCAAGTTTCTCTAAAAAAAAATCCATTTTTCTTCCAGACAAAACTATTAGCTGAATTCAACTTGAATTTGCTAATAGTCTTGGTGAGCCAAAAAACATATTTTCCAGCAAGTTTACAGTCAGCTGAATGTTTCTGATTCTTACCAGTATCATAGAATCATAGAATGGAATCATAAAATATTAGGGTTGGAAGAGACCTCAGGAGGTCACCTAGTCCAATCCCCTGCTCAAAGCAGGACCAATCCCAACTAAATCATCCCAGCCAGGGCTTTGTCAAGATGGGCCTTAAAAACCTCTAAGGATAGAGATCCCACCACCTCCCTAGGTAACCCATTCCAGTGCTTCACCACCCTCCTAGTGAAATAATGTTTCCTAATATCCAACCTAGACCTCCCCCACTGCAATTTGAGTCCATTGCTTCTTGTTCTGTCATCTGCCACCACTGAGAACAGCCTAGCTCCATCCTCTTTGGAACCCCCCTTCAGGTAGTTGAAAGCTGCTGTCAAATCCCCCCACACTCTTCTCTTCTGCAGACTAAATAACCCCAGTTCCCTCAGCCTCTCCTCATAAGTCATGTGCCCCAGCCCCCTAATCATTTTCATCTCTTTCCTTGGGGAGAGACACTTTTGTTAATCAAGTGGGTAATTTTGAATTAATAAAACTTTAGATAACACTTCCACTATATAAAATATAGTTATACCTGTATATTCCCACTGAAATCACAGGAATTCATTCCTGCTGTAACTCTTTTCAGCTTAAGTGAAGTCAAAGAGATTACATGGGTGGAAGTGGAGGCAGCGTTTCACACTGGTTTGGACCAATATCCAGTTTTAGACTTGGACTAGTACCATGTAACCCCCTTCTGGAACGCCCGATCCTCAAGGGAGGTGCAGCACCTTATTCCTTTATTAATGATCTGGGTGATGGGATTAATTTCACCCTCAGCAACTTCGCAGATGACACTAAACTGGGGGGAGAGGTAGATACAATGGAGGGTAGGGATAGGGTCCAGAGTGACCTAGACAAATTGGAGGATTGGGCCAAAAGAAATCTGATGAGGTTCAACAAGAACAGTGCAGAGTTCTGCACTTAGAAAGGAAGAATCCCATGCACTGCAACAGGCTGGGGACCAACTGGCTAAGCAGCAGTTCTGCAGAAAAGGACCTGGGGAATTACAGTGGACGAGAAGCTGGATATGAGTCAGCAGTGTGCCCTTGTTGCTAATAAGGCCAGTGGTATATTGGGCTGTATTAGTAGGAGAATTACCAGCAGATCGAAGGAAGTGATTATTCCCCTCTATTCGGCACTGGTGAGGCCACACCTGGTGTATTGCATCCAGTTTTGGTCCCCGCCACGACAGAAGGGATGTGGACAATTGGAGAGAGTGTAGCAGAGGGTGACAAAAATGATTAGGGGGCTGGGGCACATGACTTATGAGGAGAGGCTGAGGGAACTGGAGTTATTTAGTCTGCAGAAGAGAAGAGTGAGGGGGGATTTGATAGCAGCCTTCAACTACCTGAAGGGGGGTTCCAGAGAGGATGGAGCTAGGCTGTTCTCAGTGGTGGCAGATGACAGAACAAGAAGCAATGGTCTCAAGTTGCAGTGGGGGAGGTCTAGGTTGGATATTAGGAAACATTATTTCACTAGGAGGGTGGTGAAGCACTGGAATGGGTTACCTAGGGAGGTGGTGGGATCTCTATCCTTAGAGGTTTTTAAGGCCCGTCTTGACAAAGCCTTGGCTGGGATGATTCAGTTGGTGTTGGTCCTGCTTTGAGCAGGGGATTGGACTAGGTGACCTCCTGAGGTCTCTTCCAACCCTAATATTCTATGATTCTATGACTCCTCTCTCTCTCCTCAGGGATGTTCCCCCCCACACTTTGACTCAATGGGCCTTGGGTACTTAGTGCTTGGTATCATCACCTAGTGGCTGGGTATATAAAGCAGCATAACCCTTGTGGAGCTTAGTGTAGTTCTTGCGTGTCTGTGCTAGGACCTCAGGGAGAGGCACACTGAGCCTGAAAAAAGGGCGGCCAAGGGCAGACTCAGTCCTGGTTGCTAGGAAACCAAGAGGGAGAGAGGAGAGACACTATTTTGAGCATCAGGGGTCCCGTTGCCTCATGGGTATATAACAGGGTGCCTGGACAGCCACCAGCATGCAGGATCAGTGGAGGAGCAGTGTCTGTGAGAAGAGGGGTTACAGGAAAAAGCCCAGGAAAGCAGCGCTAGCCTACCAATAGGATGGTCCTCAGTGAAATACCTGCCCCAGGCACACTGTGTGTGGAGGAAAGCCATTTTGGAGGGCTCTGAAAGGGACTGATGATGTGGGTGAGCTCATGAGTCCCAGCCTTATAGGCAGGGTCCCCCTGAGAACAGGCTTCTACCTGGTAGTCTCTGCATAACTGTAAACAATGTCCCTAAGCTTGCTCCTTTTTCTCTTCAAAGGAACACCCAGTTTATAAGATTAATTTGGGAAAACTGCCCATCCAGTCAGGCTGAGTTAGTTCTTCAGTCCCCTAGATAAACCATTTCCCATGTGGCAAGTACTGCTCTGCCTGCTAGTTCAGGATTGCCTACCTGCTGAGCTCTCAACAGGAGACTAATGGCTTGTCTACACTATCACTTTAGTCAATGTAAGTTACATTGCTCAGGAATCTGAAAAAGCCACCCCCACCCCCCGAGCAACATAAGTTACATCAATTTAAAGCGGTGTCCACACTGCACTATGTCGGTGGGAGATGCTCTTCCGCCAACGTAGCTTCTGCCTCCCTTTGAGGTAGGGTAATTATTGCAACAGGAGCTGCATGGATGTAGTGCAGTAGTGTAGATTAGACCTAACAGTCAGGATTTTTAGTTATTATAGTTATTATAATCAGCACCTGAGCCCTGTATCCCTTCATGGTGAGGGGAAATCTTGGGACCCAGAAGCAGCTTGATTCCTCTCTGAAGAGTGATTGTCAGCCCGTCTGCAGTTGCTGAGGAGTCTGGATTCTGCTTTGAACCTGAGGATCATTCACATAATTGTGAGTGAACCATTTTTTAGTTGGGGAAATTGTTTGGGAGACCCCCTAGTCTCTGACCTGTGTCCTCAACCCATGGGGTAAGACTTGGGGATTTTACTACCTACTGTCTATTAAACCTGTTGGAGGGACTTACCATCTTATCCTACGTGTGAGTCTTTGGGGCTGTCCTGAACTAAGTCAATCAGATTGCTTAATGCTGTTACAGAAGGTAAAATTTTCATGGGTCATCAAGGGTCCCTACTGACCATGCCTATCAATAGGCCATTCAATTTTATTACTGCTATATCATGTCACATGACTGGGAGTTTGGGGAAATCTCATTGGTATTATTACTGTGTGGAGGGCACCAATGTCCCTGGGAGACTGATTTACTCTATGTCATGTCATATTAACTTCCTGTTTACTACCATTTCTCTTAATATATTGTGTGTATTTGTGTTATGACTTGGGAATCTCCAATGATCTGACAAGTAATTCAGGGTTACCCTGTGACTGGAATTTTCCTTCCATGCTGCCCTGGTGATCTTGCCAAGAAGGAGAAGCGGGGATGGGGTAGAGGCATTGCTGTTGACTGGGTTTTTAACTTGACCAGAGGACCAGTCTCAGGTATGTCTTCCCTGTCCCGCATCTATCAACAGGGCCTTTCTTCCCCAAGGAAAACTAACAGAAGGATAAGGTGCAAAGCAAGAACAGGTTTATTCTCAGACAACATTTAACAAGGTAAAGGTGAACTCAGGTAAGTATAACAAAGTAAAGTATTAAACAAAACACAAGGATTCCCAAAATACAACCAAACAGGGGACCAAATACAAAAGGGGCACGGGCTATAACAGAGGAGGGCTCAAAGCCTTAACCCAAGGCTACCCCCAGATTAGATTAGGTAGAAGAGAGGGTGTTGGTTCTATACCATATCCTGCAGCTTCGTCCAATGGCACCGTCAAGACAGGACTAGCTCCGGTTCCAGGTCCTGATGACTCAGTAGGCAGGAAAACAGGACCCTCCAGGCACAGGCTGATTGATGCTCTGTTCTCGTTTGAATATTTGCTCTTCTTCCTTGCGTCATCATGAGTGGATGTGTGAGAGGGATCAGAGAGACAGATGACAGCTCGCTCTTGTATGCAGGTATGTACTCTCCTGACAACCCTTGAGTGTGGTCCTATGCCTACCCTCCAAGGTGAGCAGCAGCACTCAGCAGCACTTGCTACCTCCCAGATAAATGCTACCTCCCAGATAAACTGCTCTCCAATTGTCTGACTAGAAAGCAGGTCTTACATACAGTCCCAGTTGCTGGGCAGACTCCCAATTAGGTGACCTGCCGGTTTCCCGCCTTTGGACAAAAAGGGCGCCAAAGATAACAGGGGATGGGAAAGAAGGGTGCCAAACATGGATTCCTGGTTGTTGTTAAGGGAATCTAAGATGGTGTAAGAGGAGATAAAGGTAAAAATAAAATTTCCCCCACATTGCTGGATAAATTCATGTAGGTGACTGGGTACCTACAGTTAAGCATCTAAGTTTCTGCTTGGGGGACTTTTAGGGTGGAAGTGTACATGTAAAGGAATTTTGGGCACCTCCAGGGTCAGGCATCTGTTTAGCAGTAGTTTTGACGATCTCGGTGTGCCTTACTTTTGAATTTAGGTGGCTAAAGTGGGAACTAAAAACCTCAGTCCTCCTGTTGGTCTGGGCCTTGGATTTTTGTTTTTGTGCCTTGCTCTGCAGCATGGGACTGGTTCACTTACTAAGATGGGGGAGTGATAGCTCAGTGGTTTGAGCATTGGCCTGCTAAACCCAGGGTTGTGAAGTCAATCCTTGAGGGGGCTCTTTAGGGATCTGGAGCAAAAATTGGGGATTGGCCCTGCTTTGAGCAGGGGGTTGGACTAGATGACCTCCTGAGGTCCCTTTCAACCCTGATATTCTATGATTCTATGATCATCTAGCCATATCTCACCTAATATGTTCCATGCCATGGCTGGGGCCTCAGGCATTGGTGGCTGTGACAATCAAGGTCCAGGCAACCCAATGAGGTAACAGGATTTTTAAACCCTAAAAATCAGCTGTTAAACCAACTGATTGTATAATATATTGTACTATAGAAGAATATTGAGCAATGTTTTATGAAAGTTTGTAATGTTCTGAACTTCATTGCCCACACAATGAATAGTTTCAAGTACCTTTTAATGAATAACAATTCAAATAGAAATCATTACAGTATAACAGATACAATGCCCCCTACTAGGCTAACATAACTAGCTAGAGATTTGTTATTTTCCTTTAAAATGAAAAATGTACCACAGGACCCAAACCTTTATATATAATACTTTACAAAATAAATACAGTGTTTGGGAGATTTTCTGCTTTCATCCTGACTTACCCTTGGTATGATATTGACAATTAAATAAAACATTTAGTTCTACCACATACCTATGTTTTTTTTGTTTTTTGTTTTGTTTTTTTCCCCAAATTCACACTACTGAGCACATATACAACTTCCAGTGAGGGGAAAAAACTGACAATTATTATAGCTACTTGGATCAATGATGTTAGGAACATGGCCTCCAGTCTGTAATTCCTCCTGTATGGAATTTTTCCAGTTTCAATCCCACTGACTTCTGTAAATTTATAGGAAACTGCATTGAGATCCAATCCACAGATTTAGTTTGGGTTAACCTGACAGCTCTGTCTTGCCGTTGAAGGGTTGGGCTGGATCTGACTGGCGCTCAACATGACTGCCAGTTTTGTACCCCTGACAGAACTCACTGCTGATTGTGCAGGAGCTTCCAGAGTCTAAGTAAGGGTGCGTGTGCACATGCAGGAAAGTCCACCCTCAATGAAGCCTTCCACACCTGCTTCAAAACTGCTACTGAGTATGGTTAACAACTTCTTGCACTGCCCCCTGGTGTGTGGAAATAGCAGCTATTTCTTTGCAGTAACTCACGGCTCTATATAGCCATCTTGTCTGAGAATGTTTCCATATCAACTCAGAGCAAGTAGAAACAACAGCGATAATTAGAGCAATAAATGTTTTGGAGAGGTTTTTTTTGGCGGAGGGGGTGGGCTGAATACCATGCAATAAAAAAGTAAAGGGGGTTACATTATCCATAATCATTGCTGTAAAAACAACTGTCTGTTGCAAAATTTTGATCCAGATATAACAGATCTAAGGAGTTTTCAATGTTTCTCCATGTGCATACATTGACTTTACATCTAATTAGATAGTAGACTTTTTTCAGTAAATGAACTTCCATGGAAATGGTTGAAAAAGAAACAGATATAATGAATGGATTCCAATCTGGTAAAATTCTGGATTGTTTAGAAGAATTTCCTGGAAATAAGAGGTGCCTTAGATGAGAAAACTTTAAAGAGAAATTTTAGCAGTCCATTCTCTTTGCGTATTCCATAAAGACAAACTTGAATATGTCTTAAGGCTGGTAAAGTGTGAGCTCTTCCAATCAACCTTAAAGAGACAAAAAAAGTGCTAAGCTATGCTTCTTAATTGTACCCTACTGCCCACACAATATTTCCACTGCCAGCAACAGGAGCTGCCTTGTCACAAAGAACTTCTGTTTGCCTCCTACTGATTAACAAACACGCAACATATTAGTCTCCCTCACAGTATATTAAACAAACTTCAATTAAATCTAAGCAATATTAGCAAGTATTCAGGGTTGATATATTTGCACAAATTAATTGTGTGGTGTGGTGTGTTTGTGGGGGGGAGGCATGAGGTCAAAATTAAGGCTTATCTTATTACAGAGCAAGACCTCACCCCCAGAACAAGTACCATCCACACCATTTTGAAAATAAGTTTAATTTTATAGTTAAATTAGATCAAAGCTAGGACCTATATCTCCAATGTGGTAGATTAACCTATCATTTAGCTTGTCAGACAAAATCTGTCAAATCAACATGCTTGGCTTTGCTGGGGTGAGAGCCCATGAGGCCTGATTCCCAGTCCTCTTTCTCTTACAACTACACCACTCTCCTCTAAGAATCATGAAATAGAAACTAGGGTTCCTGACTCGTAATTGACCCACTAGACCACATTCCTTCTCACAGCTGGCAGTAGAACCCAGGAGTCCTGATTTGCAGCATTCTGTTGCTATCTACCTATAGTTGTGTAACCCAACAAAATGTGGATCACATATCATTCTACTTGCTGGCAACCAGGAAGCCAAACCAGTAGCTCAAGTGGTAGCATTCTAGACTATATCTTAAAAAGTTCACATTCTAGAATTCCAGTTTTCTTTTTAAACAAATCATTTTATGTTATTCACATAATGAGAAAATATCCTTTGAAGATAAAGTTTTGTAGTGAAAACCATGATAATCTGTTAATTATTGCCTGCTACACAAGAAAATATAGATGTTCCACATTTTGATCTCTTGTGCCATATGTTGACAGGTTTGACGGGTCAGAGGTCTGATAGCAAATTTTACAATAATGGCAGCCATCTTCCCTTGGGGGAGCCTGTAGCTTTAGCGCTGTTGGAAAAAAATGGGTAATAATGGTCATCTTTACTACTCTAAATTCCTCATTCCCCCCCCCCCCGGCTTTTTTCATCTTTTTTCACTTCTTCGTGAATTTATAGAAAAACCAAAAAACAAACATGTAAAGTTGTATACCTGTTCTGGTGAGCTTTCACAATCATCATGTGGGTGTAAGATGTATGGCATCCAAGTTATTTTGACTTTTTGATGTTTTTTCAGTAGTAACGTACTGTATGCTTTCTCTTTTGTGTTTTGCACAGCAATGTGTGTGTATTTGAAAATCTTCATTACACGGATTATGATGGTACCGTTGTATTTGGCTTTTTGTCGGTTTCAGCAGAGAGGCCAAGGGTTGAACTGCCCTGCCTCTAGCCCTTGCTTCTTCTGGGTCAAGTATAAGACACATTATTAACACACTGGGAAAAAAAGACTCTCCTGTGACTCTACTTTCAGTATTAATTCTGTAACTAAACAGAGCACTTTAGTCTTCAGGATTATCTGTGTAATCCCTTTATTACAACTAAATTCAGTACAAACTAGAACTCTATGTACATATTTCCTACCCAATTCTTATGGGTCATTGTGATACCTTTGCTCATGTTGTGCAGTTCCTTATTAACTGCCTTTATTTCACTGATATTACTTGCAAAAAAGTACTACTTAGTATAAGTAAGGATGGCAGAATCTGGCCCAAAGTTTATAATCCAATATATTTTTATTTGAAGTGAAATTGAAGCATTTTCTTATATTAAAAATTAACTCTTTGAAAGTGTTGTTATTGTGAAAATAAAGTAAAAAAGACAACGTTTCAGTCAGGGTCCTTTTCAGAATTAAATGAATGGGAATTCTGTTTCTGATGGTTTGGTGAGCCTGAGGCTTATCCCAGGTAGCAATATATAGTCACAGCCAAGCTAAGGCAAAGGTTCAAGAAAACACTTCTCTGGCTTTAAAAACCTGACGTGCCATCCATCCAGTTATTGTTTCTAATTAATTATTTACAGCAGTATTTCACAGGAATAGTTATAAGTCAAGAAGAAAAGGAGTACTTGTGGCACCTTAGAGACTAACCAATTTATTTGAGCATGAGCTTTCGTGAGCTACAGCTCACTTCATCGGATGCATACCGTGAAGTGAGCTGTAGCTCACGAAAGCTCATGCTCAAATAAATTGGTTAGTCTCTAAGGTGCCACAAGTACTCCTTTTCTTTTTGCGAATAAAGACTAACCCGGCTGTTACTCTGAAACTTATAAGTCAAGGTTATTCTAATGAATGTTCACTTCTTAATTAACTGATGTTTTTCAGCTATCAGGTAGCTGCATAGTAGTGAAGTAAATCTTTTCCATACCTTTATCCATACATTGACAATGATGATCAAAAGGATGGAATGCACGCCATATGAGCAAAGGCTGAAGGGATTGGGTATGTTTAGTAAGGAAAAGAGGAGATTCAGGGGGGACATATTAGCAGTCTTCTTGAAAGGCTTGAAAAGCTGTCATAAAAAAGATGGAAAAAAGTTGTTCTCTTTTGCCACAGAGGGCAAGACAATAGGCAATGGGTTCAAACTATAGCATAACAGTTTTAGATTAAATCTCAGGAAACACTGCTTAATTGTAAGAACAGTAGGACAATGGAACAGACTCCCTCGGGAGGTCATAGAAGCTCCTTCACTTGAGGTCTTCAAAAGAAAGCTGGGTCACCACCTGTCCTGGATGGTTTAGACACAACAAATCCTGTATTTTGACAAGAGTTAGACTAGATGACCCTTGCGGTCCCTTCTAACCCTATGGTTCTATGATTTCCGGAGTATCTTTGCATTATCTCAATCTCCTACTAAAATAGTCACTATACCTAAGTTATTCAGCAAAAGTGTCTATTTAGGGGACCGAAAGTGATATTTATTTATAGTTCAGAACTCTTCCATTTTAGTCCAGCAAGAATTCAGGCAATGCTAAAACAGCCAGGCTTTCAACACCTATAGTTTTATTATTGTTGGGGGTCCCATTCTTTGAATGTGTTTGTTGCAGAATCAACTGTTTGCAAGCAGGTCAGTAGATCGACCATTTTAATTTTTCTACTGTATAGGAAAGGAGATTGGTTTTACTGATAGATACTGAGTGTCTGGTTCTTAATTATACCGAGGCCCATTTATACCTGTCTAGCAGTTGTGATAGACCCAGGCCAATTGGGTACAACAGAGTATCTTTTTGAAGCAGATATACTGGCCACTGGATTAACAGTTTTCTGTTACCTAACTGACCAGAGCAGGGGCTGCTCCAGGCTAGTGAGAACACCTGACTCCAATTAACCTGCAAAGAGTCAGGTGAGGCCATTAAGCTAATGTGACCACCTGACTCTAATTAAGGGCCCTCTGATAATATAAAAGGGCTCACTCCAGTCAGGCAGAGAGGAGCTGGGGAGCTAGAGGAGAGGAAAGGAAGTATGGCTGGTTAATGAAGACACCTTCAAGTCATTGGTAAGAGAGAAGCAGGAGAGCTGTGGGGAAGTAGCCCAGGGACATGTAGCAACTCTGGCTGTAAAAGGTTGACTGCCAACAGCTGCTACCATTAGGGTCCCTGGACCGGAACCCGGAGTAGAGGGCGGGTCTGGGTTCCCCGCAACCCACCACTACAGAAACACCTCCTGGGAGGGGAAAACAGGCCCCTGTCAGGACAGGGGGCTAAACTGTTTTGGCATGAGGCTGTAGGAGCAACAGACTGTGGGAACTCTCTCACCAACCTCCATTGCTGGCTTTGATGAAAAGGGCTCAGTAGACTGTATCCCTGGCCCTAGAGAGAAAAGGGCTACGTGGAGGGTTGCAGTGAGCCTCTGAAGCTAGCATAAACTGCCTGGAAGTGCGGGACCCACGGGGACAAGGTCGGAGCTCTGCCACACAGTGTATGCCCATTGTAAGGCCCCTTTACAGTTTTGTAAAACTGTATTAAAGGACCCTCATAAAACTGAGACTTTAAACCGGACGATGAGATTTTTCATATCTAGTGTATGCCTAAAGGCTGATCTACTCTATTCCAACAACCAAAGGTCATATCAACATTCTAGAGGAGTTGAAAGAGCACTCTTATGCTAAACTAAATAAAAAAGTGACACTTCATAAAATTAATTTAGTAAACTGCTGCATGTTTTCTTTAATGTTTAGAGACCATATGCCTAGCAACTTTACTCCCCAGGGTTCCCAAATTGTTTCACACATATGGTTCCCCCTCCATTAAAATACAGCCAGTAACACTACATTAGCAATTCTATGTAGTGCTTTAAGGGGATAGTAAAGAATAACTTAAAATACCTCCAGTAGGTTCAGGTAAACAACATTTAATTTTTAAAATTTATATAATGTAACTTGGATTTTGGTAACAGTATTGAGATTATCACCTCAACTCCTGAGACAGGAATATGGGATTTTCAAATGCCAAAAGTCATTAAGGAGGACTTTGAAGGGGATCAACTTACCTCTGGCACCTCTTTGTGGCCAGGCCTGGCATAGTAGCTCTCTCACCGTGGCTCTCTCTTGCCAATGGCTGTTTCACCTTTCAGTAGCTCTCTCTTGCCAATGGCTGATTCACCTCTGCAGTGGCCCACCTTTTCCTGTGACTTGATCTTCTAGCCAGCTCACTTTAAAATCTCTCCCCTTCCAGGGTAGTCCATGAACAAAACACAAGGGGAATCATTGCAAATGAACTGACTTAGTAAGAGATAGAGGAGAATGATTCCCTTTCAGGTGCATCAGGATCTGGCCCTGCTTTCCCTCAGGGTGGGTCCTTTAGACAATGATTGTCTGGGAAGCTCCTGCCTTCAGTCAACCCTTTCTTCAGGGTCTGAAGGTCTTTTCTCATCCCTAGTCTGCCAACAAGTGATTTGGTCTGCTTTGCCTTTTGAACTCCTCCTCCAGCCTGTGCATACCTTGCAGTTGTGGCGGGGCAGAGTTGTCTGAGCCCAAAGCAGCACCTTAATTAACCCCTTGTCATCCAGCATGGTGTTTGTATACCCCATCACAAGATGCTATTTCACATTTCATCTAAAAGACAACATAATGGTCATTAGTACAAATAGCTCTTCAGCATCTTAGTTAGTCAATATTAATTCTGGGAGAGGCATTAACTATTGAATCACCAACATTAATTTTGGAAGTACTTCTGTTGTTATCCTTCCAAGTCTGAGTAAGAGACATTCTTGGTGACAGTTATGCAGGGTGACTACAATGGCTGTTTAAAAAAAAAAAAGAGTATACTAACAAAACACATCTGTGATGGAATTTGGAATTTTAGCCATGCGCTCATGAACAAGCAGCTATATTGCACCAGCTTCTAAAAACCAGGCATGCAAATTCCAAATAATTTCTTTATGATCTTGTTTAACTCAGGATTCAGCTGGAAGTTGATATGTAATGGCGGGTTTTCTTTTGGAAGAACTTGAACTGGCTACTAAGCCTCTAGGAAAGGAGATGTGCAATCCTGGGACCCTGAGCAGAGACCCAGTTTTCATTCATAGAATAGAAGTATCATAGAATATCAGGGTTGGAAGGGACCTCAGGAGGTCATCTAGTCCAACCCCCTGATCAAAGCAGGCCCAATCCCCAATTTTTGCCCCAGATCCCTAAAGGGCCCCCTCAAGGATTGAACTTACAACCCTGGCTTTAGCAGGCCAATGCTCAAACCACTGAGCTATCTCTTCCTCCCTCCCCCCGCATAAGCTATGTGTCTTTAAGGGAATAACAATTCATTGTGAGTTGACTCAGCCATCAGCAGCAGGATCTGGAAGGGTATGTGTACACTGCAGTTAGCAAGAGTAATTGGCATCCAAGTTTGAGCTTAGCCCAGGGATGAGCATTCCCACAACAAAGCACTACCAATGTTATTGTGTCTTCACTGGTGCTAAACTTGCAAATGTTTATCTGAGGAGATATGCCATGGTTCTTTGTGCTGAATTCTTTCCCACTCAACTGTGTCAATTGTAGGAGAATTTGTCTGTTTTTCCCCTCAGTTCCTTTGGGCAGGATCGTGGGAAGGCATTTGAAGAGTGTTAGCACTTGAGTGACTTTGCTTGTGTCCTCACTGCAAAGTAGGTGGGTTCTAGCCCAAATGGAAGTAGGACTTGGACTCTAACGTATATCCCCAGCTGAGTAAACTAGTCTGGGCTTAAAGCACTTCCAAATGCAGGTTGGAGGATTTTCTGTGTGGATGATAAGAGGGTTTGGGCATGCCAGCTAGTCAAAACAGTAGTACACAAAGCAGGGAATGCTGCACTGGGGGGACCCAGCCAGAGTAACTCCTCTCTGCAGCACCCCCTGGACCCAGATCAGGGAAGAGAAGACCCCTCCACACATACTAAGAACTCTGGGACAAAGGACATGCCTGTCACCCCCGCAACATCATCATGTGATCCAGGGGCCTCTGGACATAAAGAGTATGTCTACATTGGAATAAAAGACATGAAGCATGGCCTCAGATGGCCTGTGTCAGCTGACTTGGTCTCTTGAGGCTCAGGCTACATGGCTCAAAATTGTTGGGTAGCTGTTGGGGATTGAGCTGGAGTCTGGGACCCTGTGAGTGGGGAGGATACCAGAGCCAGGGCTCCAGAACCTCTACACAGCAATTTTACAGCCCTGCAGCCCAAGCCTCACAAGTCTGAGTCTGCTGACCTAGGCTTGCCACAAGTCTTTAATTTCTATGAGAACTTCCTACACTTTTAATTGGAGTTTCTCTGCCCTATGCTGATTGACAGTTTACTCCACTCTCACTCTCCCTCACTCTCCTGAGTCTCTTCCCCTCAGCTTCACTCCACAGCTTCCCCTTTTATCCCCTTCTTTCTTTTCCTGTCCCCTTTCAATCTGAGTAACGTATGCTGGAGGTCTCATACTGTTAGTAACAAAACATCCTTGGAATGGCATCATTAAAGATGATGATTTCCTAACTCAAAATATGTTGCAGGCAACACAGCAGCAAGGCTCTGTGGTGTCAGAGCTGGGAAAGGGGACACTGAGAGAGAAAATTGGAATCATGCTTGCTGGAAGTTTACCCCAATAAACATTGAATTGTTTGCACCTTCAGACTTTGGGTATTGTTGCTCTTTGTTAATGCGAGAAGGACCAGGGAAGTGAGTGGGTGAAGGAATAAGCCCCCTAACATCTTGGTGCCGTGACTCGGATGCATTGCATTGGATAGGTGAGTGGCAGCCTGTAAGTCCCCTTCCCCAACAGTCCGCGCAGCTGCTTGGAGGGGGTATTGCAAACTCTCATGATGGCAGTTGTGGGTTCTGGCAAGCCAGGGTAAAGGATTTTTTGGATAAATGGATAAGGAAGAACCAGGACCCACACCAGGTGCAGGGGTCAACCTGGGATGAGATTAAAAAGGAAATGGAGGTAGTGTTAGGGGACCCAGAAGGATGGGGGGTGGCTGAGGAGCCCACCCACCTTTGGTATATGGATAGTGGAAGAAGGTCCCTGCCCATTGGGACTGAATGCCTTCCAGGGAAAGGAGGCACTTCAGTCCACTTGTGAGAGGTTTGAAGTAAGGGCAGCATTATGGGAAGCTGCCAGTAATCTTTCAAGTTTGGTGCTGCTTCAGCAAGGGCTGCTAAAGGATTGTAAATTAGTTAGGGATGATTTGGCACAACAGGGTTTAGAGTCAAAAGCAGAGTTAACAGATTACCTTTAGAGACAGGAGCTGGGACTTGGTCCTGGGGGAGTGGGGGAAAAAAATGGTTTCAAAGTGAAAAATGGCAGGGTTTTCAGGAGCAGGTAACAACCCCCACTCTTCTCCCAGAGCCAAGATGAGAACCTGGGGATGAGGGTTCCCAACTGTTGCAACCCAGGGAGCCTACTCTTGGCTCAGAGCTAACTATATCCTTTTCTTCTTTTCCTTCTTCTTTTTCTCAGTTTACTTAATTTGCTGCTGGTAGCCTGTACTTTAAACTGACCTGACAGGCTTAATTGGTTTCTTTCCACCTCTTCCCTTTTGCAAAAATTGATAATACAGGGTTTGAAGGAAAGTAAACGTTTGGGAGTTGTGGAAATGGTGAAAAGTAACAGTTGTGGTGTTAAAAGAAGGAAGTTTTTGGTTTAATAATAAAACCCAGTTATATAAATGTAACTGTATGTGCAACTCTGTGCAGTCACATTGGATGGAAGCTTGGTAATTAAATTATACAACGGGGTCAGGTAGAGTGACTACTAGTACCACTATGCTTCTGTCCCCAAAAGCCTTTACAGCTATTCTGAGGGAAAATGGGCCCTTTTCCTACAGAAATGGTCTATAAGGGACTTCTGCAGGCAGCAGGCGGAGAGATAATCTGATTAAAATTATTTAATTATTGGGTAATGTAATCACTAAAGGGGTTTCTATTGGAACTTAACTTGGCTGCCCCTGGATGTCTCTAGTTGTACAAGATGGGAGTGTAATCGGGGTACAGTTGTGTAAAAACAAGTAATTGCAGTGCAAGGGATGTTAGGTAAAAGAGAATTTTGTGTGTGCGCACAGGAAAAAGAAAAGGAAAAGGGGAACAATGATGAGAACACTGAGCCTTAGGGTGGCTCTGCAGGATCAGACTATCGCTTTGGTGGGGGTGCATGAAAACTCTCTGGGCACAGAGGAGGCAGTTACACCTTGTGTAAAATTAATATGGCTAATATAATGTTGTAGAGGTTAAACTATGGAAGGAATGTGCATTTTCCCAGGACGTGTGCAGTGTATATTGGAGAAGGGGTAAAAGAAAAGCAGACAAAACATGCTACTTAATTAAAATCCTATTAGACTCCAAAAGGAGCCAAAAGAGGTTGTGCTTTCTTTTTCAGATCTGTGTTTTGGAGCAGGAGATGGAAAGTAATCAGAACTCTGGTGGAAGTGAAATGTGTCCCTTTCAAGACAGTCTGAGCTGCTAATAGCTTTAAATCCAAAAGCAAGCCAGAAAGCCTCTGTGTGGATGCAAAATACCTAGCTAATGGGGGAAGAAGAGAACTGCCCATAAGTGCCAGCACAAAGGAGCTGCAAATAATGAATACATTTGGTCAGCAAACAAGCTACTAGAAGACTCAGATTATGGTCCTCCAGGAAAGGGAGGTGAAAAAACAAGTCAAGCCTAAAAATAAGGGGAAAAGGTTAACCCTAAGGTGTGTGTGTGTGTGTGTACAGTGCAGAAATCTGAAGCTGTCTCTCAGCTATTACCTAAGAATAAACATAAAGCTTTGTACAGCAGAGAAACTACTGCAAACCTGGTCTGTTGTACAAGAGGGGAAACTGAGGTACACCACCTCATGAATTTCATAAATGACCAGTTAAGTGGGGTAATTCACTAGCCTGACTATAGAACAAAATAAAAACAGCCTGGAGGTAATTCTTCTATTTTTCCTGCAATTAACAAGGAGATTTGTAAAATTAAGTGGTATTATTATTAAGTAATAATCTGTCCCCATCAGGGGAGTGGAAATTGTTTCGTTTGTTTTTCAGACAGTCTACAAGCAAGCTGGCGCCAGCAGAAGAATAACCCAAAATTTATGTTTTGTGTTGTTTGACTGTGGTGTTTGTCTTTTTGCTAGCATTGTTGTGTTTCAATCAACAAAAAACCTCATGACGTACATGGGTGATGGCTTCAAAAGGCTAACGTGGGGGGGAACACGGCTATGGGAATGCAAATGCTCAACTAGAAGGCCAGCACCTGTGTAATAGCTACCATGGTACCTGAAAATGGAATGGCAACTAAGGTGGCCTCCACAAGCCCTATGGAAATAATGAGAAGGGAAGGAGCTCACTGGGAATCAATGGAGGGGTGTGTGAAATGGTGTAAATCCAGAGAAGATATTTGGATGTGCCCCTCCCTGATGGCCATGGAGGAGCACACCCAATGGCCTATGGCAAGGGGTGGACAATTGGGTGTACTGAGTATGAGGTATTTTTCTGGGAATGTACATATTACTAGGGATACAATTACACCATCCCATCACCAAACTACACACATCTACATGCTGCTATCTGGACTCTGTTGCACAAATGGATCTGTGAATCTTATTGTTGTAAATAATCAAACCAGGGCATACTGCCTGATTCCATACCAAGTGTTTAAGTTGGTTTAAACAATAACCCATTTCTCTGTAAACATTCAATGGACTTACAATAAACAAAAGCATGCAAAACCTGCAGGGGCAGCTTGTTGCAACTGCCAGCAACTGGACACGTTAAAATCTTTACCCTGTTGAAGGAGGAGAGGCAGTGTTTTGCTGGTGACCAGGATGTTGGACCATATTGCAGTGGTCAGGACTCTCGGTGTTGCTGTGATTTGTCATAGCAGCTGGTGTATTGTTAACTGTACTTGAGTTACGTTGCATATGGAAACAATCAAGGGGGGGGGGCACAACCTCCTAAAGAACAGCCACTAATTATATCCTATAAGTAAAGTAGAAAGCCCTCCTCACACCGCAGAGTACTAGACAACCTGGATCCAACCTTCTTGGGCCAACTCTAATGGGAAGTCTGGAACACTAATTGGAATAGGTGTGGTATGCCCATATGAGAGAAGGTGCAGGGCACTATACTACACAAGGGGCAGTGGAACAAATGGAATATCAACACCTTCCACCTTGATGCCTGGCCCTATCAGGAAATGTGTCGCCATATGTCCTATGCTTTTCCAGGGATACCTGGGAAGGAAGATCCCAAAAGAAAAAAAGGGGGGGGGGTGAGTGTTAGGATTTAGATATTCAGGCCTGTCTGTAAAGGCCTATACTTTAAGAATTTAGATATATGTTTATCATTTAGCTAGTTACAGAGGTATAAAAGAAAGAATCAAAATCACAGTCTGCCTGTTTATAGGCCTTCTCTCACTGTGATCATCTTAAGGCCATGTTCTTAGGCTAAGATCTTTGGTTAAGCAGCAGAGGCAGCCATAAGCCGGGAAGCGAAGGGTCACATCCTCACCAGTCACACTTAAATAAGGAAATCTAGGGCTGTTAGAAGGTGATCTGATCTATCACTTACAGAGAAAAGGAAAAGCCTAAAAGATTTAAAGAAAACTTAGTTTGATAGCATCCTGTCTGGCAAGAACTCATAATAGCTGGGGTGTAAAATCCTCATTTCTGTGTTCTCCTCTTCCCTATTGTTTGTCTGTATAATCTCTGTCTGGTTCTGTGATTGTTTCTGGCTGCTGTATAATTAATTTTGTTTGGGGTAAACCAATTACAGTGGTGGGATATAACCAGTTAAATAATCATGGTACAATACGTTAGGACTGGTTAATTAAATTTCAGTAAAATGATTGGTTAAGGTATAGCTAAGCAGAACTCAAGTTTTACTATTTCGTCTGCAGTCAGTCAGGAAGTAAGGGGGGAATGGGAACAGGGAGTGGGAACAGGGACACCGGCAAGGCTCTGTGGCGTCAGAGCTGGGAAGGGGGACACTGAGGAAGGAAATTGGAATCATTGCTTGCTGGAAGTTCACCCCAATAAACATCGAATTGTTTGCACCTTTGGACTTTGGGTATTGTTGCTCTCTGTTCATGCGAGAAGGACCAGGGAAGTGAGCGGGTGAAGGAATAAGCCCCCTAACAGACCTTGTCCTAACAGATAAAGAGAAACTGATTGCAGAACTAAAAAATAATGGCTGTTTAGATACATGACTCGATTGCATGTATCATGTGCAAGCAGAATAAAGTCCAGACCAGTAAATATATATTTAGTGTTTTAATAGGGCCAGTTTCACAAAGCTGAAAACAATTAGGAGCCAAATCATCTGGGAGGAAAAAATTAATCAGAAAATGTGAATGATAATTTGGAATCATTTAAAAAACACTTTACTAGATGCTTAACAAAAAACAACCCACAATTGAAGAAGGCAGCCATACTGGTTAAAAAGCAACCTGTTTAAATCCAGGCAACTGTAAAAATATAATACATATAAAACAAATGAAAGAAATGGAAAGTTGATAATAATGAATATAAATCAGAAATTATGAATTGTAGAAAATTGATATGGAGGGATACAAGGAGAACTCTATGGCCAGCAGAGTTAAGGACAATAAGAAGGAATTTTTAAAATATATTAGAAACCAAAAGAATCCTGACAGTAGTTTTGGTCCATTACTGGATGAAAATGGTAGAATTATCAATAATAGTGCTGACAAGACAAAATAATTCAATAAATATTTCTGTTCTGTATTTGGGGAAAAACAGATGAGATAGTTCACTAGTATCTCTAGGCGATGTTAAAGAGAAGCTACTAAAATTAGACACTTTTAAATCAGCAGGTCCAGATAACTCCCGTTCAAAAGTTTTAAAAGAGCTGGCTGAGGAGCTCACTGGACCATTAATGTTGATTTTCCATACATTTTGGAGCACTGGGGATGTTTCAGAAGACTGGAAGAAAGCTAATGTTGTAACAATTTTTTAAAGGGATAAATGGGATGACTCAGGTTATTACAGGCTGTCAGCCTGACATTGATCGTGGGCAAAATAATGGAGAGGCTGATAGGAGACTCAATTAATAAAATAATTGAAGGAAGATCATGTAATTTATGCTTATGAAAAATAGATCCTGTCAAACTAACACAGTTTTACTGCAATTACAAGTTTAGTTGACATAATATACTTAGACTTCTGTGGAGCGTTTGACTCAGTACTGCACATTTTGATTAAAAAGCTAGAATGATGTAAAATTAACACAGCACTCATTAAATGGATTCAAAACTGGCTAGCTGATAGGTATCAAAATAGAACTATAAATGGAGAATCATCAGTGAGCTGGTGTGGTTCTAGTGGAGTTCCACAGGAATCAGTTCTTGGCCCTTTGTTATTGAACATTTTATCAATGACCTGGAAGAAAATATAAAATCATCACTGATAAAATTTGCAGATGACACAAAAACTGGGGGGAGTGGTAAATAATGAAGAGGACAAATCACTGGCTCAGAGTGAACTGGATTACTTGGTAAACTGGATACTGTCAGGAATCAAGGCCTGCAGCAGAGCTAACGTCCAGGTGGCAGCCTCATCAGTTCAGCTGGTCTGTAGCAGTCTGCCTGAGTGGCCATGCCACCTGATTGGCTGCAGGTGGCAGTGGGCTGGCTCTTAAGCCAGCAGCAGCTTGCTGGCTTCAATGATCACGACTACCACTGTGCCTCCTCCTGTGTTACCTTGTTCCTGCTGTTTCTGTCTTGCACCCAGCATTGCTTCTGTCCTGTCTCTGCCTTGAATCCCTCCTTCTATTGTGCTTGCTCCAGTTCCTGCTCTCCAGTTTGATCTGTGGCTTTGGGTCCTAACTACTGACTCTATGTCTGACCCTAGTCGTTGGGTCCTCATGCCCACTCCAACTACTAGGCTACACTGCCCTCATTCTGGTCAGCGGACAGACACAAACATTATGCATTTTAGTAAAATTAAATGTATACATCTGGGAACAAAGAACGTAGATCATACTCACAGAAATGGGTCTCTATTGTGGGAAGCAGCAATCCTGGAAAAGATTTGGGGGTCATGGTGGATAATTAGCTGAACTTGAGCTTCCAGTGAATGCTGTGGCCAAAAGAGCAAATGTGATCCTAGGAAGCATAAACAGCAAGATCTCAAGTAGGAGTAGGGGAGATTATTTTATTTCTGTATTTGGCACTGGTGCAATGATTGCTGGTGCCCACAATTTGAGAAGGATATTGATCAATTGGAGAGGGTTTGTAGAACACCCACAAGAATGATTAAAGGATTAGAAAACATGCCTTATAGTGATAGACTCAATCTGTTTATCTTAACAAAGAGAAGACTTACTTACAGTCTATAAGTACCTACTGGGGAACAAATATGTAATAATGGGCTTGTCAATCTAGCATAAGAAGATATAGCATGATCCAATGGCTGGAAGTTGAAACTAGACAAATTCAGACTAGAAATAAGCTCTAAATTTTTAATGGTGAGAGTAATTAACTATTCAAACAATTTACCAAGAGTTGTGGTGGATTCTCCATCTCTGACCATTTTAAAATCAATATTGGATGTTTTTCTAAGAGCTATGCTCTCAGAATTATTTAGGAAAGTTCTGTGGCCTGTGTTATACAGGAGGTCAGACTAGACTATCAAAATGATACCTTCTAGCCTTGGAATCTATGAATCTCCTTCCCATTTTTCCACACTTAGGTGATCCCTCCTAAGCAAACATATCCAAAGCAAACAAAAAAATTGTGGTATTAACATGCTGTTTGCTGCCATCATATAGTTTACCCCTCTTGTGTGTTGTATCCCTTCCACCATCTTGAGTCTTTCTTGTCTATTTAGACTGTAAACTCTTTGAGGCAAGGACTATCTGCTACTCTCTATCTGTACAGTACCTCACACAATGGGACCCTATTCCTGGTTGGCCCTTAGGCACTACCACAATAAAAAATTGTAAGCAGGGTCTCAATGAGCTCTCCGTTGACATCTAGTGATGCACTGGGAGGGGAATTCTTCAGGAGCACGCTGTGTTTGCATAGACATGCCGACTCAGCCTATATGTGCAGTATAATGGAGCTGCTTTGTCAAAATGATCAATTTTGGCTGGTTTGGGT
This sequence comes from Eretmochelys imbricata, assembly GCF_965152235.1. NCBI lineage: Eukaryota > Metazoa > Chordata > Testudines > Cheloniidae > Eretmochelys > Eretmochelys imbricata. The sequence goes on from NC_135573.1 coordinate 150,101,923, forward strand.
TCTAAATCATGCGAGTATTTGAATGCAGGGATAATTAAATGTTTTATCCTTTTAGTATTAGTAAAGGGCAGCAGAACTGTGCCAAGCCTGCCCTGATTGAGGGAGTCAACCCTAAATGAACCTCATTTCCTAAGCAGGGGATAGGAATGTGGACTGTGCTTAAAGAGTCCTAAATACTGTTTGACCTGCCCCCTCCAGAGTTTAATGACAGAGCTGATTAACCTCAATGAAGAGTCCTTGTTTCCAGTTGGTGATTCCTAGAACTGTCCTCACTGCTGAGCAAGTCTCGGGGCTTAGCCTGAGACTTTGTGTGCGAACAGTGAAAGGCAACACAGAGATTGAACTAGCAGTGAAGTTCCCTACTACCTGCTGAAATCACGGAGAGATGGGTTAAGGGGCAGAACCTCAGAATGTGATATTGTGGCAGCGGCCAGTGGCAGCAACAGAGAGATGGTAAGCAATAGCCGAAAGACAACAGCAGCTATGAACCACTTGCAGAGGCAGCAGAAGCTGAGGTATTGCCTCAGTGCCCCACCAAGGGTTGGGAAGTGATCCCCCACCACCATGAATGCACCTCTGAATTCTGGGTCTTCACTAACCCAGGACTTCCAGCTGTGAGTGGAGTGCTGTGGAGGGGAAGCTGAGTGATGTGTTAAGGGACATTTGTTTGTGGCACTTTCACACTGCAAGGTGAGAAACTGAGGCAAATAACACTACTCAATGCATTTCCCACTGTGTTTTCCCAGTGATCACATGCTTTTGAATTATGGTTGTGGTGTTTTCCTAAATTAATGTTGGATCCCCTTTCCCTTTTAATTCAAATTTTACTGTGTTGTTTGCAGACTCAGAGCTTGCAAGAGGGGAAGGAACCCAGGTGTGGTTTCTAAAATGTAGACCAAAATCAGAAAATAGAAATGGTTTTGTTTACAAATATTGTTTCCTACATTGTTATATTTCTTTGGAAAACAAAAGTTCTACATCTCAGTTAATTGGGAATGAGAGGAGAGGCACAATGGTAAAATATTGCTCATGAGACTAAATCAAATTGCTGCTTAATGTTGGTGTGTAATTACACTAATATGCCTTAAAACCATGTTGTTGGGGTTTTGGTTTTATTTTTTCCTCAGTTCTTAAGTTTTGCAAAGACCATTTCACTAGAAGAAACTACATACCTTGAAATACTTTCCAAAAGGGCTTGACTTTACTAAGACAAAAAACTTCTTAAGAAATTTTGCTACAGGGCTAATGCATTTTCCAATAGGTGCTTGTCTTGAGACTTCATGAAAACAGTCATTTAACTAAAGAAAGCAACTTCCTTTAAAATTGCACATTTATCCATAGGCAAAATAAATGATTTCAACAAAGAATTGTTCCTGAAATCTTGGAGTCATTCCCATTTTAGGTGACAAGTCTTTTGCTCTTCGATGCCAGGGATATTTCTCTAGGTCTGGATAAAGTACTGAAATTACACATTAAGGCACACAAAGGTAAACATTTAACTCAGAGCTGCTGATATTGAATGACCTTTATCCTACAGAAGTTTGAGAGAAGATATTTCTTAGTGAAAATGAGAATCAGGTCCTGATTGTTGCCAAGGCCCCTTTACACCACTCCAGCAGTGGAAAGAAGCATTAAAATGGGTAAGGCCCCTTAGTCTATGAGAATCATGCCCACAAACTCCAAAATGGGAAATATTTTAATAACTTACAGCACAATAAAAAATATATACTTTCAGTTCTAACCATGAAAAAAGTTACTATAAATATAATTATTACGGCTGTCAAGAGACTAAAAAAATTAATTGTGATTAATAACATGATTTAAACATTTTATCACGATTAATCACACTGTTAAACAATAATAGAATACCATTTATTTAAATTTTTGGATGTTTCCTACATTTTCAAATATACTGATTTCAATTACAACACAGAATACAAAGTGTACATTGCTCACTTTATATTTATTTCTGATGACAAGAATTTGCACTGTAAAAAACAAAAGAAATAGTATTTTTCAATTCACATTATACAAGTACTGTAGTGCAATTTCTTTATCATGAAAGTTGAACTTACAAATGTAGAATTATGTACAAAAATAACTGCATTCAAAATCAAAACAATGTAAAATTGTAGGGCCTACAAGCCCGATCAGTCCTACTTCTTGTTCAGTCAGTCGCTCAGACAAACAAGTTTGTTTACATTTGCAGGAGATAATTCTGTCTGCTTCTTGTTTACACTGTCACCTGAAAGTGAGAACAGGCATTCTCATGGCACTGTTGTAACTGGCATGCCAGATGCGCTAAAGATTCATATATCCCTTCATACTTCAACCACCATTCCAGGGGACATGCATCCATGCTGATGACAGGTTCTTCTGGATAACAATCCAAAGCAGTGCAGACCGACGTATGTTCATTTTCATTATCTGAGTCAGATACCACAAGCAGAAGGTTGATTTTAATTTCTGGTGGTTCAGGTTCTGTAGTTTCCGCATCGGAGTGTTGCATTTTAAAGATTTCTGAAAGCATGCTCCACACCTCGTCCAGCTCAGATTTTGGAAGTCACTTCATATTCTTAAAGCTTGGGTCGAGTGCTGTAGCTATCTTAAGAAATCTCACATTTGTACCTTCTTTGTGTTTCGTCAAACCTGCAGTGAAAGTGTTCTTAAAATGACAGGTTTCAGAGTAACAGCCGTGTTAGTCTGTATTCGCAAAAAGAAAAGGAGTACTTGTGGCACCTTAGAGACTAACCAATTTATTTGAGCATGAGCTTTCGTGAGCTACAGCTCACTTCATCGGATGCATACCGTGGAAACTGCAGCAGACTTTATATATACACAGAGAATATGAAACAATACCTCCTGCCACCCCACTGTCCTGCTGGTAATAGCTTATCTAAAGTGATCATCAGGTTGGGCCATTTCCAGCACAAATCCAGGTTTTCTCACCCTCCACCCCCCCACACAAATTCACTCTCCCCAGCAGGAGAGTGAATTTGTGTGGGGGAGTGGAGGGTGAGAAAACCTGGATTTGTGCTCGAAATGGCCCAACCTGATGATCACTTTAGATAAGCTATTACCAGCAGGACAGTGGGGTGGGAGGAGGTATTGTTTCATATTCTCTGTGTATATATAAAGTCTGCTGCAGTTTCCACGGTATGCATCCGATGAAGTGAGCTGTAGCTCACGAAAGCTCATGCTCAAATAAATTGGTTAGTCTCTAAGGTGCCACAAGTACTCCTTTTCTTTTTGTTCTTAAAATGAACAACATGTGCTGGGTCATCACCTGAGACTGCTATAACATGAAATATATGGCATAATGCAGGTAAAACAGAGCAGGGGTCATACAATTCTCCCTCAAGGAGTTCAGTCACAAAGTTAATTAACGCATTATATTTTTAACGAGCGTCATCAGCATGGAAGCAAGTCCTCCGGAATGGTGGCTAAAGCATGAAGGGGCATACAAATGTTTAGAATATCTGGCACATAAATACCTTGCAGTGCTGGCTTCAGAAGTGCCATGTGAATGCCTGTTCTCACTTTGTGGTGACATTGTAAATAAGTAGCAGGCAGTATTATTTCCAGTAAATGTAAACAACCTTGTTTGTCTTAGCTGAATAAGAAATAGGACTGAGTGGACTTGTAAGCTCTAAAGTTTTACATTGTTTTGTTTTTGAGTAAAATTATGTAACAAAAAAAATCTACATTTGTAAATTGCACTTTCACGACAAAGGGATTGCACTACAGAACTTGTATGAGGTGAATTGAAAATATATCATTTCTTTTCTTTATCATTTTTACAGTGCAAATATTTGTAAACAAAAACAAACAATAAAATTTGTATACACTTTGATTTCAATTACAACACAGAATACAGTATATATGAAAATGTAGAAAAACATCCAAAATATTTAATAAATTTCAATTGGTATTCTATTGTTTAACAGTGTGATTAAAACTGTGATTAAGCACTATTAATTTTTTGAGTTATTCACATGATTTAACTGTGATTAATCGACAGTCCTAATCATTATGTGAAATTAACTGTACAGTGTTTGCTTTGCCTGAGAGTAACATAAACTCCGTTTTTTTCCTGAACAGACTAAATAAAACCTTAGGTTAAACAAAAGTGCTCCTTTATTCTCTAACCAGATACATTTTCCCCAGCAGATCATCGTCTAAACAACTACATGAGTAATGAATTGAACCTAATAAATTAATCCTGGGTGCAACCTTTCCTCCCTCATGTTCTCTTTAATGAAAATTTGTAGATGACATGCCTGAGTGAGCACAGAGATGCAGTAAACTAAATTCTTGCCATTGGGTTTCTATTTTAGTGCAATGAATCTCACGAAACAGTGATCTAGTGCTCAAAATTCCCCCAGTAAGCGATCCTTGTGAATATAATCCCTAATGGTTCACTGGAGCCATTTTTTCTTGATTTTCCTGTAGCTCCAATCCACAATCAGTGAACCATCTTCCCAAACATGTACCAAGCAAAAGATATCCATTCATGCTGAGTAGCTGGATTATACTATTAGAACCACATTAATGTCTGATGCTTGGGGTTCAGTTTTATCCCCTTGTGAACTGAATTTAGGGCTAACAACCACTATTTGTTTATTCTATAAAAACTTAAAATAAAGAGCTATAAACTAGGGCTGTCGATTAATCAGTTAACTCACATGATTTTAAAAAATTAATCATGATAAATCGCAGCTTTAATCACACTGTTAAACAATAGAATACTAATTGAAATTCATTAAATATTTTGAATGATTTTCTACATTTTCAAATATATTGATTTCAGTTACAACATAGATCAAAGTGTACAGTGATCACTTTATGTTATTATTATTATTTCAAATTTTTGCCCTGTAAAAATGATAAAATAGTATTTTCCAATTCACCTCATACAAGTACTGTAGTGCATTCTCTTTATCATTAAAGTGTAACTTACAAATGTATATTTCTTGTTACATAACTGCATTCAAAACCAAAACAATGTAAAACTTTAGAGCCTACAAGTCCACTTAGTCCTACTTCTTGTTCAGCCAATCACTAAAACAAACAAGTTTGTTTACATTTATGGGAGATAATGCTGCCCGCTTCTTACTTACAATGTCACCTGAAAGTGAGAACAGGCATTCGCATGGCACTTTTGTAGCTGGCGTTACAAGGTATTTATATGCCAGATATGCTAAACATTTGTATGCCCCTTCATGCTTCAGCCACCATTCCAGAGGACATGATGATGATGCTTGTTAAAAAAATAATGTGTTAATTAAATTTGTGACTGAATTCTTTGGAGAAGAATTGTATTTCTCCTTCTCTGTTTTACCCACATTCTGTTTTACTCACATACCCACATGTGCCATATATTTCATGTTATAGCAATCTCCGATGATGACCCAGCACAAGTTGTTCATTTTAAGAACACTTTCATTTCAGATTTGACAAAACACAATGAAGTTACTAATGTGAAATGTCTAAAGATAGCTACGTCACTCAACCCAAGGTTTTCATTATCTGACTCAGACAATGAAAATGAACATGTATCGGTCCACACTTCTTTGTATTGTTATTGAACAGAATCCGTCATCAGTATGGACACATCCTCTAGAATGGTGTTTGAAGCATGAAGGGACATATGAATCTATAAACTTTATCCTATCCCTCCATGCCTCTAAATTCCCTCCCCTCAGAGGGAGACAAAGACAATATTTTAACAACATTTATTTGTAAAGATATGAAATGTGTGCATGAAAGTAATAAGTATATGTGCTTTTTTCCTTACAGGGGATATGCATTTCTATATGAACTTGACAACAAATATAAATATATCCACCATTATGGAATGTGAAAAAGCTGCAAAAGATATTTTCTCTCATGGAGTCAAACAGAACAAAACTATTGTGAACTTTCTTGATAAAGGTATTTTTGAAATACAGTGAGTCAAAAAAGGCTAGAAAGATGTTCAAAAAATTAATCCACTCATGTTTGTGCTCAGATAGCTGAGAAATATCTTTTCTGGTGAACCTAACATTTTATCAAAAATTATATATCAGAGCAAGATGGGACATGAGTGATTTCAAGAGTTTCAATTTTCACTAAATTGAGTATTTGGGTTTTATAATGAGAAACTTATTTCTCTATTTACCTATTAAAATGAATAAATGTACTACTTACCTCTTTTCTGATAAAGTTCAGAGCAGGTTTTTTTTCTTTTGCTTCCTCGATAAGTTCTCTCTATTTTTCACTTTGGTGAGTGTAGAAAAGGGACTTGCCAACTGTTTGAAATTTTGGGCCTTCATCCTGCAAATCCTTATGCTTGTGAGCAACTTTATGAACCTCAGTTGTCCCAATAGCTAGGAGGAGTGATTCCCAGATTGTATAGACATACTTATGCTAGTTCTGCTCGTGCTAGTTTACTAAATATAGCAGCGTGGTTGCAGCAACGCAGATGGCAGATCAAATTAGTTGCCTGAATACAAACCTTCCTGGCCCCCTGGGTATGTTCTCAAGGAACTAGCCCATTCTGCCACAACCACACCACTATTTTTAGGCACTAACTCGAGCAGATCTTACATGTGTATGTCTATGTCTACCCAAGCTGAGAATTACAACCTCCCAGCTGCTGTGTACTGTATGTGTACTGTTTTGTACTCCCAGTATGTACTCCCAGTATGTGTACTGTTTTGTTTTTTTTAATTTGTAGCAGGAAGCCAGGCAGGTGTGGGGTCTGGGGAAGATTCTAGGCAGATGCTCTGCAGTAAGGCAGAGAGTGAGAGAGAATCTTTCGGGATAATTGTTTTCCTTATAGTTTTGCAAGTGCCAAGCATTCAGAAATCATGAGTCAGGTCTGAAAAATCGTGAGATTGGCTTAAAAATACACATACACAACACTTAAAAATCAATTATTTTTATTTGTCTTCTAGTTCTGAGATTTTAGAGTGCACTTGGGTCACAATTTCAAAATTTTCTCTGATAGGATCACAGCATCTTCCCCCTGACACTCCCCTACTTTTTTTCTGAATAAACAATCTTTAACAAGAACTAATATTCAGCTACAAACTACAGATCCAGCGGAGTCACTGGCTAGCTCATTTGTCTAGTCTTCTGACCTGAGGAAAGTTTTATCCAGATGATTCACTTGTATTATAAATCCAGTGGTGTAGACTACTGCTCAGTAGGTATTCTTAACAGAACTATTTCCCATCTACAAATTTGTGGTATGAGAACCATTACTGCTAGGGACACATGGCAATACATACTGGTTTGAAACCGGGTGAAAATGCTGCCTACTTTTGCACTGAGTACTTTAGTCAGTTTCAGTGATATTGGATCCCACGGAGCAGCTCCACTGTAACAAGTACTGGTGTTCACCTCTTTTTTTTTTCCTCATCCAGTTTTATCAAGTTTTGGTAAAGCTGAATTTCAGTAGTTCAAGAAGAAAGCCATAGCATTAGCCTTACATCCTTCACACAGGCCGCTTTTGTTATAGAAATATCTTAGTAATCTATATTATTTTGTCTGTCAGTCAATTCCCTTGTGCACAATGGAGGCAGAGAGTAAAAAGTCTGAAATCATATTGTATCCAAAAAACTTGGAATTCAGATCTGGCAAGTGGAGTCTCTTGTCAGCCACTACTGATGTGGGAATGCCAAAAGGAGAAAAGATGCCTTTTAACTTTTCTATGATCTATTGACTTGCACAGACAGAAAGAGGCTACATTTCAGTGTGAACAATATCTATTTTTACTAACCACAAGTCATTTTTCGTAACCACATACCACCATATCATTGATATAATTCTGGTGATTTCCAGGCTCTGAACTGGAAAGTGGGAATCATTTTCTTTCTATGTTAAGTTCTTGTTTCACAATGATGGTTTCATTATTTTTAATACCATATTTGTGAAAGATTCCAGAATGGTAGCATTGAAAAACACAGTATTTATCCAAAGAATGGGAACTGCAGAGGAATAGCAATGCTTATTTCCCCATAGCACCTCAACCATTTCTGGAAGGATCACTCTACGGAGACAAAGTAGTATAATAGTATCTGTCATATGCATACTTCTCCACTAAGAAATGGATTAAAACTAGCTTATCTCATATAGTCCACTGAGCAGTTCTAGAGTAGCAGCCGTGTTAATCTGTATTCACAAAAAGAAAAGGAGGACTTGTGGCACCTTAGAGACTAACCAATTTATTTGAGCATAAGCGTTCGTGAGCTACAGCTCACTTCATCGGATGCATTCAGTGGAAAATACAGTGGGGAGATTTATATACACAGAGAACATGAAACAATGGGTGTTACCATACACACTGTAAAAATCAATTATTTTTATTTGTCTTCTAGTTCTGAGATTTTAGAGTGCACTTGGGTCACAATTTCAAAATTTTCTCTGATAGGATCACAGCATCTTCCCCCTGACACTCCCCTACTTTTTGTATGTATGTAAATCTCCCCACTGTATTTTCCACTGAATGCATCCGATGAAGTGAGCTGTAGCTCATGAAAGCTCATGCTCAAATAAATTGGTTAGTCTCTAAGGTGCCACAAGTCCTGCTTTTCTTTGAGCAGTTCTAATAACTCAGGAAATGATGGTTTGGATGGAATCAGAAATAGTGACCTAGAAGGGAAAGACTCTCTGTCCTATTACCTATCCCCTGAGCTATCCGGTGCCCAGATAATGGCATGTGAACAAAATTGATGGCCTTCAAGTTGGTGAACACAAAGTTCTGCCTTGTAGTGGGGCACCCAAGTCTCCATGCAAGGCAGGAAGGAGTTAATGGGCTATTGACTCCCCAATTTTAGCCCAAATTAAGACCCCTGGAGCAGAAAGGAGGCCTCCAGGGAGGTAAAAAAAGAAAAGCCCTGAGTAGTTGGAGAGGGCAGACAAAGAGAAAGAGCAGGTGTGAGCTCTCACTGTGGGAGAGAAGGCTGGCAAGGGCCAGGGGGAAACTGGTGACTAGCCGGTCTCTTGGAAAAATGGGAAGAGATTATATTGGTTTATACTGGTTTTGGACTTTGAATGCAGAGAAGGAGTAGAACTGTAAGAGACCTAGCTGGAGGACTTAGTCTTCGCAGCCAAGAAGGTGTTGGAGGCTGGGCAGAATAGTAGAAAGCCACCCGGGAAACTGAGCAACAGTGGCTGCTGCACTGCACAATGCCACAAGGGAGTGCTCTGGTAAGGATATGCAGTAACATGCCCCTTCTTCCAATTCAGTGTTACCACTCTGCCAAGGAATAGCAGGTGTCTGGGGCCTTTGGGGTCAGCTTCCATGTGGAGAAGTCAGTGATACAGTGGCTGAGTATACTTTATGTGTAATGTAACTATTGGGATTATTCTGTATCCCAAACCCCTAGTGTGCCAGTAGTGTGTATTGGAGTATTGGAGGCAAGCACTGCACATGCTTCACTAGCTAGAACTTTTAGGCACTAGCCCTGGTGGATCCCAATAACCTCTCAGACACACCATTAAGGAAAAAGGCTTTACTATAGCTGCCAGGTTAGGGAAAGGTAGCAAATACCCTAGGTACAGGTGCTTATACAGTTCCAGTTCCAAGTGAGCAATAGCATTTCCTGTCCATAGGATATCAGGGTTGGAAGGGACTTCAGGAGTCTCTGTGGCGCAATCAGTTAGCGCATCTGGCTGTTAATCAAAAGGGTTGGTGGTTTGAGCCCACCCAGGGACACAGTTGCTTTTTGGGGGGAGGGACAGCTCAGTGGTTTGAACATCAGCCTGCTAAACCCAGGGTTGTGAGTTCAATCCTTGAGGGGGCCATTTGGGATCAGGGCAAACATTGGGAATTGGTCCTGCTCTGAGCAGGGGGTTGGACTAGATGACCTCCTGAGATCCCTTCCCAGGCCCAAAGAAGCACCAATCCCCACTTTTTGCCCCAGATTCCTAAATGATTGAACTCACAAGCCTGGTTTAGCAGGCCAATGCTCAAACCACTGAGCTATCCCTCCCCCAGAGACAAGCCAATGAAAAGTCAGGGGTCTTCAGACTGAGGTGCCCTTTCCACTCCAGTCTCTATTTAAGTCAATATGCATTTGTAGGTTTCCAAGCAAGGCTCAGTTAGTATCTGGAGGCCCCTCTGCCTCGGGTCCTTACCCAGCCACTGTTGCTTCTTCATATGCCTCATACAACTCTGCACCAACAGTGATATCCAGCAGTCACAGTCAGTTCCATATGTGGCTTTGCACGTGGTTCCTGGGGCTTATCTCCAGCTCCCTGCTACCATGCAGCTGCCTCTCCCAAACTGAACACTTCTCCCAAATCAGACCACTTGTTTTTCTTTTCTGTGGGGTGGAGTTTTAGAGAGGTAACAAGTAGTATACAGGACAATGGCCAGAAATACATTGGTGAAGAGATGGCTAAACAGTTTTGCAAGCTGCGTGCTACCATATGCCTTAGTAAATCTTGTTTCTGATCAAATTAAAAATATGAATTTTATTAATGTATTATGAAGGCAGCATGGACTAATGGTTAGAAAAAATAATGCCTTGAAAAGATCTAAATTCTAATCACACTGCAGACACTGATTAACTATGTGACACCCCTCCCCACCCCCCACCCCCGCCCCAGTCAAGATATTCAGGCCTGCATTTTCAAATTTGGCTGCCTACATTCTGTCACATTAATCTATATTTAGGAATGTAAATAAGTGACCTGATTATCAGAGGTGCTGAGTACCTGCTTTTCCCATTGACTTCACTATGGATTTACCACTTACTTTTGAAAATGTTGACCTCAGTGTTCCCATCACTAAAACAGCAATAATGATAGATTTGTCCAGCTTTGGCAGCACTTTGAGATCTATCTAGATGCTTAATTATCTCCATCACAGTAGTATCTAAGAAGAGGTACAAAAAAAGTGCAAAATGGGTGCAAAATATTGTTTCTCCAGTTGAGAAAGTACCGAGAAGAAACAAGAAGCCAAATCCTGTCTTTATACAATCCTATCTCAGTATTGAATTTGCACTCTGCCGGCTCTCCCAGGGTCCTCTGTGTATTGAGCCATTGAGGAAAATTCTGGAATGTGGTGTAAGGTTCAGAGATGGTGTTGGTCCATACATTTTAGTGTGTACTATCTTGAACTATATGTGGCTCCTCTATTCACATTACTTGTGCTATTAGTATGAGTATTCTGCAGAGCAGCAAACATATCAGGACTAGACATGCACCCTCAGGCCAGCTAGAATATGACCGCAAATTGATACTGCTTTAAAAGTATTAATGTGTACCCATTACGGTGAGGGGAGCAAATAAGAAGACAGCCAGAATTTGCCCCAATAACCATCCACAAATGTGTTCTGCTCCACTGTAAATCTCAAGAGTTGGGATAGAGACAGTATATGATTGATAATTACATCTGTTCTTTTTCCCCATCCGCCTGTTCAGCAGAAAGTTACTTGGCTGTGTTTGAAGAGAGAGAGCTTACTTTTACATGCAGCCACACGTGTTTTCAAAGGTATCATTTCTCCTACTGGAAGGGTATAACTTTCTGATGAAGTCATTGAAATACAGCTTGAAATATGATACCGTATAGAACCTGTACTTTATATTTCACACACTTGTCACGAGAATGACTTGTGACTTTTTATTAACTTGTATTTTCAGACATGTCAGGGTTAAAATAAAATACCCTTTCTTCTTTACAGAACAATGGGAACACCACTCCTAGCTGATTTAAATGCCTTAATCCTGCCTAGTCTGACATACCCATTAGAAATATAAAATGAAAGGTGACAATGCTTGGTCAATTATGTTCAGGTCTTTTTGCTGTTAGTAAAGATCATTGACCTGCTACTGCAGACTGATGGGTGTTTATCCCATGTACATAAAAGATTCCCTTTCAAATCATATTGAACAATCAGGGCCGGCTCTAGGATTTTTGCCAGCCCAAGCAAAAAAAATTTTGGCCGCCCCCGCTTTTTTTTTGTGCCCCCCGGCCCCCGGCTCCACCCCAACTCCGCCCCTTCCCAACCCCTTCCCCAGATCCTCCCCCCCCCATTGCTTCCTGCAGCTCCCCCCCCCAACTACCCACCCTAGCTCACCTCCGCTCCGCCGGCTCCCCTGAACAAGCCGCTGCTCCGCTTCTCCCCCCTCCCTCTCAGGCGAGGGAGAGGCAGCGCATTCAGGGGAGCAGGCAGAGTGGAGGTGAGCAAGGGTGGGGGGGAGCGCAGGAAGTAACGGGAGGGGTAGAGGAACTGCTCCCCGCCCCAGCTCACCTCCACTCCACCCCGCCGCCTCCCCGGCCCACTCTGCCGCTTGGCTTCTCCTCCCTCCCTCTCAGGCTTGCCGTGTGAAACACCTGTTTCAGGCACGGCAAGCCTGGGAGGGAGTGGGGAGAAGCGGAGCGGTGGCAACGCACTCAGGGAAGCAGGCGGAGGCGGAGCAGAGGCGAGCTGGGGCGGCGGGGACACATTTCTAGGGGCTGCATGGCCGGCACCGGAATGCCACCCCTAGAAATGTGCAGCCCCAAGCACCTGCTTGTTTTGCTGGTGCCTAGAGCCGGCCCTGTGAACAATGTAACAACCCATGTAGTTCATCATGTAGACAAATAAGGATTAAGAATTATCAAATTCAACGAAGCAAAATTACTTTTGACATGGGTCTTCTTTCTATCCTTTTATAAATTAAAAGAAGAAGGCCTTCTCTTTTTCAATAATGTATATTTTAGCATTGTAAACAATAGTATGAAGTAGCCATTAACACTTTATACAAACTTCTGCAACAGGTGTGTGGCAATGAAAACAGATAGGGTGGAATCCACAAAAATACTTAGGTGCCTAACCCCCATATTTCGATGCAGTGCACAAAACTTCTGCTTGCCTGCTGCCTAAACCTGTAGATATCTAAAATTGCTTGGTGCCTACATTTTTTCAATAAAATTTCCCTAGGAATGACACTTTTTAATATGGATTAAAAACTGGCTAACTGATAGGTCTGAAAATGTAATTATAAATGGGGAATCATTATTAAGCTGGTGTATCTTCAGTGTGGTCCCACAGGGATTGTTTTTTGGTCCTACATTATGTAACATTTTTGTCAGTGACTTAAAAAAAACATAAAATCATCACTGATAAAGTTTGCAGATGACTCAAAAATTGGATGAATGGTAAATAATAAAGGGGGCTGGTCACTGATTCAGAGCAACTTAGATCAATTGGTAAATTGGTGCAAGCAAACAATATGCATTTTAATATGGCTAAATGTAAATGTATACATCTGGGAACAAAGAATGTAGACCATACTTACAGAACGGGGGACTGTATCCTGAGAAGCAGGGACTCTGAAAAAGATGTGTGGGTCATGATGGCTAATCAGCTGAACATGAGCTCCCAGTGTGACACTGGGAACAAAAGAGTGAGTGCAATTCTGGGATGCATAAACAAGACAATCCTGAGTAGGAGTAGAGAGGTTATTTTAGCTCTGTATTTGGCACTGGTGCACTGGCACTGGTGTTGGAATACTGTGTCCAGTTCTGGTGCCCAAAATTCGAGAAGGATGTTGATAAATTGGAGAGGGTTCAGAGAAGAGCCATGGAAATGATTAAAGGATTAGAAACCAAGCCTTATAGCGATAAACTCAACCTATTTAGCTTAACAAAGAGAATGTTAAGGGATGACTTGATTATAAATCTATAATATTATAAATCAATAAGTAACTACACGGGGAACAAAATTATTAATGAGCTCTTTAATCTAGCAAAAGAAGGTAAAACATGATCCAATGGTTGGAAGTTGAAGATAGATAAATTCAGACTAGAAATAAGAAATACATTTTTCATGGTGAGAGGGTTGTGGTGGATTCTCCATCATAGACAATTTTTAAATTAAGACTGAATATTTTTCTAAGGGTTATGCTCTAGGAATTATTTTATGGAAGTTCTATGGCCTGTGTTATACAGGAGGCCAGACTAGTTCAGTACAGTAGTCCCTTCTGGCTTTGGAATCTATGAATCTACGTTTCTGCCTCTGATCATGCACACTGCTCCCTCAGTCTCGGCTCCTAGCTGCCTATCTTCTGTGTAAGCCCCAGAGTGATCCACAAATCAAGAGAAAGATAAGTGTTCTGCCACCTAAATTGAATGCGGGGCCTAATCCAGTATGTGTTCAGTAGCCACCTAACTCCACAAAACAGCTGGTGGAAGAAGAGGACTTTCCTCACAACCTTTAGCCCAGTGTAGGAAAATCCCCCCATTCAAATTCTCCTTTTGCCTGAAGAGAAGAAATTTTAACAGGGATCTGCCACCAATCAGGAGACTGTCCCAACCACTGGCATATGGATATTCTCACTTTGGTCTTCCTCATTATCGCCGAACATAGTTGTACTGTATTAAATAACTGAATAATTAAATATTAATTGGATCAGATAATGAGTTAGAATGACTCTATAGTTTAGAGGGGAGGGCACTCACATGAGAGGTGGCAGATCCATATTCAAATCCCTTCTCCTCATCAGGCAGACTTGAACTACAGGGTCTCCCACATCCTGTGTGAGTACCCTAAACACTGGGCTAAAGTTTGTAAGGAAGGTCATCTGTCCACTTCCACTCTCCAACTGTTTTGTGTGGAATTAGGCAGCCTCTGAGAATGCTTATCAGACTGGGCCCTGCATGAACTTAGGCACTGAAAAGCTATCTTTTCCTAGAGTGTTAATCACTCACAGAGATGGGCATCTCCTGGTAGCCTGGCCTTAGTCTCTGAATTGCAAGACAGGGACGGGCCATCGTTTAGGTTGCCAATTTTGGTTGGAGGTATTCCTGGAGGTTTCATCACATGACAATCTTTAATTATAGATTAATCTTTAATTCCTGGAGACTCCAGGGGAATCCTGGAAGGCTGGCAACCCTGGTTTTAGTATATACCCCTCTCATTGACAGCTTCTATTGACTAATTTAGGTGGCTCCCTGGCCAATGTGCTGGCTTTGAGGATCACATTTGGAAGCACCTATGTCTCCCCTTTCATTGTATAGGGAACTTGGGCTCCTAACTCAAGTTTTGTGGATCGCAGTAGTGTTCCTGTGATTTTCTAGGCACCTAACAGGTAGGCACCACAATGTTCAACATTCCAATGCCTAGGTCCCTTTTGTGGATCCAGGCCCTAGTGTCTACAACCTCACATAACTGATATCATTTTTAAATCTCTGTCTCATGCTTCAGGATATAGGCTGAATGGATACAGGGGTCAGGAAGAAATATTTCCCCCTTTTCCCATTTATAGCACTGGAGCCCTTATTCACACAAGTAGGCCCATTGCCTTCAGTAGTAGAATCTGTGGGAGTAAGTGCTCATTTATCTGAGTAAGGATAGCACATTGTATTTCTAAGTGACTTGTTCAAGGTAACACAGGAAGACTGAACCAGAGCTAGGAATTGAATACATAATTTCTGAGACTCAGCCCAGTGCTTTACCAGACGTAGAATTTATTAAAAAGACAAAGGTTCATTCATATTCCTGTATCTTTGCAGAACAGAAATATATCAAATTGGCTGGGTGATGTCATTACATACACAAACCTAATTGTGCTCTATATAAATTAGGGTGAAATATAATAATAGAGAAAAAACTAAACAGTCATGAAAATACGAACATTTTCAAACACTTTAACAGTGGGTTTTAAATTTTTTAGCATGTTTCCATGTGAAATTAATGCTTGAAAAAGATCCCAACAGCTCTGGAGACTGAAGTTCTCTACTTGTCCAAGTACATCATGCTTTCTCATACTGTTCCACCAACATACACTGGCCTCCAGGGACCTCTTCTGGAGAGAAAGTGAATACTAAAGTCTCGATGGCCCATTCTGTCCTCGGCCTCTCTGACGAGCATGGCAGTTGTGGTAGTTTTTGGCATGAGAATGCCTGGCTACTGGGAACTGGACAGATACCACCAAACAATAAGCAATTAGCATGTTCTTTTCTCCCAACTTTCTCTGTCCTTGCACTGTAGATTTACTACTGGTTGGCTGCAAAGTTTGTTTTTTCTGAAGCTCCAGCTCTTGAATAATGATGTAAGAGTATGTGACTGGAAAGAATGAAGTAATGACGACATTCTCCAAGCCAAAACAAATATAAACACATGAAAGAGTTTCCATTCGAAATGCTCTGTGTTGCATGACGCAGCACTGTGAGTAAATTCTGCTTTTCATTTTAGCAAATTCCAAAGTGAATGGATTCCTCAGCTGATTCAACAAAAGAGAATTAAGGAAAGCCAGGAGAAATATGAGCTAAATGCTGTGAATCATATCTAATATTTCATTTCATGCATAGGCATTCAAAATCTATTGCAAGTGTAAAAACTGCAATTTAAGATTTTTACATCTTTAAAATGTCAAGGCCACAACTGTGCTCAAAAGTAAGTTACCTTTGCTTGATTATTTATTTATTTTAGTTTCTTAAAAGTCCCTGTCTTCACACTACAGGCCAGTCAGCCTCGCCTCAGTCCCTGGAAAAATCATGGAGCAGGTCCTCAAGGAATCAATTCTGAAACACTTAGATGAGTGGAAAGTGTTCAGGAACAGTCAACATGGATTCACCAAGGGCAAGTCATGCCTGACTAATCTAATTGCCTTGAGATAACTGGCTCTGTGGATAAGGGGAAAGCAGTGGATGTGTTATTCCTTGACTTTAGCAAAGCCTTTGACACGGTCTCCCACAGTATTCTTGAAAGAAAGTTAAAGAAGTATGGGCTGGATGAATGGACTATAGGGTGGATAGAAAGCTGGTTAGATCGTCGGGCTCAACGGGTAGTGATCAATGGCTCCATGCCTAGTTGGCAGCTGGTATCAAGTGGAGTGCCCCAAGAGTCAGTCCTGGGACCGGTTTTGTTTAATATCTTCATTAATAATCTGGAGGATGGTGTGGACTGCACCCTCAGCAAATTTGCAGATGACACTAAACTGGGAGGAGAGGTAGATACACTGGAGGGTAGGGATAGGATACAGAGGGATCTAGACAAATGAGAGGATTGGGCCAAAAGAAATCTGGTAAGGTTCAACAAAGACAAGTCAATGGAAATGCTCCCATAGCCCTGGTCTACACTACAAGTTTAGGTCGAATTTAGCAGCATTAGATCAATTTAATCCTGCACCCATCCACACGACAAAGCCATTTTTGTTGACTTAAAGGGCTCTTAAAATCGATTTCTGTACTCCTCCCCCCAGTGCAGGGATTAGTGCTGAAATCAACATTGCCAGGTCAAATTTGCGGTAGTGTGGACACAATTTGATGGTACTGGCCTCCAGGAGCTATCCCAGAGTGCTCCATTTTGACCATTCTGGACAGCACTTTCAACTCAGATGCACTAGCCAGGTACACAGGAAAAGCCCCGGGAATTTTTGAATTTCATTACCTGTTTGGCCAACATGGCGAGCTCATCAGCACAGGTGACCATGCAGTCCCAGAATCGCAAAAGAGCTTCAGCATGGACCAAACGGGAGGTACTGGATCTGATCACTGTATGGGGAGACGAATCCGTGTTATCAGAACTCTGTTCCAAAAGACAAAATGCCAAAATATTTGCCAAAATCTCCAAGAACATGATGGACAGAGGCTACAACAGGGACCTGCAGCAGTGCCATGTGAAAATTAAGGTGCTCAGGCAAGCCTACTGAAAAACCAAAGAGGCAAACGGCCGCTCCAGGTCAGAGCCCCAGACATGCCACTTCTATGATGAGCTGCACACAATTCAAACAGCCATCCCACCTTGATGTTGGTGAAACATCCCTTGTGATCCACCAGTGCTTGCAGCAATATTGAAAAGTACCCCTTGCGGTTTATGTACTGGCTGCCAAGGTGGTCCAGTCCCAGGATAGGGATATGCGTCCCATCTATCACCCCACCAAAGTTAGGGAATCCCATTGCAGCAACGCCATCCACTATTACCTGCACGTTTCCCAGAGTCACTACCCTTGATAGCAGCAGCTCAGTGGTTGCGTTGGCTACTTGGATCACAGCAGCCCCCACAGTAGGTTTGCCCACTCCAAACTGATTCCCAACTGACTGGTAGCTTTCTGGCGTTGCAAGCTTTCAGAGGGCTATCGTCACTTGCTTCTGAACTGTGAGGGCTGCTCTGTTTCCCGGGCCCAGAATCAGCATTCCACAGCATGAGCCTGCCCCATTGCCACCAGGATGTCCAAATTGCCGGGGCCTGTGCTTTGAGAGAAGTCTTTGTCCATGTCCTCATCACTCTCGTCACCACGCTGCCGTCACCTCCTCGCCTGCTTTTGCAGGTTATGGTTCTGCACATACTGCAGGGTAATGCGCAAGGTGTTTACAATGCTCATAACTGCCACGGTGATCTGAGCAGACTCCATGCTTGCTGTGTTATGGTGTCTGTAGGAGAGCAGGAGAGCAGAGTTGCAGCGGAAGCGGTGGCTAAAGATGGATGCCACGATGTCATAAATATAAAGGGAAGGGTAAACACCTTTAAATGCCTCCTGGCCAGAGGAAAAACCCTTTCACCTGTAAAGGGTTAAGAAGCTAAGATAACCTCACTGGCACCTGACCAAAATGACCAATGAGGAGACAAGATACTTTCAAAGCTGGAGGGGGGGAAAAAAGGGTCCTCTCTGTCTGTGTGATGCTTTTGCCGGGACCAGAGCAGGAATGCAGGTCAGAACCCCTGTAAAGAGTTAGAGTCTCAATGCATCCGATGAAGTGAGCTGTAGCTCACGAAAGCTTATGCTCAAATAAATTTGTTAGTCTCTAAGGTGCCACAAGTACTCCTTTTCTTTTTGCGAATACAGATTAACACGGCTGCTACTCTGAAACCTGTAAAGAGTTAGTAAGCAATCTAGTTAGATATGCATTAGATTCTGTTTTGTTTAAATGGCTGATAAAGTAAGTTGTGCTGAATGGGATGTATATTCCTGTTTTTGTATCTTTTTGTAACTTAAGGTTTTGCCTAGAGGGTTTCTCTATGTTTTGAATCTGATTACCCTGTAAGGTATTTACCATCCTGATTTTACAGAGGTGATTCTTTTACTTTTTCTTTAATTAAAATTCTT
This sequence comes from Eretmochelys imbricata, assembly GCF_965152235.1. Lineage (NCBI taxonomy): Eukaryota > Metazoa > Chordata > Testudines > Cheloniidae > Eretmochelys > Eretmochelys imbricata. Next base: position 150,120,949 of record NC_135573.1, read on the forward strand.
CTTTTAAGAACCTGATTGATTTTTCATTGGTCTTAAGATCCAAGGGTTTGGGTCTGTGTTCACCTATGCAAATTGGTGAGGATTTTTATCAAGCCTTCCCCAGGAAAGGGGGTATAGGGCTTGGGGGGAATATTTTGGGGAAGAGACGTTTCCAGGTGGGTACTTCCCCTGTTATTTTTGTTGGACACTTTGGTGGTGGCAGCATAAAGGTTCAAGGACAAAAGGTAAAACAGTTTGTACCTTGGGGAAGCTTTTAACCTAAGCTGGTAAGAATAAGCTTAGGGGGTCTTTCATGCAGGTCCCCACATCTGATCCTAGAGTTCAGAGTGGGGAAGGAACCTTGACACATGAGAATAGATATTTATAGAGAACGACGAGAGGACCTGTGAGGTGGATTCATGAGAGCCGGAGAGCAGAGTTGCAGCGGAAGCGGTGGAGGATGACAGTTAGCACTGTGCACATTTCCTGAGGAAGAACACATGTACCTGGGAGCCCATGACAAACAACATGGAGACAATAGCAGCAGAGCAGAGTTGCAGCGGAAGCGGTGTATGATGACGGTTAGCAGTCCTACTGCACTGACTGCTGCCAGCAGCACCCAGGACACAACAGCAGCAGTGTCAGTGAGCTGAGCTGAGTGGGGTGCACGCTTGCCGTGGTATGGCATCTGTGCAGAAAAAAGACGCAAAATGATTGTCTGCCGTTGCTTTCACAGAGGGAGGGGCGACTGATGACATGTACCCAAAACCACCCGCAACAATGTTTTTGCTCCATCAGGCTTAACCCAGGATGCACGCCACCGACTTAATGCACTTAGTGGGGACATACGCAATGGACTGTATAAAATTGATTTCTAAAAATCGACTTCTATAATATCGACCTAATTTCATAGTGTACACACATACCTGTAGACTCTACTGGTTTTGGATCAGGCTCAGCTAATTCCCATTAAAGTCAATGGAACAATTCATGCTGTTTCTAATGGGAGTTGGATCAGGCCATAAAAGAACTAATAATTATTTAACTAGACAAAATAACTAGTAGAAATTAGTCTCCATTATTACAAATTATTTGCTTAATGGTCAAGGTTATGCTACTAATAATTTCCAGTGATAGTTAGAAGTAAGTAGTTTTTCTTTGTGTGTATTTCTAATTATGACTGTGAGACGCAATTCTGGCTCTCCTGCTTTCACTGAGTAGTAGCATTCTCTGTTAATAGTCACACTGCAATTGATGTGACTACTCATGGTACTACTCAGCATGAGTAAGGGATGGGGCAGAATCAAATCCCTAGTGATTATTCTTTACTAATCAAAGACTACATGTTCTTGTACTAGTGATGGCTCCAAAGCAAGCTCTCCTATTTGAATAGTCCCAGCGTGGAGGTTTAAAACCCACGTCTGAATGTCACCCCCCTAATTTTTTGGGGCGGTTGGCTCTGGTATTCATATTTGGCCCATGTTAGAGAGTGGTTCAGGTTGTGAACTTCTGGGTTTGTAGTTTTGGTTCAAGCCCATCTCTCCCAGTTATCAATATTTGGACATGTATTCTATTTCAGAATGTATACTTTTCACAGAATATTCTAACGACTTGCACAGAATGTCAAGGAAATACATAACCAAGAGTGAATCATACAATCTGAGCTACCAAAAGCTGGTTGTCACTCTCCTCCCACAAAGAAGAGGGAGAGTATGAGCCTTCTACAGCAGCTAATTAGAAAATTAGAACACCACAAATGGATTGTATTTTACTGGCAGCAGAGCTTCTTCCCCAAGTGTTTTAAAGTATTTTTTGAATTGTTTGCTGTCAGCAAAACAAGCACGCTACCTGCAATCCTACAGACAACAAAGCCCAGCAGCAGGATTTCAGTCAGGTGATGTCACCCAGGTAACATTGTACTGACAAGCTTTTAATTAAAGTTTTCCCACACATCTTTCTGCTGGTCCCCAGGAGCTATTATTCATTATGTGCCGACTGTCAGCCAATTGTGAGTCGGGATGGAAGTGTTTTATTTTCAAAGCCCTTGCTGACAGCTAGAGAACACTTTGTTATACAATCTGTTTACTTTTTTCACACACACAGTCTTGCTAAAGGGGAAATGGCTATGCAGTAGTGTTTACAGTTTATGGCAATAATTAAATGCATCTGGTAGTGCAGTAACTGAAGGAAAGGTGAGTGTGGGGGGAACCATAAAATTATTTCTATAAACAGTTACTCTCACCTTCCAGAGCCCCTAGCTTTTCAAGATGAAGCTTCTTTGGGAAAGGGCAGGTCCTAACAGGTGCACAGAGAGTGAAATCAGAGCATTTGGATCTAATTGTGCCATAACTTGAAGTATAGAAATACTGGCCAAAAATAACAATAATACTCCATTTTGATACGGGAATAGAACACTGTAAAGTGATTTAAAAAAAAAGTCACTCCATACTGTTACATTTCAGAGTACATGCCTCCATAGGAAGAAATATAAAATGTAAGTACACACATTTCCATACTGGATCAGACCTCTTATTTGGTATCCTATCTCTGGCAATATCTACAGGAGCAATATTTAATGCTTAACGCTCACAGGGAACAAAATTTTCCTTTTTTAGGCCTGGTCTACATGGGGAAGAGGGGGAGGATCGATCTAAGTTATGCAACTTCAGCTACATAATAACATAGCTGAAGTCGACGTACTTAGATCTACTTTCCCTGTTGTTTTCACTATGGTAGGTCGACTGCTGACACTTCCCCGTCGACTCCGCCTATGCTTCTTGCTCCGGTGGAGTACCGGAGTCGATGAGAGAGCACTAGGCGGTCAATTTATTGCGTTTTCACTAAACGCGATAAATCAACCCCTGCTGGATTGATTGCTCCGGAGGTAAGTGTAGACATGCCCTTAATTAGTTAACACAAATTAAGTAATTTCTTCTCTTTCCTAGTGATTACCAAACTCTATCTACTGAGAATTATCACATTGTTGTAGAAAGCTATGGATAAATAATTATTTATGTCTGTTTACTAAGAATAACATAAAATCAATAAATATTTCTCAGGAAGTATTAAATAACTTAAAACTTATTCAAATACTTATACATAAAGAGGAGTCATTTTAGCCCAGATCAGGGGTCTCTGCCCTCACAGCTGAATTAGTCTTCCGACTTGGAACCTTGTAAAGGCCCATCCAAGACTGAACCAGAGGAATCAGGCTCCATAGGATATTGGGGGTGGGGTGGGGAGTAGGAAGAAGTGAAGAGAGATACCAGCTGAATTGTCCCAGGCTGATCCTGTAGTCATCCATAGCTAGCACAACAGAAGCAATTGCTGTTTCAAACAGCACTATCTTATAAGGAGTCTCTGCAGTGGCTGCTACTCCACAGGACACTGCTAATGGCAGCACAGATCCAGGGGAAAGGATAGCACTAGGGCAATATGGGAGACCGTCCTCTATGTGGCTGCCTCCTTGACTCCATCAATACTGGACTGTCCTTTCCTTTAGAAGGGTTTGTCCTGTGAGGCTGGGAGGCCAAACCCTGGCTACATAAACTCCTTCCACATCTGGAGAATTCAATAAGGTTCTTTTTTATGAATATGCCCAGCAACTATATCCCCTCCTTTTAATTTTTTTTTAATTCCAGGGTGTTTAATTCCATATTATTTTAAATTACAGATAAACCTCATAGATCAAATGCTTGCTGATAGTTGAGCCCCACCAATAAAAAATGAAAACAAAAAACAAAGCTCTAAGAAGCATCACAGGTTGGAAAATTTCCTCCCCAACTCTCTCTCCTCTAAACCCATGGACAGCCCACTTTATAGTCTTTGGAGTTGTGGAGACCCTGGAATGCTGACTCTGGAGTCCTGGGAGGGCACTCAGTCAGTGGCAAGGGACAATATGTATAAATATTGGAACTTGTGTTTCAATACTCTGGCCCCATGAGACAGAAATGCACGTTATGTACATGGGCAGACACTTAGCCTATGGGGCCATACACAATCAGAATACAAACATGCATTAATGCTGCTATTTCAAAGGTAACATGCACCCATATGGGCAGCCAGCACTTTGCATTCCATTTCTAAGTAAAACAATGATAAGTTACTCTATCACTCAGTATTTAATTACTAAATATTACTGCAAGAATCACAGAATGGATAAATATTTTTACTTCTAAGAAATTAAATGAGTGATTTTAAGTAATTGTAAGTGACTGAGATTCTAGGAAAATATTGCCTTAGGTGGAAGGAATGAAGGAACATGATGTTTGACTTTTCAATGAGACAGTTCCTGAGGCTCTTTAAAACTATTATAGAATAGACCTGAATGCCTGAGGATAGATAAGATATATGCTGTACTGGTGACTACTGCATTCTCTAGAGGCAGTTAATTATACAAATATTTTTAGGGTTCCCCTCTTCAGATGACATAAATCTTCAGCCAGTCAACATATGAACTCACCAATTGGTGACGCTGCTGGTATTGAAACATTAACAATTTCTCTGTGCAAACTTCATTTGGGAAAATGAATGCTGGGAATTACCTTGTACATCATTATAGATTAGAAATTTTTTCACTACTACATATGCTTTTATATCTTCTGAACCACAAGATTCATGGTCCTCTTGTAGATATTAGTTTGGCTGGGCTAGATGAGTTAGGGTAATATGTTAATAAGAACACAGTTTATATGTCTTAGAGGTTAAGAGTGAATGGATTCTGAGACTAGACAGTCAATATTCAGATAAATTATTCTGTGATCATAAGGTTTTGGTATTCCCAAATTTTACTCAGACAAAATACCATGAACCAATGTAAGCATTTTATTGTGTTAATTCTCAAATGAAGCATAAAAAGTCTGAATTTTTATTTTATTATCAATATTGTTAATACTAAATTACAGCAAGATCTACCAGAGAACTGAGCTGAGATTTGAGAAACCAAAGTACAGAGATTTGGTGAGTTATCTAATATCTCAGAGTGAGTCAGTGGCACAGCTAGGAATACTGCCTAGATATCCTGCATCCCAGTTCTGTGCTTTCACCGACTCTGTAAGTGTCTAGCTTTATTTATTGCACTAATATAATAATTTTTAATTTTTCTGATAAACTGTTGAAAATGTATTGCTATATTCTGCATATCTTATTCTAGTTTCTCTTTTTCTTTCTTCTTAAAATATTAAATCTGAACCCATATAGCAAGAGATAGATACTGCATGTATATACGAGATTATATGAAAAATATAGTTTTCTGACATTATCTACAATATCCAGTTGTTTTTGCTGTGAACACAGTGGAAGAAACACATACATTGAGAAATTGGCTAGGGCTCCTACATCTTTATTAGGGCTCTCAAGAGATTAAAAAAATTAATCACGATTAATCGCACGACTAAAAAAATTGTGATTAATCATACTGTTAATAATAGAGTACCATTTATTTAAATATTTTGGGATGTTTTCTAGATTTTCAAATATATTGATTTCAATTACAACACAGAATACAAAGTGTATAGTGCTCACTATATTTTTATTACAAATATTTGCACTGTAAAAAACAAAAGAAACAGTATGTTTCAATTCACCTAATACAAATACTATCATGCAATCTCTTTATAATGAAAGTCAAACTTACAAATGTGGAATTATGTACAAAAAATAACCGCATTCAAAAATAAAACAATGTAAAACTTTAGAATCTACAAGCCCACTCAGTCCTACTTCAGCCAATGGCTCACACAAAAAAGTTTGGTTACAATTTGCAGGAGATAATGGTGTTCACGTCTTGTTTACAATGTCATCTGAAAGTGAGAACAGGCATTCACATGGCACTGTTGTAGCTGGCATCGCAAGATATTTACATGCCAAATGTGCTAAAGATTCATATGTCCCTTCATACTTCAACTGCCATTCCAGAAGAAATGCATCCATGCTGATGATGGGTTCTGCTCGATAACGATCCAAAGCAGAGCAGACTGAAGCATGTTCATTTTCATCATCTGAGTCAGATGCAACCAGTAGAGGTTGATTTTATTTTTTGGTGGTTCAGGTTCTGGAGTTTCAGCATCTGAGTGTTTGTGATGTTCCCCTGGTGCTATCTGGACCAGTGGTCTGCTAGGTCACTCTAATCCTCGACTCTGGAAGCCAGCCCTCCTGTGAGAATCCCCACTCCCAGGCTGTTCACGCACAGCCTCTGGCATGTAAGCTGCTCCCAGCTATGTCAGTGAGCATTTTTGGCCAGCCGCTGCTTGGATTGTGCAACCGAATGACACTAGCCAATATCTCTGGTTCCAGACACAACCCTAGGAACCTCCATCTTGCAGTGTCCATTTATGCCCACTGGACGCTGCAAGCTTCTATGAGTTCATCAGTTTAACAAAGAAATTGATATGTACCAGGCTTGTTATCCCAAGGGGAGTCTCTGACACACTTCAAACCAAACACACAGCTTCAGATAGAATAAACAAACACACTTATTAACTACAAAAGATAGATTATAAATAATTATAAGTCAAAGCATAACAAGTCAGATTTGGTCAAATGAAATAAAAGCAAAACGCATTCTAAGCTGATCTTAACACTTTCAGTGCCCTTACAAATTTGTATGCTTCTCACCACAGGTTGGTTGGTTGCCCTTCAGCCAGACTCTCCCCTTTAATCAGCGCTTCAGTCACTTGGTGGTGGTGTCCGTAGATGGAGGTGGAAAAGAGAGACCATGGCAAACATCTCTCCCTTTTATCATGTTCTTTCTTCCCACTTGGCTTCCCCCAGCCCCCCTTCAGAGTCAGGTGAGCATCACCTCATCATAGTCCCAAACCGACCAAGGGAAGGGGAATAACTGCCTAGGACAGTGTCCTTTGTTCTTGTGAGGCTGGGCTGGGTTTGTCCCATGCGTGCCATGATGAGGTGTGAACTGCCCCTCTGCTCCTGGAGAGTTTTGCCTGGGCTTGTTTTAAGCCACAAAGACACATTTTCAGACTCATAATTATATACATGAAATTACAACCTATAACATTACTATAACAACAATGCTCAGTGCATCATTAGTCTTCCAAAGACACCCAAAACTTTGCATTGGATACCACACAATCATATTATAAGGATGAGCACAGGGGCGCAGAGGTGTTCCCCCAAGGTACAGAGTGTCACAGTATTGCTCTTTTAAGACATCTGAAAGCATGCTGCACACCTCATGCCTCTCAGATTTCGGAAGGCACTTCAGATTCTTAAACCTTGGGTCAAGTTCTTTATCTATCCTTAGAAATCTCACATTGGTATCTTCTTTGCATTTTGTCAAAACTGCTGGGAAAGTGTCCTTAAAATGAACAGGTGCTGGGTTATCATCTGAGATTGCTATAACATGAAATATATGGCAGAATGTGGGTAAAACACAACAGGAGACATACAATTCTCCCCCAAAAAGTTCAGTCACAAATTTAATTAATGCATTATTTTTTAATGACTATCATCAGCATGGAAGCATGTCCTCTGGAATGGTGGCCGAAGCATGAAGGGGCGTTTGAATGTTTAGCATATCTGTCACATAAATACCTTGCAATTCTGGCTACAGAAGTGCCATGTGAATGCCTGTTCTCACTTTGTGGTGACATTGTAAATAAGAAGTGGACACCATTATTTCCAGTGAATGTAAACAAGCTTGTTTGTCTTAGCTGAATAAGAAATAGGACTGAATGGACTTGTAGGCTCTGAAGTTTTACATTGTTTTGTTTTTGAGTGCAGTTATGTAACAAAAAAAAATCTACATTTGTAAGTTACACTTTCACGGTAAAGATCTTGCACTACAGTACTTGTATGAGGTGAATTTTGTTGATCATTTTTGCAAATATTTGTAATAAAAAATAATAATATAAAGTGAGCACTGTACACTTTGTATTCTGTGTTGTAACAGAAATCAATATATTTGAAAATATAGAAAAACATCCAAAAATATTTAATAAATTTCAATTGACATTCTATTGTTTAACAGTTTGATTAATCACAATTAATTTTTTTAATCACAGTTAAATTTTTTGAGTTAATCTCATGAGTTAACTGCGATTAATCAACAGCCGTAATCTTTATTAATAGCTAATAGTTTTGCAAGCTAAATATTATGGCAATTCTAATCCCATCCCACCCTCCAGTCTCCAAATTATAAAAGAGGAAACCCACAGCCAAATTTGATAACAAACAATTGGTATATTGGAAACTACTTAAAAATTACTTGCTATCACTTTAAATGTGATCAATTTCCTGGTCTTGCTTGCAGGATAGGGGCCTCTGAGGGAAACAATTTCATCTGGGTCATCTGATTCAGTCAGCCGACAACCAGTCTGGAAAGAGCTATCTTAAAGTAATATGGGATGAGTTGTGTGTCACTACCTTAGTGAGCAGCCTGTTTGGTTTTCTCTCTCTCTCTCTCTCTGATTTTCTTGTGTGTTATTGTTCTGAATTCTAAGAAATAAAAGTAGTTATTTTACAATCTTCCCACAAGAGTATTAATGTTTTTATCTAACTTCTGTGTGCGTGCTGTGAACATAATACTTGATATTGTTTTTTTTATGAGATTACAATTTTGGTTAAAGGTAACTGGGTTGACATAATAGGGCAGTTCCTCAGCTACTGTAAAGTGTTGTAATTCCATTACTACCAGTGGAGTTATGATCATTTACACCAGCTGAGGATCTGCTGCACTGTACTTTGGCTTCTATAAGGCACTTGACATAGGCTCATACAACATTCTGATTAAAATACTAGCACTAAACAAAATCAATGCAATACATAAGTAAATGAATTAAAAATTGGCTAACTGACAGATCACAATAAGTAATTGTAAATGGGGAATCATCACCCAAGAGAGTTGTTTCTAGTGAGGTTCCTCTAGAATCATAGAATATCAGGGTTGGAAGGGACCGCAGGAGGTCATCTAGTCCAACCCCTTGCTCAAAGCAGGACCAATCCCCAACTAAATCATCCCAGCCAGGGCTTTGTCAAGCCTCACCTTAAAAACCTCAAAGGAAGGACATTCCGCCACCTCCCTAGGTAACGCATTCCAGTGCTTCACCACCCTCCTAGTGAAAAAGTTTTTCCTAATATCCAATCTAAACCTCCCTCACTGCAACTTGAGACCATTACTCCTTGTTCTGTCATCTGCTACCACTGAGAACAGTCTAGATCCATCCTCTTTGGAACTCCCTTTCAGGTAGTTGAAAGCAGCTATCAAATCCCTCCTTTCTCTTCTCTTCTGTAGACTAAACAATCCCATTTCCCTCAGCCTCTCTTTATAAGTCATGTGTTCCAGTCCCCTCATAATTTTTGTTGCCCTCCTCTGGACGCTTTCCAGTTTTTCTACATCCTTCTTGTAGTGTGGGGCCCAAAACTGGACACAGTACTCCAGATGAGGCCTCACCAATGTCAAATAGAGGGGAACGATCACGTCCCTCGATCCGCTGGCAATGCCCCTACTTATACAGCCCCAAATGCCGTTAGCCTTCTTGGCAACAAGGGCACACTGTTGACTCGTATCCACCTTCTCGTCCACCGTAATCCCTAGTTTCTTTTCTGCAAACTGATGCCTAGCCATTCAGTCCCTAGTCTGTAGCAATGCATGTGATTCTTCCGTCTTAAGTGCAGGACTCTGCACTTGTCCTTGTTGAACCTCATCAGATTTCTTTTGGCCCAATCCTCTAATTTGTCTAGGTCTCTTTGTATTCTATCCCTACCCTCCAGCATATCTACCACTCCTCCCAGTTTAGTGTCATCTGCAAACTTGCTGAGGGTGCAGTCCACACCATCCTCCAGATCATTAATGAAGATATTGAACAAAATCGGCCCCAGGACCGACCCTTGGGGCACTCTGTTTGATACCAGCTGCCAACTAGACATGGAGCCATTGATCACTATCCGTTGAGCCCGACGATCTAACCAGCTTTCTATCCATCTTATATCCATTCATCCAGCCCATACTTCTTTAACTTGCTGGCAAGTGAGGGCTCTGTTCTTGGCCAAATGCTTTTCAATATCTTTTTCAAAGGTTGAGCCTATTTTTTATTTTTTTTTGAAGGAAATATAACATTATTGCTGGTAAGCTTGCAAATGACATGAAAATTGGTGGAGTGGTAAATAATAATAGTAGGTCAATTCTGCAGAGCCATTTGGATTGCTTGGTATGATGGGCTCACTTAAACAACATGCATTTTAATACAGTAACTCCCTGCTTAACGTTGTAGTTATGTTCCTGAAAAATGCGAATTTAAGTGAAACAATGTTAAGCATATCCAATTTCCCCATAAGAATTAATGTAAATAGCGGGGAGTTAGGTTCCAGGGAAATTTTTTTCACCAGACAAAAAACTATATTTTTATATATATTATATATACACATGCACACAGTATAAGTTTTAAACAAAGTTTTAAACAATTTAATACTGTACACAGCAATGATGATTGTGAAGCTTGGCTGAGGTGGTGAAGTTAGAGGATGGAAGAGAGTGGGATATTTCCCAGGGAATGCCTTACTGCTAAATGATCAACTAGCATTCGGCTGAGTCATCAAGGGTTAACACTTTGTTGTTAATGTAGCCTCACACTCTACAAGGCAGCACGAATGGAGGGAGGGGACACAGCATGGCAGACAGAGACAGAGACACACACCCTGTGTGTGGGACAGAGAGAGAGAGAGATGTGCATTGCCCCTTTAAGTATGCTGACCCAATTCTAAGTACATTGCCTTTAAAAAAATCAGGAAGTTGAGACAGCAGCTGCAGCCAGCAAGCTCTCTCTGTCCTGAGCCCTGTCCTGTCCTCACCCTGCTCCATATAGAGAAGGGGTAAGCGGTGGGCAGGAGTAGGAGGGAGGGGGCACCCTGACATTAGCATCCCTCTTCCCCCCTCCCCTGCACAGCAAGCAGGAGGCTCCCAGGAGCAGCTCCAAGGCAGAAGGTAGGAGCAGCACATGGCAGTGCGGGGAGGGACAGCTGAATGGGCTGCTGGGTGGCTCTTGCACAGGGAACTTAGGGGAGCGGGGAGCTGATAGCGGGGCTTCCAGTCCACCCTAGTTCCAAGCCCCCACCAGCTAGCTGCAACGGGCTGCTCTTTCTGCAAGCAGTGGACAAAGCAGGCGGCTGTCAAACAACGTTAGAAGGGAGCATTGTGCAACTTTAAACGAGCATGTTCCCTAATTGATCAACAATGTAACACTGTTAACCGGGACAACTTTAAGTGAGGAGTTACTGTACTGCCAATGCAAAGTAATACATCTAGGAACAAATAATATATGTCACATAGGATGGGGCACTGTATTTTGAAAAGTTGTGACTCAGAAAGGGAGGGAGAATCAGCTGAACAAGAGCCCCCCTTGAGATGTGGTGGCTAAAAGAGTAAATGCCATCCTTGGATTAATAGGCAGGGGAATACTGAATAAAAGAAGAGAAGGGGCTATTGTCACTGTGATGACACCAGTACTGGAATATTGTGTCCAGTCTGGTTTCTGCACTTTTAAAAGGATATTAATGTACTGGCAAGTGTAAAGAAGCTCAGTGTATTTGGTTTATCCAAGAGAAAGTTAGAGGTGACTTAATCAGAGTTTATAAGTACTTACATGGCAAGAAGATTTTTGATAATGAAGGGCTCTAATCTAGCAGACAAAAGCATAATAAGATCCAATGCCTGGAAGCTGAAGCTAGACAAGTTCATACGAGATGTAAGATTCAAATATTTTAACAGTGAGTGTAATTAGCCATTAGAACAACTTACCTAGTGATGTGATAGATTCTCTGTCATTTTAAATAAGATTGGATATCTTTTTAAAAGCTATGTCCTAGCTCATCCAAAAGTTATGGGCTTCATGCAGGTGTTACTGGATGAAACTCTATGGGCTATGTTATGAAGACGGTCTGATACATGATCATAATGGTCCCTTCTGGCCTCAAAATTATGAATCTGTTATTCTGAAGACCTGATTCAGAGCCCATTGAAGTCAATTGAAAGATTCCCATTGACTTCAGTGGGTTTTGGATCAGGCCTTAAAAGTGTAAAGCAGGGGTGGGCAAACTTTTTGGCCTGAGGGCCACATCGGGGTGCAAAACTGTATGGAGGGCCGGGTAGGGAAGGCTGTGCCTCCCCAAACAGCCTGGCCTCCACCCCCTATCCACCCCCTCCCACTTCCCGTCCCCTGACTGTACCCCTCAGAAACCCTGACCCATCGAACCCCTCCCGTTCCTTGTCCCCTGATCGCCCCCTCCCAGGACTTCCAGATGTGGCCCGCGGGCTGTAGTTTGCCCACCTCTGGTGTAAAGGAACAAGTGGGGAACGAAGAATAGGAAGTAGGTGGAACCTCACAACCACCACCATTCACCCTGTCCCGACCCCCCACCCCCGCACATAACATCTTCTGTAGCCCAGATAAGAACTCCAGATCCACGCTGCTATATCCCATCAGTCAACTCCCCTCATCAGTTCCAACTAAGAATAACCTGGGAATTCAGATAGACCTTGGAGTCTCTCCTGAAGGTCACCAAATCTATTGAAGCAAATTCCAAAAACAAGGATCTTTCACCAAAAATGCTTTGTCATTAGCTTCCTCTCATTTGTAGCAGAGAGCGAGAGGGGTGTGATAGCTTAAGCACTTCTGATGATCTCATGGTGACATACAAGGGGATAAGGTGATATCTCAGATATCTCAAAAAGAAAAGGAGTACTTGTGGCACCTTAGAGACTAACCAATTTATTTGAGCATGAGCTTTCGTGAGCTACAGCTCACTTCATCAGATGCATACCGTGGAAACTGCAGCAGACTTTATATATACACAGAGAATATGAAACAACACCTCCTCCCACCCCACTGTCCTGCTGGTAATAGCTTATCTAAAGTAATCATCAGGTTAGGCCATTTCCAGCACAAATCCAGGTTTTCTCACCCTCCACCCCCCCACACAAATTCACTCTCCTGCTGGTGATAGCCCATCCAAAGTGACAACTCTTTACACAATGTGCAAGATAATCAAGTTAGGCCATTTCCTGCACAAATCCAGGTTCTCTCACTCCCTCACCCCCCTCCAAAAACCCACCCCCATACACATATATGGGGGTGGGTTTTTGGAGGGGGGTGAGGGAGTGAGAGAACCTGGATTTGTGCAGGAAATGGCCTAACTTGATTATCTTGCACATTGTGTAAAGAGTTGTCACTTTGGATGGGCTATCACCAGCAGGAGAGTGAATTTGTGTGGGGGGGTGGAGGGTGAGAAAACCTGGATTTGTGCTGGAAATGGCCTAACCTGATGATTACTTTAGATAAGCTATTACCAGCAGGACAGTGGGGTGGGAGGAGGTGTTGTTTCATATTCTCTGTGTATATATAAAGTCTGCTGCAGTTTCCACGGTATGCATCTGATGAAGTGAGCTGTAGCTCACGAAAGCTCATGCTCAAATAAATTGGTTAGTCTCTAAGGTGCCACAAGTACTCCTTTTCTTTTTGTGAATACAGACTAACACGGCTGTTACTCTGAAACCTATCAGATATCTCAGATAGCAGTCAAACCATTTATTGCATGTCAAACCAATGTCAAACCAATACCTTACATCCCACTCAAAAATCAACTGGTGGCCAGTGTAGATCATGCCTCTTGGACCAACTTCTGCAATGGTGGGCCTCTGCACCATCTCTAGATCTTTATGTATTGTTTATAGATGTTTTGCAATTGGGTATTAATATTGTATGATCATTTATGCACGTCTCTATACTATGTTTTAACCTTTATAAATATTTTTAAGAGTCTGATCCTCCAAACACTTACTGTCAGGCACAGTGCTGTCAGAAGTCCACTGACTCAGCCAAGAAAAGAAACTTGTGGGTCCAGCAAAACCCATAAAAAGTGATTGGGGTGTGGTGCGTCTGTAGTACACCTGGAAAGTGATTCCACCCTAAAGGCCAGATGATTGTTGAATGAGGTGCACTAAGCCTTGCTCTCCCAGTTACTCACCAAACCCTTCCCATAAATACAAATTCTTTGTATGGTACAACAGGAACAAAAGAGTTCAGACCCATAAGACAAAGTAATTTAAAGTAGGGAAACAGGTGCTTTAGGATGTAATCTATTAGGTATTAAAAGATAGCAGCACAATTAATACCAATCAAGATTTCAAGTTTGGTTGCTAAAGGTAACTGTGTTGCTTTAATATAGTTAGATTTCTGTAAGGGACTTGACTTAGTCCTGCAGGATATCCTGATTAAAATCTTAGCATTATATAAAATCAATGTAGTACATGCTGAATGGATTAAAAACTGCTTAACTGATAGATAGGGAGCAAGTCTACTGCCTTCATGTGATGCTCCTCCCCTAGACAGTAGCAAAAAGTGAAGTTAAAGTAGCCAAAATGCACGATCAGACCTCCAGTTCACACTGAAAAAAGTGAAAGACAAATACAGTCTGAAGGTGTCCTTTAGTGGGGTCCCTCTCAGGGCCAACATCACAAACCCTAATGATGGGGTCAGTTCTCAAGGTGTTGCTGTGGGGAGGGAATTTCAGCGGCCAAGAGGGATATCCTCCTTCAGCTGTTTATAGAACACGAAGGACACATCATCTTGCTTCAGAAAACACACTCTGACATTTGACTATCGATTCTGGTTTTGCTGTTGTATCTCATCTCTATCATAGGCAACACGGGATAGCATCCTACATCAGGGAAGGTATTCCAGCAACTCCAGTCTCATCATACAGTTCAAATGATGTCATCAAATGTCAGGCTACAAAAGCAAAGGACCTAACTCTAATTAATGTCTATAAACGTCCATTTGCCAAACAGTCAAATCCTGTCTTATCTACTTTTTCAGGACTTTCAAAATATTGTAGCCATTTTAATTCACACCATGCCCACTGAGGCAATAATCTGGATGGAGTAATGGTAGAGGAGTGGATATTGATAGTTGACCTGCCTTCTCTATGATCCTAAGCAGCCACTCACTTTCCATTGCAAAAAAAAAAAAAATGGATCTGGATTCTTCTGCTGACCTTGCCTTTTTTAAACTGGACAATATTCTCTGGTGGTCATAGAATGTAAAGTGCTTGGTACATTTCCTTGGCCATGCCTGATTACAATGGGGACACAAATTCTAATAAGAAACTCAGTGGAAATTCTAGAAAGCAAGATGGGATCTGTCCCAATCAGAGTTATAGTCTCTTGTGAATAAATTAGATTTTTGGAACAACATCAGTGCCGTCTACCAAGCTATCTGTGATAAAATTCTGGCTGCTACAAAGAAATATGTACCTCTGGGAATTCATCAACAATTCATTACTGAAAGATCTCTGATGCAACTATATCGGGAATTTAAACCGCCAAGAATGGAAAGGTGTTTTTTGAAAAAAATAGAGATCTTTTTCACCTTCTAGATCAACGAAGGCAAGAGTGATTAAAAGAAACCTTTTCCAAATTGAATTGCATGCATTTTACTCACAAAGCTTGGCAAACCATTAAGAGACTTAGCTGAGAGTCCAGTCACAGCAAATGCCATTGCACCCCAGCTTGTGGCCAATGCCATAACTCCTAATTGAGAAAAACCTTTCAGCTGTACTGTTTTAATGGTGGCTGCTGAGAAATGGCAGAATCTTATCATAGAATATCATGGTTGGAAGGGACCTTAGGAGGTCATCTAGTCCAACCCCCTGCTCAAAGCAGGACCAAGCCTCAATTTTTCCCCCAGATCCCTAAATGACCCCCTCAAGGATTGAACTCACAACTCTGGGTTTAGCAAGCCAATGCTCAAACCACTGAGCTCTCCTTTCCCCCCAATCTTACTGTGGACATGAACCTCATGGCTCCTTTTTACTGATCAAGAGTTCGACCTAGCTATACCTCAATTGCAGCCTAACAAGGCTCCTAGGCTAGATAACATCCACAATGAGTTTGCCTCTCACTTTGGACCAAATCACCAAAAGCTGGCTGCTTCAGTTTTTGAATTGTTGTACCCAGGATTGCAGCATCCCAAAAGTCTGGCATAGAGCAAAGGTGATAGCTGTTCCCAAACCAGAGAAATCATTGAAGTGAATCAGCCACTTGTATTTATTAGTGGCTGCTTGAATTATACACCTATCTCCAGTCTGTATATGCTAGTGCACACAGCTCCAACAGACCCTCAGTGAGATGACTGTGAAATCTGCCTGGAGTGCCGTGACAGATGAAACCAACCTAGTTGAGTGATGCTCCATTCTCAAACAGAAAACAACAGGCCGTGCCAACTCAAAGGTTTGCTTATATTCAGGGAAGAAATCCTACTCCTGAGGACCAGAGTGCGACACCATGGCTGATCTCTCAATATCCTTTGGACAAGAGTGCTACTGGCCCTTTCCAATGTATATGCAATCAGCACCATCTGGGAGCTGAAAAGCCCAACAGAGTTGAAGCCTCAGTGGAAAAGAGACTCTAATACACTGAATAAATTCAGGAGTCCTTCAATGCACCTGTCTCCTTGTCTGCTTGATCATAGTTCCTGGACCATACTCCACAGGCTATTTTTGGCCTATCTAGAGTTGCTGCAACTATGCATTGGCTTGGCTTGGTTTCCTCCCCACACTGTGACTGCAGGAGTGTGTTGCAGCCAGTTGTGAACCAAGTGAGCGGCAGAGGAGAGGCAAACAGAGGATGTTTTCCTGGGAACCATCCAAGAGCTCTGTATTTGTGGGGCTGTGTTGTGCGCTGGTGGGGTGAATATCCAAGTGTCTGTCTGCTGTGACCATTTGTTTGACTGGTGCTAGTTGCAGGGACTGTTTTACCATGTGTTTCTTTGTTTGAAAAGTGTCACTGTTTGACTGTGTGATTGTTTGAAAAGTGTGAATTGGGAGTGCTTTGTTCCAAGTGGGCCTTGAGTGGTTGATTGGAGGGAAGGCTTTGAGCTGGGGCAACTGCTTCGAGCCAGCAGTCTTATAAAAAAGCAGCCAGTTGCAAAACGAGTGGCGAACAGAGGGAGATTGCCAGGGAGTTCACCTGGGGGGAGTTCCCACAGAGTTTTTTGCCTTTCAGGCTTCAGTGAATACAACACCTGAAGATGCTCTTAGAAGGAAGACAATATGGATGTGATCAGCTGTTGTGACCTGCACAAGATGTGTCATGTATGTCTTTCTCCCAGAGGATAGAAGTGACTTTGTCTGTACGAAGTGCAGGCTGGTCTCCATATTGGAAGAGAACGTTAAAGGACTAGAGACCCAAGTATCAACCCTGCATTGCATCAGAGAAAATGAAGACTTTCTGGATAGAAGTCAGCATTTGGTACTGCAGGCACAGCATGCTGAAGAATCAGAGAGGGCAGTGCAGAATGGGAAGAAAATTGGCAGCATCTGACCTCCAGAAAAAGAAAGAGGAGAACTCATGTACGTCCAATACAGATAGAGGTAAGAAACAGTTTTCATGCTCTCTGCACAGGTACTATGGCAGAGAATGGTTTGGAAGGGTCATCTGAAGGAAGGAATCAGAAGGAGACCCCATAGACCAGCAGGCACGGGATGCATTGTACTAGGGATGGGGGTTCCACAACTACCGCTCCTAAGAGAAGAAGAAGATGGGTGATGGTGGTTGGGGACTCCCTCCTAAGGGGGCAGAGTCATCCATCTGCCATCCAGACCAGGAAACTCGAGAAGTGTGCTCCTTGCCTAGAATTCAGCTATGTGACGGAGCTAGAATTCAGGATGTGACGGAGTGTCTGTCGAGACTGATCAAGCCCTCGGGCCACTACCCCTTCCTACCTCTCCGCGTGGGCACCAATGATACTGCCAAGAATGACCTTGAACGGATCATTGCAGACTACGTGGTTCTGCGAAGAAGGATAAAGGAGTTTGAAGTGCAAGTAATGTTCTTGTCCATCCTCCCTGTTGAAGGAAAAGGCCCAGATAGGGACCATTGAATTGTAGAAGTAAATGCGTGGTTGCACAGGTGGTGTCAGAGAGAGGGCTTTGAATTCTTCTACTATGGGATGTTGTTCCAGGAGGAAGGATTGCTAAGAAGAGATAGGATCCACCGAATGAAGAGATGAAGAGCATCTTCACAGACAGGCTTGCTAACCCAGTGAGGAGGGCTTTAAACTAGGTTCACTGGGGGATGGAGATCTAAGCCCTGAGGTAAGTGGTGAAGTGTGATACCGGGAGGAAACACAAGGAGGAGGGTGCAACAGGGGAGGCCTCCTGATTCATACTGAGAAAATAGGACAATCAGCTAGTTATCTTAGGTGCTTGTACAGGAACAAAAGAAGCCTCGGACACAAGCAGGAAGAATTGGTAGTCCTGGCACAGTCAAGGAACTATGATGTGATTGGAATATCAGAGACTTGGTGAGGTAACTCACATAACTGAAGCGCTGTCATGGATGGACATAAACTGTTCAGGAAGGACAGGCAGGGGAGAAAAGGTGGAGGAGTTGTATGTAAGAGAGCAGTATGATTGCTCAGAGCTCCAGTATGAAACTGGAGAAAAGCCTGTCCTTGGGTTAAGTTCAGAGGTGAGAGCAATAAGTATGATGTTGTGGTGGGCGTCTCCTATAGACCACCAGACCAGGAGGATGAGGTAGACGAGGCTTTCTTCAGACAACTAACAGAAGTTTCCAGATCACAGGCTCTGGTTCTCATGGGGGACTTCAATCATCCTGACATCTGCTGGGAGAGCAATATAGCAGTGCACAGACAATCCAGGACATTTTTGGAGAGTGTTGGGGACAGCTTCCTGGTGCAAGTGCTTGAGGAACCAACTAGGAGCCGTGCTTCTCTTGACATGCTGCTCACAAATGGGGAAGAATTGGTAGGGGAAGTAGAAGTGGGTGGCAATCTGGCAGCAGTGACCATGAGATGATTGAGTTCAGGATCCTGATAAAAGGAAGAAAGGAGAGCAGCAGAATACAGACACTAGACTTCAGAAAAGCAGACTTTGAGTCCCTCAGGGAACAGATGGGCAGGATCCCCTGGGAAGCTAATATGAGGGGGAAAGGAGTCCAGGAGAGCTGGCTGTATTTTAAAGAAGCCTTATTGAGGGCGCAGAAACAAACCATCCCGATGTTCAGAAAGAATAGCCAATATGTCAGGTGACCATCTTGGCTTAACAGAGAAATCTTTGGTGAGCTTAAACACAAAAAAGAAGCTTACAAGAAGTGGAAACTTGGACAGATGACTAGGGAGGAGTATAAAAATATTGCTTGAGCATTCAGTGGTGTAATCAGGAAGGCCAAAGCACAACTGGAGTTGCAGCTAGCAAGGGATGTGAAGGGTAATAAGAAGCGTTTCTACAGGTATGTTAGCAACAAGAAGAAGGTCAGGGACCCTTACTAAATGAGGGAGGCAACCTAGTGACAGATGATGTGGACAAAGCTGAAGTACTCAATGCTTTTTTTGCCTCGGTCTTCACAGACTGCTGCACTGGGCAGTACAGTATTTGGAGAAGGTGTGCAGCCCTCAATGGTGAAAGAACAGGTTAAGGACTATTTAGAAAAGCTGGACATGCACAAGTCCCGGGGGCTGGATGCAATGCATCTGAGGGTGCTGAGAGAGTTGGCTGATGTGATTGCAGATCCATTGGCCATTATCTTTGAAAACTCATGGTGATCGGGGGAGGTCCCGGATGACTGGAAAAAGGCAAATATATTGCCCATCTTTTAAAAAGGGAAGAAGGAGAATCTGGGGAATTACAGCCTCACCTCAGACCCTGGAAAAATCATGGAGCAGGTCCTCAAGGAATCCATTTTGAAGCACTTGGAGGAGAGGAAGGGGATCAGGAACAGTAAACATGCCTTCACCAAGGGCAAGTTATGCCTGACCAACCTGACTGCCTTCTATGATGAGATAAATGGCTCTGTGGATACAGGAAAAGCAGTGGAAATGACATACCTTGACTTTAGCAAAGCTTTTGATATGGTCTCACAAGTATACTTGCCAGTAAGTTAAAGAAGTACGAATTGGATGAATAGACTATAAGGTGGATAGAAAGTTGGCTAGATTGTTGGGCTCAATGGGTAGTGATCAATGGTTCGATATCTAGTTGGCATCTGGTAACGAGTGGAGTTCCCCAGGCATCGGTCCTGGGACCGGTTTTGTTCAATATCTTCATTAATGATCTGGAGAATGGAATGAATTGCACCCTCAGCAAGTTCACAGATGACACTCAGCTGGGCGGGGGGAGAGGCAGATATGCTGGAGGGTAGGGATAGGGTCCAGAGTGACCTAGATAAATTGGAGGATTGGGCCAAAAGAAATCCGATGAGGTTCAACAAGGACAAGTGCAGAGTCCTGCACTGAGGATGGAAAAATCCCATGCACTACTACAGGCTGGGGACCGACTGGCTAAGCATCAGTTCTGCAGAAAAGGGCCTTGGGATTATAATTGACAAGAAGCTGGATATGAGTCAACAGTGTGCCCTTGTTACCAAGAAGGCTAATGACATATTGGGCTCCATTAGTAGGAGTATTGCCACTAATGGAGCCCAATTAGTGATTGGGGGAAGTGATTATTCTCCTCTATTCAGCACTGGTGAGACCACATCTAGAGTACTGTGTCCAGTTTTGCGCCCCCCACTACAGAAAGGATGTGGACAAATTGGAGAGAATCCAGTGGAGGTCACCAAAAATGATTAGGGGGCTGCAGCACATGACTTATGAGGAGAGGCTGAGGGAACTGGGCTTATTTAGTCTACAGAAGAGAAGAGTGAGGGGGGATTTGATAGCAGCCTTCAACTACCTGAACCAGGGTTTCCAAAGAGGATGGAGCTAGGCTCTTCTCAGTGGCAGCAGATGACAGAATAAGGAGCAATGGTCTCAAGTTGCAGTGGGGGAGGTTTCAGTTGGATATTAGGAAAAAACTATTTCACTAGGAGGGTGGTGAAGCACTGGAATGGGTTACCTAGGGAGGTGGTGGTGCAATCTCCTTCCTTCAAGGTTTTTAAGGTCAGGCTTGACAAAGCCCTGTCTGGGATGATTTAGTTGGGGATAAGTCCTGCTTTGAGCAGGGGATTAGACTAGATGACCTCCTGAGTTCTCTTCCAACCCTAATCTTCTATGATTCATCTGGAAGAGTGCCCAGCCTGACAACGGGAATGCAGTTTACAGTGCCTGGTGTTCCTTGGTACAGAGGTTGTTCTCTGGTTATTGAACCTGGACATCTAGCTTTGATGTCTTCATATATGAGAAGAAGATTGATAGATCACAAAAATGAATTGTACAGTGAGAATCATCATACACCTGAGATGTTTTGTAAGGGGGCTCCCTTAGGGAAGTGTTCTTTATCCAATCTTATTCAATATCAGCGTTCTGTAAGAAATAATGAAATAATTGTTCGTAAATTGGAAGATAGCACAAAAATTGGTGGTGTGGCAAATAACGATAGTGAAAGGTCAGTTATACAAGTTGATCCATCTAGGATCAAAGAAGCAAGCTCACGTATGGGGAGCTGTATCCTGGATAAGCAGCTGAGTATTTTCTCCCAGTGCAATACACTGGCTAAGAGAGTCCTTGGATGTATAACCTGGAGAATTTCAGGGAAGTAATATTATCCCTGTACAGCAGGGGTGATACCACTACTGTGTCCAGTTCTAGTGTCCACAAGTTGATGTCGTTATGGAACCTCAGGGCCCCACAGTCATTCCCTCCCCCACCAGCTCAGCTTATATGCAGCCCCTGGCCCATCCTCACAGCCCAGCTGAGACAGCCATGTCTCACATTGCCCAAGACATCATGCACACTGTATGTGGTAGCTTTATGGTCCCAGTCAAAGAAGGCCCCCACACTGTCATACGTGTTCCCTACCCCCCATAAATCCCCAGGATTATATAAATGATTCTATCAGCTCCCCAGCCAACCAGCCAGCCCTTTGCCATCTCCTCCTTCAAAGATATAGAATCACAGAATATCAGGGACCTCAGATCCTCTCTTAGGTCACATCTCTAGGCAGAGTTCCTCTGGGCCACGTCCACTGTCTCTCTGGATGCCTTTGAGGAGCAGTGGGCACTGTCTGGGGTTCTCTGTGCAGTGTCCCCATCTGGATTCCTGCTTTTGATCCTATGACTCTCACGCCTACCCCTATTTTCTCATTTGTTTTCCCCCATACATGCTTGGGATCTGGCTCTGGTGGCTCCTCCCCTTAGGCTGGAGGGAGGGGGCCTTTAGATGTGAGTGGGCTTGCGCACACCCATCTCCAGATTCTCAATATGTGCCAGGACTCACCCCTCCTGCAGAACCTGCAGTGATTCCTCACTCAGGCATACTTCAGCAGTCTAGCCCTGAATTGGCCCTGGGTCACATGACCCCAGGCACAGGTATTTCACTTACCCCACCACAGTGCAAGTTAGCCTGTGCAACCTCCTGCTGCCTTGTAGTGTCAGAGACTCCCTAGACTTCCAGACTGCCCTTGATCTGGTTTCTATTCCTGCCCCAGCCTTGCCTGAGCCCTGTTCCAGCCTGCTCTAACCTCGTCCATGCCCTACCCAGACACTACTTCAGCCCTGTTCCTACTCTAGCTTAGCATGTGCCTCCTGCCCCCCAGACCTTGGACTGACTCCCATCAGGCTTCAACCTTTGTCCTCCCTCCTAACTCTGACTACAACCCTGATTTGACTAGTCCATAAACTGTGACCCCAGTTCTGACCTACAGCCGATCCTCAGACCCTGGTTTCAGTCCCGTCCTTGGCCCAGTCTCGACCCTATACCCAGCTTTGACCATCACTCCAGCCACCATGCCTGATTGTCTAGAACCCAGAGACTGATACTTTCACCCCCTGGTCTCCCCACTTTCCCACCAGACTGCAACACATCTGTTATTTCCTTAGCCTGCTGCTTATTCCTGCACTGCTTCCTAAATTGTGATATGCTTTAAGAAGAAAAAATAAAGCACTGCTTTTCAAACCTTTTTACTGTGTCTTTTAAAAATATTATAGGCACTTACAAATGGCTACCACCCCAGATCCCCAACTGGGGCGGTCCATCTAAGATTTGAGGCAGATAATTTTCTGAAAAATTATGCACGGATTCTTTTTTTGCCTTCCCTGCCCATTCCAATCTTCCACCTTGTCTTCCATATTCAGGTACAGCTATGAATGGCTTCCAGGGAAATCTATCATGTTCTGTTGTCCAGTGAGGCACTCACTATGGCTAAATGCCATATCTGTTGGCAAATAAGGTCGAGATCTATTTGTGTGCTCCCTCCTGGCTTGGATCTGTCCAAGTGAAGTGTTTTGGAATGTGACACTGTCCATGAATAACAGTATCTGTGAGCAGAGTGGCTTTTACCAAAGTTGGCAGCTGGATTGATTGCTGGCATTCCAGATGAAGGGGCCTCTTAGCAGATCACTGATGTCATGGCATTCTGTAGCATGACTGTGGACTGGATCTTGAATGTCTGTCCTCGCATGGATCCATGCCTATGTTTACTGCCTGAGAAATTTATTTATAGTTCACTGGATTTTAGGGCTGCTGGAACAATTTGTATAGTGAAGGTGCTAAGAGCCATTGAACCAAACTATAAACCCTGTATATGATGGAAACCATTTCAAACTAGGTAGTGCGGCAGCACCTCTAATTCCAGCACCTATGCTGGATTTTGGTCTTCCTTAGGAATGAAGTACTCCTGAAACCACGTCTTAATCAGTTCCTTCAAGTTGTCCATAAGGGGTAGAAACATCTTTTTCTCTCATAGCTGCAATGCCTTCTGTATGGTGATATAACTGTAGTCAGTAATTGCACAGAATATTTGGCTGTGCAGTGATTGGATTTATCAAAAAGGTAATTTCTAAACTCTGGAGTGAGATTCAGAAATGGCCCTCTTGGAATTTGATAATCGCTAGCATGGTTCTTGACCCAGACAGCCTAGAAAACACATGAAAAAATCTATGTGCTGCTGCTTGGGCAACCTTTCCTCTACCACCCGGATGGTACACATCTGTACCACATCTGGATGGTTTCCCATAGTAAGTCCCATGAACACATTACTTTCCAAAGTGTTCTGATGAAATGGGCCAAAGATTAACAACACTTTAATCTCCTCCCTGAAACAGTCTTGCAATGGCTGATTATTGTTTTGTGGGAATTTTATACCTTAATAATGTCTCCATTTCATCCATGAAAATGCCATCTTCAAGACTTATCTGCATTTTCTAATTAGAGTTCTGCTATTGGGAGAAAAAACACATACAATATTGTCCTAGCCAGACTCCCCTACCTGTCTCCCCTTCTTCAGCATACAGTGTATGGGTATATGTCTATAGGACCATATGCAAGGAAGAATAATCTCATACCACTCATCTGTGTAGTCACTCACAAAACTAATGTGTTCCTAAACATTCTGGACACTTTTCACACTGGTGGACTCCCATGAACCACCTGCACAGTAGCTTCTACTCGAGGAAGGAAGTGATTGTAATTGTAGCCTCTCCAAAGACAATATCTCCTTCATTATTCTACATCACTATTTAACTGCAAGTGCCTCATATCCCATTATTTGCTAGGGGACATCAAAATGCAGACAACATACTATCAACATAGGAACAACATAGGGAAAGATCCACATGGCATGTGGCATAGCAAAGACAGTGTGGCTCAATGACAAAGATTCCCTCTTTCTCTTTGCACCCACTCCACCACCATTGTCCCATCGTGAATAAAACAGGATGCAGAGGTAGGAGGCAAAGTGCATGGGGAAGCCTACACAGGTAGCACAGAATCCATGATGTAGATGGATCATGTGCAATTCAACTAAGAGCCTATTCAGTCTTTGCACATGTGTGCTTGAGCTATGGACCTGCACATAGTTTGTGCTTGAGCAATAAAATCAGAACTTGGGTCAGACATAGTCCTATGAACTTCCCTTCCATGGCTCATTGATGTATGTCTGTGACCAGCAATGAGTCTTCCTGTTCTCAGCTCCCTCATATACCAGACAGTGCTTTGGAGCCTGGGGCTAGAGACTCCTCATACATTCTTCCTTTCTCTTCTCCTCTTCTCCCAGCCCACCTTGCAGCCTCACGAACCTCCTCTGCACCACATTTCCAACCACTGTCCACAGATTTCCAAGAAATGTACAGTATGCTCTTCAGGTGCCCAAAAGGACAACACATACTAAAGATGAGGAAATGTAAGGCCCAGCCTAGGCAACTTGCTGAGTTGACATGGGGAGGCTGCATAACAATTCAGGTCTCAGTCCATTCCTTTTAGCATAGAATCATTCTTTCTGTATCTGCAGCCCTGGCCTTAGTCACTACACAACAGTTGTGACTTGGCAATTCCATTCAGTGTGAGCTGCATTTAGTCACATGCATTTCAACAGGCAGTGTGGCTATGGGTGGATCAAACTTTGGTCTACTACATTAGAGAGCTATGTCCCATTTCCGACCTGCTGGAAGTTACATTGTGTAAACCCTAATGGTGTGAATCCAAGAGATGAGAAATGCACAAACATCTTAAAAGGAGTAACCTGAAAAACAGATCTTTGGTTTCTTGCTCCTTTATGTAGTCTGTGGCCAAACACAGTGCTGGTGATTCACAGTTTGCTTTCGGCAGCACAGTACACTATCCCACAGAGACAAAATTAAAATCCAGTAACTTCTGAAATATTTGGCTTCAGAGATGGATCTTGATGGCACTAGATTAGATCAGTAGAAGTCCAATGATATCAGTGGGCTTGGAAGGATTAGATTTGTTGGTAAATGTTGGTGAAACATACATAAAATTTCAATCTATAATAATTGCAGTTTACCGATAGGCAAAGTAAGAAAAATGCTGCTTGAAAACTAATTAGTTTGATTTAAGGATATTTACTTTATATATTTTTGACATGTAATGTTGACAATTTGTGTTTTGATGGTTATAAAGCTTTAACTTTTTGAATATCAAATGTCTGCTATAATTAAATAATTATCATCTGCCCTTCTCATAATTTCCCACAAGCACGAAAATTTAAATTTATGAAAATAAAAAGAGCATAAACCCCATAATTTTGTGCAACTGTGAAAATATAAATTGATAAAAATGGAAAAAATACTTTAAAATAAACATTGATATTATACATCAACATTAAAAAAATAAAAATTGAATTCTGCCAAACCTCAATATAAGTGTTATGTTAATATTAGCCATATTTTTTCTCTAGTTCTGTGCAAAATATGCTTGATAAGAAAATAAATAATTGACAAGCAGATTATTGGGGACAGGGTGACTATCTTGGGAACTCCTTGGACAAAAGCTTTATACTAGTGTTGCAATTTTTCAGACCAAATCTGACTATGCATGTGGATTTTAGAACACTTTGAAAAACTGGGCTTTCAACAGAAACTGAAAGACACCCTTAATTACGGTGCTGCCCCCTGACTATGTACCAACAAACACATGGGTACAGAACCCACTAGCACAACTGATTCTGAGAGGGAATATCAGCCTTTTAAACTCTAAACTAAATTAAAGATGGTTAGAGGTTTCACTATTTATTTCTTACTGCTGAATCTTAACAGCAGAACCTTGAATTATGTTTAGCACTTCAACACTGTTTGCCTTCCAAAACTCAGAATTAAACACATATTAACTTCATATTTTCAATGAAATTGTTTCTTCCAACCAACACTAAGATTTCCTGTATATAATTAATGTTAAATCCACGTACGTCCAAAGGAGCACAGTGAACAATTACATGGCCTTTAAATCTGTAAAACTCAGTTTGGTTACCTGCTTCTTCCCTACATAGAACATATAAGATAATATATTGAAGTAGCAATTGTAATGGTCAGTGAAATGCTTTACAGAGAATCCAAATATAAGTACTTTGTTTCATTGGAGAACTGCCATAACTGTATGACAGTTATGCTATAAGTTATGGCTAAGGAGACAGGACAGTGCATAAGATTAATACTTTGTCTTTTTAATCTATTAATCTACCACCTTTGGGACATGATTTTAAATCCACTCCAGACCAAAGTGACTGAAAATCATTCCATTCTGACAGCTTTAAAAGATCACAAGTGAAATGTGTTAAGAAGGTCTCAACCCAGCTGATAGTGAACAGGAACAATCATATCAAGAGGTACCCAGCAATGGGGCTGTCCTAGCATTCTCACCACTGAAAAGACCAAAAATGGACAGTTTTATTCCAGCAAGGGATATTTCTGCCTAGACTGGGGTTAAAAGGATTGAGATACATTTTAAAACAGTTCTGGGCAGTACTCTGTATATTCATTACTGATAGACTGAATATTAATGAGTTGTATATTAGAGTTAGGAAAATATTTTTCTCTTGATACTGGTGATGAAGAGGTATTTGGATACAATGTACTTACAATGTGTTTGGCTGTTATATTTTCACTATCTGAAAGGGATCAGAAGAAAGGCAAAACATTTAAAAGTACTCTATCCTGCAATATTAATTCATTATTTTAAATGTTAACAAAAACCTCTTCTAATTATATTACATTTTATTTTAAAAGAGTTGTTTAAACTTGCAAAAAAACAGTGTCTTTTCCTAACAAATAGATGTGTGGGTAAAGACAAATAGTATTCTTGCTGCTGGCATATTCCTAATTAAGTAGCTTTCTTTATTAGTGGCAATCTTGCCTTCATTTAAGGAGGTTTTCCAGATGTTTTATATGAGGACAAAAGCACAAAAGGAAAGCAGCTGGACATTAAAGTGCAACAAAATTAGTTATGGCCAACACGGAAAACAAGACTGCATTCTCATGTTACCATTATGGTAGTAACAGATACAATATTTTCTCTGGAACCTGTCAACTAGTGGTGACTTACACCAAGCAGAAAATCCTATTACTATACTTTAATTACTCTCTGCATTATTTTGTTGTGCTTGCCACATTCCTTCTTGTTAGCATTAGCCTCTCTTCCCAACGCTGACTTACAGCTGTCGCTAACATTTAAAAGGTCTGACTTGCATTTTTCTGCCCTATAGATAACCTTTGCTGTTACCATGATTAAGTTTCTTCTCCTACAAATTGTTCACTGTACACACTACAGTTAAACTATCTGTAGTATACATATTTCTCTTCTCTTTTCAGGATAGATAGATTAGATAATTACATGAAATATTTCTTGAAATACTTCTATTTTTGTTCAATGGCAATGACAATTTAGAAAAACATTCTGGTATTTCCTAAGGGATATGAAATAAGTTACTATTATTATACTCAAGTATAAAATGGTCTAAATTTAATCCAGCACTCTCCACAGCTGAATGAAAAGAAGCATTTGAACAGCAATATATGTTTTTTTCACTAAACACCAGAAAAATTATTGTGAAAATAACAAGATGACACAAAATTGCATGTGCTATTGCCCTCAAACACAGACACAACTGGGAAATGCCCCAAGTTGATGATTTCTGACATGGGTGACAGGACACAATTCATGATGGAAAACAAACACAAAAATCAGTGAGTGAAGTTCTAGACCCATTGAAAATTCACCCAATGTCTCCTTCAACTGTGGAGCAGAGCACCCGAGGAAGTCCTTGCAACTCTCCAGCATAGGGAACAAAGTTATCCCTGCAAGCATCTACTGCTGAGTTGCTCCCTCCTCCACCACTACATATATGTAAAGTGTGTTTGTCATGTGGGAAGAGGAAAGAGCTGGAAAACCTCAATTTTTCTCCAATGAAAAATTTTGAATGAAGCCCCCCATTTTTTGTTCTCTATTTTTTCCTTTTTCCACTTCATAATTTTTCAAAAATTCTTCAACTTTGTTAAAGTTACAGACCAGCAAGTTTACACAGTTCCATTTTTCCTTTGCTACTCTGTAATTTTTCTAAAGTTGGAGAAGTTCTGAAAACTTAGAATGAAGAGAAGAAATTGATTTATTGATTTAAGTGGCAAAAAGGAGGGGGGAAGGAGGAGAAAAGAGGATAAAATAAAAATTAAAAATTAAAAGTTATTTAAAAAATAAAACATTGAAAAAAAAGAAATGTTTCATTTCAATTCAATGCAAATTTCCCTTCAAAAATTGTAAAATGTCATCAAAATGATATTTTCCCATGAAAAGTTATTTTAAATTAAATCTAATTTTAGTGGAAAATTTTTCATTCAAAAAGGTTGACAACTCTATAAAGATCCCAGTAATCTCCTAATAAGACTGAATATTTTATAGTACTCATCCTCAAGGTCAATCTATATGGCCTATTTGTTTAGGCTTTTAGATTGTCAGAATTTCTGTAAATCACAAAGATTACTTGAATGGACACCCACTGTGAAAGAATGAACTTTCTGAATTGGTTAATAAGTAAACAAACACAACCAAAAAGCAAGTCTCTGTGTCTCTCCTTCTCTCTCCTTCCCTCCCTAGTGCACCATACCATAGTTAGTTAGGTACCAATACAAGAATGTAAAAAAAAACTATAATAATCATTCATTCCTATGGGATTTCTCATGCACTTGGTGAGGTTTTTCAGGGGCAGATTCAGTGGTTTGCGCATTGGCCTGTTAAACTGAGGGTTGTGAGCTCAATCCTTGAGGTGGCCATTTGGGGATCTGGGGCAAAAATTGGGGCTTCGTCCTGCTTTGAGCAGGTGGTTGGACTAGATGACCCCCTGAGGTTCCTTCCAACACTGATATTCTATGAAACTTGATGGCTAATATATAGATTCCTGTGCTGAGGGAAAACCTTTATAAAAATGTATGTTCTAAAAAGGCAAGATATAACTCACCCAGATCCTCCTGCAGTAGGAAGTTCAGAAAGTGGTCATATTGTTAAAGTGCTGCTCCATCCCCATGTACATCAACTCTGCCTTACTTCAGCTAAGATAGAACCAGCTGTTTTTCATTCAGGTATTTATTTCTTCCAGGGAAGCTGGATGATAATGTTTTCTGCTCCAGATGAGAATACATATAGTTGTATGCCTTCAAGATAATGTTGACATATGAAACCAGAGTGTCCCCAGTGCCCCCTATTGGTTTAATGTAAACACTGAGAAAGACTGAATAAAAAGTTCAGCTTCTTGGGACTCCACAGGACAGCTCTCAGTGAGGAAGCGTGGCTACCTATTGCAATCCTAAAAGGAATAAGCAAAGGCATCACAGAGTATTTTAGTCAAACCTGCTAGCTTACGTACAGGGATTTAACAGTTCCTTATGCTCTAGTGTACAGCTGGTTGAACTATTCATTGCAAATAATGTATTCAATGAAGTTAGCCCTTTTTTCTCTTTATGAATTGGCCATGAAGAGATCATGATTACTAATTGACTTGTCATTCAGAGTTCTTCAACGAATAGTTTTTATTGACATATTTGAGCTATGAGTTGTTCACAGACTGTTTGCAGTGACTACTCAGTCGATTGTTCATTATTCAGGGTTTGCTATTCAAGTTTTGTGACTGGCCACCTAAACCAGTCTTGATCTTCTTTCTGCTTCCTGTTTGGATGACCTAACCTTGATAAACTAATTCTGTTTCCATCAGAATTAAATTACTGTCACCACAAAACAATTTTTGTTTCCTGATTAAATGAATCTTGGATACACATCTGAAATTTACTTTCAGTTAACATTTGTAAGAACAAAATTTTGCTTGTATGAATGTTCATACAAAGTGAATAAGATAGGGTACGAATATGCCAAATTTAAAATGCAATTCAGAATTCTCCGAAATATTTGAGAGTACTTTTTCCCACTGGTCACCTAGCTGTATTCAAGTGTGTCAAATGGAGCTGATAAATCTAGCTGATTCCACTAAATCTGTCCAGTTTGTCTCCTATCCAGCCATAAAGACATAATCCATTAGTATGATCAGCACTGTCTCTGTGTCCAAATGCAGTATTAAACCTAATTGGGGTAGGGAGGGAGTCCAGAATACCAACAGAAGTTTGACATTATCTGAGTTGGTTTGTCACTATTTACCTGATAACTTTGCCCAGGAAGGGAAGATTTGAAAAAGGGCAGTAGCAGACCAGATTGCTGGGGACCATCAATAGTTTTCTGAAGAAACATGCTCCAGACCCATTAGTAAATTACCCTCAATCATATATCAATCAAAGATATCAGTAAGTAGTAAGCCCAAGTATTCCTCGCTTGTTTTCATGAGCTATAAGGGGCAGGAATGTTTCTCAAGTATGGTATGAACATCTCTTAGTGTTTTACCTGTTTGTGCATGAATAGGCTAAAGCAGGGATTGGCAACGTTTGGCACACGGCCCATCAGGGAAATCTGCTGGCAGGCTGGGATGGTTTGTTTACTTGAAGCGTCCACAAGTTCGGCCGATCGCAGCTCCTACTGGCCACGGTTCACTGTTCCAGGTCAATGGGGGCTGCAGGAAGCGACGCGGGCCGAGGGATGGTAAAGTTTGTCAAAGAAGGTGTTGGGGTGCAACATTCATTTTTGGTATTGTGTATTCCACTCTGATGAAACCATCCTAGATATTTTGGATCTTTCAGGAAAAGCATGATAACAAATCTTTGTAGACGATGACGGATCTGAGTTTGGACAAAGGCAGTCTGAATTTGTTAAATATTTCACTATCTGGAGCTGTTATTCTGTTTGTGATTTTCCTGTTCTGGTAGATTTTCTTTTGTTTTCTGTATGAAATATGGAATACAATGTTATCAACTCCATGTGTCATAGGCAGTCTAGTTCCAAACAAGTCTGTTGCCACTTTTGCTCTAGACAACTGCCCTTGCACTTCAACTAATCCAGGTGATAAGTGAATTATGGATCTCTATGAATAAGGAGGGGGGCAGGGGATACTTTCGGATTAGTGTGCTGATGATGGTGCTTTAAATGACCAGGAAACGTGTTCCAGACAATGTGTTCCAATGAAGTGCTTATAGCCTCCTTAGATACATGACTCTTCAGGAGCTGACCATGTTATTAGTTGTATTTCCAGCCCTCGGGGTGGGCTGGCCTTGAAGGAGGTGATGTTTGAACCAAGAAGGATATTGTTTATCACATTCACATTGTCAGGTCTGTGGACAAAGAAAACCATTGATGGACCCCAGCAATCTGGCCTGCTATTGCCTTTTTCAAATCTTCCCTTCCTGGGCAAAGTTACAGTTTGTGATTTTCTGTATAAGGACGTCTGGAGACTATGTAGGAGAAACGCATTATTGTCACAATGTTTGTTAGGTCCTGGTCCAACATCTCAGGAACTTCATCTACATATGGGTTGAAATCTCTCAAAACCAGTATGCCAACCAGAAAAAAAATCAGTTATACTCTTTGTTATGTTAATGAACTTTAAGAAATATAAATAATGGAAGGAAGCTACACTGTCTTCTACTACAGTTGAATCTTGCTTCCCCTGTTAAATCCAAATTTGATATCACCTCTCAACTTTGCCAAAACTTATTCACCTAAAATGTAACATGCCAGTTCATAGCTAAAATATAGTGCTTAGATACTATTGTGATTAACCGAAATAAATATCTGAAAGAGACAGAGAGAGAGAGAGCGAGAGAGAGAGGAAGGCAGGTAGGAAGGCCCCTCTGAAATAGCAGAAGATTGGGAGTAGAATAGAGTACCAGGATTTTCCCCTTAACTTGTAAAACTATGTTTTAGTTTAATCGATGTTTATAGAGCATTAACATCAGACCAGTCAAATATATGAAATTAAATATGAAATACCAATATAAACTTTCAATACTGTTTTAGAATGTAAGAGAAACATTTTAAATCAATATATTATAGTTGGCTAAATATCTATATATACAGGCTGTCTGCATGAAGGCTACTCAAAATCAAAATTGCTGTATTTAGCATATAATAAAAGAAATTAAATTAATAAAACCAGAGGTGATGATAATCTAGAATTATTCAGTACATAAAGTATAGATGCCCTTAAATTTGTATTAAATTCAATTTAAATGCCATCAAACCAGGGTTGACGAAGTACCGTGTGATGAATATTTTGGTTTAAATCAATAGCGGTAAACTTTATTTTCTTACCTTGAGGCAAGGGGCAAGGTGATAGTTTATATATGTATATATAATTATTATATATATATTAAAAATATGTTGCACTAATGTTTCTAATTATAGCCTATAAAATTTCCATGAAATAAAAATTTTGCTTTTAAGTTCTATATTAAAGCCTCTTACATGTTAAAAGAGTCTTTAAAGAACTCTGAAATTAGTATCTTCAGGGCACTTTACTTCTAGATTGTTCATATTCTGGAATTCAATTACATGTTCATTTCGTCTCCATGGAAGGTTTTGTTATTTAACATATAGCAAGTGATCAATAGAAAACTAAAGCGTTTGGATCATTTACCAGTGTATTCACCAAAAGTTGTAGGTCAGATCTTCTGAATTACATCCCAAAGGATCAGATTCTGAGCTGACTTACATTCTATGAAGCCCATTGACTTCCCTAGGGTTTGCACAAAATGAAAGACATTGAAGAATTTGGCCTATGTCTTTGTACCTAATTTATTTGTACATTATTATTATTTCATTTGATATTTTGGCAGTCTGAGAATATATTGAAGTGGCTGTTACTCTCTTCTGTAGTTTTTATATATATACACATGCACACATATTCAACAACTTTTTGTTACACAATAGCCAATGTTTGTAAACGTGGGTGCCTAAAGTTTGGCTCCTAAATCCACATTTAGGCACATAATTATTAATGGCCTGATATTTAGAAGACCAAACCATCCACAAATCCTACTGAGGTTAATAAGAGCTGCAGATAATCCACTGAAAATTAGGCCTCTTTTATTATTGTGCCTAAATACGGATTTGGGGGGGGGGTGCTAGCTTTAGGAATCCAGCTTTGGCCAAAGCTCTTGACTTTGTTCTCCCTAATCAAATAAATATGATTCTTGCAATATGGAACTTCAACAGACTCTAATATTCCTCCTTTCAATTCATATCAGAGATTAAATTATTTGGGCTAGTTTCAAACTTTTCATTGAGCATCTAAACCTCTTCAAGGAATGTCTCCGAACTGTAGAAGTGATAGGAAAAGATGGCTTCTCTACTTCCCCTTCCTTAAGTCAGTGAGGGAGAAGACTATGTTTTAGAACTATACAACCTCTGACTCATTCATTTTCTCTGACTGGGTAGTTATTATACAGTACTGCAGGCTACAAATTTTTAATGACATGCTGTTAAAGTCTGCAGAGTGTATGCAAAGATTTCACCGATGAGGAAATTCTGATGGCATTATTTTATATCTTTTCAGTGGCCAAGCTGGCATACTTTTAATGGAAAGATACAGGAGAAATGTCTCCTGTTTTCTGTAATTACCTTTTCTAATTTGAAGTTTCTTTTCTTCATGATGCCAACAGTGCTAAGAATTCTGTCAAGTGTCTTGGTATCCAAGAACCTTAGTCCTTCAAGAAAACCCTGGGACTCCTATTGGGAGACTGTATTTACTTATGCCAAACCTTCAGTTAGAAGCTTGTTCATAACATGGTGTATCTTGTCAATCATCTAAAACAAATGAGGCCAAGCCAACTCTTTTCTATTCCTTTGTCATTACAAGCTTTCTGACTATTTTGCTGATAAGGCAATGCATGTGAAGGGTTATATCAGCTATTCCTTGACACACATTATCTGAAGCCCTTCCCACAGAATTGAGAAGACTATGAACTTCTAAGCCTGAATACTTTACAAACTTGTATTAATATGAAAGAGCAAATAAGATTTAAACCTACAGGCCCTGATCCACCAATCCATTACTTCATACTAGTGTAACTCCATTAGTTACACCATTGTGAAAATGGATAAATGTGGTGATCAATCAGGCCCTCAGAGAATACATCTTGAAAAAATAGCTTTAATTTTTCCTGAGGTCCTAGGGATAAATTTCACTTTTATTTATTGATTGATTCATTGATTCATTATTAACTTAATGGGGTTGCACAGGTGTAACAGAATGCAGAATTTAGTTCCTAATTTGAGAAATTCATTCAGACAGTAATCATGCACTTATTGTCTAACTGACATGTCATTCTATTTTCTAATTGTCCTTTCTGTCAAAAAAAAATGAATGTACAATTTCAATATTTCCTTTAATGGGGATACAATAAGTAAGACTGGGAGAATACATGTTTTTTATTTATTCTTAGGCATTGCTATTTTTTGTTTCAAGCCATTTTTCAGCGACTGTGTCCTGGACAACTGGAAATAAGTTTTCCCCATCTTTAATTGTTAGCTTTCAAATACTAGTAGATATTCATCACATTCCCTTATTGTCTATGCTTCTCCAGAATGTCAGCTCCTTAAATTCCACTTAGAAGGGGGCTGAATATTGCTGATCTACCATTTTGTTTTTTGTGGCATATTCCCACCCTTTCATTTGACAGTTGGACACTGATGATGTAATTATGCTGCTTTCTAAAGGTTGCAGTCAGGACATCCTCTCCTTTGTGCTGACTATTTGCTGCAACCCCCTCCCACCTCCTCCCTCACAGTCTCTTCATCTCAGTCTCACTCCACCTGCCCCCCACGCTCCTCTCCTTCTTACCTTCCCTTTTCCTTCAATGTCCCCTCTCCTTCCCAATATTTCCTGATCCCCTCCATGCTAAACCCCACCCAAAATATTTACAAAACAAAAAGTATTAACTAACTAACTAACTAACTAACTAGAGTCCCCAAAATTGTGGTATTAATATGATCTTTGCAAACTATCAGTCTGCTCACTCTGTTAATATGCTATATCCCTTTTCTCTACCTTTGTCTTTCTTGTCCGTTTAGATTGTAAGCTCTTCAGGGCAGGGACTGTCTCTTATTCTATGTTTGTACATTGCCTTGCCAATGGAGTTCGGGTCTCAGTTGCTCCCTAGACATTACTGTAATAAAAATAATAAATAATAAATAATAATTAGATTGTCTGGAACATGTCAAAAATATTTGGGGAAGTTTTTCACTTTAAAACAAGATTCCTTTTTCTTGCTGTTGACAAATTCAGGTAAACTGTCAGGTTGGATAAAAAGCAGGACTATTTGGCTCAAGAAGGACTGATCATGCAGTGTGAAGCATTTCACCTATAGGTTGTGGGTTCTTTTCTTCATGCTGAGACTTCTGTTTGACTTCCGCCATCCCACTGTCTTTCTTGACATCAAATCAGATCCAAAATCCATCCATGATGGATGTAAAATGGCCTATGTAAAATGAGTCAATTCTTATGGAATGATGACCACATCTCAAAAAGCACTACAACAATTGTTCCAGGTAGCAATTTTAGCAAAGATCAAGGATTGAATAAGAATGGAGGCTATACTACCTCTCACTAGTGAAGATCCCTTTAGTTCAGGATTGAGGCACATTGGTGGAAGCTTGCACTGCCTTGCCTGTGATATAGCAGTTCTGTGGATAAGATTAAGACTGTCAGTCTGTCTCGTTTCATGATCACTAAAATTCACTTTGGGCCAAAGCCTCCGCTTTGCACAATGAAAGGCTCAGAAGAAAAGGATGCACCTATAACTCCTGGACTTCTGCCACTCTGTTGCATTTTCCTTTCTGGGAAGTGGACCCATTTGATTGTCAAAGGAATCCTTAGCAAATGAAGCTGGGAAGGAGTTGGCTATGCAGTGGTGAAATGCCATGATATGGTTGCATTTCGCTTCTATGTTGCTCTTCATTCCAAATTTCCATACATTTACTACGATACAGCTCCCCTTTGCACCACCTAGGAAAGGAGAGTGTGTAGCCTTTCACATTTTAATATCAATTAATTATTTTTAATTGTATGAGAAAATCAAATCAGCCCTCATATTTTGTACAGGAAAAAGAAAAAGAAAGAGAGAAATCAGGTCTCTCACTCAGTTGTAGTCCATAACAGCTCCCAATTCAGGAAAGCCTCTCTATTCAAGAAGAGCACTTAAGTATGTGCTTAATTGGTAAGCATATATTTAAGTTCTACTGAAATTAATGGGACTCAAACACATACTTATAATTTAAATACTTACTCAAGTGTTTTCCTGAATAAAGAGAGACTTAAGCAAAAGCTACTCTTGTGCTTTTGTAGCATGTAGTGGCCAGATACTTAGCTGGTGTAAATCAGCACAGCTCATCTGAAGTCAGGGGAGCTACACTGATTTACACCATCTGAGGATCTGGCTTCTGAATAGGCATTTGTGATTTGATATTTTATCAGTTAATTTCACAGGCTGTAGGCTTCCAGTTCTTGCAATCAAAAAATAATTTTAATCCATTCTGTGGTTATAATCAGAAAATTTTAATTTTTAGTGCAATGAGATTGCTAGCACCATCGAAGAAAGTAGAACAACACACCATGGAAACCTTAATCTTTGACAAAGAGCTCTTAATTTTCAAAAAATATTGTATTTGAACAGAATTGCAAACAGTTTCCCAGGTATGAAGCATATATCTAATCCACCAATTGTATATTTAATTAGCATTTTAATTATGCCTCCTCTTCAATCCATTTGACTGCTACAGTTTAAAATGTTTTTTAAGAAAAAGACCCACACAAGAAAGCACAGTTGACAAAACAAAGAATTAGTTTGAAACGATTACTGAAATCTCTGGAAATTTCAGCATGTATAATATGAATTAAAACATGTCAAAATTTAAGCCCATAAATCACAGAACCTATCTTGGATTCAGATTCCAGTTTAGGAATAAAATGATGAAAGTATAATTATGTGGCAGAATTATGTTGAACACAAGTGAGAGTTACTGAGGATTGAATTGCTTGTCTTTCTCCACTTTGTCTTCAGCCAAGTGGCAGGAAACAGCTGGCCAGAATTTTTGAGTGCCTTTAATGAAGTGAATACTTAGTTGTTAGGATGTGGTGATTAAATGAAATAAGACGAATATTCCTGTGTGGATTTGCTGAAAGATGATTGCGCTGAAAGGAAGGCAACTCTAAGTGAGTCACATGACCTACTTTGGAAAAAAACATATTCAATTTATGGAGAATATTCTTTAGGGATTCATTTTTTTTATTGTTGTTATTATAGGATTCTTTAAAGACATCAAATTCAGGGACACAAGCTAGTTCATTTATTTTGGCTTTTGTGCCTCATCAGAATCCATACAAATAAATTGCAGGCTAAATGAACTCATTCTGCTGTCACAATCTTCCTAGAGTTCTAACATAATGAACAGAGTCCAGAGTCACTCCAGAGCAGCACCAGGTTAAAGGAAAAATTCAAAACAGTATACAGTAATGGGTAAGGTTGCCACAAAGCCATATTCAGTTCAATGTGTGTAAAGACCTATTTTGGTGTTGACAACTTCCTTGTAACAACATGACATCACAAAATGATCAGCAACATGACACTGGACATTTTGTATCTGTTTGTGCCTTACAAGAAGGAAAAAAACTTTGCTTCAATCTCATTTTCGCCATGTTTGATGGCACTATTTGACTTATTTCCCAGACATTCTTAATGAGAAATGTCAACTTTTTGAAAATTCTTATTTCCAATTAGAGATAATCCTAATTAATTCAGATCATATTTATATTGTAGATGGTTGTACTCCATGAAGTTAATATTTCTGACCAAATGAGAAAACTGCATGGGTCTTTTTCTGCAGAAGGAAGGAAAAAACAGATTGACCGGAGTCAGTTAATTGTGAGGGACTACTTTCTATGAATGTCCTGTATTACAGAGATGATATTTGTGAGGGAATGTTATCTATTAGTTAAAGCAGGGAATTGAGAAACAGGACTCCTGAGTTCTATCCTCAGCTCTGTCTTAACTGCCCCCTCCCCGAGCTCCACACCACCCGGGGCTGGGAATGACTCCCTCCCCCAACCCCATGCCAACTAGCCTTGGGCTGATCACCTGTGCCCCGTGCAGCCCTTGGCTGGGGCTGACCCCCTATAGCTTGGTGCCCCATGCCACCCGCAGCTGGGGCTGGGGCTGATCCCTCCTGAGCTCTATGCCTCCTGTGGCTGGGGCTGAGCCCTGTGCTGTCTGGGGTTGGGTCTGACCCTTGAGCTCCACTGCCCTGCACCTCGCATTCCCACACCCCAACAACGTTCTTCCGCGTCCCCCTAACCCAACTTTTTTGGTAAGCTGTGCACTTGTTTGTTTGCTCTTGACAACTGATCAGTTTGGAAGAGAAAACAGGACAAATGCCCTTTTTTTGTCAAAAAAGTTGGAACTGCCAGGACAGAGCTTAAAAAACGGGACTGTTCAGCCAAAATGGGACGTATGGACACCCTACTTATATTGTGACTTTAGGCAAGTTATTTAATGGCTCTGTACTTGAATTTACTTATCTGCAAGCTAGTTATAACAAAACTTACCTCACACTGTGCTGTAAAAGCCTAATTACTTAAAGTGTAAGTGTTTTGAGAGCCTAGGATTAAAGCCACAGTAAAAATGTATACTATTATTCTTCACTAAGCCAAGGCACATCACTTCCTTTTTCTGAGCAGTGAAATGTTTTGTGAGGATGTGGGATGAGGTACTTTGGACAGAAATATTTTACAAGTTAAGTCATCCAGCAGAAACACTGCCATGTGACTTAGATGATCAGTCAAATGGCTCATAAAACAAATTCATAGTATCAAATAATCTATTATTGAAAGCTCACTTCAAATGGTTTACATACAATCTATAGATGAAATGGGATCAAAAACTATTCACCAAATAATTTCAAATAATTAACAAAATCATAAAAATTGTTATCTGTTTTTGGACAATTTATGAAAAGACGAAAGAGCTAAACAGGTTGAATAAATTGTTCATAGTGAATAGGTAAAAGACTTGTAGGTAGTAAAGCATTAGCTGACTGGCCTTCTATGAAAATCAACCGTATACAGACCTCATTTCAAATATTTCGAAGTAGAGGCCAAATTCTGCTTTCACTTAGGACTTGATCCAAAAGTCTATTGAAGTCAAATGGAAGCTTTCCATTTACTACAATGGACTTTTGATGAGTCCCTTAAATCTGGGCAACCCAATTGACTTTAATCAGAATACAGAAGTCTAAGTGAGGATAGAATATGAGCCTATATAATAAATAATTTCTCAAAGCTGAAATTTCACATTATGCTCTTAGCCTTGGTGTGGCTTTGCTTGATTGGTTTATTGGTTTGAGGTGGAAAGAAAGCGTCCAATTCTGCCATTAAATGGACAGATATAAATAACTGTCATCAACATATTGGCACAAAGCACTTAATTTAATTCAACTTCTTATTTTTCCTATTAGTTGGGTTCTGGTTCATGACCAGGACTCCTAATCATCAAAAACAAATAATAATAATAACATTTAAAAGGTGAGTGTTTACTCTAATTTTTTACATTGAAACATCCACAAA
Organism: Eretmochelys imbricata; assembly: GCF_965152235.1. Taxonomy (NCBI): domain Eukaryota; kingdom Metazoa; phylum Chordata; order Testudines; family Cheloniidae; genus Eretmochelys; species Eretmochelys imbricata. Next base: position 150,161,107 of record NC_135573.1, read on the forward strand.
TACCATGGTTCCAGAGTTGGCTATAGTGCATCCAAAGAATTTGGGGGGAGATTTAAAATGACACAAAAAAGTGAGTCATTCACCCAGCTCCCATTCACTTTCATTTCTGACTTTGAAAATCTCTCCTTTGTATTTTGTAAAGATGCATTTCTATGGATCCACAATATTCAATTCTAACAGTTAAGCCATTGTAGTGCATGCTGTTAATTCACATTAAAAAGCCTGTGTAAAATCTAAACAATAGATTATAATGACTCCAAATGATCACACATTAGATATATCACTTCAATAATTTACTCTTTTAGAATTCTTAATAACACTTACAAGGGTTCTGAAGAAATCAGTATAGTCTCTAGTGTGAATTTCCATCCTTAGTTTTCTTTTTTGTTGTTTTTTAATGAAATAAAATAAAAACACTATTAGCATGGCTTACATGCAGGTGCTATGTAAGTCCAGGGTCCAGCCACAGCTGCCCAGTCTAACATGCCTCTTCACCTGCAGCTGCTGCGGCTTCAATCCCGAGGAGGGAAGAAACCCCCAAAGGTCTGTGGCCATAGAGCTGCACCATAGCTAGCCAGCTTCACCCTCTTGTCTAGAAGCAAAATCCCAGACTCTTGCCTCTTACTGTCCCTGCCCCCCTGTGCTTCTGTTCACTTATGTGGTGTTGGGCAGCCAAGAAGTAACATAAGGCCCATGCCAGCTGATTTGGATTCATGGGGCTCAGGCTAAGGGCTCCTAGAGCCCAGGCTGCAGCCCAAGCCTGAACATTTACACCATAATTAAACACCCCTTAGCATGAGCTCCATGAGCCTGAGTCAACTGGCATGGGCCAGCCATGTTTTTTTAATTGCAGGGTAGACATACCCACAGTGTTCCTACATCTGGGTCAGAGTGTTTCCATTTGAGTGAAAGCCATAGCCACAGTGAACGGCTGAGTACACCACCCCTCCCTGCAACGTAGCCAGCTGACAGCCAGATCAGAACTGTCAGTCAGGTAGGGCAGAAGGACTAGTAAAGCCCCTAAACGACCCTCATTGCCTTTGTCAACTATCAAAGTGCAGTCTCTCTGAGCCCACAATACTTGGCCTTCTCGGGATCAATCAGGCCAGCACAGGGCACTTCCAAGGAGCAAGAGCCCTACAAGGAACTCTTGATTTGGCCCATAATGTTATAGGAAAAGTTAAGTTTTTAAGTCCTAAATTTGACTTACCCTATTTTCTCATTTGTTTCCTATTTCCATATAAACACATTAACATTTTTAAAAACTATTTTAAAGCTTAGTCTAATAAACTAAAAAGTCCAAGGCACATGGCACATTACAAGTGGAAGAGATACCCATTTTAAAACAAGGAAAATGTGATTGTAAAGCCACAAAAGTTGGCAGGGTCAGGTGCATACCTCAAACAACTTTTAACCCATTTTATGAAAATGACTAAATGTCTAGTTGATGGTGTCCTTTTGGTATAAATAAAAGTACAGGCTTTAGTTCTGTGCCTGAACTGTGCAAGTTTCACAGTTGTTATACTGCACACTGCAAATTGTTGGGCAGTGTTGACTGACAATTGCAAAACATTTCTGCAATAGATGTTTAACATGATATGCATCACTTGCAGGCCATTAATCCTTTTGGAATAAAGTGTGTGAGGCTAATTGTTCCTGCAGGAGTGTGTGAGCAATTCCCATTTACTTCAGTGGGAAGGGTGTAGTGGTGTGTATATCTGCAGGGACAACTGAGCTCTATTTGTATAGATAGACCAGCAATTTTATGTTATGTTTATCAAAATGCACAGCTCTAAAGTGAAAAACCCTTAAAATTTCCTATATAAGATTTGTTACAAATAGTTTTTGTTACATTCCATTCATTTCTGGATGGAATCATATGCCAATATTTGTTACTTTATATATGTTGTATCATCTCTCATCTCTCCTGTAAAGAGAATTCTACCCGGACTTAGACCTGTGTAATAATGGAAAGGTAATATATGAAACAGGAAGATATTTAATGTATTGTTTACCTTCCTATTTTTAATTTTTGTGAAACAACCATTGATTGACTGACCAACTGGCTCAGGGAAAAGGCATTACAGATGCCTTTGGCAGGTTTACTACATCATGCAGTTTCACTCTAATTTGCTCATGCTCATGTATAACAATCCGTTCTATTTTCCACTTAGGAAGGTGTGATGGGGCAGTGGCCCCTCACTGGCTGGCAAAGGGTTAATAGCAGCCCTTGGAGTGGCTGAGGAGAACCCAGCCAATCAGAAGAAGGCTTAGAAGCAGCCAATCAGGGCCAGACTGGACCCTATAAGAAGGGCTGAAAGGCAGCAAAGAGCTCAGGCTCTCTCTGGAGCTTGAGGGAGAAGGATTGGCTGCCTGCAGAGAGAAGTATCTGGGACAGAGCAATACTTGCTCAGAGGAGCAAGTGGAGATCAAGCCTGGTTGGCTCCCAGACTGAGGCCTTGATACAGGGGCTGTGCAGCCTATGGGGAAGTGGCCCAGGGAAAGCAGGTAGCGGCAGAGGGGAAGGAAAGGCAGTGAGTGGCTGCCAGCTATAGGGTCCCTGGGTTGGGGCCCAGAGTAGTGGGTGGGCCTGGCCCCTGACCTTTGCCCCACTAGCCACTGAGGGAAGTGGCCAGCCAAAGGACTGCAGTTTGCCCCTGAGTGATGTGCTAGACTAGGGACTGTAGTTGGCCACTGCTGCAAAAGGCAAGGTGAAGGACTGCTGGTTCCCCCCAGAAGGGAGGAGAAAATGGAGTTTGGGGCACAGCCAGAGGGCCATGCCCTGAAGAGGACACAGTGGCCTGGGAGTGATGAGGGTTCCCACAGACAACAGAGATGGTGGAGAAGCAGTGATGGAGACACCACCAGAGGGATGGGTGCCCTGCTGATGGACAGAGTTAATTTCCGGAGCAACCAGCATGGTGGTGAGCACCACCCATTACAAAAGGCAACAAAATAACAAAGTTACAATCCTACCAATGCTTACACAAGTAAGTAGCTTATAAGTTGTTCAACTGACTTCATTTGGACTATTCATCTGTATAAATTTAAATACAGGCACAGGAGTTCTCTGTGTGGTCTTGCATAGAATTATAGAAGTGTAGGACTGGAAGCAACCTTGAGAGGTCATCTAGACCAGTACCCTGTACTCAAGGCAGGACTATATAATAATTAGAACATTCCTGTAAGGTGTTTGTATTTGTATCTGTATTACGGTGGCACCTAGTGCATTCATGGAGCCCAAATGAAGTCAATTAGTTATATTGCAACTGCACCAACACTGTTCTAGACACTGTTCAAACACCCAAAAAGTGTGCCCAAGTGTCCCAAAGTGGTTACAACATAAGGACCTAATCGTCCAAACAGTTATGCATGAGATTAACTTTACCAACCCAAGCAATCACATTGACTTCAACGGGTAATACTCATATGTGAAGACCTATGTCTGTAATTGTTCATAGGATTGCCCCCCCAAAAGATAATGAAGAACTACACTATAAAAACAAAGTCAGGAGGTTGGCTGGCGAACACTTTGTTAGTTCTTTGTTCTTTCATTTCTTTGTTTGTGCGTGTGTGTGTATTGTATGTTAAAAGAACATTAAAGTTGCAAAATCAAGCACTCAAAAGTTAGGAAATGCCATATTTATAGTTGCCTGTGCAAATATTGAACAGCTATATCATTCTCTGACCAACGACCATCCTGTACACTGCATGAGGTACAAGTCCTGTGGCAAAATTAGTATGTGATTTTAGTTAATTATAAGGAATTAATGCACAAGGGAACCAAATTAGGGTTGCACTAGCAACCTAAATACTGGCATCTCCTTAAATTTATGAGTCCTTGACTTTACACCCATACCATTCTTTTAGTGTATGTTTTTTGTATATAATTTCCTAAAGTGGTTTTGGGTTTTTTTTTTGTTTTGTTTAAAGCAGGGGTTCTCAAACTTCATTGCACTGACAACCCCCTTCTGACAACAAAAATTACTATGTGACCCCAGGAGGGGTGACCAAAACCTGAGTCCCACAACACTAGGCGGGAGAGCCAAAACCAAAGCCCGAGCCCCACAGCCCCGGGCAGGGGGACCAAAGCCAAAGCCTGTAACATGAGCCCCGCCACCCACAGCTTAAGCCCTCAGGCTTTGGTTTTAGCTCCGGGTGGTGGGGCTTTGGCTTCATCCCCAGGACCCAGCAAGTCTAATTAAAATGGGGTCACAACCCATTTTCAGGTCCTGACCCACAGTTTGAGAACTGTTGGTTTAAAACAAACTTTAAAAAGAAAAATGCTATCATGAGGAACCATACTGATTCCCACATGGGTCATCTGTAAGGATAGAACCTTTATATCTACAGTATAAACATCCTGCCCTGGGCTAATGGAGTAATTGGCTGCAGTAATAGGCTGTTATCCTCCATGTAGCCAAGCCACTAGAGGGGAATGAAACCCCCACTTTGCCAGTGGGTTTCATAGCAATTTACTAGATAGCAGAGGAATGTTTGGAATCAGAAATCCTGAGTTTTGTTCAAGGGTCTGGAAGGGAGTGTTCTAGTATTAGCCTTATTTTAATTGTATAATTCATAAACATTTGTCCTTTAATTTTTTGTTAGTGTTTATTTTTGTCCATTTCTTTTACAAAATTCAGTTTAATTATTTCCCCCCTCCCTGTTACTTGCTTCATGGATCTTTCTACGTATATATATTATTTTACCTATTTACAGGTTTAAAAAAGCTGTTTTGTCCCATTTCAAAGATTTACTATCCTCTATTTTTAACTCTACCTGTATGTAAATCACAGTAGATATATATAATATATGTAGAGACCCTGTGCAAATGCCAGTAAGCTCAATTGGCAAAATTAACATTTGTGAACCCCCAGACTTCTTTTGAGTAACACCAGTGATTAATTTGATACCATATGAGTTGTGTGTATATATATATAACTGAGTGTGGAATTGGCCCATGGATATCAAACATATCTTTGATACTTATTTTGAAATTTAAATTTGCTTATATTCCTGAGGTAAAAAGTGAATTGAACAGAATCTGCAGTTCTCTCTGTTCCTTCACAGGGTCATCACCTTGGATTTTAAAAGGTCATTTTCATTGCTTCTGTTGAAGTCCCAGTATATGTAGTTATTCCCCACAGCAGAGTTTGACTTAATGATAATTTAAGCGAGAGAACTGATTTAAGAAGGTCTTTTGCTTAAATTATCAGGAAACCCACCCCTTCCCCTAATACATGGTAATAAATTCGGAATATTTGGATGCAGAATATACTCTATTGTGTTAACTTTTTAACATATTGGAGTTGTCTCCCATCAAGGGATTAAGTTTGGGCAACTCCTACTAATTATAATGAAAGCTACATCCATAATCTTCTGCACATTGATGGAAAACTAGTCCAGTCCCTATCCTACCCCCATTTTTAATCTATTCTATCTTTAAGATTTATCTGCATAGTTAAATAGATGAAGTAATTTATCTTTTATCATTGATTTGCATGTGTATGATGTGTGAATAATATATAAATATTAGAAATATTAATCCCTTATACTAAAAAGCTGTATTTTATTCTTTGGTTATGTCTATTCTTTGCACCTCTTGTGGTGGCACATTGGTATGCGTAGCTACACGGCCCAGTGAAAAGCAAGGAAGGCCCACACTCTGGTGAGTAGTTACATGTGTCAGTGAAAGGCTCTGGCAAAGGGAAGGCAATAAGGAAATGCTCAGCAGTGGGGACCTGCCATAGCCTTTCCCACTCCCTCCCCCTGCCACAACCTTTCCCCTGCTGGAGCCTTTCCCTGTGGCAGGGAAAGTCTCTCTGGCAGGTCCCTGTGGTGGGGAAAGGCCCCAGAAGTGGGGATCTGCCAGAGTCTTTCCTCACTGCCTCCCTGCTGCTGGAGTCCTTCCCTGCCACTGAAGCCTTTCCCTGTGGTAGGGAAAGATTCATGTGGGGAGGCAGCTGGAGGACACTACACTGCTAAAAGCAGCAGTGTAGATGGAGGATGCATTGTTTAGGTGACTATAGAACTATTAAGAGCACAGACATGGGTACATACCCACAGGGTTCAAACGTGCCTTTATTCTACTTGCCTAAGCAATGCCTCATTGTTCATACTGCTATTTATACTCGTGGTAGGGGTGAAGTAGTGTATGTACTCTATATGCTGCCGAAAGGAGTGAATAGTGCAGATGTACCCGTAATATGATGTCACATCTTTGAGTTACAACTTTTTAACTGTACAAATTTTCAGTTCTCCCTGAATTTAGGCATTGTCAGCATTATAGCATTTTGAAGCACTTCTCTCATCCCTTTTCTGCTTTTTACTTTCATTTTAGTTCACTCCTCCTTCCCCTCCTTTATTGTCTTCTCTAACTCGATTTGGTCACTATATGTTTGTTACACATGTACATTTAAAGCCTGATTCTGGAAAGAAGTTATGCATATATTACTTCTGAGTGTAGTCTCACAAACTCAGAGAAAAGATGGATAAGGTTGTCATATTGTCTGATATAGCATCATCCACCTCCATTTCGTTAAAGACTTGCCTGGTTTTTCCAGCCAGCCAATTTGGTTAAGAGGATAGGCATCCATTTATCCTCTGGAATCTTATGGATATCATACAGTCTCTCAAAGATGGACAGGAATTCCTCAATGCAGTCAGACTCATGATAATTCAGACAGGCTTTCTCCCATTCCCTGCTGTTGAGAAGGGATGTACTCATGGGCTGAGGCTGCTCCTTTGGCTTCTGTAGGATTTCCAGATGCAGTGCGTGAGCTTCTTTCTCAGCTTCCAAATGCTGCATGCATCTCCGGTAGGCTCCTTCCTCGACTTTCTTGATTTCTTTCTTGTCCTTGATCCAGAGTTCCACCATTTTTTTTTTTCATGCTCACATGTTTTCTCATCTTCCAGGTGTCTCAGCCACACCATTTCTGCTGCAGTAGCATCTGGCGCATTGAGGGGACCAGGTGGGAGGGGCGGGGCGAGAAGGGGACTGAGACCCTGTTTTTGGTCAAAATCTATGAGCAAAGCTCTCAGTTCCTGATCTGAGTTTTTCTTCTTAAAGGATAACCCCCCTTTGTGAGCACGAATGCTTTTCTGACAAGACCCTCATGATTGTGATTCACCCATTGTGTCTAATCTTTAACCCTTAAAACTCTCAATATCAAATTTAATCTTTAAGCTCAATTGACCTGTAGCAGGTGAATCCTGCACTGACTATGTCAATCATCATGCTGTATGGAGAGACTCAGAACTGTGAGTGCCAATCTCAGGTCAGACAGTCAGAAAATAGGGTAGACACCACAAACTGGTGGTATATTTCTATAATTAGATTTCACCAAGCTACCCACACAAACTGAACTTAGTGATAAAAGGTGATTAAAACCAAAAATCACACCACTTCAGGTTATTCTCAACTCCAAAGGGTCAGACACTTACGCTAGGTCATACATTCATAGACTTTTAGGTCAGAAGGGACCATTGTGATCATCTAGTCTGACCTCCTGTACATTGCAGGCAACAGAACCTCATCCACCCACTCCTGCAACAGAACCATAACGTCTGGCTGAGGTACCGAAGTCCTCAAATCGTGATTTAAAGACTTCAAGTTACAGAGAATCCACCATTTACACTAGTTTAAACCTGCAAGTGACTCATGCTCCATGCTGCAGAGGAAAGTGAAAATCCCCCAGGATCTCTGCCAATCTGACCCAGGGAGAAGTTCCTTCCCGATCCCAAATATGGCGATCAGATAGACCCTGAGCATGTGGGCAAGACCTACCAGCCAAACACCTGGGAAAGAATTCTCCGTAGTAACTCAAAGCCCTCCTCATCTAGTATCTCCAACAGCTGGTGATGGGACACTTGCTGCTAGCAGTCACAGATCAGCTATGTGCCATTGTAGGCAGTCATAGAATCACAGAATATCAGGGTTGGAAGGGACCTCAGGAGCTCATCTAGTCCAACCCCCTGCTCAAAGCAGGACCGATCCCCAATTAAATCATCCCAGCCAGGGCTTTGTCAAGCCTGACCTTAAAAACTTCTAAGGAAGGAGATTCTACCACCTCCCTAGGTAACGCATTCCAGTGTTTCACCACCCTCCTAGTGAAAAAGTTTTTCCTAATATCCAACCTAAATCTCCCCCACTGCAACTTGAGACCATTACTCCTTGTCCTGTCATCCGCTACCACTGAGAACAGTCTAGATCCATCCTCTTTGGAACCACCTTTCAGGTAGTTGAAAGCAGCTATCAAATCCCCCCTCATTCTTCTCTTCTGTAGACTAAACAATCCCAGTTCCCTCAGCCTCTATCCATAAGTCATGTGTTCCAGTCCCCTAATAACTTTGGTTGCCCTCTGCTGGACATTTTCCAGTTTTTCCACATCCTTCTTGTCGTATGGGGCACAAAATTGGACACAGTACTCCAGATGAGGCCTCACCAATGTCCAATAGAGGGGAACGATCACATCCCTCAATCTGCTGGCAATGCCCTTACTTATACATCCCAAAATGCCATTGGCCTTCCTGGCAACAAGGGCACACTGACTCATATCCAGCTTCTCGTCCATTGTAACCCCTAGGTCCTTTTCTGCAGAACTGCTGCTGAGCCATTCGGTCCCTAGTCTGTAGCGGTGCATTGGATTCTTCCGTCCTAAGTGCAGGACTCTACACTTGTCCTTGTTGAACCTCATCAGATTTCTTTTGGCCCAATCCTCCAATTTGTCTAGGTCCCTCTGTATCCTATCCCTACCCTCCAGTGTATCTACCTCTCCTCCCAGTTTAGTGTCGTCTGCAAACTTGCTGAGGGTGCAATCCACACCATCCTCCAGATCATTTGTGAAGATATTGAACAAAACCAGCCGAGGACCGACCCTTGGGGCACTCCTCTTAATACTGGCTGCCAACTAGACATGGAGCCATTGATCACTACCCGTTGAGCCCGACAATCTAGCCAACTTTCTACCCATCTTATAGTGCATTCATCCAGCCCATACTTCTTTAACTTGCTGACAAGAATACTGTGGGAGACAGTGTCAAAAGCTTTGCTAAAGTCAAGGAACAACACGTCCACTGCTTTCCCTTCATCCACAGAACCAGTTAGCTCGTTATAGAAGGCAATTAGATTAGTCAGCCTGACCTTCCCTTGGTGAATCCATGCTGACTGTTCCTGATCACTTTCCTCTCCTCTAAGTGCTTCAGAATTGATTCCTTGAGGACCTGCTCCATGATTTTTCTGGGGACTGAGGTGAGGCTGACTGGCCTGTAGTTCCCAGGATCCTCCTTCTTCCCTTTTTTAAAGATTGGCACTACATTAGCCTTTTTCCAGTCGTCCGGGACTTCCCCGGATCACCATGAATTTTCAAAGATAATGGACAATGGCTCTACAACCACATCCGCCAACTCCTTTAGCACACTCGGATGCAACGCATCCGGCCCCATGGACTTGTGCTCATCCAGCTTCTCTAAATAGTCCCGAACCACTTCTTTCTCCACAGAGGGCTGGTCACCTCCTCCCCATGCTGTGCTGCCCAGTGCAGTAGTCTGGGAGCTGACCTTGTTCGTGAAGACAGGCAAAAAAACTATTGAGTACATTAGCTTTTTCCACATCCTCTGTCACTAGGTTGCCTCCCTCATTCAGTAAGGGGCCCACACTTTCCTTGACTTTCTTCTTGTTGCCAACATACCTGAAGAAACCCTTCTTGTTACTCTTAACATCTCTTGCTAGCTGCAACTCCAGATGTGATTTGGCCTTCCTGATTTCACTCCTGCATGGCCGAGCAATATTTTTATACTCATCCCTGGTCATTTGTCCAATCTTCCACTTCTTGTAAGCTTCTTTTTTGTGTTTAAGATCAGCAAGGATGTCAAGGTTCCTTCCCCACTCTGAACGCTAGGATACAGATGTGGGGACCTGCATGAAAAACCTCCTAAGCTTATCTTTACCAGCTTAGGTCAAAACTTCCCCAAGGTACAAAATATTCCACCCTTTGTCCTTGGATTGGCCGCTACCACCACCAAACAAATACTGGTTACTGGGGAAGAGCTGTTTGGAAACGTCTTTCCCCCCAAAATACTTCCCAAAACCTTGCACCCCACTTCCTGGACAAGGTTTGGTAAAAAGCCTCACCAATTTGCCTAGGTGACTACAGACCCAGACCCTTGGATCTTAAGAACAATGAATAATCCTCCCAACACTTGCACCCCCCCTTTCCTGGGAAATGTTGGATAAAAAGCCTCACCAATTTGCATAGGTGACCACAGACCCAAACCCTTGGATCTGAGAACAATGAAAAAACATTCAGTTTTCTTACAAGAAGACTTTTAATAGAAATAGAAGTAAAGAAATCACATCTGTAAAATCAGGATGGTAGATACCTTACAGGGTAATTAGATTCAAAACATAGAGAAACCCTCTAGGCAAAACCTTAAATTACAAAAAAGATACACAGACAGAAATAGTTATTCTATTCAGCACAATTCTTTTCTCAGCCATTTAAAGAAATCATAATCTAACACGTACCTAGCTAGATTACTTATTAAAAGTTCTAAGACTCCATTCCTGGTCTATCCCCGGCAAAGACAGCATATAGACAGACAGAGACCCTTTGTTTCTCTCCCTCCTCCCAGCTTTTGAAAGTATTGAAAGTATCTCCTCATTGGTCATTTTGGTCAGGTGCCACCGAGGTTACCTTTAGCTTCTTAACCCTTTACAGGTGAGAGGAGCTTTCCCTTGGCCAGGAGGGATTTCAAAGGGGTTTACCCTTCCCTTTATATTTATGACAAAGGATTTCACTGTTAAGCCAAGCTGGTCGCCTGCCATATTTACTATTCTTTCTACACATCGGGACGGTTTGTCCCTGTAACCTCAATAAGGATTCTTTAAAATAAAGCCAGCTCTCCTGGACTCCTTTACCCCTCATGTTATTCTCCCAGGGGATCTTCCCCATCAGTTTCCTGAGGGAGTCAAAGTCCCATTATACCAGCCCCTCCATAAACTTATCAAGCTCAGTCTTGAAGCCAGTTAGGTTTTTTTGCCCCCACTGTTCCCCTTGGAAGGCTGTTCTAGAAAGTCAATGGATACTCTTGATCTCACACCAAAGACAATATAGGCAGCCAATTTTTCTATTAAACTTATTAAAGGTCTATTACCTAAGAAAAAGAAATTGGTGTTGTTGAGAAGTTAAAGCAGGTAAAATACATTACAAAGTGAGTCAAAGTTTGTGAGTTCAAAATGATATAGAAAACTAGCAGATTATTATATTTACACTAAGTCTGTCAGGGTTACCCGAAGTAACTTTGGGGATCTCTGTCTTGCATCTCTGTGGGTGTCCAAAAAGTTTGGAGATACAGGATCGAACCCTGGATCCATTCTTATAGCATGTTCCCATGTCAGCATCACAAAGGTCACATAGGAAGGCAATTTAAGTGAAAAAGAAGCTCAGGGGAGCTGGCAGTTTCTCAAGGAGACAATATTAAACACATACCTGTCAGCTATCCTGATATGAAGGAAAGACAGGAAGACCACTAAGAGGTCAATATGGCTCCATCACAAGTTTTTTTTTTTGGCCTCAAAATCTAAAATGAATCCTACTGAAAGTAGAAATATGGACAAATTGCTAAGGGGGAGTACAAAAGAGTAGCACAAGCATGCAGGAACAAAATCAGAAAGCTTAAGGCACAAAATGAGTTATACCATCAAGGGACATAAATGGCAATAAGAAGAGGTTCTTTAATACATTAGGATCAAGAGAAAGATGAAGGAAAGTGTAGGTCCTCTACTTATTGGGAAAGGAGAGCTACTAACTGACCAAAAAGCTGAGGGATTTAATTCTTATTTTGATTCATTCTTCACTAAAAAGGTTAATTGACCAGATACTCAACACAATTAATGTTAACTACCATGGGGAAGGAATGCAAGTTGAAATAGGGAAATAACAGGTTAAACAATATTTAGAAAACTTAGATGTATTCAAGTTATCAGGGCCTGATTAAATTAATCCTAGGGTACTTAAGAAACTAACTGAAGCAATCTCAGAACTGTTATCAATTATCTTTGAGAACTCCTGAGTACAGGTGAGGTCCAAGAAGACTGGAGCAGGGCAAACATAGTATCTAACTTTAAAAAGAACAAAGAGGACTTGGGGAATTATATACCATTCAGCCTAACTTCAATACCTGAAAAGATACTGGAACAAATGATTAAACAATCAATTTGTAAGCACACAGAGAATAATAGTTATAACGAATAGACAGCATGAATTTGTCAAAAACAAATCATCCCAAACAACCTAATTTCCTTCTTAGACAGAGTGACTGGTCTACTGAATAGCAGGGAAGCAGTAGATGTGATATATCTTTATTTTATTAAGGCCTTTGACACAATCCCATATGACATTCTCGTAAGCTAAGGAAATGCAGTCTAGATGAAATTACTGTGAGGTGAGTGCACAACTCGTTGAGAAACCATACTCAAAGAATAGTTATCAATGATTCACAGTCAAACTGGGAGGGCATATCTAGTAGGATCCCACAAGGGTCAGTCCTGGGTCTGGTATTATCAATATTTTCATTAATGACTTGGATAATGGAGTAGAGAGAATGCTCATAAAATATGTGGAGGGCACCAAACTGAGAGGGGTTGCACTTGGGAGGAAAGGATTAGAATTCAAAACAACCTTAACAAATTGGAGAATGGGTCTGAATTAAACAAGAAAGGCAAGTGCAAAGTACTTCACTTAGGATGGAAAAATCAAATACATAAGTAAATATTAAGAATAACTGGGTAAATGGTGAAAAGGATCTGGGGGTTACAGTAGCTCACAGATCGAATATGAGTCAAAAATGTGTTGCAGCTGCAAAAAAGTCTAATATTTTGGAGTGTATTAACAGGAGTCTTGTATGTAAGACGCAGGAAGTAATTATCCCACTCTACTCAGCACTGCTGAGGCCTCAGCTGGAGTATTGTGTCCAATTCTAGGTGCCACACTTTAGGAAAGATGTGGACAAATTGGGGAGAGTCCAGAGGAGAGCAACAGAAATGATAAAAGGTTAAGAGAACCAGACATGTGAGTAAACGTTTAACACAATGGCATCTTTTGTCTTTAGAAAAGACTGATGGGGGGACCTGAGAACAGTCTTCAAATATGTTAAGGCCTATTATCAGGAGGACACTGATTATTCCTCATATCCACTAAACATAGGACAAGAACTAATGGGTTTAATGTGTAGCAAGGGAGATTTAGATTAGAACTAGGAAAAAAACTTTCTAATTAGAAGGGTAGGTAAGATCTGGAAAAGGCTTCCAAGGGGGGTTGAAGAATCTGTATCACTGGAGGTTTTTAAAAAGAAGGTTGGACAAACATCTGTTAGGTTCACTTTTTTCTGCCACAGCACAGGGGGCTGTACTTGATGACGTCTCAAAATCCTTTCCACCCTATATTTCAATGATTCTGTGATTGATTCTCTAGGTCAGTAGTTCCCAAACTTGTTCTGCCGCTTGTGCAGGGAAAGCCCCTGGTGGGCCGCGCCAGTTTGTTTACCTGCCACGTCCGTAGGTTCGGCCGATCACGGCTCCCACTGGCCGCGGTTCGCTGCTCCAGGCCAATGGGAGCTGCTGGAAGCGACAGCCAGTACGTCCCTCGGCCCGCACTGCTTCCAGCTGTGCCCATTGGCCTGGAGCAGCGAACTGTGGCAATGGGAGCTGCGATTGGCCGAACCTGCGGACGTGGCAGGTAAACAAACCGGCCCAGCCCGCCAGGGGCTTTCCCTGCACAAGCGGCAGAACAAGTTTGGGAACTACTGACCTAGAGAATCAATCACAGAATTATTGAAATATAGGGCTGGAAAGGATTTTGAGACGTCATCAAGTACAGCCCCCTGTGCTGTGGCAGAAAAAAGTGAACCTAACAGATGTTTGTCCAACCTTCTTTTTAAAAACCTCCAGTGATACAGAGTCTTCAACCCCCCTTGGAAGCCTTTTCCAGATCTTACCTACCCTTCTAATTAGAAAGTTTTTTTCCTAATTCTAATCTAAATCTCCCTTGCTACACATTAAACCCACTAGTTCTTGTCCTATGTTTAGTGGATATGAGGAATAATCAGTGTCCTCCTGATAATAGGCCTTAACATATTTGAAGACTGTTCTCAGGTCCCCCCATCAGTCTTTTCTAAAGACAAAAGATGCCATTGTGTTAAACGTTTACTCACATGTCTGGTTCTCTTAACCTTTTATCATTTCTGTTGCTCTCCTCTGGACTCTCCCCAATTTGTCCACATCTTTCCTAAAGTGTGGCACCTAGAATTGGACACAATACTCCAGCTGAGGCCTCAGCAGTGCTGAGTAGAGTGGGATAAGTGAGCGAATATAACTCGGAAGCACATCTCTGAGGGCTTATCTACATTACCCACAGGATTGACGGGCAGAGATCGATCCAGCAGGGGTCGATTTATCGCGTCTTGTCTAGACATGATAAATCAACCGCCGAGCACTCTCCCGTTGACTCCGGTACTCCACCGAGGTGAGAGGCGCAGGCGGAGTCAGTGGGGGAGCGTCAGCTGTCGACTCACCGCAGTGAAAACACCACAGTGAGTAGATCTAAGTATGTCGACTTCAGCTACGTTATTCACATAGCTGAAGTTGAGTAACTTAGATTGATTCCCCACCACCACCACCCCAGTGTAGACCAGGCCTTAGGTGTATCTGTGGAGAAAATGAGACACTAATAGTCACTTTTCTTACTATAACAGCATTTTAAGGTCAAGTGCCTTTCACCATGTTGCCAGGTCTCACAATTTTATTGAAAGTCTCTTAATACTTGGTATTTTTCTTAAACCCCAGTTCCTGGAGTCAAGTGATTATGCAAGAATCTCAGCTCTTTTTTTAAAGTAAATTTCTAGTCCTCATATTTATGGAGAAATGCTTGAAATTGTGATCTGAGTGCACCTTACGAAAACCCAATATTTTTTGGATTTTTTAAAAAATCATTATTTCTAAATTAATTTTGTGATTTTGGGGGGCCCTGAGTCATATTTGAATGTTTGGAGTTGGCAATACTACTTTCAACTGTGTTTTAAACAAGCAGTGTATTTTCTCTATAAGACTCTTCCTAGCAAAGAGACCTTCCCCTCTCATGGAATAGCACACAGGAAGGAACAAAGGAGGAATAAAATTCAATGAGGATCCCCTTATACTTTGTTTCCCACAGATCATTCAGGGAGAATGGGCCACAGATTTACCCCAAGACCTGTGGATTCCCAGTATCTGCAGGAGGTAAGAGCCATCCACAAAGAATGTCCTTGGGTGGGATCCATAAAGGGACTTAGGTGTTGCAACACTGAGCACCACTGTGCCTAACTTTTAGGCACCTAGAAAAGCACAAGAACAACACTGTGATCCACAAATCTTAAATTAGGCACCTACACTCCCATGTTCCCTCTAATTTTTTCCATCCATGTGTGGAATAAATTTTGTTATGTGCACCAGTAGAAACAAAAAACCTAGATACAATATATATTTTTTAAAAGTTACCATAGCAATAATTACAGGACACATTAGGCATTTTAGAACTCACCACAAACTGTGCTGGCTGCTGGGGAAATCTCAAAGACCGTGCACTGGGAAGAGAACACTCCTTCAGACCTCAGACCGCAGCAGCTCTCTTCTGCTCCGAGTCCTGAGCCAGGCTGTCCCCTCTCCCTTGCTCTGTGGAGATGGGGTACAGGGGCAGGGGAAGGGAGACACCCTGACATCAGCACCCTCCTCTTCCTCATCCCCACTCTGCACAGCCAGCAGGAGGGTCCTGGGAGCAGCTGCAGAAGCAACGTGGCTGCAAAGCACTGTGGGGTTGGGCACCTGAACACACACTGCTGGATGTGCAATGCACTTGAATCACTCCTGGGTGGTTGCCCAAGCGCTCAGTTTAGAGCAAACACAGCTACACTCTCTATATAATGAATGGGGGGAGAGAGGATCTACATGTGAATGGGATCCACAAAAGCCACCATGCTAGGCAGGGGGGCACCTAAGCTACCCAATGGAGATGCCAAAAAGAAAGGTGTATTCTAAGACTCACCCCTCACACGGAGACAGGCACCTATCTAAATCTGGGCTGCAGGTAGGCACCTATTGCTGCTTAGTGAGCCACAAACAGGAGCCCATCGCCTTCAGTCAGGTATTTTAGATGTGTAAGATCTTTCTTGGGGCAATAGTGCCTGCCTCACTTGACAAGCAGAGTGTTTTCAAGGTTGTAGCATCATGTCTGGTCACGGAAAAAGGTGGTAAGAGTTTGGGAAAGGGGGGTGCTAAGTGCCATCGCAAGGTACTCCGTAATAACATTCAAGGTATCATGAAGCCGACTATTCGTTGTTTGGCACGCCATGGTGGCGTAAAGCGTATTTCCGGATTGATCTATGAAGAAACCCGAGGAGTGCTGAAAGTATTTTTAGAGAACGTCATCCGTGATGCTGTTACTTACACTGAACATGCCAAGCGAAAGACTGTGATTGCCATGGACTTGGTCTATGCTCTAAAATGCCAGGGAAACTCTCTGCAGATTCAGGGACTAAGTTTCCATCCCGCTTTAAAGTTGACATTAAAGAGCTGGGGGAGGAGGAGTGGTGGTGCCCATCTTATAACGTTTAGCCCAGTGGTTAGAATATTTGGCTGGCATGTGGGAGACCCAGATTCAATTCCCCCTTCTCTACTAGATGTGGGATTTGAACAGGGTACCTCTCACCTCACAGGAGGGTGCTCTAACCACTGGATAACAGAGGCATTCTCATAAACAGTAATTGGGCCAGAAAGAAAGAGAGAGTGACTCTATAGGAGGTGGAAGACCCTGAGTCTAGTCCAGCTGCTCTAATCAATCTATCACTATTTATCCACAAGTGGAACAGCTTCAGCAGGAGAGATTGAGAAGCTGCATATCAGAATATCCCAGTTCTTTGGTCAGCGCATCCTCCTGACAGATGGAAGAGGTTCAAATGCTTTCTTTGTTCTGGCAGAGAGATGGGAATTGGATCTGGATCTCCTGCATCCTAGGTGAGTGCTCTAACCACTGGGCTAAACGTTATAATGTGGAGAACACCTTGTACTCCAGTTGGATTTTGACTGGGGCCCAATCTGGCAGGCCTGCTCAGAGGCTGCCTACCAGATCAGGCCCTGCATGTGACTTAAGCAGATGAATGCCAATCTTCCCCTAGTTTGTGAATAGCTCTGGAGTTTAGTCAGGAAATAACAATATAGATGGAGACAGCAATGCACATGCCCAGAGGCAGAATTTAGGAGACTAGGAAACTTTTACCTTGAAAATTTAGGTGCAGAATGAGTTTAGGCACCTACCAGGTTGGTGGGGGCTTTATTGATCACAGCGAACACAAAACTGGCATGCAGGCATTTAAGTGCCTTTGTGGATCTGGACTCTTGCCTCTCTGGGCTGGGTTTGGGGTCTGCCACCTCCCTAGCAGAATGGCTTTTCATCTCCAAGTGCTGATGGAAGGACGATATGCCCAGGCCTCATGCCAGCCAGCTTGTCAAATGCCAGGCCCCAGCGTCCCATGCAGTTCCTGAGTACATGGAAAGCCCTCTGCAAGGTCTCAGGAGGAAGGGATGATGTGCTAGAAGCAGCTCAGTGCTTACCCAGCTCCATGCACAGATAAGGGGGGAACAATTTGAGCCCAAAATACCATAATTTTGTCCCAGCTCTGCTGAGGTGAGCTCCCATTCTTAAAGGAATACATCTCATTACAGCCAGCAGCAAATATTTAGCTTGCGAGAACAGCCCTATGGGAGGATACTGTAATTTGAAATATCTGTTTCTACCTTAACAGGTCTGAAAATCCCCCTCTCCAGTAATCAAAATGCCTGGGATAGAAATGATACAACATTTTGTTTCCTCTTTGCTGACACAATTAAACTCAACTTACATTTTCCTACATCAGTTTGGAAGCAGAACTCCTCATTGAAATCAGTGGGGAGTCTGGTTTCAGAATCCATGGTAGGAGAGGGCCTACGTTCAGCCCCAGTCCCAGCCCCATGTGAGTCACCTATTACTTTAGGCTGAAAATGCTAGAGACCTGTGGAAAGTTGAATCCCATCCATGGATAGCTAATGCATTCCTTTTCCCGACTCAGATATCTCACTGATAAAGGCTCCCAGCTGCTCTTAACTACCTCCCTTACAAAAGCGGCAAAGATCCAGACTAACACTGCTACCCCTCTGATCCCTTACAAAAGTAACACCGCTCAGTACACCTACCTCTTTAATAGTTTTTAGACACTCTTCAGCCGCACAAGAAAATCCATTCATCAATTATAGATCAATTAAGGAAGAGAAATCTGCAGCTCATTTGATTGCCCTGTTGTCCCTGCAACTCACAGACGCAGCAGCCGCAAAACTTTGCAGACTGTCAGGCCTGTTGTTTATTTTATTAGCCAGCGCGGCTCATTCCTTCCTTTCAGGAAAGGCACTCTGCAGCATTAGCTAGTCCGCAAAGCGGGGGGTGGGTTGTACTCAAAACAAGCACCAGGGCCGAGCCAGTAAGATGCTGCAGTTTCGTAAAACCAGACAAAGCGAAAACAAACACAAAAAGAAAAACATGGCGGGTCACATGCAACTCCAGTCTCAAGCAACATACTGCCCTGACTGACGAGTGTCTTTTAACAGGTGATATTCCCCAAGCACCAACTCTGCCGTATTGTTTATATTGTGAATCTGCGGCTCTCTCATCACGCACAGATTTTCATTTTAACAGGTTGTTTTAACAGGTAAAATGGTGGGAAACGTTTACTTTGGAAAGATGGAATTGTCTGGATAAGAAGGGTCAAAACGGGGATAGAAATGTAGAAGCACTGGTAAGGACTTCTAGAAGTATATTTTTATTGTCTCTCCGGGTTATAGACCTTGCATTATGCTAATTACTCTTACAAATACCAATACCTAGTACACAGCAACGAGGATTTAGTGAATAATGCACACTGCCTCTTCTAAGACAAACCTGGAAAACTTGGCGATATCTCTCTCCTTCTATATTAGGTTAATCGCCGAGATATATTACACAGTACATAGGATTTCTGTATCTTAATGAGTAGCAGGACAACTGGATTTATTTATTTATTTTATTTGGTGTTGAGTGTTCCGAGGTGACTAAATTTGCCTTGTTGAGCCTTGTAAAATCCTGACTTAATCATGTAAACTTCTGTGTAAGCAAAATAGACGAAACTTCAAAGGGTCAAAAAGCCTTTAGGGATTTGTGCTGAGACGCCAGCAATAGATCCTAATCTGCCTTCAGAATTCTGGCTATATTTGTCCAAGGAGCTGGTACCAGCAAACTTTCTAAGGTAGAGATCGTGGGTTGATTCAGCCTTTATCCCCTTAGAGAGTATTGGCTTTGTGAGGCTCTACGCAGCGCTTCAACGCCAAGGGATCTATGCTTGCCCAAAACCCTCTAAAAATGAAGTACAGGAGTAATTTGAGATAATGACTTTGTAACAGGCTTGGGCAGACCTTGGACAGAAGAAGTGAGAGATGTTATCACCCCAGCATTCCTCTTAAAATGCAGGTTTTTTTCCCCCCTGCTTATTCCCAGTTAGTCAAAGCTGCATTAACATTCCATCCAGGGCTGCTAAACAGAATCTTAATTAGTTCTGATACTCTTGTGCAAGGGGTTTATTCATTGCACTCTTAACTAATGGTTGCTGTCAGGGTAGGGTTTTTTTTTCCCTCTTTGGGGATATCGTGTTCTGCTGCAAAGCATGACAGAAATGTAATGTGCATGCAAAAAAAGCTTGCAGATCTCAAATCTTAGGGCTGAGGCTGACTCCAGCCCTGTCTAATGGTGAGACAATGTTAGGACTAATGAGAATAACTTCCACAACAGATATTGCCCTGCCTGTTATTTATCTTAAAATTTAATGGTGCGCTTTCTTTTTTCCTTGTCAGAAAACACTACGAACTTGCTAGTGTTTTAAAACGGTTCACACAACTTTCACTAAATTTGCATCTCTGTATTTTTATTGGTCGCCCATAACGTGGTATGAAGAGAGATCCATACGTGATGAAACATTAGCAAGTTACTCAACAGCGATTTGCTCTTGCAGGACCTTTCTCTTTTCATTATATGTCACTTACACCCACATTTTACAGATCTTTTCCCCCGAGTATCCTTTCTATTTATACTACGATTCTATATCCATAACGGCGAACATTTGGACTGTTTATGATATTAACAGTGAAATTTACGTGATCTGAGCAGATAAGTATTATATGTAGTCACACACATAATTTGATGTAAACATCCCTCAAAGTTATTTGTAGTTCGCGCCTGAGTCGTGACAATAAACATCATAGGCACTCGGCACTAAAAAGAGAGAAATATAATAGGGACTACTCGCATTTGACGTTAAAGTAAAGTGACTGTTTCATTTATCAGCAACGGCCAATAATAGTTATTTGCCTATAAATCTACGTTTTGCTACACTTATTTCGGAAACAGATTTATAAGACTATAAATTACTGTTTATTTCATTCTGGAAAAAACAGATTTGCTTTCTGGAAATATGAGGCCCATGTCACTTAGCATGTTCACGTCTTGCTCTCCAATGGTAACGGCTCAGTCCAGTGAACTTGCGTAACATTGATTACTCACAAAGAGTTCAGGATAACTATCGTGTAGCTAAACTAATTGAGACAATCATGCTAAGTTATAGTCAGTCTAAAAGGTACCATTGATGTGGTAATGCCTATTGAAAATCAGACATGCGACTCACTACCATTTAATTGCTCTTTAAACCTGTTATTACAATGTTAACTGGCTTACGTATATATTGCTGCCTTTATTGCCTTGATGTGACAAATTAAAACATACACTCTGGAAACTGCATTCATTTGTGGACAGTTACAGAAAGGGGAGCTGGGTGATATCAAAGCTGTCAAGCTGAATTAATTTGAAAACTTTCATTTTGACTGCAATCCCCATTGCATTTTTGTTGCAGTGGGGAAACACTCTAGCGGCATACCGTTTTCCATTGTACTATTTGTAATGCATTAATCTTCAACGTTAAACTAACAATGTATTACATAAAATTTAGTTCAAGGAGCGGATCTGGGCAAAATAGACTTTTAGATTTTCAAACGTTGAACAAAAGGGTTCAAAGGTTAAACGTTAAACTTGTATTATTATTATTATTTCAAGTATCAGGCCTGATGGATTTAACCAGACCTCCTGAAATCGTTGGGAGATGGCAAATCAGTGATTATGCCTGTCTTTGTCCATATTGTGCCTCCCAGCTGATTAGCAGCCTTAAAGGCTCTTCCACATTAAGATATATTACTAGAAGCAGTTTTCTGAGGAAAGTCTTAATTATCACAAAGCATTGCATGCTTCTCCGTGCTAGATTTTTTTTTTTTAAATTCGTCCCGCTCTCTTCCAAGTTTTACTCAAACTTGTGCCTTTAAGACAGTTAACGTTATTGTATAACTTCCAGATGTGATTCACTTTTCAGATGCCCCACGAGACAACCGTTGCAATGTACTTTTTTTCTCCTGCAACCTACCAAGTTCCAGAGCGGATTGCTTCCCATCTTAATCTACTAACGCTAAATTATCTTGCAGATTTTAAGGGTGGCCGAAAATCAAGCCCATTTATTTTTTCTCCCGCGAGAAGATGGCAGGGGTTAAAATGTCCTGTTTGCCCTTTCTCTTAATCAAGCAGAGAAAAGCAAGAACTGCTGGCACCTTATGGGACTCAGACCTACTGCTGCTTTGAGCAGCCCGCACCCAACCAACTTTGATTAGCCTTTTTCCAGTTGCTGTTTGTTTGGTTGTCATTTCTCCCTTTTCCTCCAGAATTGTTATTTATGCCCTGAAACGTGAACGTTGCGAGTTTTGCTATTAAATGGCGTCTTCTACATCGGGGTGCTTCTCTCCCCCGAGAGCTGGGCAGAAGGGGCTGCCAAAAGAGCAGGGGGAAACTGTCTAAATCATAATCAAATCAGCTTCGAATTCATTACACCAGAGCATTAACTAATTACCAGATCAGAGAGAAGAAAAATAAATATTCCTTTAAATAACTGAAGGTAATTATAACCCTGTTGTTGACATTAACGATTAATAATTGATCAGAAGTTAGATACAATAAATTGCCAATTTATCTCCCTATAAAAATGCACATACTTATTTTTCTGTACGTTTAATACAGAGCCCAGTTACCGTATTCGCATAGCTGCTGCACAGGGAGCGAGACATACCATTCGCATTTAGCCATTTGTTTATTTTATTTTTTTTTAAGCACACACAATTAATTTACTCAAGCACTTTATTTAGCAAAGTGATTTGACAATGCCGCCTATTGTAGTACGGTTGTGAGGAACTAAGGTTCAGGTGAGCTTCTCTCTCCTATTAAGGCTACTTATATTTCCCAGATTACAGCCATTAAAAGTAAACTCCCGTTTCGGAAGCAAATGTCTTTTGCTTAAATCGGGACAGTCAAGTCCCTACATTTCATGGCTTTTATTTTTCTCGGAAAATAGAGTAGACCTTGCCCTGACTGGTACAAAACAGTGAAATTCGCCTCTGATTTATTCGGTGGGGGGGCGGAATTGTTCCAGATTGCAGGAGTCCAGCTGTCACCTCCGCCAGACTGTTTACAGGTAAAACGCTCCCTTAAAAGGATACATCCTGTCATAAGAACGCTCGCTGTAATAATTGTTTATGGCCAAAATATAAACTCGCTGTTAGAAATTCACCGTTTTGTTGCCGTGTTTATTTAGAGTAGGTGTCAAAGGGGCAAAACAATATTCACAATTCAGAATAATTAAGTTGTCTTATTTATCTAGTATTCCCAAATCGGAATGCATAAATGCATCTGAAAATACATCCGGGACTCCTTTTTTCCCCCTTTACTTTTTGCTTTGTTTTATCTTCTTTATAACCCAGTAACGTACCTGAATTTCCATCTGCCGGGTTAAAGAGAAAGGCATGAATTTTACAGCACTTCATTTTTTTTATCCTACAAGAAAAAGGATGTTTTTCGTTAACTCAATAAGCAGAAGATTGTGCTTGAATTAGGGAAATATTTTAATGCATAACATTATCAAACGATATATCTGTAAATTAATCCTTTTTTGCAAACGTTAATACGCGATAAAAATCTTCGACTTAATCGAATTTCTGCTGCGGTTTATTAACAGGGCTAGGTGGAGGTTTAACTAATTTTAAAGTGAGATGTAAACAGTGACGGGAGAAGAAATTTCCAAAGCGGGATGGTTTGGGTTTTTTCGTTCTAGCTGGCTAGGAATGCCTGTAATTAACGGCTGTCTCCTCTGCCGGGTCTGGGGCCCGGTTTCTCATTCCTTATGTACCCTAAACTCTCGAGCCCGTCACTGGCAGTCTGGGAGGTGGGACGCGCAGGAAGTTCAAGATGCGCCCCTCTAAGGACAGAGGCAGGGACAGGCTTTACTGTGTGATGGCTTGTTGGATGCCCCTGATGGGCTCGGTTGTGTCTGGTAGCAGGGAGTTACAGAGCACACCCTGCTCTTTGTTTCTTTGCCGAAGATTTTTTTTTTTAAATCGCGATCTCCTCAAAGAGTGTGTGTATGTGTGTATAAGCCCCCGATCCCCTTATTTTTTCCTCTACCAGAGCTCTTCTCTTATTAGGTCTGCATGGTTTACATGCAGAGTCAATGGAAACCGAAACGCTGGTGTCTATAACAATGTACGTTAACTCTTTCTTTAAACTCCTTATCTTCCTCAAACCGTGAACTTGTATTCAGGAGCAGCTCACATCCTTTCCTTTCTGTTTATGGCCTGTGCCGTGTCTCTCCGTCTCCCTCCCCCTCCCCCAGCCTCAATCAAACAAAGGTGGGTGAAGTTCTTTTCAACTTTCAAAGGCAGTTGGTGAGCAGCTTTGCTGAAACAATAACTCTTTTACTGAGAACAAATGGTGACATTTGAAGGGAGCAAGGAAAGGCAGTCCAAAGTGGAACGCGCCTCTGTTCCTATTTGACAACAGCACCAGTCCCTCGGGGATCCCACCTGAGATTAAAGCTTGAATTTCGGTAAATCAACTCTAATGAAACCTCTAGCCCTGGAGAAGGGAGGGTTTGTTCTAGCAGTTCCGAAACAAGCACTTACAAAGATGGGGGGGGGGAGGGGAATTTGGAGTAAATAAAGGGATGGGCGTGAGATATTAATCCCAACGGGCTGATTAGCGTCAATATGAAACAAACTGTACACAAAGTACTCTTTTATTGTCCAAGTGTCTTTCTTTCCTTCCTGAAGTAATCACACTGTTTGTGCCAAAAGCCTAACAGAGACACGCTTTCGTCCCGCTTTTAATTTTAATTATTAAACACTAACTGAGATTGGCAATGGAATTCTTGTCCATTCATTTTCTATTAAAAATACATTTGTTTGCCAGATCTTTTGGGTAGTGTCCATCTTGATCCGTGAGCACTCATGAATTTCTCAAAGAGGATGATAGAAACCCATTGGGTTTTACATACATAGTGAATATTTAAAAGCGAGTTCCCCAAGTCTTTCTACTTCCCTTTCCAGAAAGAAATCCAGGTCTAAATACTAGCAAGGGTGGGTAAATTATGGAAATCTTTTATAATTCTTTGGGCGTATAAACATCAAAGGAATGTCGTTAGCCTTTTCTAATCTCTGCCACAGCGTTTGGTTTTTACCAATTGCAATGTATACGTTGTGTCCCCTGGAGGACCTGGGACATAAAAAGTGAGTGGTGGGGGGGGAGGGTGAGGTGGAAAGGAAAGAGTATTAACTTAGAGATGGGGAAAAGAGGCTTTAGTGCAAATGCCTCAACAGAAAATAAAAAAGTTCATCTTCATAACGTTTCCATTTTGCACAATAAAAACAGGTTTGAGATGGATGCAAACATTTGAACACAATCAATATTCCACATTTGTCTAAAGGCAAAGCATTCTCTGAAGGATTTGTCGACTTTTTGTCAATTGTACTAGGTATTATATGCAGACACAGAGTTGCATTTTACTTATAGGCTAAAACGTTGCTTCATGTCACCCTGCAATATCTGAAGTAGGCCTGCACCGCAAAGATCTTTAGTGTACCTATCTATGGACAGCCTACAGTTTCCCAGAACTGTAATACTAATTTCTGCCTTCTCTGACATATTTTTCTTAATCAGCTTGACATCTTTGTAAGTTACCAATACAAGGTGTTTTTTTGTTTGTTTGTTTGTTTTTTGTTGTTTTTTTTTTTTTAAAGTCCCTTTCCCTACTTAGTACCATCAGGATGTATTTTCTGACTCCAGTCTAGAATAGCTCTTTATCCAGTTAACATTCCCTGGGCTGCTGACTGAAGTATCTAAGATCACTTTCAAATGCCCTTTCTAACAAGACCTGAGCAAGAGGCCACTAATTTTCACTGAACAAAAAGCCACTGGAGAGAGCTCCGTTTGTCAATATCAACTGGTCCAGCAATTTTCCATCCTCAGACACATCGGCCTATCTGAGCTGGCAGATGTTTAGACAAGATTTTATAAATTGTTCAATATCAGACCATAATGAACCCCAACTGACCATTCCAAAGCAGCTAAAAGCATCCAGGATCTCCCCTGCTGGGATCTAATAATGCTCTCATGCTGGAACATTATTAATCATGGAATAAAATAGATGAGCCTCTTGAAAAATAAGTGTATGATTGATTAAAGGGCAATCTAAGAAGCTATTATTCTTGTTTTATAACCGTAAATTATATTCACTCAATTTATCTTTTGGGGGAAATAAATGATTGTTCGTTTCTTTTCTGAAATTATATTATATGGGGATTCTCATTATTTTACTGAAAATTAAAATGATGGGGTATCTGTTCTTCTGAGTCTAATCAAGGTGGATCTCTAACAGGACTACCAAATTATAGATTTAATTCATGCAATTTAGAAGAGGAAAAAACATAAAAAATAGCGTCTGGAGTATTTTGTTTTCTTGTATTTTCAGCACTTCTGGACATAACTTAGAATTAAAATAAATGATTGCTTGAGCTATAGCAAAGTAGGGTAAGTTATGAAGATTTTTTATTTATGGAAAAGGAAAATAGCATTGGAAAGTGCTAGTACTAAAAATAACTGCATCTCTGCTAGCTTGTAAAAAATGTACATGTGCATGCAGGTGTACCTTTATATCTATCTATAGCGATATATCTATACAGAACAATTCTGAGCTTTAATTAAACAAAGCATGTATTTGCAGTTTGTTTAATTGGTTTAGGCTTTTTACATTCTAAAAAATTATGAAGTGAAATTACAACTACTATCAATTTTATGATTTTTCTAAATAATTTAGTATTTTAGGGGAAAATGAACCAAAAACACCATATTGTTGCAGACTAGTCTGTTTGTTTTTATTTACAATTAAAGATATAAATTAGTAAAGAAATCTTGTTAAACAACCAAAGATTGTATAACCATTAATGTTTCAAATAAAAACCAGGCAAAATTTATTTACAAAAGTTCCAATTTCATTGCAATACAACTTGCATAAATTACTAGAAGCTTTTATATCATTACAAAAATAAATATCAAATTTGTTTCCACTTTGTAAGTACTCAAGTTCTCCAATCACATCTTTGTTATCTCTACTGTATACATCTTTTACAAATAAATTTTACAATAAAACCTATCACACCTATCGAATATATACCGTGGCAATGAAGTGATCAATTCAAGATATCCTGAGAAAAACAGATCTGTTTTCAAAAGTAACACATACATTGGGGAAACTATACTATACCAGCAAACTCACATACGTCCAACAAAATTCTGGTTTAATAATTAGAGTCTGTAGATTTAATAGTGCTCTGTGGTCTTCCTTTATACAGTGGCACAAGATGTGATCCGGATTTAGAGATTTGTTCTATATATTAGCTCGGGGAGAGATGATGGCTTGCTGACTTTTTTCAAAGCAATTGTGACACCTACCTGTGGACCAAGGAAAAAACCAGATCATCCAAAATCCTTCAGTTACACACTAACACCATTAAACTGGGGGGGAAAGGGGAGGGGTCCTAAAATGCTTACTCTTTTATTTTCTTCTCATGAAAATATTAGTTTTAAAAGATCTATAGGATTTTGGTTAGTCTTAAACATAAACGGTTGTAAGGATGCCATTGTTACCAGACATCAAACAATTCAGAGATACCATAACCTCCTAGAAATGCATGCTGAAATCTTATAATTGTGCTTTTTAATTTTAAATATTTACAATGTACAATTCTAATAATATCCTAACACAAGCACCTTACCTTATAACAATTATTAGAAAATTAATTTAAAAAGAGATCTCAAGATATCTCTATAAAATGTAAGTATTCCTTTATTTTTGTTTTACATAAGGTAAAAGAAAACCTTAGGTCATATCAAGGAGTTGGGAACCCTCTAAACTAACTTACAAAAGAGTATAAAGCAGAGAAGAAAAGCTGTAATAAGGGATTTTAAAAAGACCAGAAAAGAGCATATTACTTTGTAATCAGACTCTTATGTAATGAAGCAGGAAATTAACGTTAAGCAAGTTTACAGCTGTGCAATATGTCTTGGACCTGATGCCAAATGATCAGTGTAATAGAAAATGTTCTCACTTACTTGCATTGCTGTGTGATTGCACTTCTATAGGTATGGTTGTACTCCTACTGTGCAGACGTCAGTGGGATCTGTCAAAATATAACCGTCAGTTAGTCACAGGACACAGCCAGCTAACTAGATTATACAGTATGTGAATGTCCCAAAATTCACTTGCAGAAAATTCATATCTAAATCATTTAGAACGTCTACATTAATATTTTATAATTGACTACAGTTTGGATAATGGTGGTATCAGGCTTATTTTTTTTCCTTTTTAAAATCAGACAATTATATTAATTTGTTATACTAATTTTAAAACTGTATGGGAAAAATAGAGGTTTTATGATAGACATAATTTGGTAATTTGGATCATTTTATTTTCTTTATCTTAAATCGAATAAAACTATATTTAACTCCTTAAAATTAAAAAAAAAAGTTAGTGTCCTGTTTTACTAAACACAATGCACAAAAGGTAAAGATAGCAGCGTTTTTAAATTATATATATTAAAGGGTTTATTTTAAACCCTTTTAAAGCTACATATTTAGCCCACTAGATTTTTTTAACTCCTCTGTTATTTCTTTTTTCTATTCCTTACATACAAAAAAAGGGGGAATATATTTTTAAATTCCCAAAATATATTGTTGTCTAGCTCCAGCTCCTTTTTCTTAAGTATTGTCGGTTTGTTTGTCTGCTGGCCGTAGTGGTGTTTGTCCAAATAAGCATTCTTTATCTACAGTGTGTATAGAAGTCATGTTGCCTTTGGGAAGAAAAGAAGCAATCAGTCACCTACCTTTCTTAGACTCATAACTAGAGGGCCTGTAATGTTGTTCTAGCTGGTTAGTGATCGTTTTCAAAGAGTCACTGCTCTGTTTGTGAACAGAGCTTGTATTTAGTACAGTCTGACTTAGTCCCTCGTTCGAAGCCATTGCTGCGGAGTTATATCTCAGGATCCCCTGGCTCTGGAGTGCGTTAAAGTTCCCATAGTTTGTATAATTGGTATAAAAAGGAGAAGTGTAATAAATGTGCCTTCCTAAGAGAGAAGAGGGAGAGTAGGCAGAGCTGTGAGAAGTAGAAGAGGGGGTTACTGAAGATAAAGCCGGTGGCTGACAGCTTTGGCCCAGGTTCTGATTTTTAAGGTCCGAGGTGGCTATTTCAGCTAGAGACCAGAGCTTGGGCTTAATGGCCTGTATCTCGGAACTGGGGGAAATCCTGTTGTCCAAAGTAGTCTTATTGGAGTTCCTTGAAGCGTCCTCGTGGGGGTGATTAAGGAGGGGGGCTTCCACTCCGGTGAGGGGGGAGGAAGTGACAGGCTTAGCGGGAAGGTCTCTCTCTGCTTCATCATCTTCATCCTCGTCGTCCTCGATGTCCTCGTATTTGTCCTTGCACTCTGATCCGGACTCGCAGAGCGTGTCCCCTACTCGGCAGGGCAACTTCTCCCCGTCAGACTCCGCGGAGCAGGAGTGATCAGTGAGCGAGTCAACCTGCAAGCTGATCCCTGCAAAGGCAGCAGCCGAACAAACAAGGGTACAGTCAGTTATATAGACTAAAGAGAGCAGGAGAGAAGCAACCACAACCACTGATAGGAAAGCGACGCTTGTAATCAAATCCTTTTATGTATAATTATACTTGTAGGAACACTCCCACCGGCTATCACTACGGCTGCATGAAAGCAGCTTCCTGTGTGCGCCCGTACAAAAGCACGACAGGCATTATTAACGCAAATGCTCCGGCTAGCTGTTTTAGGGGAATGGCTCATTGCAGAATTAGGTCAATGTAAACGGTCTTTGCTATCGTTATTAATCAGTTAAAGGTGAAGATAAGCTATTGAGGGTAAACGGCATAGAGGGGATTGGACATGAGTTTTAAATATATCCCGCAGCATCCCGGTTACAATATGGGAAGTAAAAGTGCATTTAAATAAATTCTGGCACTTGCACATGTATCCCTTTGGGACCTTTCTATCTAGTTATAGTACAATCGTGTTGTGCCTAACCTTCGTCCTCTGCTGAAGTTTCATTGCTTTCCTGCACCTTGTCTGAACTTTCCTCCTTACTTCTTGCTCCATCCCCTTCGTCTTCATCTTCATCTTCGCTTTTGTTCCGGGGAGCCCAAGTCATTTTGTTCTCCTTCTTGAGCCTCCTCCTGGCGTTGGCGAACCAGGTG
Source organism: Eretmochelys imbricata (assembly GCF_965152235.1). NCBI lineage: Eukaryota > Metazoa > Chordata > Testudines > Cheloniidae > Eretmochelys > Eretmochelys imbricata. The sequence continues at coordinate 150,190,867 of NC_135573.1, forward strand.
GAGACCTGGGTGAGGGTCATCTTTGTGATGATGGCCAGCATGATCTTCTCGCCCTTGGTGGGGTAAGGGTTCTTCCTGTGCTCATTCAGCCAGGCCTTCAGGGTGGCTGTGGCATCTCGGGTGGCGTTTTTCCTGTAAGCGGGATCATTCAGCTGGTAAGGGTAAGCAGGACTGCCATAGGGATGGTAACTGATGGCCCCGGTCATCCCAGTCGTATGAGCATCGTAAGGAGAGCCCTGGAAAGGGCAAAACAGTGGGTTGGCAATTTGTTATTGCTGATAGTCATTAGTAAGTTGTCAAGAAAAGATCAGTGATTATATCTGCATTGTCTTGGATTGGTGTCTCACATTCCTATTCTAATAGCAAACAAGGGTACCCAAAGGCCTTTAAGATCTTGTTTACCTCCTCCCCCTCCCAAACCGCACACACTTTAATCGCTGATCTTTTAATCTTCAGTTAATTTTAGTTCCTTGTAATTGAATATTTCCCAAAATTATTTCTGAGTCACGCAGACATTTTAAAAAGGGCCTTACAGGTAGTACCTTACTATCTACGTTTCTCTCAAAGGTTCAAAAGATGTTTCCTTTTTGCTATAGAAAATACAACAGAGCCACCGCTTAGCAATTCACTGCACTAATGCATTGCAAATTCAACTCGCAAATCAGAAGATATGCACCGTTTCGAATTGTTTAAATGAGATGTAATTAGCATTTTAATTCGCCCTTTAACGTTTGCATTGCGCTTATTTAAGTCTGCGTAATGGAAGAAAAGTTGAAGATATTACTAAGGAAGTTGATAACTTTAAGGACGTTTAAAAATCCCAGAGAAGGGAGAGTTACGGCCCCAAAATCACCTAATGTTCTTAATACTTGACAAACACACTTTGCAACTTCCAGCCACTTGTCTACTGGCTCCTCGACAGGAAAGTCAGGAGGGGCAGATCTTTCACATTGCATTGAACTGAGACTGCACGACATTTCTGCTGAAGTATTTTACACCCAGAAAACATTTGGTTTTCCGTCGGTTTATATAACTAACCTTTCTGGCACCCCTTCCTGGAACCAATCGTAACCAATCTGGAGTTTCCGACCTTAAATTCCTGATGTGTGTCTATATAACTGTAACTATATAACTGTATATATATATACACACAGAGAGACACACGCAATTTCAAATGTTCCTTTTAAGTAATGACAACAAAGTGAAAGCTGAAGCTGCGGCCACCACAACCATCTTGGGTACGAGCGAAGCTCACAGATCGCAAACAGATGCTTCTTTTCATTCCTAAAATCCAGTTAAACCATTAGCACAAAACGCATTGAAAGTAACTGAAACCGCACCGGGCTCACTTCCCGGAGCTCCACTAATCGTTGGCTTGGAAAAGCAAGAAAAAAGAAATCCTCCCCTCTCCTCCCGCAGCACAAAACGCAGCCACCAAACTGCTTCAGACAATGCGGATTCTTTACTAACGGACACGCGAGCGAGGGCAGGCTCAGTTTTATGTTTGCAAGCCCCGAGAGCCGCCAGGGTCCGGTCCGAGGTAGTGCCAGGGCCCCTGTCCTCTTCTCCCTTTGCCCCGCTTGGACACCTCGGGTCTGCACTCTGAGCGTGGTGTTGGGAAAACATACGCTGGCGGCTGAGTTTGTGCTCAGCGCGTGGCTGTGCAGCCCGGGCTCTGTTACTGATGGTGCGTGTGTAGGAGATAGGGGCAGAGGAGGATGAGGATGAGGATGCTAATGAAGAAGGAGAGGATTTTTCTCGGTAGTTACCATGTAGGAGGGGAATCCCGTGGCGGGGTCTGTGGAGTACTGGAGCGGGCTGGTGAAGCCTGTGGCCGCCGCCTGGGCTGTGAAAGCTGCCGATCCCGGGTAAGGGCTGAACGCCGAGCCTGACGAAGACCTGGCCAGCTCCTCGCTCCTGGGGGCTGCCAGAGCCGACGCCCCGTACGTCGGGCAGGAGTACAGAGCCAGCGAGCCGGGGGGCTGGTAGAGGTAACCCTGAGGATAGGACATGGCTTGCACGGGCGTGCACAGGAGCAGGGAGGGGGCGAGGGTGACCGGCCCTGGCGCTTCTGCTGCTCCTTCTGCGGCTTTCGTGTTCCCGCTCCCTCTCCCCGGCTGGCTCTGGGCAGCTGTGCAGAGAATGAGACGTGTCCTACTGGCCCCCCATGCACCCCGGCCAGCACCACAACGGCGGATCCGCTCAGGAGGAGAAGGGCATGGGGAGAGGGGAGAAGTAGCTGGGTAACGACAAGGGGGAGAGAGGAAGCAAGCCAGGGAGAGAGGGAGGGAGAGCCCGGCTCAGGAAAGTGGCTGCTGCATATGGAGTTCTGCCCGCCAGCCCGCTCCCCCAGCGCCGGCCAGCCTGTATTTTGGGGGAAGTATAGAGTCTGGAGTGAAGAGTTGAGGGAAGGAGCACTCGAGTTTCTGAGAGACATTGGAAAGCAGAGCTGTCCGTCACAGAGGCTCATCTGCATATTCCGTCGGGCCCGCCCCTTCTCCTTCTCCATCTCCCCCCGCAGACGGAGGGAGGGAAGCAGGCTGTTGTAATGGGTTACAAGCCACCCTCTCTGTCTGACAGCGAGCACACTGCTGAAGCCAAAGGATGATACCGCTGATCAGTTTCTCCCGGCTCAGAGCCACAAACACGCTTGCACACACTCCATTGCAATAGGTACCTATGCACACACTTTCTATCTGCTATATTATCACAGACTTGCGCACAGGGCTTGTTAGTATATCGTGGGAAAGCACAAGTATTGCCCTGTGTATGGTGAAAAGGCGGGAAGTACACACATGAATAGACTGAGAACGCTATATGATTGTCAGTGTATGACAACAATAGCTTTCTACTTTGATAACAGTTTTTTTCACAAGCAGCCAAGCTACCTTAAATGTTCACATTAAATCCTCCGAGGAAGAATCTTTCAGCTTCCATTCTACTTGCTCTGGTGTTGGCTGCCTGGGGGAGAGCCCCAGGTGACCCTATGCAGGGGTACAACCCTTCTCTTTGCAGTTCGGAGAGGAAGCCTATCAGAACAAACATTCAGGGTATAATTAACTTAACAAATAATATAATTTCTGCCCACCACAAACATTAGCAGTTCTACAATATACCAGAAAGGAGAGGATCAGGTGAAGGCATTGGTCTATATTTTCTCAGGCTGACTGGTCTTGAGAGACTTTTGAGAAGTCTGTGATTGACTGTACACACAAGCCTTTGGATCTGGAATTGAACTCTATTATTAGTGTACTGTGATTAAGATACAATTCGTTTCTCCTCTCCTCCTTACCTTTCTAAATCCCTGCCTTCCCATAAGAACACACCTCATCTACCAAAGGTGTATTGCACTGTACACAATCCACTTAAATATGGATTTCCCTACCAGTCTGCAGTATATCCGTTTATTACTTGCTATGTCTCTTGCTTGCATGTACTGTAGGCCCCTGTGTGTGTGTTCTCAGGTACTCACCCTTATTCAGTCGCAATCCATCAGTGAGAGTATTACTTAAAGAATACAGGATCAGGCCTTGAGGTATTAATCTAAACTGCGAAATAGTAATTGTTGAAAATAACCACATTTTAATGAAATAAATGCCACAAATAGGCAAAACACTAAAGCCTGAAATAAACTTCTACACTGGATCCTGTACACATTAAGCCATGCATTTTGTCTTCAGGACATAAGTGAATGAGCATTTGTCCTTTATTTAACCAAATATAGTAGTTTTAAAAGTGCAGTCAGCTTTAAAGTTAAATTCTTTACTAAATACCCCATATCATTACAGTAGATGGGGGAAATACATCAAACCAAAGTACGCTGGGGGAATCTATTAGAAACTGACAGGAAGAAAAGATCGCAATAACTGAAGAATTATGGGTCATGGGGGCCGCCTATCAATTAAACGTGCTGCTAATAAAATAATACACTTTGAGATGCTGTTTTAATAATCTTTCTAATACAGGCTCAGTGTGCTTTCTGGGAAACTTGCAGTATTAAAACTATATAGCCAAGTATATGGATGTGTGCATGTTTTAAGCAACCTATGTTTGTTTTTGTTTTTCTTTCCCTGTGGAACCCCCTCCATTTCCGCGCCAATTTTCCCTTCACCCCTGCATCCAGAAGAGATCTGGCCACTCCACATAGGGAATTAATTCCTGTGGCCTATAGGAGATGCAATCCTGAAAAAGGAAGGTGAGGGGGAGGAGGTTAACACCAACAGGTATTTCTTATCATTAAATCTAGACTTTCCATTTCGTGTTAAGAAAGTGATAAACAACTGGTAAACTCAATGCAGCAGATTACAGAAATGATGCTTGCTTTCCTACTTGGTGATTAATACACATGTATTAAATAACAATGGAAACTGTAAAAGCAAGTGTTTTAAATAACATGCATTCATATTTCAGTTATGTGGAATAATCGATATCAGGCGATTACGTCTGAATATTAAATTTCTGTGTTCGCAGGGCGACTTTTTAAGTATATGCATTTTTGTGCTTTACTTTAGCGCTGCAGCAGCTGGAGATTTGAACATGAACATTAATTATAACATTATAAAGTCATACATGAACCTCTCGAAGTCAAATTGCATGCATTGCAAAATATAGAACACCTCTGCATTTTTATTTTGTAAAACGAGTCTGTTCTTTCCAACAGGGGCGACGTAAGTAAGTATTTAAGCCAGCTGATTGCTTTTAATTCATCCTCTTTAATAATTAGTGGTACAATTCAGATTTGGGAATACAATGGCCGTTGTGTTGACATTATAACAGGGGATTAATGCTATTAACTGGGTGTTACAGTTATGACCTGGAAAGAGTGCTTAAACAAATACTGTGCTCCCAGGAGGAATTATGTAATTCAGTTCAGAGTATACACATACATAAAAACGCATAGGCGCATACACACACGCACATCCTGGATATATAAGTTTGTATTTAGAAAATGTAGATGTTGCCTTTGTCTGCATTTGTATTTCTTGCGTTCCTTGGTGCAAAATCTTTTTTATGATTTCACTAGGAAGACTATAAATCAATAGCACACCCACTAACAAATACAAAGAGCAACAGATTAAATTTTCAATATTTACATTGTGCATTGCAAAACATTGTCTTATATATGAAATGAATGATAATTCTGCAATAAAATATTAATGAAATATAGTATAATCATTTCAAAAGACATTCATGCTTTGGTTTGATTTGCATATTTTTGTATAGCTTCAGAAAAGTATGCTCTTACCCACTGCAAGGAGTATGCATTTACTTACAATAAACACTACTCATTTGACTTGGAATGTAGAAATCGAATTGCTATTGAGGTAATTTAAATATAATTTGTGATTAAAATCTGAAGTTTTGTGACAATATTGTTTTTGATCAGTGTACGCGGATTATATCTAATTTCACCCAAATTATGCTTTTTGATCTGAATATTTTTACCATAGATAGCTTTTAATCTATTGTGCTCCTTAACTGAAACCTATTTTTCCTGTTACTAATAAAAACCGTCTAACTTGCACTATTAAACAGTGTAACGGTACTACATGCACTTTTTATTGGCAATAACTGTAGCAAATTAAAATGCCTACACAGAGGCTTGAAGACTTACACACTACACATTTCTTTGGATAGCTATTCATTATCGCATCGTTCGCACCCCTAGATTTTAAGCAACACTCGCATTTGACTTTTTAAATGTAAAGTTTACTTCGGTTATAGTTAATGAGCAGCTAACAAAGATTAATCCTTTTCAGGTATTTTTTATTAGAGTCCTGGGAGACAGATGTTGTGGTTTGTCATTTTTTTAGATGCTTACTACGGCTTCTTACACTAAAGCCACTGGTATGAAGTTTTAAGGCGATCAAAGATGAAAACCAGGACTGTGGGAATGGTGTCCTTCTTAGTATAATGTAAACATGATCTATTTGTTCTGTGTAATAACTGACTGTGAGTGTTTATGCATAGGCTTGTGTGTTTGGTGGGTATTTACGTAGGGCCCAATCCTTTAGTCTTTACTCAGGTGAAACTCCCATCGGCGTGAAGGAGAGATTTGCTTGACTAAGGACTGCGCGATCTGGCCAAAATATATTAACACACAAGCCACACAGATAATAGCATATATGTTACTTACTCAACCGTCATAATACTGGTCACAGTAACTTTTAAATTGGACTAAATGGAATCTAGTGGGGGTTTGGGATGCGTCATAATGCCTGTCAGAAACGGCTTCCTGTGACATAACAATACAATGGATCGGGAATGGTTCTCCTTTCTTTTATTAAACGGGGGGACGCTATCCTCTCCCTCAGATAAAGTGAAAGAATTGACTGTTGAGTGTTTAAAATACCAACGACACACACATAGGATGTTGTTCAGTTTGCTAGTAAAACAAGCAGTGTTTGCGACCCTGTTCTGAATAAGACGCGTTACGAGAACAATGCAGATAATGGAAAGAGATAGGCTGAGGTGAAGGAGCCACTTTGCTGGATCTGCTTTTAGGACTGAAAGGAAGACCTGAGAAAAGAGAGGACGGGAGGAGAGAAAAATAAGGAACTTTTTGCCATCTCCAGGATAAAATCTTTAGTTCAGGCTGAGTATGGGAGGGGGCGCTGTGGCAATGGATTATCCTCAGTGCTCCGAAACTCTCACAGCATAATTGTTTATGTAAGGTTCTTCTTCCCTTGGGTTTCTTTTAATATTTTAGTCATTACTTTTATTAAAAATATTATCAAACTGTCGCCCCATGCTACAAACATTAAAAGGAGGAGTATTTGAGTGAGTTAGATTCTCGCCACTTCTTGTCAAAGCTTTACTTGTCTTCTTCCTTTCTTTTCAGTTCGGTAAGAATGGATATAATAATTAGAATTTTTCAATATACACTAAAAGAATAACATGTTCACTTAGTTTTATATCTGGGATAAGTGCTGTGAATTTGACCGACTTTCTGAAAAATATTTTTATTTACAGAAAGGAAAAACAATATATATATGTATATGTATGTATATAATATACAGTGCTGTATTTCCGTGAGTGGTCTTGTAATTTTAAAAGCCAAATGAAAATTTTTGTTCTTATAAAAACTCATATTTGTTTATTTAGAATGAGAAAGGATTTTTCTTTTCCATTTTTGGACTTTATTTGTTGTGCGTTGTTCTATAAGTAACGCAGCTCTTTAAAAAGCAGCAGCGATATTTAGAAAATTGAAACAGCTTCACTTAACCTCCCACAATTTTATTAAATGTCTTAGCCATTTTCTGCCTAGTGCAAAATACGCAGTTTTCTGCGTAAGGGGGCGTAAGGTAAAAGAGATGCACTCAAAACGCTTCATTGAGCCTCGTGTTTTCGCCTGGAAGCAAGGCAACATTGTTTAGAGAGAGAGAACAAGTGTTCAAGCCACAAGTAGGCTATTTCCTTTTCATTTAAAAAGTAAATCAATTCAATATGTTTTACCAAGTGCTTTTTTGACTCAGTAAATTTCCAAAGAATATCTTCAGTGGAGATGCAGCCAGCGTATCACTAATTTTCGCCATATCCCGATTTTTCTCCTGGTACCATGCATATGTTTATCCACCAGGTACCTCATAAAGAATGACAGCACACTTGCTTTATTGTAAGCAAATATAATACCTGTTTTTCTCCGGCATTTGCAGAAGACTGCCGCGTGTATTCATGTGCTTAAGGTGCATTGCAGTTCTTGAGTTATATATAAAAAAAAAAAACTGCACCAGATGAACTGCCTCCCGCAGTGTCTTGTCTTGGAAATATCTTGGAAGTGTCTGCAATTGATTTATTTGTGGAAAAGTTAAAAAAAAAAAAACTTCCATGTAATAACTGCCATATTAAACATGACAGGTAAGGAAGGTGCCGTCTTTCTTTAGGGAAAGTTCGGGTTTGCAGTTGTTGCAGGGGAAGTTAGTCTGTATAAGAGTAAGCCCTTTACCCCCGCGTGTGACCACTACTCTGCAGCTGAAGGAAGAGTCTTTCTCCCATCCCCCCCTCCCCACAGCCTCTGGAGCCAGTCAGTCATCCTTGCCTCTGGAGTTTGTACTCAGCCAACATTTATTGAAAAGATCGGTTCAGAGTTAGTGTGAGATCTAATCCCTTCAGCGCCTGGTAAACTTTTAAAGGACAGAGTAAAGGAAAAGTGGACACTTTAATTGAAATGGACAGAGCTGTTATATGTTAGGACTCATAGCGAATTCTTTTATCACAGGAGTTGACAATGACTACAGTATTAATTACACTTAACTGGTCAGGTGTTTTCGGGAAATATTTCTAGGTAGACCTCTTGGAATGCTTTAGATAATGTGTTTGCATAGAAACACAGTTCCTCTAACATTTCTTTCCCGGAGTTATGCAGGGCATGTGGAAAGAGACGAAATTCGTGTCATATTAAAAGTGTGTAAATCCCCTTCCGCTTTTTCCTGTAATTTCCATCATCTGTTTTATCACGGCTTTTAACACTAGAGAGCACCTGTTCACCTGGGTTGTGCATTTGTCTCTTTAATTCATATATGGAATATATGTCCGTATGCGCATGTATACCCATATATCTAACAACATACATTCCCCGACAAAAAAACTATGTTAAATGCAGTTACAGCTTTAGAGTATATATCGGTAATGTATGGGTAAAAATACATAAATAAAATTACAGGGAGGTTGTACTTATTCCAGAAACAAGCATTATAACCCCCCAAAATGTACATCCCTGAGTGATGCCATGAGGGTAATGGAAAAAATAAACTATCTATAAAAATCAGTTTAATGAAATCTGAGTGCATAAAAACTAAAATGGCTTAATAATGATGGTATGATTATGTAATAATGTGTCACTAAAGGGCAGAGTTAAGGTTGTTTTGGTGGCTTAACAGTTCTTTCCCCATAACTTAATATATTTCAATTTCTTTTAAGTTTAACTTTAACTTTTAATTTCTTGGGTTTGTAATTCTTGGTATTGGGATAATTACAACAGTTTTGGGTTTTATTTATTTATTTATTTATTTGCTTTCAGGTTACTGATATATACTCTCAGACTTAATTTTTGTTTTGTTTAGTGATTTAATTGTATTTTTTAATTAAAATTTTCATGCATAAACACATGAAAAAAGAAACCCTATGAAAATGTTTCCCTGTGGCAGATCTAATGAGTTGGAGATATGTAGTATCAACTGTAAGTCATTAAAAAATAAACAAACAAACAAACAAAAAGAGATTTAACTTTCAAGGCCACGTTTATTGGTGTGCTCTGGCTGCTTCACCCTGTTCTGGAACAAGACAAAATAGCCAGAGCAGACTGGCCAGTGAGGCCAAGTTTACAGCTGCTTTGCATCACTGGAGCAATGCAAAGATGTCAGAGCATATTGGTGAATCTGGCCCTTAATTTGTCAGCATATAGCCACAGAATTGTTAAAACAGTGGCAGTTGGAGCAAATACAGTGGCAGCTGGCAGCCAAATAACCTACCAATGTGAAATCTAGACATATATGCAGTCCCCCTCATGCCAATGATTCATTTCAGCCAACAGAATTGCAGTATGCAAATCAGCTGAAGAGAAGGGTGTTGATTGACTGAGCTCCCTCTGATGTCAAAATGGTTCCACTTAAGAATGAACTGAACTACTGATCTGGTTCTATTTGCCTATACTCATAATCAGTAGCTACAGCAATTATTAATAACTTAATTTCCTCAGGTTTCAGAGTAACAGCCGTGTTAGTCTGTATTCGCAAAAAGAAAAGAAGTACTTGTGGCACCTTAGAGACTAACCAATTTATTTGAGCATGAGCTTTCGTGAGCTACAGCTCACTTCATCGGATGCATACCGTGGAAACTGCAGCAGACTTTATATATACACAGAGAATATGAAACAATACCTCCTCCCACCCCACTGTCCTGCTGGTAATAGCTTATCTAAAGTGATCATCAGGTTAGGCCATTTCCAGCACAAATCCAGGTTTTCTCACCCTCCACCCCCCCACACAAATTCACTCTCCTGCTGGTGATAGCCCATCCAAAGTGACAACTCTTTACACAATGTGCATGATAATGAAGTTGGGCCATTTCCTGCACAAATCCAGGTTCTCTCACTCCCTCACCCCCCTCCAAAAACCCACCCCCATACACACACAAACTCACTCTCCTGCTGGTAATAGCTCATCCAAACTGACCACTCTCCAAGTTTAAATCCAAGTTAAACCAGAACATCTGGGGGGGGGGGGGGGGGTTGGAAAAAACAAGAGGAAATAGGCTACCTTGCATAATGACTTAGCCACTCCCAGTCTCTATTTAAGCCTAAATTAATAGTATCCAATTTGCAAATGAATTCCAATTCAGCAGTTTCTCGCTGGAGTCTGGATTTGAAGTTTTTTTGTTTTAAGATAGCGACCTTCATGTCTGTGATTGCGTGACCAGAGAGATTGAAGTGTTCTCCGACTGGTTTATGAATGTTATAATTCTTGACATCTGATTTGTGTCCATTTATTCTTTTACGTAGAGACTGTCCAGTTTGACCAATGTACATGGCAGAGGGGCATTGCTGGCACATTTCCTCAGACATAGTTGAAATCCTATGTATAAACTAAGTTTTAACCATATGGAAAGTTTGGAGAGTCTGTACTGTTTCATTATTAAATTGATTTGGGACAAATACAAATCTGATAGTTAGTGCTTAATTTCATAAATTATGCATTTTTTATTTAATTTTAGCACATTAATTAATTAACAGATTGTCATAAATTCTCAGAAAATTCATTCTCTAGTCTTATACTCAAAGTGTGAGTTTTGAAAGTTTGGGGAGGATACACTGTATTCTTACCAAAAGAAGTTGAATCCCTGCTTTAAATGCAAAACTTAATTTTGCTTTTACGATAGGGTCACACATGACCAACAATTCAAAATATGTCTTTATCGGGAAACTGCTGAATCACTGATGTTCCCAGAGTCCTTGGGGTCTTGATTCTTTCTCTCATCCTTTAAAACATCAATATGAAGCCATTGGGGGGATTTTTGAGATGCCATTGTCTCAAACACCAGAAATATGCAAACAATACCAAGTTCTGCTTCTCCTTTACCTCTTACACAGTTAGCACCAATTCCTAACTAACCCAATTTTGTCTGAGATCAGCACTTAAATGAAAGAAAACTGGCTGAAGTGAATTCAGGAAAGATGGAGATGATGTTGGTGAGAAGAGAGAAACACTTTGGAGAGCTATTGACCTCCACCATATCACACTGTGAGAAGTCCACAGTCTTGAACCCTATTTCATTCCTCATTGCTTGCGGATTCTGAAAACAAAAACAAAACTCCCCCCTCCCTTCGTCCAGCTGAGATTGGTCTGAAGGCTGTGGTTTGATCTGCCAGATTGTGAAATGGTCACATGGCCATCCCAACCCACCCATCATGGTGATGGAAAATGGATGTGTTGCCCTGGCAATGAGTGATGAGGAATCACCCCCAGAGGAAGAGGATAAGCCATGTACCCCCAAGGCTGGGAGGATCACAGCCATCACGCTCAGGAGGAAATGTAGGGTAGTGGTGGCTGGTGACTCTCTTCTGAGGGGGACTGAGGCACCCATCTGTTGCCCTGACATGGTATCCCGGGAGGTATGTTGCCTGCCAGGGGCCCGTATCTGAGATGTTATGGAGGGAGTGTCGAGGATCATCCGACCCTATGACTACTACCCCATGCTATTCATCCATGTGGGTACTAATGATACTGTGAGGTCTGACCCTCAGCAAATCAGAAGTGACTACAGGGCTCTGGGAGTAAGGGTGAAGGAGTTGGGAGTGCAGGTGGTGTTCTCTTCGATCCTTCCTGTCAAGGGTAGAGGCCTAGACAGAGACAGATGCATGTTGGAGAGAAATGCCTGACTGCGAAGATGGTGTCAAAAGGAGAGCTTCAGCTTTCTTGACCATGGGATGCTGTTCCAGGAAGAAGGACTGCTAAGCAGAAATGGGGTCCACCTATCGAGGAATGGAAAGAGCATATTTGGATACAGACTGGCTAACCTAGTTAGGAGGGCTTTAAACTAGGTTTGAAGGGGGGCAGGTGACCAAAACCCACAGGTAAGTTAAGAACATGGAGACCTGGGAGAAGGTATGGAATTTGGGGGGAGCATGGGCTGTTATAGCAGGGATAAAGGAGAGACAAGACAGAACTGGGGGGTGGGGAATCAAATCAGTATCTTAGAAGTCTGTATACTAATGTGAGAAGTATGAAGAATAAGCAGGAAGAACTCGAAATGCTAGTAAATAAACACAACTATAACATAGTTGGCATCACAGACACCTGGTGGGATAATATGCATGATTGGAATATTGGTATAGAAGGGTACAACTTGCTCAGAAAGGACCGCCAGGGAAAAAAGGGAGGAGATGTTGCCTTATACATTAAAAATGTATGCACTTGGACTGAGATTGAGATGGAAATAGGAGGCAGACTTGTTGAAAGTCTCTGGATAAGGATAAAAGGGGTAAAAAATAAGGATGACATCATTGTAGGGGTCTACTATAGACCACCTAACTAGGAAGAAGAGGTGGATGAGGCTTGTTTAAAACAGCTAATAAAATCATCCAAAGCACAGGACTTGGTGGTGATGGGGGACTTCAGCTACCCAGACATCTATTGGGAAAATAACACAGCAGGGCAAAGATCATCCGACAAGTTCTTGGAATGTATTGGGGAGAATTTTTTATTTCAGAAGGTGGAGAAAAGTACTAGACGGGAGGCTGTTCTAGATTTGATTTTAACAAATAGGGAGGAACTGGTTGAGAATTTGAAAGTGGAAAGTAACTTGCGTGAAAGTGATCATGAAATGGTAGAGTTCATGATTCTAAGGAATGGTAGGAAGGAGAACAGCACAATAAAGACAATGGATTTCAAGAAGGCAGACTTTAGCAAACTCAGGGAGTTTGATAGGTAAAATCCCATGGGTAGCAAGTCTAAGGGGAAAAACTGTTGGCAGTTTTTCAAAGAGACATTATTAAGGGCACAAGAGGAAACTATCCCACTGGGTAAGAAAGACAGGAGGTATGGCAAGAGACCACCCTGGCTTAACCAGGATATCTTCAATGATCTAAAAATCAAAAAAGAGTCCTACAAAAAGTGGAAACTTGGTCAAATTACAAAGGATGAATATAAACAAATAAAACAAGTATGTAGAGACAAAATTAGAAAGGCCACGCCACAAAATGAGATCAAACTAGCCAAAGACATAAACAGTAACAAGAAAAAACATTCTACAAATACATTAGAAGCAAGAGGAATACCATGGACAGGGTAGGCCTGTTACTCAATGATGGGGGGAAAATAATAATAGAAAATGTGGAAATGGCAGAGGTGCTCAATGACTTCTTTGTTTCAGTTTTCACCAAGAAGGTTGGTGGTGATTGGATGTCTAACATAGTGAATGCCAGTGAAAATGAGGTAGGATCACAAGAGGCTAAAATAGGGAAAGAACAAGTTAAAAATTACTTGGACAAATTAGATGTCTTCAAGTCACCAGGACCTGATGAAACACATCCTAGAATACTCAAGGAGCTGACTGATGAGATATCTGAGCCATTAGCGATTATCTTTGAGAAGTCATGGAATTTGGGGGAGATTCCAGAAGACTGGAAAGGGCAAATATAGTGCCCATCTATAAAAAGGGAAATAAGGACTACCCAGGGAATTACAGACCAGTCAGTTTAACTTCTGTATCCAGAAAGATAATGGAGCAAATAATTAAGCAATTAATTTGCAAATATCTAGAAGATAAGTCACATCAGAAGATATTGGTTGATAAGTAATTGTCAGCATGCATTTGTCAAAAATCTGACAGCTTTCTTTGGCAGAGTAACTAGCCTTGTGGATGGGGGGGAAGCGGTAGATGTGGTATATTTTGACTTTAGCGAAGCTTTTGACACAGTCTTGCATGACCTTCTCATAAACAAACTAGGGAAGTACAACCTAGATGGAGCTGCTATAAGGTGGGTGCATAACTGGTTGGAAAATCATTCCCAGAGAGTAGTTATCAGTGGTTTACACTCACGCTGAAAGGGCATAATGAGTAGGGTCCCTCAGGGATAAGTTCTGGGTCTGGGTCTGCTTAATGTCTTCATCAATGATTTAGATAATGGCATACAGAGTACACTTATAAAGTTTGCGGATGATACCAAGCTGGGAGTTGCAAGTGCTTTGGAGGATAGGATTAAAATTCAAAATGATCTGAACAAACTGGTGAAATGGTCTGAAGTAAACAGGATGCAATTCAATAAGAACAAATGCAAAGTACTCCATTTAGGAAAGAACAATCAGTTGCATACATACAAAATGGGATAGGAGTATTATGGAAAGGGATTTGGGGATCATAATGGACCACAAGCTAAATATGAGTCAACAGTGTAATGTTGTTGCAAAAAAAGTGAACATCATTCTGGGATGTATTAACAGGAGTGTTGAAAGCAAAAGATGAGAAATAATTTTTCTGCTCTACTCCACTCTGATTAGGCCACAACTGGAATATTGTATCCAGTTCTGGAAGCCACATTTCAGCAAGGATGTGGACAAATTGGAGAGAGTCCAGAGAAGAGTAACAAAAATGATTTAAGGTCTAGAAAACATGACCTATGAGGGAAGATTGAAAAACTTGGGTTAGTTTAGTCTGGAAAAGAGAAGACTGAGTGGGGAGTTGAAAACAGTTCTCAAGTACGTAAAAGGTTATTACAAGGAGGACGAAGAAAAATTGTTTTTCTTAACCTCCGAGGATAGGACAAGAAACAATGGGCTTAAATTGCAGCAAGGGCGGCTTAGGTTGGACATTAGGAAAAACCTTCCTAATAGGGCTGTCAAGCAATTAAAAAAATTAATTGTGATTGATCGCGCAATGTTAAACAATAATAGAATACCATTTATTTAAATATTTTTGGATGTTTTCTACATTTTCAAATATATTTATTTCAATTACAACACAGAATACAAAGTGTATAGTGCTCACTTTATATTTATTTTTGATTACAAATATTTGCACTATAAAAAAAAAGAAATAGTATATTTCAGTTCACCTAATACAAGTACTGTAGTGCAATCTCTTTATAATGAAAGTCGAACTTACAAATGTAGAATTATGTACAAAAAATAACTGCATTCAAAAATAAAACAATGTAAAACTTTAGAATCTACAAGTCCACTCAGTCCTACTTCAGCCAATGGCTCACACAAAAAAGTTTGGTTACAATTTGCAGGAGATAATGCTGCCCACGTCTTGTTTACAATGTCATCTGAAAGTGAGAACAGGCATTCACATGGCACTGTTGTAGCTGGCATCGCAAGATATTTACATGCCACATGTTCTAAAGACTCATAGGTTCCTTCTTGCTTCAGCTGCCATTCCAGAAGACATGCGTCCATGCTGATGATAGGTTCTGCTAGATAACGATCCAGAGCAGAGCGAACCGATGCAAGTTCATAAGTCAGATGCCACCAGCAGAAGATTGATTTTCTTTTTTGGTGGCTTGGGTTCCGTAGTTTCCGCATCAGAGTGTTGCTCTTTTAAGACATGTGAAAGCATGCTCCACACCTCATGCCTCTCAGATTTTGGAAGTCACTTCAGATTCTTAAACCTTGGGTTGAGTTCTTTATCTATCCTCAGAAATCTCACATTGGTACCTTCTTTGCGTTTTGTCAAATCTGCTGGGAAAGTGTTCTTTAAATGAACAGGTGCTGGGTTATCATTTGAGACTGCTATAACATGAAATATATGGCAGAATGTGGGTAAAATGGAAGAGGAGACATACAATTCTCCCCCAAACAGTTCAGTCACAAATTTAATTAATGCATTATTTTTTTAATGACCACCATCAGCATGGAAGCATGTCCTCTGGAATGGTGGCCAAAGCATGAAGGGGCATATGAATGTTTAGCATATCTGGCAGGTAAATACCTTGCAACACTGGCTACAAAAGTGCCAGGCGAATGCCTGTTCTGACTTTCAGGTGACATTGTAAATAAGAAGCAGTCAGCAGTATCTCCTGTAAATGTAAACAAACTTGTTTGTCTTAGCAATTGACTGAACAAGAACTGAGTGGACTGAGTGGACTTGTAGGCTCTAAAGTTTTACATTGTTTTGTTTTTGAGTGCAGTTATGTAACCAAAAAAATTTACATTTGTAAGTTACACTTTCACAATAAAGAGATTGCACTACGGTGCTTAGATGAGGTGAATTAAAAATACTATTTATTTTGTTTATCATTTTTACGGTGCAAATATTTAAAATAAAAACAATAATATAAAGTGAGCACTGTACATTTTGTATTCTGTGTTGTAATAGAAATCAATATCTTTGAAAATGTAGAAAAACAAAAATATTTAATAAATTTCAATTGACATTCTATTGTTTAACAGTGCTATTAATTGTGATTAATTTTTTTAATTGCAGTTAATTTTTTGAGTTAAACACATGAGTTAACTGTGATTAATCAACAGCCCTACTTCCTAACTGTCAGGGTGGGTAAGCACTGGAATAAATTGGAAAGAGAGGTTGTGGAATCTCCATCATTGGAGATTTTTAAGAGCAGGTTAGACAAACATCTGTCAGGAATGGTCTAGATAGTTTAGTTAGTCCTGCCACGAGTGCAGGGGATGGAACTAGACCTCTTGAGGTCTCTTCCAGATTCTATGATTCTATGATCCATCTTTGTGACCTCCAAGTTGGATTATTACAATTTACCTAGGTATGAGTAAAGAAAATTTTAGGAACTTAATTTAATAGACCATCTCCCTTGACAGCCACATATAGTAAAATAATAAGATACTACATATTATCAGATGTTCCTTCACTGTAATTTTGGTGAGATTATTTTTAAAAAATATTGTTACTTTTATTTCTTTATACACACTTTAAAACAAAACAAACAAACAAAACAACCATTAGCAATGCTCTTGCAAATACTGGTATCATATTTTTTTATACACACACATACCCAGAGTGATTTAGCCACCTAAGCACTTTTGAAAATTTTAACCACTGAAAAATATGTCCACAAAACCTAAGACCTATTTAAACAGACCCACAAATGATCAAGCTATAGTATTCTACCAGCTAAATTGACAGTCATTCATGGAGGACAAAAGTACTAATTTTATCATGATAAGATCAACAGGTGTGGATTATAAATAGAACTCATCTCCTGGTAGCATGTTCTCCTCTGGAAGCAAATGACAGAAACGTTTATTAACTTGGAATTTAATATCCTGTTTTCCTTGTTTTGATTGCTTGGTCTGCTCAGACCTGATTAGTGAAGTTTTACCTGTTCCCACTCTTTTAATTGGGACATATTGATTTTTGTTTATAGAATTTGTCTTCGAGATAGTTAATCTGTTGACACTGAAAATTAACGTGTGGACATGCCTGATACTATCTGTTTTATTCTTTGGTTTTCTTCCTTTCCCACTCAAGCTGTTCATGTACTGTATATAAGATGTGTCTTGTTAAAAAGGCCACCCAGTACTTAGTATTGTCACAACTGCGCACTTAGGCCAAAATCCTTTTCCCAGTTTCCAGCCCAAGTAATTCAGTTGGCCACTAGGGAGCTTCATGAGGGAAAGAGGAAGAGGGATCCTTTCCCCTATTCTCAAGCTCAGAGAGGCTCCAGACAGAGTGAGTGAAGCACTAAGTGAGTGAGCAAAGGGTTGTTTGGACAGTGGAACTTGGAACTGAGGGGGGATAGGCTGTACATTTGTGATTGGTGAACTAAAGTGAATAAAATCTAGGAAACAAGCAATATCAAGAATGTCCTTTTTATTGTAAAAATACAGGTAGAAACTAGTTAATCCTACTGACGACTTACAGAATAAAAAATACAGTTTAACTTTGGAGGTTGGAGGACAGCAACAAAGGAGGCTACTCAGTTTACTGTGCAAGATGTAGCATGTACTTCTGTTCACTTCATGGCCAAATGGCATATAGATACACCCGGTGCAAGCAGCTTGTGGCTTTGAGAGAGAAAGTTTGATATCTTGATACCAGAGTTGCTGAACTGGCTCAGCTCAGAGAGACACTGTATAAAAGACGGTATACAGGGACATTTTAGACAGCATGCAGGCCCACCTCAGAACTGGCTGCCCCAATCTAAAACTGAGGAAGCTGGTCTAATGATGGGAGGGAAACAACGTCACATTGAGAGGCCAATTCCTTTAGTTGAGACCTGCTTTCTGACAAAGGTAAAAGGCTTGTCTACGCTAGAGACTTGGACCCAGATTTTAAAAGGTATTATGAATTGCTACACTCAGGGTATGTCTACACTATGAAATTAGATTGATTTTATAGAAGTCGATTTTTAGAAATCGATTTTATACAGTCAATTGCATATGTCCCCACTAAGCACATTAAGTTGGCAGAATGCGTCCTCACTGCCGTGGCTAGCATTGACTCACAGAGCGGTGCACTGTGGGAAGCTATCCCACCGTTCCCGCAGACTCTGCTGCCCATTGGAATTCTGGGTTAAGCTCCCAATGCCTGATGTGGCAAAAACATTGTCGTGGGTGGTTTTGGGTACATGTTGTCAGTCGCCCCTCCCTGCCTTCCTCCTCCCTCCGTGAAAGCAACTGCAGACAAACATTTCACGCCTTTTTTCCTGGGTTACCTGTGCAGATGCCATAGCACGGGAAGCATGGAGCCTGCTCAGCTCACTGCTGCTAAACACCTCGCACATTATACTGCAGTATGTGCAGAACCTGGCTAAGAGATGGCAGCACAAGGACGATTGTGAGGAGGACATGGACACAGACATTCCAGAAAGCACGGGATGTGGCAATTGGGACATCATGGCGGCAGTAGGGCTGGTTGATACAGTGGAACGTAGATTCTGGGCCCAGCAAACAAGCACAGACTGGTGGGACCACATAGTCTTGCAGGTCTGGGGTGATTCTCAGTGGCTGTAAAACTTTCATATGTGTAAGGCCACTTTCCTGCAACTCTGTGAGTTGCTTTCCCCCCTCCTGAAGAGCAGGAATACCAAAATGAGAGCTGCCCTGACAGTTGAGAAGTGAGTGGCGATAGCCCTTTGGAAGCTTGCAATGCCTGACTGCTACCGGTCAGTTGGGAATCAATTTGGAGTGGGCAAATCTACTGTGGGCACTGCTGTGATGCAAGTAGCCAATGTAATCACTGACATTCTGCTATCAAGGGTAGTGAGTCTGGGAAATGTGCAGATCATAGTTGATGGCTTTGCTGCAATGGGTTTCCCTAACTGTGGTGGGGCGACAGACGGAACGCATATCCCTATCTTGGCACCGGACCACCTTGCCAACCAGTACATAAACCGCAAGGGGTATTTCTCAATGGTGCTGCAAGCACCGGTGGATCACAAGTGACGTTTCACCGACATCAGTGTGGGATGGCTGGGAAAGGTGCATGACGCTCGCATCTTTAGGAACTCCGGGCTGTTTGAGCAGCTGCAAGAAGGGACTTACTGTACTTCCCAAACCAGAAAATTACTGTTGGGAATGTTGAAATGCCAATAGTTATCCTTGGAGACCCAGCCTACCCCTTGCTCCCATGGCTCATGAAGCTGTACGCAGGCAGCCTGGACTGTAGTCAGGAGCAGTTCAACTATAGGCTGAGCAAGTGCAGAATGGTGGTAGAATGTGCCTGTGGACATTTAAAAGTTCATTGGCACTGTTTGCTGACTAGGTTAGATCTCAGCGCAACCAATATTACCATTGTTATTACTGCTTGCTGTGTGCTCCATCATATCTGTGAGGGTAAGGCGAAGACGATTATGGCAGGGTGGGAGGTTGAGGCAAATTGCCTGGCTGCCAGTTTTGAACAGCCAGACACCAGGGCAATTAGAAGAGCACATTGAGGCGCGCTGTGCATCAGAGAGGCTTTGAAAACCAGTTTCATGACTGACCAGGCTACGGTGTGACAGTCGTATGTGTTTCTCCTTGATGCAAACCCGCCCCCTTTGTTGATTTTAATTCTCTGTAAGTGAACCACCCTCCCCCCTTCAATCACAGCTGGCAAAGGAAATAAAGTCACTATTGTTTTGAAACCATGTACTCTTTCTTTATTAATTAAAAAAAAGAGAGATAATTGATAAGGTAGCCCAGGTCGGGTAGGGTGAGGTGGGGGAGGAGGGAAGGACAAGGGCACATTGCTTATTGTAGCCATACTACAAAACTGTTTGAATGACAGCCTTCTGTTGCTTGGGCCATCCTCTGGAGTGGAGTGGCTGGGTGCCCGGAGCCTCCCCACCCTACGTTCTTGGGTGTCTGGGTGAGGAGGATATGGAACTTGGGGAGGAGGACAGGTGGTTGTACAGTGAATGCAGCGGCAGTCTGTGCTCTTGTTGGCTTTTCTGCCGCTCCACCAGACTCCTGAGCATGTCCGTTTGCTCCCCCATTAGCCTCAGCATTGCATCCTGCCTCTTCTCATCACACACACTTAATGCTTTCCTGGACTCTGCCACTGAATGCCTCCATGCATTCAGCTGTGCCCTATCAGTGCGGGAGGACTGCATGTCATCACGAGTGCATTTTTTTCACCTCTAATCTGCGATAACCTCAGGGACGGAAATGATAGGGGGAGCATAGAAACATTTGCACCTGCAGGGGGATAAAAAGGGAGAGTAAAATTTAAGATGATACATTTCTGAGAACAAAAGGGAAACTCTTTCACAGTGAATCAAGCAATTCACAGCAGACAGCACATGTGCTTTAGGTACAAGATCGCATTTTGCCTTTTACATTGAGCACCTGCTGGTATGGTGACACATCACACATGGCTGGGCAACAGAATCTGGTTTCCAGGCAGCCATGGTAAGCCAAAGGGTATGTGGGTTTGGCTTCTAACCCTTTCAAAACATGTGGGAATGTTTTCAAACTGCAGTGTCCTCCTTTTCCATAACAAGCAATGCCGGCTGGGTTTGCCATTTAAAAGGAGGAGCTGTGGTTTTCAGGTGGATGTGCAGCACACACCTTCCCTTACCCCTCCACGTGGCTATTTGGGATGATCCCTTCACCCCTCCCCACACTGTGTGGCTATGGGATGATCCCTTTTAGCCAAGCGCAAACAGCTCAGCATGAACAGGGTCCTTTTACTGCTCCCTTACAAAAATTCCCCTATTTCAACCAGGTGACCATGCGTTACTCTCCTGAGGCTAACACAGAAAGATAAAGATCAAATGTTGCTTGAACGCAACAAAAACCCAGGACCATTCACCGCCATGCTTTGTGCTGCAATGATTCCAGACTACTTACTACTGGCTTGGTGTGGTAAAGTGTTCTACCGTGGAGGACAAAATAAGGCAGCCCTCCCCAGAAACCTTCTGCAAAGACGTTCAGAGTACCTCCAGGAAAGCTTCATGGAGATGTCCCTGGAGGATTCCTGCTCCATCCCCAGATACGTTAACAGATTTTCCAATAGCTGTACTGGCCGTGAATGCATCCCAAGTCTTCAGGGCAAATCAAACATTAAACACTATTGCTTTTAAACCCTGTAGTGTAGTTACAAACGTGCACTCACCAGAGGTGCCTTCTCCGCCTTCAGGGTCGGGGATCCCACCTTGGGAGGGTATTGGCTCCAGGGTGATGAAAAGGTCCTGGCTGCCGGGGAGAACAGATTCACTGCTTGCCTGATGCTCATTCTCCTCCTCCTCCTCTTCCTCATCCACAAAATCCTCCTCCATGTTGTGTGAGACTCCCTCCTTGCAGGTGTCCACAGACAGTGGTGGTGTAGTGGTAGGGTCCTCTTCTAGAATGCCATGCAGCTGATAATAGAAGTGGCATGTATGGGGCTCTGACCCAGAGCGGACATTTGCCTCCTTTGTCTTTTGGTAGGCTTGCCTGAGCTCCTTGTCTTTCATGCTGCACTGATGTGTGTCCCTGTTGTAGCCTCTGTCCATCATGCCCTGTGCGATTTTGGCATATATTTTAGCATTTCTTCTTTTTGATCGGAGTTCTGCCTGCACAGATTCTTCTCCCCATACAGCAATCAGATCCAGTGTCTCCCGTTCGCTCCATGCTGGAGCTCGTTTGCGATTCTGGGGGGACTGCATGGTCACCTGTGCTGCTGAGCTTGCCACGCTGACCAAACAGGAAATGAAATTCAAAAGTTCCCAGGGCTTTTCCTGTGTACCTGGCTAGGGCATCGGAGTTGAAAGTGCTGCCCAGAGTGGTCACATTAGAGCACGCTGGGATAGTTCCCGGAGGCCAATAACGTTGATTTGCATCCGAACTACCCCAAATTCAACCCAGCAAGGTCGATTTTAGTGCTACTCCCCTGGCCAGGGAGGAGTACAGAAGTCAATTTTTAAATCCATTTAGGTCGACGGAACGGGGTTGCTTGTGTATAAAATCAACCTAACGTGGCTAACTTCGACCTAACCCTGTAGTGTAGACCATGGCTCAGCATTGCAAGGCCTAAGGGACCTAGATGGCCAACCAGAGTGGAGCAACACTTAAATACCTTTAAAAATCTGGGTCTTGGACCTTGTCTACAACTGGAAATAACATCATTTTAGCAATTGGAAATCAGCAATTGGTTTGTCTGAACGTATGCTGACCATGATTTATATGTAAGTGCAGGCTCGGACAAACTATGGCCAGTATTGGTTCAACTAATCATGGTTTACTCCTGCTTTGACTAGGTCTTCATTATTTGTGCATCTGTCTATTTATTGAACTAGCTGAAGCACAAATAATCTTGCCCATAAGCTCAGGGGTTAGCTGATCGCCATATTTGGGGTCGGGAAGGAATTTTCATCCAGGGCAGATTGGAAGAGGCCCTGGAGGTTTTTCGCCTTCCTCTGTAGCATGGGGCATGGGTCACTTGCTGGAGGATTCTCTGCTCCTTGAAGTCTTTAAACCATAATTTGAGGACTTCAATAGCTCAGACATAGGTGAGAGGTTTTTCGCAGGAGTGGGTGGGTGAGATTCTGTGGCCTGCGTTGTGCAGGAGGTTGGACTAGATGATCATAATGGATTCTGACCTTAGTATCTATGAATCTATGAATTCAGTTTGTCCACACGAGGCATGACTGAATCATAAACCAATTGTCTTAAACCAATTTAGCACTGAAGCCTATCCCCACTAGAGGTGATATGAGGAGTGGAGCTAGAATCCCTGTTTCACAGCTGCCTCTGCCTCCCATAGTTTGCTGGCTGACAGTTCCCACTTTGTCTCCCTCTGCCATGCCCTTTCCATATATGCTCCCCCTTGACCATTCTTACCTTGTAAATACCATCTGGGCTTACAATAATGCTTGCTTCCTTTCACATAGTGTAGTGGGGGAAGGTAGAGACTAACTAAAACCCAGTGGAGGTTAAGCTTGGGCATAATACCACAAATTAGCATGGTAACACTAAACTTTAAAAAGGGAGATTTAAAGATATGAAAAAGTTAGTCAAAAAGACTGTAATATTTAAAAAAGTGTATAATTCTGGTCACCCATGTTCAAGAAAGAAGAATTCAAGTGCAGAAAGTAGCTACCAGGATGATCAGGGGAATGGAGGGCCTATCTTAGGATAGGAGACCAAAATAATTTGGCTTTTTTACCCTAGGAAAAAATTGCTGTCTATAAATTCATTCAGGGGCAGTAACCACAAAAAGGAGAAGAGCTATTTAAACTAAAGGTCAAAATGGGTATAAACTGGCCATCGATAAATTTAGGTAACAGATTGGAAGAAGGTTTCTAACCGTCAGAGGAGTGAGATTCTTGACCAGCCTTCCAGGAGGAGTAGTAAGATCAAAAAATATTTTTAAGATAGAGTTTGATAAGGTTATCAATAAGATTATATGATGTGGTTGCCTGCAATAGCTAGGGACTGGACTCCATGACCCAAGAGGTCCCTCCCAGGCCTATGCTGTATGTTCATATGTAAGGAATTAAAATTAAAATCAGCTCCTATATGAGAAAACAGGTATGTAGTAAATGTTGTAGCTATGTGTAATGATCTTGGGAAATACAAACCTTACTTCAGTGCCAGGTAAATTGGTGGAACTGATCTTTAAAAATAGAATTATAAAATTCCATTTTGAACATAGTACTATGGAGACAAACCAATATGACTTCTTTAAAGGAAAACTGTGCTTCTTTAAGATATTAGAATTCTTAGAATTCTTTGAGTATGATAACAAAAGAATGGGTAAAAGAGAATTGGTTGCCATAATTTATTTGGACCTTTGATAAAGTTGAACACATGAGTCTATTGAAGAAACTAGGTTCACAAAAACTAGGACCACTGCATGTTCTCAGGCAGGATGACCATTGTAGAACAATGGAGCAGGTCCTCAAGGAATCAATCCTGAAGCACTTACACGAGAGGAAAGTGATCAGGAACAGTCAGCATGAATTCACCAAGGGAAGGTCATGCCTGACTAATCTAATTGCCTTCTATGATGAGATTACTGGTTCTGTGGATGAAGGGAAAGCAGTGGACGTATTGTTTCTTGACTTTAGCAAAGCTTTTGACGCGGTCTCCCATAGTATTCTTGTCAGCAAGTTAAAGAAGTATGGGCTGGATGAATGCACTATAAGGTGGGTAGAAAGTTGACTAGATTGTTGGGCTCAACGGGTAGTGATCAATGGCTCCATGTCTAGTTGGCAGCCGGTATCAAGTGGAGTGCCCCAAGAGTCGGTCCTGGGGCTGGTTTTGTTCAATATCTTCATAAATGATCTGGAGGATGGTGTGGATCGCACTCTCAGCAAATTTGCAGATGATACTAAACTAGGAGGAGTGGTAGATATGCTGGAGGGCAGGGATAGGATACAGAAGGGGCTAGACAAATTGGAGGATTGGGCCAAAAGAAATCTGATGAGGTTCAACAAGGAGAAGTGCAGGGTTCTGCACTTAGGACGGAAGAACCCCATGCACCGCTACAGACTAGGGACCGAATGGCTAGGCAGCAGTTCTGCGGAAAAGGACCTAGGGGCGACAGTGGACAAGAAGCTGGATATGAGTCAACAGTGTGCCCTTGTTGCCAAGAAGGACAATGGCATTTTGGGATGTATAAGTAGGGGCATAGCCAGCAGATCGAGGGACGTGATCGTTCCCCTCTATTCGACATTGGTGAGGCCTCATCTGGAGTACTGTGTCCAGTTTTGGGCCCCAAACTACAAGAAGGATGTGGATAAATTGGAGAGAGTCCAGCGAAGGGCAACAAAAATGATTAGGGGTCTGGAACACATGACTTACGAGGAGAGGCTGAGGGAACTGGGATTGTTTAGTCTGCAGAAGAGAAGAATGAGGGGGGATTTGATAGCTGCTTTCAACTACCTGAGAGGTTGTTCCAGAGAGGACGGTTCTAGACTATTCTCAGTGGTAGAAGAGGACAGGACAAGGAGTAATGGTCTCAAGTTGCAGTGGGGGAGGTTTAGGTTGGATATTAGGAAAAACTTTTTCATTAGGAGGGTGATGAAACACTGGAATGCGTTACCTAGGGAGGTGGTAGAATCTCCTTCCTTAGATGTTTTTAAGGTCAGCCTTGACAAAGCCCTGGCTGGGATGATTTAATTGGGGATTGGTCCTGCTTTGAGCAGAGGGTTGGACTAGATGACCTCCTGAGGTCCCTTCCAACCCTGATATTCTATGATTCTGTGAACAAAGTATTTTGATTCAAAGTCAGTACTGATTTATATAATAATGTAATAATATTGGTAGTGTCATAGTTATCTAATTGTTTTTGCATCTGAAAATGTGGGTTGCTTTTCTGAACACTGCTGCACACTGAGCAGGTTTTCAAGCACATGTCCACAGTAATGCTCCAGTCATTCCACACCATCATCATACAAGAGCTTTTCAATGACTCTAATCATTCTCAAAACCCTTCTCTGTTTTTGTAAGAATCCATTAAAGTTCACTGGCTAATTAACATTTTGGCCAAAGGAAGCCTTTGTTAAAGATTCAACATGCTCACCTCTTCAATTAAGCTGTGAGAACTCACAGTAAGCATTCCTGAGATTCCCCAGAGGTCCTTCAGTGAAACTGGCAAACACCAAATATGACATACCAAATATTTCTCTCATTAAAATGAGCAGATTAAACCAAAACCAAACCAAACCCCAAAACCTTTAAAATAAAATTTCTGGTCTTTTTCATCCATCAAAAAGAAATAAAAAAGGGCACAAACCCATGTTTTCAAAATTAGAAAGATTTGTCCCTCTCAAGTAAAACAGAAGGGAGACAAATAAGGGCCAATCCAAAACTCACTGAAATTAATGGAAAGCCTCCCATTGACTTCAATGGGCTTTGTTTATAGGGAGCTGAAAGGATAGTTTAACTCATGGAAAGTATTTCCTGGGCAGGATATTCTCTCCCTAAAATGAATCTGACTGTTTATGTACTGAAAATCTTCCCTCTGTTCAATATATCATTTCACTCCTTAAGTGATCTCTGTGACTTTCTGGTGATGCTGGCAGTTATTTCTAACTCTTAGACAAGAAACACTCACCATGCCTGTAATACTTTGTGGATTAAAAATTTCTAATCATTTTGATTAAAAGCTTTTAAAGATGTTTTCTTTTAAAATGTCAGGCAAGATACAATGCTGGAGCAATCCAGATTATGTCTATTGAAGTCAGTTTATATAACCAGTTGAGGATTTGGCATACTATTTTTTATGGGAATGTATATGCAGATCAGCTCCGCCTCAGAAGGTCTGGCGTCCTAAGCAGGCTACCTGACAGGAGGAGCAAAATAATTAAAAGGAAAATGTAAAATAATATTAAGTTACAAAATATGCTTTGTATGTCTGTTTTTGATTTTTGTTTTTGACAGATCTAGGGTTTTGGTGGGCTTTTCTGTTTGTGACTAAGTTAAATATTTTGGGCCAAATTCTGGTGAAAAGTTCAGTGCACACCTACAAAGGTGGAATTTGGCTATGTATGTCTGCTTAGAATAGTTAGGGAAACTGTTAACAGTAAAACATAAATTTGACAAATTTCATTAAATATTTTCCATTTTTCATCCACCTTAGAAAGACAGAGAATTCATAAATACGCTGGTCAAAATGTGTTGGACAAATATTACAATTTTCATTATGCTAATTGATTATTAATATTTCCATTATTTACCCATCCCTAGTGTTTTATAGAAGAGGTCAGAACAGTGGGCCCATTCTGGTTTGAATTTGCACCTATATGCAGCAGAATTTGTGGTTTATCACATGCCAAATAAAACACAGCTAAAGAAGGGAGAAAGTGATAGCAATGATTAGCTGTGTCCCAGGTCTGGTTCCCTCAAACCCATGGAGAGGTTGCTATACAGGATCCCTGAGGTGCTCTCTCAATGAGTCATGGAGTGATGTTCTGCAGGGAGAATGGTCCGTAAATCTAAGCTAGTATGTGGATTGGCCTGACTACAGCCCCATGCACATCCAACCCATACAGATTACCTTTGTTTCTTGCAGGAATAATCCACACAGTATCAGCAGGGCTAGAAGGCTGTGTTTGGGCATGGTTGGAAGATTCCCAAGAGTATTTCCACTACCTGGTGACCAATGGCAACATGACAGCTGAGCCAGGTGTGCTTCCACTTCTGGACAGGGTTGCCCAATGAGCTATGTAGAAGGAGACCCCTTTCCGCACAGCTGACCAGTGACCCATGAGATCTGGTGTTTCCTATAGATCCGAGGTCTCTACTCTTTCCCAGGCTACACCCTATTCCCTTTATGCAATTTACAAGAGGAGGCTGTTGTATAAAAGAGGGTGAGTAAAGCCATGGCTGTTTGTTAGAGTTTGCTCTTCTCCCATGTTTGTTTACACAGAAGGAGAGCATATGGACCACAATGACTAACAGCCCATGTGGGATTAAGGGCCGAGTAAACCTCTATCACTGACACAAGAACTGGATTTATTCTGGGATGAATCAATGCCAATGCATTATTCCCCCTTTGTGGATAATTCTCTGTTTCTGTCTTCTTCACCCCCTATCAAAATAATTCTGATTGCTACTAGCTAGCTCACAAGTGCCAAATCTATCATCTGTGTAGCACATGTACACTATAGAATTTCTGAGTGCCTTTGTGGATCCACATGCAGTTCATGCAAGTAATTTATGGTGGGACTAGAAGGTTATATTAGAGAAAATGCATGGTACAATTGGGAAACTTTTGTATCACTTTTACTGCTGTGTCTTATCTTCTTTTTATGTTCAGGTGTCTTTTTTTTCATGGAAGGGTAATGGAGCTGACTGGTGATTACCTCATACAATCATTTCTGGAGTAAATTCTTTGGGTGCTAAATCAGCTGGCCAGCACTTTTTGTGTACTAAGCAAGACGAGGTACTGTAAAGGGAGTTAAGTTGCCCTTTCAGAATGATTGCTGCCATTGGATACCTGCACTTTGTGCTTCAGCCAGCCAGCCAGCGGAATGATCCATGTGATACCCCTTTAACAAAAAGAGGGAACAAATATTGGTATCAAGGACATCCAAACGATTTTAAAGTATTTGAAAAGGAGAAGACAAATGCAGGTGAATTCCTTAAAAAGACAAGGGAGAAACTTAATGATATCAATTATAATAATAAGAAAAGGAGGACTTGTGGCACCTTAGAGACTAACAAATTTATCTGAGCATAAGCTTTCGTGAGCTACAGCTCACTTCATCGGATGCATTCAGTGCACCAATTATAATAATAAGAATCTCAATTTCCCATTTAAATTTGTTTGACACTGTTTCTAGAACTACAAGGGAATTTTTTAAAGCCATCTCCAGATTCACAACAGCATAAAAACATGTACAATCACACAGTAAAACTTCCTCTTCATTGCAAAAATACACATAAAAACATGTGATAAAGCAGCTTCAGCCTAGCAAAGCTGCACATAAATCTAGAAATAGGGAAATTCTGAGGACACAAAATCTGTGTTTTTTGGATGAGGCAAGCAGATCTTGGTCCCTTTCCATGAAAAAAAAAAAAAAAGAAATGGCAGGGAGCAGCTTTGTGCTGCCACCAGCAGTGTGGTGGCAGATATATTTCCTATAAGCCCTTGAGAATGACTGCTAAGGAAACACTGAGGTGCAAGCCCCTGATACAATAACAGAAGGACTAAGGGCCAGATATTCATTGCTGATCTCAGGCAGTAGAATGGAACCAGATTCTGGCTATAAATGGCCAGCTGTGAAATCCCCAGTGGGGATACTAAATATTAGATTTAAAATGTATGTTGAGTGTTGTAATCAGTATGATGATTCTCTAATATAGTCAAAAATTGTGGACCGCAGCCTCTGTGCCTACACTGGAGATTTGCTTTTAAATATAATTTAAGTTGCAACCTTCCAAAATCGTGGTGCACGGGAACATAATGTATAATTTATGTTCTAACAGTGTGGGCCAGATTATGTATGGTCTTTGTGTGAGGCTTCAGCATGCAAAGAAAGGAGGAATGTTCAAGGAACCTCTCACCTGTTTGTGCCATCCATGCAAGGGCTAGTCACAACAGGAGCCCTTTTGCTCTGTAGAGCTCTACTTCTTCTAGCCTCTGCAAAGGGGATAGGTGGGACACAGAGTAGATGGGGCCAAGGGTCTGCTCCTCACCACTAGTAAAAATAGCAAGCTAGGTAGGGAGGAGAGCACATGCTACATACACCCTCTTTAAGTGCACAGAACCTGCCTAGACTCCTTGGAGTTCCTGGGGAAGCAGAATGCCACCCTAATTTTCCAACTCAGCATTGTTCCTAATATTGGTCTGTAGTTTAAAATAACACTGTAGCTCTAAATATGGAGTTATCACATTCCTTTTGCCTTGCAATTAAGGTACATGAATATATACATGTGCATAACTGAAAAGAGTGAGAACAGAGCTCTAAATTTAGCAGCTGTGCACTTGGGATTTCAAAGCTGCTTCAAGTGCTATTAGTACTTTTGGCAGCTCAGATTTATGATAGTGACATGATGGTTGCTGTGGAACTCTCTTATTGTCTGGACACCTTTGCCTGTGAACTCTTTGTCTTGGTTTCTTATGTGCCCTGGTGTTCAGCTACACATTACGTTTTGGTTTCAGTATTGCAATCATAATGCCACACAAATGGTAAAAGCATCATAGAGAGCTGCATTTCATAGCCTAGGGTTTTGCACCATTCCAAACTCATCGTTACAAACCAGTGTAGCATGTGACTACTGCTGGAAGAAGGCGGCACAGCTGGCAGTTGTGTGGATGAGCAAGCACAATGACTGAAAACATTATTTAAACACTGGTTGGGGAGAAAAAATATGCAAATAATTTCTTTGGCACTGTTTATTTATTTATTTTGGAGCTTGCCCCATTGTTTATCATCATGATAGTTTTTGACGGACCATGTATTGTGGTTACTTTGTATTTCAACTTTTATTTATGAGTGTGTGTGAATTATGATGTGAAGGATTCCTTTGAAACTACTAACAGTAAATGGCCTGTAACCTTGATATTAGCACAGTTCATCATATCATATTACATCTTGTTTAAGATAAATCTTATCATTTCTGGAAAGATGGATATAATAGTTAATAATGATATAATAGATCATACCATACCATCATTTGTGGCAACAATGATGTTTTCTGGAGTTGCCCTGGGACACAGGGACCAAGCTATGGCAGTAATCATGGCTTGTTTTATACAAGGGTCATCAGATTGTTCAATGCATGAGCTCGGAAAAGGTTTTCGGGAAGTCTGGCTAGCAGTCAGCTTGCTCATATAAAGGGTTGTGGGCAAACCAAAAGCCCATTCCATTTCCTTATCCTTTGTACTTTTCCTCCCCCACCTACATTTTACCTCTTGTAATCATGACAGCTGGTTGAAAACACCTAATTGAGAAGAAGCAGTGTGACCCCGATTCCTACTGCAACATGGTCCTGCCTGGGTGTACCACTGCCAGTTCCACATTACCCCACCATTACATCACCTTCTTTGGTGAGATGTTTAAAACGTAATATTAAATGTCTCCTCATACAAATGATGTCTCACATGTTCATGGAAGCCTTAGTTGCATATGGCCAGAGCCAACTCAAACTATTCTCAAACTAGCATTCTACTAAGGCATAGGTTGTAGGTGGAAGACACCTCTGTCTACTCAGCAGGGTGAGCCCATGCATGAAGCAAGATGGATTGTGTCAGGATGCAGTTTGCAGTTCTCCAGGAAAGCACAGCAAGTGAGGGGAAACCATGTACCATGTGTACCATGATAACTGAAACTGAAGTCAGAGGGCTTATATTCCCGGAGTGACCATTTTTAAGGGGGCATCCGTGGAACAGGAAATGTGGGGAGTTAGGTTGGAAGCAACTCAGCCACCTGGCCAGAGCAGTCCACAGATTTTAATGAAGCTCCACTTGTTCAACGTAATCTGTGTTCAGTATCACTCGCTGTGAATGAAACATGGTGGCAGCAACTGAGCTGTGAGTTCTCTGAAGTGCAGCAGCTGGCATCATGAGCCATGGAAATTGGTCTGAAGCCCCCTGGAGCCCTGATTTTGTAGACACAAGCCTAGCCTAGTGATGGACTCAGTGGAAGGAGGAGTTCGAGCTGTACACAGACCTGGCTACACAGGAGGATGACAACAGCAGGAAAGTAACACTATTAGTTTATCTAATTGGGGAACAAGAAAGAGAGATCTGCGTCCTTCTGAAGCTCACCACTGCCTCAAGCTTCACAGCAGTACGAGGGGCCAATGGGACTTATTGCTCCCCAAATCACAATTAAACTGGAGTGACGGCATTTTTCATCAGACACCAATCTGAGAGGATGGTATAGATCTCTATGTTACTGCCTTATATATATTGCCTGCTACATGATATTCTGGGGACTTGACACATTCCCTAATTCAGGACAGTCTGTGGCACTTAGGATCACTCCTGCACAAGTGACTGCTCTAGGAAGGTGATCCCATGTTAGAGAAATGCTTAGACAAGGGCCTGCAGCAGAAGCCCCAAGAGAACAGATGAAAGCCTAAGCAGGCCCCAACCCCCCAGAAGCACATACAGTGAGACAACAGCAAAGGAGAGTGTGTGTGTGGGGGGGTTTCTTTATCCATAGTGAGATGCATTTACTGTGGGAGACAGCATGTATGGGTAAAGGAGAAGTGCTCTGTACTAGGACAGCATTGCAGAGAATGTGACTAGTTGAACCATTTTAGCAATTTGTGTAAGAGCAGAGGAAGGTATCCGAAACATTCAGTCAGACTTGTACAAGAGGGGGAGAGTACATGAGACAGTGGTGTTGACATCATGATTCCCTCCTTGAGTCTGAGAGCGTATTGTTACCCCAAGAACCGACTCAGGGATCTCAGAATAGCAAGATGTTGACCTATTCATCTTTTCCTGCAAGGTGAAAGGAGGGGGTCCACCTAGTAGAATTACCAGGGTTTACCAAGGATGTCCCTATGCCCTTCAGGAAACTCCCCAGAAGAGACTAGATCTGGTCACTCGTGGGAGGACACGGATGCAACCCCCTACTCAAAGGATTGATTAACACCCAGGCAGTACTTTTCCAAAACAAAGTGTTTTCTTTATTTAGTGTAACCAATCTTTCCTAATGCAGTTAATCTTAACCTAAATTAAAACAAACATAAATCCCTTAGCACAGGTATACAAGCTAAAGTACCCAATTCTGTAATGTTATACAGTTGGAATGGCTTAAGTGATTATGTTCTGCACATGGTGATCAGTCACATGCAGGACACTGACAGCAATCTTAATAAACTCTAAACTTTATACATAGTAACATAAAAATACATACCACAGACACTCATCTTTATTATCCCAAGCATCGCTGGTGATCCTCGAGGTCGAGGATGATCTCTTTATTTTTCATGGGTCCTTTGGTGACTGAGGAGTTCAATTCTTGAGCCACAGGTTCATTGGCAGACATTGCAGGTGGCGTTGGAAGACAGGGTTTGCTGCGTGACAGTTGTCTTTCCTTTCTTTTCTGGCATTTTTCTGCAACCAGGGAAAGGCGATTTTCCTCAAAGTGGACGTTCCCTCTCTGACAAGTCTTTGCCAGTTATCCCTATCCTGGGCTGCTGTCTCCCAGTGTGTGGTGTTGATGCCACATCTCTTGATGTTTATCTTGAGGGTGTCTTTAAAGCATTTCTTTTTGGCCTCCCCGTTTCCTTTCTCCTGCAGTGAGTTGGGTATACAGCAGTTGTTTTGGTAAGCATACATCAGGCATACGCACACAGTGCCCGCTCCACCTCAGCTGGTGCTGGATAATCAGGGCCTCAACACTGAAGATTTTGGCCTCTGAGGACATTGACATTAGTGTTATGATCCTCCCATTTTATATTGAGGATCTTCTGAAGAAAGTGCTGGTGCTGGTGTTCCAGGTTTTTCAGGTGTTTTCTGTCAGTCACCCAAGTCTCACAGCCATAGACAAGAGTTGTGATCACCTCCACTTTATAAACAGAAAGTTTAGGCTGTGTTCTGATGTTGTGATTGTTGAAGACCAAACAAGACAACCTGCCAAAAGCAAGGCTGGCACAATGAATTCTGTGCTGAATCTCGACATCTATGTCTGCCCTCTGTGAGAGATGGCTGCCAATATAGGCAAAATATTCTACATTTTCCAGTTCTTCTTTGTCAATGTAGATCTTCCTTGCTGGGTCTGATGATTGACTGGGGACTGGCTGGTGGAGAACTTTTGTTTTGCCAATGTTCAGAGTTAGCCCTAGGCTTTTGTAAGCGTCAGAGAAACAATTAAGGGCTGTTTGAAGATTCTCCTTTGAGTGTGCAACTACAGCACAATGATCTGCATACTGGAGTTCGGTTATTGTTGCCAATATTACTTTAGTTCTGGCATAGAGACGAGAAAAAGAGGTTGCTGTCAATCCTAAATTGGATGCCAGTGCCCTGTGGTAGATGGTCTTGGGTTAGTGTTTTCATAGCTGCTAAGAAAATGGAGAAAAGAGTGGGTGCCAGTACACAGCCTTGTTTTACGCCTGTTCAGATGACAAAGGGCTCAGAGGTAGAGCCACTGCCCAGGATGGAGGCAGTCATCTGGTCACTGAGGAGTCTTACAATGATGATAAATTTGCTTGGTGAGCCAAACTTTGACATGATTTTCCACAGAGCTTCATGACTGACAGAGTTGAAGGCTTTGGTCAGATAGATAAAGGCCAGATACAGCTCCTGGTGTTGCTCTTGACATTTTTCCTGGATCTGCCTGGTTGTGAAAATCATGTCAGTTGTGCCTTGTGATGGTCTGAAGCTGTACTGAGACTCTGGAAGTACTTCCTCTGCAAGAGGGAGCAGGCGATTCAGTAAGATTCTAACAAGAATCTTCCCAGCGATGGAGAGGAGGGCAATGCCTCGATAGTTGCCACAGTTGGCCCTGTCCCCCTTTTTGAAAATGGTGACGATGTTAGCATTATGCAAGTCATCAGAGATTTCTTTGGTGTGCCAGATTTTGAGGAGCAGCAAGTGAAGCTTCTTAGTCAGCGGTTCTGCCCCCATTTTCAGTACTTCAGCTGGTATGCCATCAGGACCTGGTGCTTTATTGTTCTTCATTTGTTTAATTGCTTTGCAGACCTCCTCGGGTGCTGGTGGGTTGGCAAGAGTTTCCCAAATTGCATGCTGAGGGATGGAGTCAATGGTGTTGTCAGTCACAGTCAATTCTCGATTTAGAAGCTTCTGGTAGTGTTCCTTCCAGCACTCTTTGATGGATTCATTATCTTTAAGAAGGGTACTACCATCTTTGGATCTCAGAGGTGTGAGGCCACATTAGCTTGGTCTGTACAGGCTCTTTATCTCACAAAACCAGCTCTGCATATAAGATCTGTCAGAGAATGTTTGGTTTTCTTTTGCTTTGTCCTCCCACCATTTGTTTTTGATTTCTCGGATCCTCCTTTGAACTTCAGCTTTGAGCTAATGGAAAGAGCTCTGCTTCTGACTGGACAGTGGTTGGTTTTGCCAGACACAGAAAGCTTTTCTCTTCTGGTCCAAAAGGGCTGTAATCTCAATGTTGTTGTTGTCAAAGCAGTCTTGATGGCAGCGGGTAGCAAGGCCAATGGATTCCTCACAAACCTCATGGATGGTCTGTTTTAGGGCTTCCCAGTCTTCTTCAACACATGGGTTGTCATTTCCAGGTGTGCATAGGGTCAGTTTTTCACTGAGGAGTATTTGGAAGTTCTCTTGGTGCACTGAGGATTGAAGTCTTTGGATGTTGTATTGTTGTCTGTATGATTTGGATTTCTTTTTCTGTTTTGATGCAATCCTGATAGTCATGACTGATCTCACCAGGTGGTAGTCAGTCCAGCAATCATTGGCTCCTCTCATGACATGGATGATTTAGACATCTCTTAGATCCTGTGTTCTTACAGTGACATAGTCTAGGAGTCATAGTCACTGTTTTGAGCGGGTGTGTTGCCAAGTTGTTTTGTACTTGTTGCTTTGCCTGAAGATTGTATTTGTGATCACAAGGTTGTGCTCTGCACATTTGCTGAGTAGAACAATGCCACTGGAATTGGTCTTCCCTACTCCTTCCTTCCAAATGGTGCTATTCCATACATTAGAATCTCAGCCAGCTCTTGTGTTAAAGTCCCCTGAGAGGATTATTGTATCTGTTTTTGGAATGGATGACAAAATTTTATCAAGGTCAGTGTAGAAGGATTCTTTCTGTTCTTCTTCAGCATCAAGAGTTGGTGCATATGCACTGATGATAGTTGCAAATGACTTATTGACCAATTGGATGCAAATGACTTATTGACCAATTGCTGTTGTCGATGGGGTGCTCAGTCAGGCGGTTGACTAGAAGGTTTTTGATTGCAAAGCCAACACCATGTTGCTTACTGGTTTTTCTTTTCAGAAGAAAGTGTAACCACTGCCCTCTTGTCTTCCCTCAAGTAGCCTTCATCTGCATGTCTTGTTTCTCTGAGAGCAGCAATGTTGATGGTGTACCTCGAGAGTTCTTGGGCAATAACTGCTGTTCTGCATTTGGGTCTTTCACTTTTTGATTTGTCCAGTGGGGTCTGGACATTCCAACTTTCAAGAAATTTTTTTTTGTTTTCAACTGCATTGGGAGTGATCCCTCTGGACATGGTTATGCAGTCAAGTATGGTGGGATAGCCTATGTTTGGGGCACATTTTCCTAGCCCCTTCCCATATGGGGTGAGCAGAGGGGTTCCTGCTGCCTAAAATGCCCCCCTATCCCAGTCCAGGGGCAAATGACATCCATCTTGTGGACACCGCGTGCTTGTGGGTTTGTGACTAGGGACTGTCACCCTGCACTTGCTTCTGCTACTTCTTCACTCTTTTCATTTTCTTCTGATCTTTTCCTGATTCTCCTCCTTCTCCTGCTCCTAACTGGACTGACTTTTGCCTGCTTGCTCTCTGTCTTTTATACAATTTTGGCCTGTTCTGATTGACTTGTTTCCCAATCCTAGTATTAGCATATCTATCCTCCAATCATCTTTAAACCCTCTCCGATTGGTCCATACTTATAATCCAATCACAGCAGTCCAATCACAACTGCTAATCTAACTGTCAATCAAAGCTGTTACACAACACATTTTAGTATTATGGGATGTTTACCGTCATGGGATGGTGACCCTCACCTAGTTTTGGACTATGTCTGACTGACCCCTCCCTGCAGTGGTGGAGTGACCTTTATTTAACCTCAGTCCACATTTTACCTACCAACACACTAACCATAGGCTAAACTGCTTGAAACTGCCAATTCACTGTCCTTGCCTGTGTGCCAACAATCAGAGAAAACAGGTACTAGAATACAAAAGATCATCCAAGGAGCTATTGGCTTTGGAGAAAGTCCTTCCTGTGAGAATCCAGCCATTAGACCCCAGAAGGAGTGGACTAAAGGAGTCATGAAGGGTGCACTGGCACCCAGGCCATGTGAAGTGACTACCCAACAGGGACAAGGGATCTGAAGGAACAGGAGGCACTTATGAGCCAGCAGAAACAACACCCAGAGAGACCCCACAGAGATCACAGAAATGGAGAGTTGGAGAACCACCCAGAAGACACCACATAGTGTGGGAGGAGACTCCACACAGAGATAGTTTACTACACTCAGAGACAGGTGACAGAGATAGGTCACTCCTGGTGTGGTCGCCGGTTGAGGAGACCAAACTGTTTCAAAGGCCATGTAATCCACTGAGTACATGGTAAAGATGAGACTCCAACCTGGCCATGTGCTAGTAACCTCTGCCTGAGGGGGCATGGTTGGGGGTTTGGGTGTCAGTTATTTGTTTTTAGTGTTAACATATTAAAATGTTTGTAAAATAGCGACGATGTATCATGATCAGTGGAACTGGAGTCAGAAGGCCCATGTTTCCTGGAGGTACTGTTATTGAGGTAACACCAGGAAAACAGGGAACAGGAGTTGGGCTGGAGACAACTCAGCTACATGGACAGAGCATCCCTCAGGACTTAAAGTTCCATTTGTTCAGTTTAACCTGCATCTAGCTTCACTCTTGACAAATGAAACACTGGAGACCATTGAATCAGGGTCAGGAGTTCCTTGTGCAACTTAGTGAGAAAAAAAATGAAGGGAGAAAGACAGAAAAACACCCGTGGGGAACAGGTTCTCTAGAGTAAGTGAACACTTCTATGAATGCAACACTTTGGGTGGGGATAGTC
Source organism: Eretmochelys imbricata (assembly GCF_965152235.1). Taxonomy (NCBI): domain Eukaryota; kingdom Metazoa; phylum Chordata; order Testudines; family Cheloniidae; genus Eretmochelys; species Eretmochelys imbricata. The sequence continues at coordinate 150,228,418 of NC_135573.1, forward strand.
CAACACCTGCAATAGTGGCTCTCTTTATGGATGGGGTTCCTCCTGGGGATCTGTTATTGCGAGGCTAACTGGAGTGAACCTCTTCTGGATGTAGTAATGGGGGCCATTGGCAGCTGACTGCTATTCATTCCACTCCTCACTTACGAGCCTTGAGGCATTGGTAGGGTTGCCAACCCTCCCAGTTTTGCTAGGAGTCTCCTGGCATCGGGCTCTACCTCCTGGAGGCTACTGCAGCTAAAATGGGATTTTCTAGGCACTAACAGTCTGGCAGCACAGTGGGGCTAAGGCATGATTCCTACCTGCCTTGGCTCTGTGTCGCTCCTGAAAGCAGCTGGAATGGTCCTATGGCCCCTGGGAGGGCCCAGGGGGGGTCTCCACGTGCTGCCCGGCCCCCAAGCACTGACTCCCAGCTCTCATTGGCCAGGAACTGTGGCCAATGGGAACTGCAGGGGCGGTGCCTGTGGGCAGGAGCAGCAGTGTGTGGAAAAACCCCCTGACCCCCCAGCCTAGGAGCTGCTACCAGAGGAATGTGCTGGTTGCTTTCGGGAGCTGCCAAAGGTAAGCGCCGCCCGCAGAGTGCCCTCACCCTCTCCCACACCCTGACCCCCTGCCTCAGCCCAGAGCCTGCACCCAAACTCCCTCTCTAAGCCTGAACCTCTCACCCCCTCCTGTACCCAAAGTTGCTCCCAGAACCCGCACCTCCTCCTGCACCCAAACTCCCTCCCAGAGCCCACACCACTTCCTGCACTCAAACTGCCTCCCAGAGCACACCTCCCGCAGCCCTCCTGCACCCCGATCCCCTGCCCCAGCCTGGTGAAAGTGAGTGAGGGTGGGGGAGAGTGAGCGACGGAGGGAGGGGGGATGGAGTGAGCAGGGGGCAGGATCTCGGAGAAGGGGCGGGGCAGGGGCATGGCCTTGGGGAAGGGGTAGGGCAAGGGTGTTTGGGTTTGTGTGATTAGACAGTTGGTAACCCTAGGCACTGGTAGAAACCCACGTGGTTGTTCTGGAAAAAACAGTGGGGTGGCACAAGTAGATACTACAGGTTCGCTGACTATTCTTCAGCTGACTATGACAGTGATGCCAGAGGCAGCTGAATCTACCCTTTCCAGAGAGAAAACTCCCTTTTATCCAGCAGTTGCTTCAGGTCCTATTTCGCCAAGTCAGTTAAGAAAAACACTTGTAAGGGGGAATATATGAATGTGTTTTTCCCTTGCACAAGGGACACACTTTGTAGAACAGAGGGTGATAAGCCAACAGCCCTGTGGTAAGAAAATCCCCATAAAACTATACCTTGTTCCTTGCTCAGACTTATTACTGATGCTCCTGTGTTAGTTCACTTAGTCTGCTCTCTGGACATTATTTACAAAGCCCAAATAATTTATGAGGCAAAGGCCTGATATGGAGAGGATGTCTGCCATAAGGTAGCTGTTTCCCCCTAGTTATATGTGTGAGATAGTGGACTGTGGCTTTCTTACATTATATTTCATTGACCAGTCATCCCAAACTACAGTCTGTGGCCTTTTGACAGTGACATATGCACTTATTTGCAAGCAAAGAACTCTTTTAAAGAGAGTCTAGACAGATCATCAGGTGGTGTAAATTGGTGCAGCTTCATTGTAGTCCACTGAGGAGTTGGTCATGAAAGTATTTCAATGGAGTCCAGCTAATAGCCCCCCCGAGATATTACATTATTTTTACAAAAATTCTACACTTTACAAAATAAATAGAATGTCTGGAAATGAGTAGCAAAAACTCCCAGCCTATTCCCCCTACACAGAATTCTCTCACTGCATCCAAATAATACCACCCACTCTCCTCAGCTTATCTTTGCTCCCCCAAAGTTTGCAAAAATATGTGCAAAGGTCAAAATAATAAAGGAGTAGGAGATTGTTAGAAATAGATCCCTTGAAGAAGAAATGGGGTTTTATAATCTACATGTGCCACTGTTCATCTAAAGCACACACAGTGGCTCACGAAGTCATACCACACGGTCTGTCTCAAAATTGGAGACAAGTGGGGAAAAATGAAACAGCCAAACAGAATATATGTAAATAGGAAAATGTTAATATAGTAAAATAAATTGCGGTGCATGTTCATTACATTGTATCTATCAGCCTATAGTCTGGATCAGGGCACCTACTTAGCTATCTTCTCTTATCTAACTGCAATCATACACCATTCTGCTTTTATAATGAATGCATGGAAAAACAAGCATAAACATTAGCTGACAGCATACTGCTCTACAGTTGTTACAAGCGGATGGAAGGTCTTGTTCTTAGGACACTGGACTGGGGAGAAGGAGATCTGTTCAGTTCTTGACTCTTTTGCAGACTTCTATGTCCTTTGGCAAGTCACTTAATATCTGTTACCCATCAGCAAAATGTGGTAGTTAAAAGTTTCCTGCCTCAACAGTGGTATTGAATTAAAATGTTTGTAAAACACTCACATACTATGGGATGGGATAGATACAATAGGTTGATATTATTTTTCTGTTCATCCTTTCTGCTGCCTTTCAGCTAATCCATGGAAAAGAATCTACAGAAGATACCAATTTATCTTAGCCCCATTTTCCCCCAAGTCCTCTGAAGTAATCTCTAGAGGTTTGCAGTTTTGGAATTACATTGAGAGGCAATGTAAATTTCCCTCCACTCCCACAGAAGCTCACAGTCTCCATTCCTGGATGTCTCTGGTATCTTCTGTGAGAATAACTCCATTCAAATTTATCAGTTTGGCCTCTGAGATTTGGCTTTCCTTTTCCTCACTCAGAATTGTTATTGATGCTCTTGTATGAGTTCATTTAAAATGTAATCTCATCAAAACCAACCCCACATTGCATCTAATCCCCCATTAACCCTAATCTTTTTTCAGCAGTCTGTTATGTCACTATCATTTGGAGTCCCTGTGTAGCATTCCTTGCAAAAAGGCACTTGAATGAGAAACAGAGCAGAAACTGTTACTTTTATTACATGCACACTCTTTCCTATTCCAAGGTTGGATATGCAACTTTTATAGTTATTAGTCCTCCTGTTTCTGATCAGTCATTTCAGCAATCATTACTGCATGAAGGACAGCACAGAACAAGCCTGACACTCAGTGTCCTGTATTACAAGTGGTCAAGAGCTTTACCAAACTAAGGGAATGCAAAAGGAAAGCAAGAGGGGATACTTTTCTTGAAATGCCGAGGGAAATGAAAAGGGACTCCAGGATTTTTTGGACAGACAAGACTTGATTTAGGCAGGAGAACAAAGATTCTGTGATGGGCTACATCTGGTACAACTGAGAAATGAGGTTATCAGAGCAGAAATCTCACAGGGAACTGTGGAAAGAACATATGAAGGCAAAAAAGAAAATTGCAGTGTTAACCCATCAACAAGCCTCTTCACTGTTACCCCAACAACTGGTCCCCGCAACCAGGGCTGGCCCACAACATTTTGGCACCTGAGGCGGGGAGCTCAAATGATGCCAACATGCCCTCCGCTTGGGCCAAAATTTTGAAAGGTCTCAATTCTGCCTTCTTCCTGTTCTATTCCTCTCATGGTACTGCTCTGCTACCTACCCCAATAAAGGAGAACAAACAACTTAAAATGCCTTGTTCAAAAATTTTAAGTAACACTTAAATTTCAAATGCCTGCACAGCATATGTAACTTTTCTTGTCTGCATAGTAAACACTGGCATTTTTATCTGTTTGAATAATCAAAGTGATGCTTTCCATGCCTTCTTGGTTGCAAAGATTTGAACTGCTTCCTGATGAAGGTCCACAGTCTGGGCCAGCTCATGCTCTGTTGAGATGGTTGCAAGGCCAACCAGCCTCTCCTGTGCCATTGTGGAGTGTAGGTGTGTTTTTATTAACTTCAGCTTAGAGAAGCTGCTTTCTCCACTGGCAACTGTTACAGGAAGTGTTAGAAGTATGCGCAGAGCAACAAAAGCATTTGGAAAGAGGATGGTCATCTTATTTGTGCACATATATTCCAGAATAGCCTTTGGAGTTGATCCTGCTGAAATGTATCTTGAAAGGGCCTTCAGTTCATCACCTAAATCACTCGCATCAATATCTCACATGTCACCATGTGTCAATACTGCCTCTAGTGCTCTGCATTGCTGGGGTAGTCTTCTTCAGGTATAGTGAGGAGTTTTGGAATATCATACAACATCCCAAATATACTGCTGTGTTCCTTTAGCTGCATGAAACGTTCAACTGACTGTATTGCACAATCTAGCACCTGGTTAAAGAATTCAACTTTGAATTTTTGTTTGAGGTCTCTTATGGGATTATCCCATGTCTCGTAATCAAAATGTCTTCTTCTTCAGTGACTCTTCTATTTTTGAATGAGTGGGAAAATAGCTTCAGTGTGAAGTTCCTCTGCCAACTTCTGTGCACTCTTCAAAGTGAACATTTTGAAATCCCTCATCTGACTGGTAAGACTGTAGGTATGACTTTGCTTTGTGCAGTTGTTCCATTGCTCCAGATATATCAAGGTCAACACCTTGGAGTCTCTTGCTTACAACATTTATTTCAAACAGTATGTCATGCCACAACACTAAGCCACACAGACATTTGAAGTTATGTATGTTTCTGGTGATTCCATTTCCCTCTGCCACTGCTCTCCCACAAACAGTTCCTGTCATAGCATTATCCTCCATAATGGCAACTATGGCATCATCTGTCTTCCCAGTTTGATGTTTGATAGGCTTTATCACTTCCACTCAACTTTCCCATCGTGTGGCATTCAGTGTCAGAGTGTCAGAGAGGATGTTCCCAGATGTTGCTTCAAAATTTGCCGTCAATGAGTTGATGCAGAGAAAAATACATAGATGCTTTGAATTACATTAAAAAATTCAGTAGTCTCACTAGAAGCTGATGCTGCATCACTGACCACCAAGTTCAATGAATGAGAACTGCATTGGACAAAAAAAGCTTAAGGTTTTAACTCGTGGATCTGTGTCTGCACTCCTCTCTTCTTTCCTCTCATGTTGGCACCATAATCGTAGCCCTGACCTCTCATTTCACCTATTGCAATTCCCGTATCTTCCATCTTTTTAAGAAGCACATTTGTCACATCAGCTCCTGTAGTATCAATGTCAATAAATTCTAGAAAATGGTCTGACAGTTACCATTTCAGGGACATTTTCACTAGAATAATAGAATATCAGGGTTGGAAGGGACCTCAGGAGGTCATCTAGTCCAACCCCCTGCTCAAAGCAGGACCAATCCCCAACTAAATCATCCCAGCCAGGGCTTTGTCAAGCCTGACCTTAAAAACTTCTAAGGAAGGAGATTTCACCACCTCCCTATGTAACGCATTCCAGTGCTTCACCACCCTCCTAGTGAAAAAGTTTTTCCTAATAGCCAACCTAAACCTCCCCCACTGCAACTTGAGACCATTACTCCTCGTTCTGTCATCGTGCAATCCACTCCATCCTCCAGATCATTAATGAAGATATTGAACAAAACCGGCCCCAGGACCGACCCTTCGGCCACTCCGCTTGATACCAGCTGCTGACTAGACATCGAGCCGTTGATCGCTACCCGTTGAGCCCGACAATCTAGCCAGCTTTCTATCCACCTTATAGTCCATTCATCCAGCCCATACTTCTTTAACTTGCTGGCATGAATACTTTGGGAGACTGTATTAAAAGCTTTCTTAAAGTCAAGGAATAACACGTCCACTGCTTTCCCCTCATCCACGGAGCCAGTTATCTTATCATAGAAGGCAATTAGATTAGTCAGGCATGACTTGCCCTTGGTGAATCCTTGCTGACTGTTCCTGATCACTTTCCTCTCCTCTAAGTGCTTCAGAATTGATTCCTTGAGGACCTGCTCCATGACTTTTCCAGGGACTGAGGTGAGGCTGACTGGCCTGTAGTTCCCAGGATCCTCCTCCTTCCCTTTTTTAAAGACGGGCACTACATTAGCCTTTTTCCAGTTGTCCGGAACTTCCCCCGATCACCATGAGTTTTCAAAGATAATGGCAAATGGCTCTGCAATCACATCCGCCAACTCCTTTAGCACTCTCGGATGCAGCGCATCTGGCCCCATGGACTTGTGCTCGTCCAGCTTTTCTAAATAGTCCCGAACCACTTCTTTCTCCACAGAGGGCTGGTCACCTTCTCCCTATGCTGTGCTGCTCAGTACAGTAGTCTGGGAGCTGACCTTGTTCGTGAAGACAGAGGCAAAAAAAGCATTGAGTACATCAGCTTTTTCCACATGCTCTGTCACTAGGTTGCCTCTCTCATTCAGTAAGGAGCCCACACTTTCCTTGACTTTCTTCTTGTTGCTCACATACCTGAAGAAACCCTCCTTGTTACTCTTAACATCGCTTGCTAGCTGCAACTCCAGATGTGATTTGGCCTTCCTGATTTCACTCCTGCATGCCCGAGCTATATTTTTATACTCTTCCCTGGTCATTTGTCCAATCTTCCACTTCTTGTAAGCTTCTTTTTTGTGTTTAAGATCAGCAAGGATTTCACTGTTAAGCCAAGCTGGTCGCCTGCCATATTCACTATTCTTTCTACACATCAGGATGGTTTGTTCCTGTAACCTCAATAAGGATTCTTTAAAATACAGCCAGCTCTCCTGGACTCCTTTCCCCCTCATGTTATTCTCTCAGGGGATCCTGCCCATCAATTCCCTGAGGGAGTCAAAGTCTGCTTTTCTGAAGTCCAGGGTCCGTATTCTGCAGCTCTCCTTTCTTCCTTGTGTCAGGATCCTCAACTCGACCGTCTCATGGTCACTGCCTCCCAGGTTCCCATCCCCTTTTGCTTCCTCTACTAATTCTTCCCGGTTTGTGAGCAGCAGGTCAAGAAGAGCTCTGCCCCTAGTTGGTTCCTCCAGCACTTGCACCAGGAAATTGTCCCCTACACTTTCCAATAACTTCCTGGATTGTCTGTGCACTGCTGTATTGCTCTCCCAGGAGATATCAGGGTGATTGAAGTCTCCCATAAGAACCAGGGCCTGTGATCTAGTAACTTCCATTAGTTGCCAACTCCCACCATGACATCACCCTTGTTGCTCACACTTCTAAACTCAATCCAGAGACACTCAGGTTTTTCTGCAGTTTCATACTGGAGCTCTGAGTAGTCATACTACTCTCTTACATACAGTGCTCTTCTTTCACTTATGACTGCTGTTCTCAACACTCAATTGAAGGGGACAAATAAGCAGGCTGGTAGCAGGGCCTGAGTGAGGGAAGATATCAGCTTCTTAAGAGCCTAACTGGTTCCTATTACTTCAGTTGACTGCCTTTTCTCCTCAAGTGGATTCAGGGAAGCAGCAGGAAACAGGAAGCTCCTTGAGAAGCTGGTGTTAAGCAGTCCAGGCTCCTGGGGGTGCTAGAGAGGTACATAAGAGGCTCCTCGTCCGCTCTCTCCCTGCAGCTCCTACTGCTTTCTGTTATTTCCTCTCAGCTTTTCTCCTGCCTGCCATGTCTCTTGTGCCCTCCTTCATCCAGCACAGCACTCCACCATCTCTGTGCATCTGCACCAGCAGCAGACCCAATTTTCTACCCTCTGGGTCCTAGTGGCACCCTCCCACAGTCTGGCATCTGAAGTGGCCGCCTCAATTTGCCTCATGGTAAGGCCAGCCCTGCCCCCACCTATTCATCATCTACCATCTCTGTTATACCATCAAATGACAGAAAAATAGGTAATCAACTGATTAAATTTTATCTATGTGTAGAATAGCTATATGAAGGATTACTGGTAGATTGGTAAAGCTTTATAGAATATGGGCCCTGCCTTGAACTATTTAAATATTTCACTGAAAAATCCAAGAATGTCATTCATATTTTGAGAATGGTTCTGTAGCTATGTTTCTGTAAGGCTTTATTCAAAAGGAAGGGAAATCTCAGGTACCTTCTTGTCACAGAGAAGGAATCCTGAATAAATTTGCTCCTAAAAGGAATTTTTCATATATATTTATTAGGTGTTCACATATTTTTAAAGAAAGATATGTAAAATCAAAGAGAAGCCTTTTATTTACTTATTGACATATCAATCATTTTTAGCACACAATAATTCTAATGCTTAGAGAAAAATTACTCTGTAAACATTCTTGCATTGCTAGTACACGTACACAATGGTAAGCCTCCAAATGACCTCAAGATGATTTATGAGACAGATATAGATTATAAATGATCTTCTAATTTCTTATCTCATATTAACAGAATCTAATGGCATATCATCCAGTAGGTTTCGTACCTCCATGATGTGTGGTAGCCAATAGCAGTTGATATATTCCTTACCCTTGACAGAAAATAGAGGACGTCTACGTTCTTTACAAAACACTAAAAATGAGCAAAGGAGCAGATTATCATTTCAAGTCAAATTTTGTGAAATTTAAATTTTTGTAATTTACGTTTTTGTAATATAAATTTCAAATAGCACACTGGATATGTTACATAGGCAGATGAGGGAAATATTTTCTTGGAATTTGCTTCTGCTTATCCAAATCTAAAACTAACACATTTTGCTAAATCCCAATCTGTTATGCAATTTTTGGATCATCTCTACAAAACTCTTTGAACTGTGTCCAGACAGCAGCTATAGTTCTGTCCTAATTGGATATCAGAGCTGGCAAATTAACATACTGTCCTGGTTTGAAGATTGTTGAGTTTTACTGCTGTGGATTCTGAAATTATAATGCATGTAGAATAGATCTTCATTCACAACAACTTGTGTATCCTCAAGTTACATTTTCTAATAAATGATATAGCACTAAAGAGCTCTACCTTTTCATGTGGGCGTACCACTTTTAATGACTATGAAATTGCAGAACTATTAACTAGAGTATGCAACCTATAGCTAAAACAAGCAGCTGTGCCAGATGACTGAAAGGTAGATAATGCAACATTGACTTTTTAAAAGGGTTCCAGAAGCAACCCTGGCAAATACAAGCCAGTGAGCCTAACTTCAGTACCGGTTAAATTGGAAGAAACTGTAGTAAAAAAACAGAACTATCAGACACATAGATAAACATGATTTGCTGGGGAAGCATCAACACAGATTCTGTAAAGGGAAGTCATGCTTTGCCAATATATTAGAATTCTTTGAGGATGTCAATGAGCATGTGGATAGTGGTGATCAAGCTGATATAGTGTACTTGGACTTTCAGAAAGCCTTTGACAAGGTCCCTCATCAAAGAATCTTAAATAAACTAAATAGCTATGGGATAACAAGGAAGGTCCTCTCATGGATCAGTAAATGGTAAAAGGTAGGAAAGAAAGGGTAGGAATAAATGGTCAGTTTTCACAATTCAGAGATAAATCACAAGTTCCCCCAAGGATCTATACTGGGACTTGGGCTGTTCAACATGTTCATTAATAATCAGGAAAAGGGAATGATCAGTGAAGTGGCAAAGTTTTCAGATGATACAAAACTATTCAAGATAGTAAAGACCAAAGCTGACTGTGAAGAAGTACAGGGGGATCTCTCAAAAATGTGTGACTGGGCAACAAAATGGCAGATGAAATTCAACATTCAAATTCAAAGTAATGCACATTGGAACAAAATAATCCCAACTACACACAGGGGTTCTAAATTAGCAGTTACCACTCAAGAAAGATCTTGGAATCACTGTGGATAGTTTTCTGAAAACTTCAGCTCAATGTACAGCAGCAGTCAAAAAGGCTAACATAATGTTAGGAACTAATAGGAAAGGGATAGAAAATAAGGCAGAAAATATCATAATGCCACAATATAAATCCATGGTGTGCCCATATCTTGAATACTGTGTGAAGTTTTGGTCACCCTATCTGAAAATGCATACAGTAGAACTGGAAAAGGTTCAGAGAAGGGTAACAAAGATGAGCAAAAGTATGGAATGGCTTTCATAAGAGGAGAGGCTAAAAAGATTAAGGCTGTTCAGTTTAGAAAAGAGCGGACTAAGAAAGGATATGATAGAGGTTTATAAAATCATGAATGGTGTGGAAAAATTGAATAGAGAAGTGCTAATTACTCTTTGCTACATACAAAAACCAGGAGTCACCCAATTAAATTAATAGGCAGCAGGTTTAATACACACAAGAGGAAATACTTTTTCACACAATACACAATTAGCCTATAGAACTCATTGCCATGGGATGTTGTGATGACCAAAAGTATAACTGGTTTTTAAAAAGAACTAGATAAGTTCTAGATAACTAGATAAGTTCTGTCAGCCAGGATGGCCAGGGATGCAATCCCAAGATGGGGATGACCCTAAACCTGTAACTGTCAGAAGCTGGGAGGGGATGTCAGAGGTGAATCACTCCAACTGCCCTGTTTTGTACACTCTGGTACTGGCCACTGTTGGAGACAGGCTACTGGTCTAGATGGACCACTGGTTTGATGGACCCAGATCTTATGTTTGTTTAACTCACTCATTTCTACTTGCATTGTTAATGTTTGCACCAGTCTTTTTCAGAAGCGACTGTAAGATCCCAAATGACAGGTTCATCAATGCAGCTGAATTTCTTTCCCTCATGTGGGATTCCTCAGTTTGTTGCCACTTGTTGCTGCTATTGTCACATGTCTTTACAGCAGCATTTTTTTCTAAATAGACTTACATCTCCACCTTGCTACTTCCTTCTTCAAAGAAGTTTCACCAATATTAGTCAAAAATCAAGTTTTTTAGGCTAGGTAGTCAGGAAAAGAAAGACATACACTACTTCATTTACATAGGAAAAGCTTGGTAACACATTAGTCCTGACAAAACAAGTTTAATTGGATGAACTTGAGAAAGGAAATCACTAGATCTTTTGGTTTGTGAAAGGAATAAAATCAACACAATGATGTTCTAATAGTTGTAATAAATGCAAGCAGGCATATATGTAGTTTGGAAGCGGAGCACTGTTGAAATGTAGGCCTGAAAGATTACTTTCAGGATGAGCCCTAAGTGGAGTTCTCTTTGAGTTTTGTGGATAGTGCCTAGTATAAGCTCAGGAGAGGAGCTCCAAAAGACTTAAGTAGAGCAGAAAATTTGGGTGTTGTGATAGGGTGGGCTAGGAAGAAGAGGGGTCTGAGAGTCACTGAGAGAAAGGATCTGAGGGACAGTCAGACTGAGTGTAAAGAGGCTGAAGGATTCTGACAATGGAGGGTTGACTAGGAGGCTGGGGCCTCTCTTTCCAGCAGGGCATCTCTGTTTACATCAAATGAAATGTACGGTCCTGTAATGATCTGGTTTGTATTTTGCTTCTGTGTGCTATTTGTTTATTGTGAGCTTTAATTGAAAATATTGTCAATCTGATTCCATTTAACATCTGATTGCACCTTGTTGCGGGGTAGGTACACTCCATCATGGGGACTGAGTCACCTATGGGGTGAAGAAGGGAAAAAGAACCAAATAGCAGTTTGTTAGGTCCTGAGCTTGTGACCCTGATTACAAATGTGGCAGCACGACCCAGGGGCTGGAGTCCATGAGCGGCCCATCCACTCAGGGCAGCGCAGCCTAATGGCTAGAGTCAATAAACAGCCCTTCAGCTCGGGCAGCACAGCCTAATGGCCAGAGTCAATAGGGTAGCCTACCTCTGTGGGATTGTGTGGCCTATTGACCCATTGGTGGGGAAGAGGACTCGGGCCCTCCCTGCTCCTCCAAGTCCCAGCCCAGGGCCTTGGCAGTGGTGGGGGTGCTCATCACCGAGTCAGTGGAGATCCTCCTGAAACATGCTGACCGGTTCCCCCTTTCACTCACTGGAGAAGATTCAAAGTCCCCTGGGATGCTTCCTCCCCTTTCTCCCTCAGTGAAGCTCCATGTTTCCCCATGTCTCTGGGGTCCTCCAATGGCCTAGCTCCCACTGGCACGGTCTCTTCCTGGGCTCATCAGGCAGTCTGGAGTCCATCTTGGCCTCTGCATGCCTTGCTGCTGGGGCCTGCAGCCACTCCCTGGGGAGAGTCTGTGTCCTCTCCTTTCAGCAGCCTGCCTAGACTGAGCTGGCTGCTTCCTTTTATACTCTGGCTCCAGGCTGAGCATGCCCAGCCGAGTCTGAGGGGCAGGGCTTCCTCAGCCTGCAAAGCACAGTTAACCCTTTCGGGGCTGGTGTGGGGTAGGTAGACCCCTTCACACACCTCATTCATTAACAAACTACATTGAGGCTTAGGCCTTAAATGCTTTGTAGATTCTGAGCCTCTGTAAATATATAATATTTCTTATGAGAGGTTCAGTACTGTGTGTGTCCACCATGAATGGACGCTATCTCCACCCTGATGAAAAAGGTTTGTGTTGTTTAATATCAAAAGCTTTACTGAAGTTACTTTCAAAGGAAAAATTTTCAAAGAGCTGCTAGAGAATATTCATTGAATTGGCACTAAGACTGGTAAATATCTTTTCAACAGTAGTTTTTCCATCAAAAAATGAGGGTTTGTTGAAAACAATTTTTTTTCATGAAATAATAGTTTTAAGTGCAATTTTTTGTCTTTCAAAATATATTTTAAATGAAAAAGTCAAGTACTCAAAAATTAGGAAATTCCAGTATTACTGTTGCCTGTCTAGGAATAAATCACAGTAGTATGGTGAAGGTGGGAATTGTTGGTAGGATGCTGCCTCATTTGTTGCCGAAGTTGGAAAGTGTGTAGTGAATGAGGACAAAGGACAGTCTTATGGTTAAGGCAGTTGCATGATACTCTGGAAAACTGGATTCTATCCCTGCCCCAGCCACAGAATTCCTATGTGATGCTAAGTAAGATGCTTAAAATCAAAATTTTCACAGATGGTCACTAATTGTGTCTTCTTCATTTTCTGGATACCCAACCTGAGAATCAGGGGTCTGATTTTAAGAAGTGCTGAGAGCTCACAATTGGAACTAAAGTTACTGAGGTGCAGTAGTCATAGATTCATATATTTCTGGGCCACAAAAGGACCACTGTGATCATCTTGTTTGACCTCTTGTATAACACAGGCCATATAACTTCCCCAAAATAATTCCTTTTGGACTAGAAAATATATTTAAAACAAAAGTCCAGTGTTGATTTTAAAATTGCCAGTGATGGAGAATCCATCTATTGTTAAATTGTTTCAGTGTTTAATTACTCTCACTTTGTTTGCCTTTTTAAAGATAGGTCCTATCTTTGCTCTCGTCAGTCCTTTGGGACCTCACCTGTTCTCCATGAGTTCTCAAAGATAGTTGCTAAGGGTTCCAAGATTGCTCCAGCTACTTCCTTAAGTACCCTAGGATGAAATTCATCAGGCCTGCTGACTTTAATACATCTAACTTATCTAAATATTCTTTAACCTGTTCTTTCCCTATTTTGGCTTGTGTTCCTTCCCCCTTGTTGTTAATATTAATTGTGTTTAATATCTGTTCACCAGTATCAATTTCTCTAACATCAAATTCCAGCCATTGGATCACATTATAATGTTGTCTGCTAGACTGAAGAGTCCATTATTGAATCTTTGCTGTCCATGTAGGTATTTACACATTGTAAACACACATTTACACACCCCTTAACCTTTTCTTTTTTAAGCTAAATAGATCGAGCTCCTTGAGTCTGCATGTTTTCTAATCTTTTAATCATTCTCATGGCTCTTCTCTGAACCCTTTCCAATTTATATATTTGTAAGGAGGAGTACAAAAGAATAGCACAACCATCTACTGACAAAATCAGAAAGCCTAAGGCACAACGTGAATTACCTCTACTAAGGGACATAAAAGGCAATAAAAAAAGGTTCTTTAAATACATTAGGAGCAAGAGAAAGACAAAGGAAACCGTAGGTTCTCTACTTAGTGAGGAAGGAGAGCTAATAACTGATGACATCAAGAAGTCTGACTTGTTTAATGCCTATTTTGCTTCAGTCATCACAAAAAAGTTTTATGGTGACCAGATATTCAACACTATTAATATTAACAACAAGCCAAAATAGGGAAAGAACAGGTTAAACAATATATAGATGTTAGATATATTAAAATCAGTAAAGCCTGATTAATTAAATCCTAGGGTACTTAAGGAAGTAGCTAGAGCAATCTTGGAACCCTTAGCAATTATCTTTGAGAACTGATTGAGGGCAGGGCTGTAGAAGGGCAAACATAGCACCTGTCTTTAAAAAGGGGAACAAAGAGAATCCAGGGAATTATAGACCAGTCACCCTAACTTTCACACCTCAAAATATACTTGAACAAATTATTAAACAATCTCTTTGTAAGCACTTAGAGATTAATAGGGTAATAAACAATAGCCAGCATGGATTTGTCAACAACAAATCATGCCAGACCAACCTAATTTCCCTCTTTGTCAAGATTACTGGCCGAGTGGATAGAGGTGAAGCAGTAGACGTCACACATATCTTGATTTTAGTAAGGCTTTTGACATAACCCATATGACAGTCTCATAAGCAAACTAGGGAAATGTGGTCTAGATGATATTACTATAAGGTAGATCCACAATTGGTTGAAAGACCATACTCATAGAGTAGTTATCAATGGCTTGCTGTCAAATGGGGAGGCCATATTTAGTGGGATCCCACAGGGGTCATTCCTGGGGCTAGAAGCATCAATATTTTCATTAATGACTTGGATAATAGAGTGAAGAGTATGCTTGTAAAATCTGCAGGTGACACCAAGCTGGGAGGGGTTGCAAGCACTTTGGAGGACAGAATTAGAATTCAAAATGACCTTGACAAATTGGAAAATTGGTCTGAAATCAACAAAATTAAATTCAATAAAGACAACTGCAAAGTACCCACACTTATGAAGGAAAAATCAAATGCACAATGACAAAAAGGGGAGTAACTGGTGAGGGGGTAGTACTGCTGAAAAGGATCTGGGGTTTACAGTAAATCACAATTGAATAAAAGTTATCAATGTAATGCAGTTGCGAAAAAGGATAATATAATTCTGGGGTGTATTAACAGGCATGTTGTATGTAAGACACAGGATGTAACTATCCCCTCTCTTGGCGCTGGTGAGGCCTCAGGTGGAGTGCTGTGTCCAATTCTGGGCACCACAATTTAACAAAGATGTGTACAAATCAGAGAGGGTCCAGTAGAGAGCTACAAAAATGATAAAAATTTCAGAAAAACTGACATTTGAGAAAAGGTTTAAAAAGTGGGAATGTTTAGTCTTTACAAAAGAAGATTGAGGGGGTAAACTGATAACAGTCTTCAATATAGAACCATAGAATCATAGAAGATTAGGGCTGTAAGAGATCTCAGGAGGTCATCTAGTCTAACCCCCTGCTCAAAGCAGGACCAACACCAACTAAACCATCCCAGCCAGGGCTTCATCAAGCAGGGCCTTAAAAACCTCTAAGGATGGAGATTCCACCACCTCCCTAAAAAAAGAAAAGGAGTACTTGTGGCACCTTAGAGACTAACAAATTTTATTTGAGCATAAGCTTTCGTGAGCTGAGCCGTAGCTCATGAAAGCTTATGCGCAAATAAATTTCTTAGTCTCTAAGGTGCCACAAGTACTCCTTTTCTTTTTGCAGATACAGACTAACACGGTTGTTACTCTGACACTACCTGCCTAGGTAACCCATTCCAGTACTTCATCACTCTCCTAGTGAAATAGTATTTCCTAATATCCAACTTAGACCTTCCCCACTGCAACTTGAGACCATTGATCCTTATTCTGTCATATGCCACCACTGGAAAGAGCCGAGCTCCACCCCTTCAGGTAGTTGAAGGCTGCTATCAAATCCCCCCTCACTCTTCTCTTCTGCAGGCTAAACAAGCTCAGTTCCCTCAGCCTCCTGATCATTTTCGTTGCCCTCCGCTGGACTCTCTCCAATTTCTCCTCATCCTTTCTGAAGTGGGGAACCCAAAACTGGATGCAATACTCCAGATGTGGGGAATAATCGCCTCGGAACTGTTCTGCTGGCCCAGGATCCCCTGAGCAGCTCTTCTGCACCCCACCAAATCCTAGATAATTAGACTTTGCAAGGGAGACTAATGGAGGATTGTAGGGGGACTGTCTTCCCCTGCAAAGCAGAGCTATAGTGTGCACATTATGAAGCCACTGCAGACCCCATGTGGATTTTTTGGTCAATGGCACCACATAATCTGTAGGTCTAGTGGCTGTGTCCCTCACTTACCTCCAATGTTCCCTCTGTACAATTCTGGAGAGGGCCACTGTGCAGTAAGGACACATAGAGCTAGATCTACAAAGAGATTTAGGCCTCTAACTGCCACTTTAGGTGCCTTAGTCCAAAATTTGGATCCTCAACATCTTCACTCAGCTGCTGCCCTATGCTGTAGGCACCTAAAGCCTCCAGGGACCTACATTTCTGGTGGCAAAGCCCCTAGGCAGCTAGATTTATATTTCTGAACATGCACACAGCTGCCTACCTCATGCCGAAGCCCAAGAGGAATCCTAAAGCTAGGCAATGCCCTGCCTTTCTCACCTGTTGAGCCCAATCTGGTAGGTATGCTCAGAGCATGCCTAATCCACACAAAGGACAGACAGAGGAAGAGGCAGTGCCCTCCCCCTTGTATACTTTAGCTCCGGGGATAGAGCACTCATCAAGGATGGAGGAATTCAGGGTCCAAATCCCCACTTTGCCTGATATGCAGGAGGGATTTGAACCCAGCTATCTTAACGATTAGGGCACTCTCCTGGGAGGTCTCGGTTCAAATCCCTGTTCCACCTCAGGCAGAGTGGGGATTTGAACCTGGGTCTCCAACATCTTGGGTGAGTGCTCTAATTACTGGGGTAAAGGTTACAAGGGGATACCAGCATGAGCAGAGGGACGCCAGCAGTTAGGTGCCTAAATCCTTTTAAGAGGTGAAGCTTAGTTAATGTCCAAAATATGAGATGAAAATTCATGATTATCCTCTGTCTAGAGACCTACATGGCTTTAGGGCTGGTTACTTGAGGGTTTGTCTCTCTCCTGATGCAATATTAGCAGAGTGGAGATCAGTGGAGGTACTTGAGCTGGAGCTGTCTCATTCTAAATAGGAGGGAATTGTTGGCAGGATGTTTTCTGTGAAGATCACTTGACTTAGGAATTTCCTCTCCCCCAGGGCACTAGTTCCCATATTTACCTTTCAGGAACACTGCAAAGCTCTTTCCCCCTGCTCCTATCCTCTCCACAGACTCTGGCCTGCATCCTGTCCCTCTGCCCTCTAGTTACTGCCCAGGTCCTCCCCCACTGCTATCCTGCCCCCCGCCGCATGACTCCTGTTTTCCCGCCCAGTGAGCTCCTGCTCGTCCCCCTCCCTGCATCTTTTCCCCCATTCCTCACTTCTCTGCCCTTGAGCCAAGCTGTTTCCTCCTTCTTCTCCTTGCTTCTTGGGTGCCAGCAGGGGCAACATTAAGAGCACAGGAGTCAGGCTGCCTGCTCTCGGTTCTGGTGCCGGATGTCACAGCATCCTCTGGCAGCTGGAAGGAGCAATTGCAGAGAAAGTTCTGCTCAGCTCTTGCATCCCTGGGATAGAGCATGCTCATGTGGGATGGTACATCCATAAACTGGAAGTAGATAGGAGCTGTGACAGGCTTGAGCATGCTCAATGCAGATGGATTTTTCAGAGAAATAAGCTGCCAGACTCTATGAAGTCAATTTTCCAAAGCTTTACACCCAGGCCAAAAGTGTGTATTTCTTCACAGGACTGGCTGGAAGCACATCCCTGGCACTATGGCAACCTCTCTGCCTAATTCCAAATTCCTGCTCCAAAGCATGGAGGTGTATTACAGCTTCTTATTAAAACACTGGTAAGATATTTTTACTTGTTCAAAACAGCATATTTTCCCCAACCTCATTCTTGTCAACAGCTGAAACATTTTAACTGAAATCTCCCCCCCCCCCCAAAAAAAAAATCATAGAGTCATAGAGTTTATGGATAAAAGGAACCACCAGATCATCTAGTCTGACATCCTGTGTATCGCAGGACACCAATACAATGCAGCACCTGCACACTTACCCAGCAACTGAAATTATACCAACATATCATAGCCCACAGGAGACTAAACTGTTACATACCACAGGCAGAGAACAGGAAGGACCCAGGTGCACCAATGCCTGAGGCCCCTGCAATGACAGGAAATTGATTAAGTGAGATACCCAAATAATTCTGGCAAGTGACCTGCAGCCACATGCTGCAGAAGAGGTGAAAAAAAACCCCCAAACCCACGTTGACTGCCAATCTGACCTGGGGGAACATTCCTTCCCAACCCCACATATGGTGATCAGTTAGACCTGAGCATGTCAGCAAGAACCAGCCAGCCAAGCAACTGACAGAGAGAATCCGTGATGCCACCTCAGAGCACTGGCCCACCCCATCCAATGTCCCATCTCCAGCCCATGCCATCTCTGAAGAAGACAAAAACAAAACAAAACACAAAATACGTGGGGGGGGGGGGAGGAGGAGGAGGAGGAGGAAGTACTTTCCTGACCCCTGCAGGTGGCTGGCTGAAGTCCTAAACTGTGAGCTTTTAGGATCATAAGACATCAGTTAGAGACAAAACGTGATATGAAAAATTTCAGCCTGAATGGTTTAACTCTGGCAAAGTTATACGCAATTGAAAACAGAGTCTTATAATAAAAAGTGTTAGGCAACTTTAACTATAGGTGGTGCTTCCTGCACCATCTACAATTTTATTTTAAAAATATCGCTATATTTTGACAAGAAATTAAAAAGAAAATAATCAAGGGTTTATTTAGGGTCTGCACAGGAAAATTTTTCAAAACTGACCACCAAAAAAGTATCCACCAAAAAAGTACCCACAAGTATTCAAATCTTGTATACTTTAGAAATCTCACTTGTTAGAACAAACAGACGTGTGCAGTCAAATTTTGTGTTGTGCAATATAGAGAATTTGAAAGCGGACCAGCAAGGAAAGTGAGAACACAGAGTAAAAATGAGGGAGCTGAAAGGTAGCTTTTTGCATTTACACTTCTCAAAATTCTAGTTACATTGACAAATATGTATGATCTTTAATTGCACTAAATATAAATTACAATATTTATTTATTGACCAGAAGTGTATTTTAATTAAAGGATGTTAGTTAAAACAAGGAAATTCCATAACTAAATAAATAGTTTTCTTTTATATTAAATGAATGCATTAGATTGACTAATTTTCTACTATAGCAAAAGTAAAATACTGTTTGATCACTAATAAAATACAATAATCATTCAGATCAAGAAATTAGCCTGAGAAAGGCTGCCATGGGGTGAGTTATTCTGTTAATCCATACTCATGGGATTAACAGTGATTACATCCTAGGGGAAATCATGCATCTTTCTAAATATATTTCTAGTTTTCTTTAGAAGTATTAGTAAGAAAACTAGAAGTAAATGGAGTATACAGAATGATTTCCCATGGTCTTTGAAAAGCAATTCATCTAACTGTATTACATTAACATAACTCCTAGGCCTTTTGCTCAAAAACTGGGCTTCTTTTAATCCATCTGTCATACTTTATTCTACTACAGGACAGAATCACATGTTTCAGAAGGTTAATCATTAAAGACATGAATTGCAGTTGTATACACAATAGGGCCTCGGTACTGGCACAAATATACATTATCTTATCTTATCACTCTATCTGCTGCACGTTTAACAGCCTTTGATCTTATCTAATAATAGATATATTGTTGAAATAATCACCATTTAAATATATTAGGTTGTTTGACATAGGTACTATACACAAGGAAAATCAATAATGATTATACAATCACTAGATTCAATGTAAACTGCATACCGCAAATGTCTTTACAGGGTTAGATAACAGCACAGAAATCCTAATGAAAGTCAATAGCCATTAGTTTTTAGAAGCAGCACTTGAACTTTTCGGGTTTTTTACAGTAACTAGTACGACCATGGGTGTAAGATTTAAAACAAATGAAGATGAAAGAAAGAATGACAAGTAGATTTGACAAACACATCTCAGGAACTGGTTAATATTTGCTGCTCTTTTGAAAAAACAAGTAAATATACATTCATTTTCTGTAGTAAATGAATTTATCCAGATCTCTGAAGTGAAAATATTACTGCAAGGTCCATTCACAGTGATAGCTGATGTTGAGATCCCAAAACACCCATTATTACCCTAAAATAGAGAATTAACTTTTGACTTCTACAAAAGAGATGGTGTCACCTCATGCAAGAATTACTTTAGCTCAGTTTTTTTTTCAGTTTAG
Source organism: Eretmochelys imbricata (assembly GCF_965152235.1). Classification (NCBI taxonomy): domain Eukaryota; kingdom Metazoa; phylum Chordata; order Testudines; family Cheloniidae; genus Eretmochelys; species Eretmochelys imbricata. Next base: position 150,248,464 of record NC_135573.1, read on the forward strand.
AATACAAGAACTACATGAATGCATGTTTACAATCAGAATTTATCTGTGGGGAATATTTTGTACAATTCAGCCTCTATAGAAGTTGATGTTCTGTTTCTCTTATTTTGCTTTAAACTAGAATACTTTCCCCTTCCTGTGCATGAACTTTCATTGTGATATAATTTTGAACAGCAAACACTCAAAAAGTGAAAAATTGATCTTTACGTATAAAGATTGTAATACTTAAGTAGTGATAATTATAACTATATATAATATTTCTTCAGAAGTAGCTGAAACTCAAAAGCCATTTTAGATTATTCTGGTACAATAAGAAAAGGATTTCGGCAGGATATAAATGATTTGTATTTCTTTCAAGAATTTACATAGTTTTACCCATGTGTAGGTGGAATAATAATGATCAGTTGGTAGTTCTCAATACTGCCAGTGAAGTAAAAGAGAGTGCAAAGATATTCGCACTCTTGTGAACGTCCTGCTATATTTTTTATCCAAAGATATATGGCAAGGATTCTATAAATAAGCAGCCTTTTAAAATAGGCCTACAATTGTAAAAGAATTTGATCTTCATTAAGCACTCTCTTAAGCAACCTTCAGAAAGAAACTAGATATTATTTTATAATTACATAGCTCTAAAGCTAGGAGCTTTTCAAAACTCAATTTATAAGTAAACACCAAAGGAGGATAAAAACAAGTTTGGCAAAAATATAATCTACTCATTCCTGTCTTTGTATAAAATTAAAAGCTTTTTGAAGGTAGAGAACCAACACTTTATAACCCTTATCTTCTGTCCACTCTTACATGGCTGTCAAATTTACTGTTTAAGCTTTTCTTTGTAATCACACTATTACGCACTTCATCACCTTCCCCACCCCCATCATTCCATCTAATGGTTTTAAGGGGAAAGGAAATTACTTGTCTTCACTGCCAGCACTTGACACTTTTATGGATCATTTGTAATGAAGCTATTCTTTGGTTTTAATGGAGACTTTTATTTGGACCAATGTGAATAATTTTCAAAAGGTGATTAATTAAATAATCCCTGCCACCCTGTAAAATGGATCAACATATTACATTGCACTGATCCAAAAGTTATTTTATTCCTGCATTAGACTTCAAATGCTATGCATTTAAACAAGCTTTAAACTAGGACATATAATTTACTATACATTAATTATACATATAGTGTGGCTAAAGTAAGAAAAAGTTTTACACCTTTTTGAACTTTGTAAAATATGATGCCAGGGTTTATAATAATGATAAGATTTCTTTTGAAAACAATATACCTGACCATTAAATAGAGGTATGTAAAAGACTCCTATCTAATCAAACATAACTTCTGGAAATGTCATTCTGTTTTAGAAACATACAGCTTTAGCTATCAGACAAATCTTTATATAAAGAAAACAATTTTTAAACATACAGTCATGCTGCTTATAAGGAACAGAGAGAAGCATATTTAAAAGCTATCACTTTAATATTTAAAGCATATTTAAAAGTTATTTAAATTAATATGTGCTGTTAAATTATCAAGTGCTATTCTTAAATGTCATGAATCTTATAGAAATTACTGCACTGATAACTTTTTCAAATAAAAAACTTTGTCATATCTTTTTGCTATATCTTATTGCTGTTAATTCCTACTTGAAATAGTAAGTATCTAAATGTGAAATGTGTTTATAAAAGAAGGTATCTTACTCCCCAAGAAAGATTGTTATTGGACAGATTAGTTATTATACTTAAATTTTCTCAATAGTTAAGGCAAGTGAAATATAAAAATGAAATGTCACTGTTATGAGTCACATTTTTAAAACTAAGCAAGATACAGGGATATTTTAAAGTTTTGAAGTTTTTTTTACTTTGAACTTTGCAGAGAAAATTAAGTTTAAAAGTACTGATGCTTAAGATAGCAAGAGACACCAGATGCACTGAACAAGTCATATCAGGAAAACTGTAAATTATTTTTTCATGCAATATTTATGCGCTTGTTCCAGTGTCTACATAATACGTCAATAGATTGACAACAGACTCACATTTCAAACAAATATTAAAAAGCACCAACATGTTAAATGATGATAGAAAAGGAAATACTTCACATACATATGTAGGTATCTGCTATACACAAAAGGCAAATAGCTGTTTTGAACTGTGAAGACTATTTAAAGGTTTAGTGTACACCTTGGTTTCCTGCTGTCTACATAAGTACAGAGAGATCTAAATCCACTGCATATTGGGACTAACTGATCAAAGCAGTAGTTAAATCTATCCATGGAAAATCTAAGTAGTTTTTGGAGGCAACTCTTTGAATGCAGATTAGTGATTTCACTGAAGTAGTCAATCAACTGCTTTTTTCTGGCTGTTAAAATGTCATTGAGTGAACACAGCAGATAAAAAAATGATGAGCAAAAAATAGTATTTCAGCTAGAACAAACTTGCGATTTGTAGACTGGATCCCATGAATCTGCTTCAGTCAAGATCGTTTCAGAGGTAGCTACAGGAATGAATCCCACAAAGGGACTAAGTTTAATCATCCAATCCCAGACTGTATTGATTTTGGAACTACTTGCAATGACTATATAAATAAGCCATTTCTTTGCAACTGTAGCTGGAGTCGGTCATGAACCCAAAACCTTCACAACCTGGTCCAAAGTGAATTATGCCCTGCAGAAATAAATTAATAAAACTAACACAGCTAGGCTTCTCTACCAACTTATTTTCACGTTTCAAGAGCTTAAAAATATAAAATCAATAATCATTTAGTCATAAGGGTAAATGAAGCGACATAACATCAAAGTATACCCTTTAGCCATTCAAGGCATTCTAGGTAATTTATCTCATCAAAAGGCAGTGGTAATAATCCTTTCCACTCTGAGACAAGCCACCACACAGCTGCTGTATTATCCTAGAGTAAACAAGTTTGGAGAAAATATTAAAAATCAATATCTGTTTCCTTCTATCAGGCCAGATGGCATCCATCATAAATCTGCCTTTGTAAAGAGTTCTTTAGGTTTAGTAGCAATAGTGTGAAAGACAACTGAATTAACAATATAAAACTCAACCAGTTTGATAGGAATTGATAGCTGAATTTCCTTAAACTTACAATACTCAAACTAAATAGCCATGCAAAAACAATCCAATATGTTAATATACTATCTAAAGGAAGCTTGTGACTAATCTTAGAAACTCAAAATCATAACACTAACTTTGCAAACTCCATAATAACACAAACATATTGTCATTTTTGCATTGCTATGGTTTACATGTCACAAAGGACAGCAAACACATCTAATTTGAAGGTCTGTCACATGATCTTATTGCTATCATGTTCCCAAGATACTTACAAAAAGTTCTGAAAACAAACAGCCTCATCACAACATCCCAAGTATAATAGCTCTGACTCTATCAAGATCTTGTAGCAGCTGTTTAAATCATCATTACAGTAAAAGAGAAGCAAATCTTCAGGATCACATTAGTCCTTAAAGTGCAGTTTTATTGTATGCCACTAGTAACTGGCCAGCTAAGCAAGGTCCAACAACTTTATTCATCCCACAGCCCAGACTAAGGCATAGAGCGCTAAGGCATAGAGCGCAAAGGACTGCCTTAAGAATTGCTATAGATCATGATATGCACCCTACTAAGGAAATGCTAGTGTTCAGCTCCAGCAAGCTCTTCTCAAGAGCTCCACACATGAGCATTATATAGTCCTTTGATTTTCTGTAATATTTTTTAAGAATGATATGGATGGCAGTCACTTTCTTGACTGGTATTGTTACCCAGTGGGTGCAGATGGGTTACAATGCTCCTGAGGCAGAGCAGGAGACATGAGGTGTTTGGGTCTCATAACTGTGTGGGGCAATATGAACGGTCTTTTGGGACTAGCTAGAAAAAGCCCATATCAATGGAGGATCTGGACAGACAATGGGAACCTAAATGACTGAACAATTGACACCTAACTGCGGGAAGCTCCAGCAAGCGGAACATGTGCACTAGCCCGGGTCTGCAGGAGCCGGACAGTGGACCAAGAAGTGTCATATATCTGTATTAGGAGCTTACCTCAGAGAGACACAGGAAGTTGTCACCTGGATGGACAGAAATAGGGACAGAAAGTGAGAGAATGGAAAACAAGATTGTACCGAGATCAATATGAGTCAAGGGAGCCCTGGCTTCATCGTATATGGACTATGTCTTAACTTTTGTTTCTGAATGCTAGTCTAAGGACTTCCTGATGATGTGTTCCAGTCACTCTATTATGAAAAGGCTGCTTTGTGTCACTGCAAATACTTGCTGAGGTTCATTGATCCCTGTAGAGGGTAAAAAGTCTCTAAACAGGACGGTGTCTCAGTTTGACTCACTGGACAGAGCTCACAGTGTGAAACAGGAATGCTGGAGTGCAGAAGCTCAATCTAGGAAACATTGAGGCCACCTGGCCTAGTCTTAAGGAAGAGTGAGGGCCCGTGGCACACTGACGGGGTACCTCCAAGAGACTGTTTAAAAGCTTTGGCATAGCCATATCCTGTGGATCCATGAAGGCCTCCCAGACAACATCTTGGAGATAGGCTGGCTGGGACATGTCACAGAGGCCAGGCAGGGGGTCTCAAACTTTTTCACAGTGTGGACCACATCATGTGCCTTTCACAGATGGGTGCACCACTTCTCCCCATTTACAATCTTATAACGTCACTGTCAAAATTACAACAATTGCTGATTTGGAGAGGTAATGTTAGGATAGTAGAAGTTAATCATGCTGCCTATCTCTGTTCTTCACTCCTCCCATCTGTTCTGTTAATCTCTTTCCCCTGCAAATATTTCTTTGCTGCCTGGGTCCCTTATCCTCCTGTTCCTTTCCACATGCTTCCCTATTTCCTGGTCATTATTTCCTATGGCACATGGTTCTCTGTCACTTGGTTCCCTACTCCCTTCGACCTGCCACCCATGCTTCTGCACCTGCTTCCCATAATCTATAGCTACCTCATTTTTATATTGATATAATAGGCATCACAGAAACCTGGTGGAGTGAGGACAATCAATGGGACACAATCATTCCGGGGTACAAAATATATCGGAAGGACAAAACAGGTTGTGCAAGTGGGGGCGGGGGGAGAAGTGGCACTATATGTGAAAGAAAATGTAGAATCAAATGAAATAAAAATCTTAAATGTTCCATAGAATCTCTATGGATAGTAATTCCATGCTCTAATAAGAATATAACAGTAGGGAATCTATTATTGACCACCTGACCAGGACAGTGATAGTGATGATGAAATGCTAAGGGAGATTAGAGAGGCTATCAAAATAAAGAGCTCAATAATAGTGGGGAATTTCAATTATTCCCATATTGACTGGGTACATGTCACCTCAGTACAAAATGAAGAGACAAAATTTCTCGATACTTGAAATGACTGCTTCTTGGAGCAGCTGGTACAGGAACCCACAAAGGGAGAGGCAACTCTCAATCTAGTCCTGAGTGAAGCGCAGGATCTGGTCCAAGAAGTAACTATAAACAGGACCGCTTGGAAATAGTGACCACAATATAATAACATTTAACATTCCTGTGATGGGAAGAACACCTCAACAGCCCAACACTGTGGCATTTAATTTCAGAAAGGGGAACTATGCAAAAATGAGGAGGTTAGTTAAACAGAAATTAAAAGGTACAGTGACTAGAGTGAAATCCCTGCAAGCTGCATGGACACTTTTCAAAGACACCGTAATAGAGGCTCAAATTAAATGTATACCCCAAATTAAAAAAACACAGTAAAAGAACTAAAAAAGAGCCACCGTGGCTTAACAAGCATGTAAAAGAAGCAGTGAGAGATAAAAAGGCATCCTTTAAAAAGTGGAAGTAAATCCTAGTGAGGTAAATAGAAAGGAGCATAAACACTGCCAAATTAAATGTAAAAATATAATAAAAAAAGCCAAAAAGGAATTTGAAGAACAGCTAGCCAAAAACTCAAAAGGTAATAACAAAATATTTTTAAAGTACATCAGAAGCAGGAAGCCTGCTAAACAACCAATGAGGCCCCCGGACGATCGATATACAAAAGAAGCATTTAAAGACAATAAAGTCATTGCAGAGAAACTAAATGAATTCTTTGCTTCAGTCTTCACGGCTGAGAATGTTAGGGAGATTCCCAAACCTGAGCCGTCTTTTGTAGGTGACAAATCTGAGGAATTGTCACTGGTTGAAGTGACACTAGAGGAGGTTTTGGAATTAATTGAGAAACTTAACAGTAACAAGTCACCGAGACCAGATGGTATTCACCCAAGAGTTCTGAAAGAATTCAAATGTGAAATTGCAGAACTATTAATTATGGTTTGTAACCTGTCCTTTAAATCAGCTTCTGTACCCAGTGACTGGAAGATAGCTAACGTAACACCAATATTTAAGAAGGGCTCTAGAGGTGATCCTGGCAATTACAGACCAGTAAGTCTAACGTCAGTATCAGGCAAATTAGTTGAAACGATAGTAAAGAATAAAATTGTCAGACACATAGACAAACATAAATTATTGCACAAAAGTCAACATGGTTTCTGTAAAGGGAGATCATGTCTCACTAATCTATTAGAGTTCTTGAGGGGGTCAACAAACATGTGGACAAGGGGGATCCAGTGGACATAGTGTACTTAGATTTCCAGAAGGCCTTTGACAAGGTCCCTCACCAAAGGCTCTTACGTAAATTAAGTTGTCATGGGATAAGAGGGAAGATCCTTTCATGGATTGAGAATTGGTTAAAAGACAGGGAACAAAGGGTAGGCATAAATGGTACATTTTCAGAATTGAGAGGGGTAACTAGTGGTGTTCCCCAAGGGTCAGTCCTAGGAATCCTTTTCAACCTATTCATAAATGATCTGGAGAAAGGGGTAAACAGTGAGGTAGCAAAGTTTGAAGACAATGCTAAACTGCTCAAGATAGTTAAGACCAAAGCAGACTGTGAAAAACTTCAAAAAGATCTCACAAAACTAAGTGATTGGGCAACAAAATGGCAAATGAAATTTAATGTGGATAAATGTACAGTAATGCACATTGGAAAAAATAACCCAACTATACATACAATATGATGGGGGCTAATTTAGCTACAGCTAATCAGGAGAAAGATCTTGGAATCACCGTGGATAGTTCTCTGAAGATGTCTAGCAGTGTGCAGCGGCAGTCAAAAAAGCAAACGGGATATTAGGAATCATTAAAAAAGGGATAGAGAATAAGATGGAGAATATCTTATTGCCCTTATATAAATCCATGGTACACCCACATCTTGAATACTGTGTACAGATGTGGTCCCCTCATCTCAAAAAAGATATACTGGCATTAGAAAAGGTTCAGAAAAGGGCAACTAAAATTATTAGGGATTTGGAACGGGTCCCATATAAGGAGAGATTAAAGAGGCTAGGACTTTTCAGTTTGGAAAAGAGGACACTAAGGGGGGATATGATAGAGGTATATAAAATCATGAGTGGTGTGGAGAAAGTGAATAAGAAAAAGTTATTTACTTGATCCTGTAATATAAGAACTAGGGGCCACCAAATGAAATTAATGGGCAGCAGGTTTAAAACAAATAAAAGGAAGCTCTTCTTCACTCAGAGCACAGTCAACCTGTGGAACTCCTTGCCTGAGGAGGTTGTGAAGGCTAGGATTATAACAGGGTTTAAAAGAAAACTGGATAAAGTCATGGAGGTTAAGTCTATTAATGTCTATTAACCAGGATAGGTAAGGAATGGTGTCTCTAGCCTCTGTTTGTCAGAGGGTGGAGATGGATGGCAGGAGAGAGATCACTTGATCCTTACCTGTTAGGTTCACTCCCTCTGGGGCACCTGGCATTGTTCACTGTTAGTAGACAGGATACTGGGCTGGATGGACCTTTGGTCTGACCCAGTATAGCCATTCTTATGTTTTTATGTTCTTATGTTTTCATTCCCTTACCCCATGGACATTCCTCTCCTTCTGATGGGTAAACTCATGTTTCTTCTCCTCTTATACAGCTAGTGGCTGCTGCTATGCTGATTCTTTTTGCATTCCACTGTCTTTACATGCCTGCAAGCTCTGCTTTTTAATGAAGACCCTGGACACCTATTGAAGCATCTTAAAAGGAGGAACTATCAGTACCATGTAGCCTCTTCAGATCACGAGCTAGTGATCCACTAACCACTACTTGTCCATGGTTCACAGTTTGGAAACCTCAGCCAGAAGTAAACCAGGGTGGCTGATATGTGATTTCCAAGAGCAGTACAATTTATGCAAACACAATTACGTATATAGGAGAGAAAGCACTGGTCCATAGGATTAATACAAAATTACAATCATACCTGCAGATACAGCTGTCATAAGCATGGCTATATTTTACATCATTATTGTACTTAAGCAGCTGAAAACTAAAATCCTTAGGACTGTATGTGATACTACACCCCATATTCTCCACAGATATATTGTTAAGATATGAATATGGCATAACTAAGATATGTTTTATGCAAGATGGATCATGTGAGGCATCAATGGAAAGGTTATGATGTACTGACTATGACTATTCTATTTGTATGCATGTATCATTTTTGTATCTGAAGTTGGGAATATTGTCTATGTACCTATTACAACTGTGTTTACACCTGGGGAATGCCCACCAGACAAAATGCAATCAGCCTGGATGGGCCATTGTGGGGAACAATAGGACTCTGAAAATGCTAATCTCCCACCTTCCTGAGAAGTTTCCTGGGATGCTGCAAACAACCTTGACTCATGGCTGCTTTGACACTGCAGGGTCATGTGGTCATGTCACGTAGTACTGGATTCCATCTTGGACTACTAATATTTTTCCACTAATAGGAGGTGGGGATCAAACTGGGAAACAAAGGATTCCTGCCGTATGTAAATCCTATTTAAGGCAGGGAATTGAGTTAATCTTTGTTCTTTCTTCACTGAATCCCATTCCAGGATGACTGCTGGAAACATCTGAGAAACAAAGAGAAAGGTGGTGAGAAAGACTGAGCCCAAGCTCGAAAAGGTGTCTTGCCTGTGAAAGAAATGGCTAAAACAATATTTAGGGTGAGAAATTACTACTTGTAACCAGTTTCTTTAATGTATTGAGCTTAGTTTGCAAGTTTGTTTTATTTGTTCAGTAATCTGCTTTGATCTGTTTACTATTCCTTATAATCACTTAAAATCTATCTTTTGTAGCTAATAAACTTATTTTTGTTTTCTCTAAACCCAGTTTGTGAAATCCATAACTGGGGGTGGGTGGGTGGCAAAAGTCTGTGCATATGTTCCTCCACATTGAGGGAAGGAGCAAATTTCATGACCTTATGCTGTACAGGTTTCTGTGCAGTGCAAAACAATACAATTTTGGGTTTACACTCCAGAGAAGGCATGCATTTGAGTGCTGGGCAATTCCCTAGCTGAATCTTCCCATGCAGAGCTGATTTCAGTGTCTGTGTCTTTCTGCAGCTGGGTGTGTCCCTACCTGTGGGTGTGCTGGAGGAGGCTTGAGGGCCTGGCTCAGCAGGGCAGTGTAAAGGAGCCCAGGCTGGTGGAACAGGTGGGCTCAGTGGTACCCCAGTACATCAGGTGGCACCCCAGAGTAAGGGAGAACCTGTCACATATAGTACTGGTAGAGAATTTTGGAAAGGATAGGCTCTGGGCATATGCTTATATACACATGGAAACAGATAACATATCAGAGGCCTGGAGTCAATACCAGCATGGGCCAGTGGATAGTGCATTGAGGTGGGAGGCTGGGTTCTTGTCTTGCCTCTATTTTTGATTTTCTCTATACTTGGGTCAAAGACTTTTGACCTTATTCTGTCTCATTTTCCTTATATATAAAATGGGGATAATAATACTTTGGGTTAATTTGTACCCCAGGTATAGTTTCAAAAGATCTTTTCAAAGTTGGCGTAAGCTATCTTGTAGCAGATAGGGGATTGCCTTGTTGTTAAGTTTAGTTTCTAGAAAGCATGATATGATTTTGTTTTACTTGTAACCATTTGTTTCCAATATTCTTACTCTTGAATCTCTGTTCTTTGATAATATAAGCCCTATGTGTTAAGCAAAGTGGTGATCCCGAGTTGCATCTTACAAGCTGGTGTGTACTATTCATATGGGAATAGTAGATCTAAGAAATCTGTTAGTGTTCAATGGAACAGAGGCTGAGCACTCCAGAGGAACATTCAGAGGACTCGGGAATTAGTGTGTGCCTATCACTAACCTGCAGAGAGAGAGAGGCCTCTGGAGGCCTGGAAAGCAATGCTTGTGTTGCCAGAGGCTGGTGGTTTCAGGAAGATGACCCACAGCAGGCACAGATGAGACTTCCTCACAGAAGGGCAGGTGGTGATGAGGTACCACACAACCCAGGGCACACTTGGGAAGTGGGATGCTGGGAACTTTAAGTTTACATGGTAACTGTCCCCCCTACCCTTTTGGCACGTAATGGTGCATTATGGTGGACCTTATCTGATTAACCTTACATTAGAAACATTCATATATGCGGCTACAGATCATGCTTTAAGATGAGTTCTATAGTTGCATATTAAAAATTGTAAGCAACAAAACAGAAGTAATACAACTATTATCATCAGTACAAGAAAAACCTTAAATCCAATTTATGTATGTTCTTTAGACTGGACCATACTGTTACTGATTGGATAAAATGAATATCCTTCTTATTTAATAACTTCTTAAAAATTTGAGTTAAACAATTTATGTGGACATTGAACTTGGGTTTATATCAGTAAAGTTCCATCCATTTTGGAATACCATCAATTGTGGTTTCTTTTTCTCAACTGTGACAGGAGTAATAATGTGTGCCCAACAATTGTTTTCTTGTGCTGTGTAAAAGAGAAGTTGTTGGTAAGGAACACATTAGAGTGTCATATTGATAATATTTATGGTTAGTTACCACATAGTACTGTCCCTTCATATTATAGATCACCCTCAGAGCCATTTGACAAGCCACACTGGGTAAGACACAGTAGCTACTAACTGGTCTGTTGGACTCTCTATAGTCCAGCATATCCACAGACTGGTGTTGTGAGTCAAATACATTATACCTGCATATGTAGAAATATCCCTTAACAGACCAACAGGCCATATGAGAGGGTCTCCAAATCCTGGATTCTTTATGATATACAAAAAAAATCTGGTAACTCCAGGCTTTCCTCATAAATGTTTCATTCCAGGTAACCAACTGAATGGACAACTGCCAATTTATCAAATACTTTGCCAAAAGGATTAAACACACGTAAAGACAAAGTAGAAGAAATACATAGGAGACTGCCCATTGTGATACAGTTAATTTTACAGGCATTTTCATTGGGATGTGATGTTACTGACCCCAAGTTTCTGATGGTGTTAAATGGCTTATATGTTCAAACATAAGCCCAATCTATAGGGACATTTAGGCCCAATACCTTGGCACATTTAGGACAATACCGCTTGGACATTTGTTCATCTTTATTAAGATAGGCACTTTGTTTCCCTTAGGATACTTTAGTATCTCATCTACTACTTGTAATATATAACCATCACCATCAGTACGAATTGTTTCCTTACCTAAACATTTATCTTTCCACTTTGAACCTTTAAGAGTAATTATTTCTTGGGTTAACCTGTCTATTTCATTGATCATTGGTGTAAGTACTATGTCAGCCTCCTTATAATTAAAAGTCTGTCTTTTGATATTTTCTATACCTGATTCAGAAAGCCCAAAATAGATATAATTATTTTGTTGTGGCTTCGTACCCTCCTGTTCTAAAAATAACTGAGAAAATACCTTTTCTTACCCCCAATAGTACCACTTATTTGATTATGATATATAGCTATTTTTTAAAATAACCCAGAAGTGTACCATCTGGACACACTGGTAGCATTGCAAAAAACAATCTCTGCCATATTCCAATGTGACAAATTTAAAAACACATAAATTGTAAATTATTAATCAATGTCCCAGGTATTGGAGTACCGGTGAGTTCACTCTTTGGACCTGGTTCAACTTCTGGACTGGAAGTGTGTTCTACAGTTGTCTCCACAGTAGTTGCTGTGAGCAGGTCCACCACCCATAGGATAATTCTTTTCATTTCTGGTATGTGGACCCTGTAGGTCACTCTTTCCACAGGGAGATTATTAATACTTCATAAAGTTAAGTTCTTCATCAACAAGGGACGGTTATTGGCAAAAACATACACCCAATGAATATTTGTACTTTCAGTTGCATGTTGTATTTCACTTTTGCCCCCTGCTTCCCCTTTTTGCATGTTTGGGGAAAAAAAAAGCATTATTTTTTTTTAGAATAAAGGAAGGAGAGGAAGGAGGTAGAGAGGTTACACATTTAACTTTAAAATCCAAATTAACACACTTCTTTTAGTATTTGAATTTACAATTGAGTTCTTTGAAACATAGTATGTTACCAAGGAAAGAAATTTAAGGAAGCTTCTTTCATTCTTATTGCCTGGTAATTTTATTCTCACGCAGAGACAGTCTAGCTACAGGAAGTGAGTGTGTAATATGCAGGGCAGATTTAACAAATTAGCTGCTTTATAGTAGCCCCCATAGTTAAACAACAAATACAGGATTAACCATGAAATGATACATTTTCACAAGTGTTAACAATACAGAACAATTCCACATTTTGAAAAAATACATAAGAAGATAACTATAACCTTAGTGTTAATCATTCAAGAAATAACAAAATAGTTTTAGTAGCAGGTAACTGCTAAATCAGCATTAATATATACAAATGCAAAAATTACACTGGTCTCTAAATAAAAATAAATGATTGAATTTAATTGCAAGATGCTAGATGTAAAATCTATAACACAGTCCAATTATAAATCCTAGGATAAAATGTTGTGTTTAAGGCTGCTTTCAAGGCAAGCAAAATAATATTCAGATAATAGTAATACATGAGCTGCTGGGTACCCATTGAAAAAATAATCTCAGAGAGAAAGGAATTTCTAAGGGTATGTCTACACTATGAAATTAGGTTGAATTTATAGAAGTCTTTTTTTAGAAATCGTTTTTATATAGTCGATTGTGTGTGTCCCCACACAAAATGCTTTAAGTGCATTAAGTGCATTAACTCGGTGGAGTGCTTCCACAGTGCCGAGACTAGCATCGACTTGAATAGCGTTGCACTGTGGGTAGCTATCCCACAGTTCCCGCAATCTCTGCCAACTATTGGCACTCTGGGTTGAGATCCCAACACCTAATGGGGCAAAAACATTGTCACGGGTGGTTCTGGGTACATGTCGTCAGGCCCTCCCTCCCTTCCTCCCTCTGTGAAAGCAATGGCAGACAATCATTTTGCGCCTTTTTTCCTGAGTTACCTGTGCAGACGCCATACCACGGCAAGCATGGAGCCTGCTCAGCTCACTGTCACTGTACGTCTCCTGGGGGCTGGCAGATGTGGTACTGCATTGCTACACAGCAGCAGCTCATTGCCTTGTGGCAGAAGATGGTGCAATAGGCCTGATAACCATCATCATCATGTCCGAGGTGCTCTTGGCCGCCTCTGTAAGATCGGTCACGAGCGCCTGGGCAAACATGGGCGCAGGGACTAAACTAGGAGTGACTCGACCAGGTCATTCTCTTTAGTCCTGCCAGAAGTCATATTGCACCGTCTTCTGCCAAGCAGCCAGGAGATGAGTGTGGCTAGCAGTCCTACTGCACCGTCTGCTGCCAGCCAAAGATGTAAAAGATAGATGGAGTGGATCAAACCAAGAAATAGACCAGATTTGTTTTGTATTCATTTGCTCCCCCCCGTCCCTCCCTCCGTGAAATCAACAGCCGACAATCATTTCGGTGAGGTCTGTCAGGGGCACCTTGAAAAGTTTAATGGAGATTCAGTCCTGCCTGGAATACCAGGGAGAGGGATAGCTCAGTGGGTTGAGCATTGGCCTGCTAAACCCAGGGTTTTGAGTTCATTCCTTGAGGGAGCCATTCTGTATGATAGTTGTTTTTGTTTCTCCTTGATGTAAAGCCACCCCCTTTGTTGATTTTAATTCCCTGTAAGCCATGTCATCAGTCACCCCTCCCTCCTCAGAGCAATGGCAGACAATCATTCTGCGCCTTTTTTCCATGCAGACGCCAGACCACAGCAAGCATGGAGCCCGTCCAGATCAATTTGGGAATTAGGAGCACATTAAACACCACGCACATTATCCAGCAATATATGCAGCACCAGAACCTGCCAAAGCGGGCGAGTAGGCACGGTGACAAGAGCGATGAGGATATGGACATGGATTTCTCTCAAAGCACGGGCCCTGGCAATGTGGGCATCATGGTGCTAATAGGGCAGGTTCATGCCGTGGAACACCGATTCTGGGCCTGGGAAACAAGCACAGACTGGTGGGACCGCATAGTGTTGCAGGTCTGGGATGATTCCCAGTGGCTGTGAAACTTTCGCATGCATAAGGGCACTTTCATGGAACTTTGTGACTTGCTTTCCCCTCCCCTGAAGCTCATGAATATCAAGATGAGAGCAGCTCTCACAGTTGAGAAGCGAGTGGCAATAGCCCTTTGGAAGCTTGCAACGCCAGACATCTACCGGTCAGTCGGGAATCAATTTGGAGTGGGCAAATCTACTGTGGGGACTGCTGTGATGCAAGTAGCCAACACAATCCAAGAACTGCTGATATCAAAGGTAGTGAGTCTGGGAAATGTGCAGTGCATAGTGGATGGCTTTGCTGCAATGGGATTCCCTAACTGTGGTGGGGCCATAGACGGAACCAATTTCCCTATCTTGGCACCGGAGTGAACCAAGATACCAAGCCGGCGAGTATATAAACTGCAAGGGATACTTTTCAATATTGCTGCAAGCACTGGTGGATCACAAAGGACGTTTCACCAACATCAACGTGGGATGGCTGGGAAAGGTACATGACGCTCTCATCTTCAGGAACTCTGGTCTGTTTGAAGAGCTGCAGGAAGGGACTTTCTTCCCAGACCAGAAAATAACTGTTGGGGATGTTGAAATGCCTATAGTTATCCTTGGGGACCCACCCTACCCCTTAATGCCATGGCTCATGAAGCCATACACAGGCAGCCTGGACAGTAGTCAGGAGCTGTTCAACTATAGGCTGAGCAAGTGCAGAATGGTGGTAGAATGTGCATTTGGACATTTAAAAGCACGCTGGCACAGTTTACTGACTCGGTTAGACCTCAGCGAAACCAATATTCCCATTGTTATTACTGCTTGCTGTGCGCTCCACAATATCTATGAGAGTAAGGTGGAGACGTTTATGGCAGGGTGGGAGGTTGAGGCAAATCACCTGGCCACTGGTTACGCGCAGTCAGACACCAGGGTGGTTAGAAGAGTACAGGAGGGTGCGGTGCGCATCAGAGAAGCTTTGAAAACAAGTTTCATGACTGGCCAGGCTACGGTGTGAAAGTTCTGTTTGTTTCTCCTTGATGGAACCCCCCCCCTCCCTTGGTTCACTCTATTTCTCTGTAAGCTAACCACACTCCCCTCCCGCCTTTGATCATCGCTTGCAGAGGCAATAAAGTCATTGTTGCTTCACATTCATTCATTCTTTATTAATTCATCACACAAATAGGGGGATAACTGCCAAGGTAGCCCTGGGAGAGGTGGTGGAAGAGGGAAGAACAAGGCCACACAGCACTTTAAAACTTTAAAACTTATTGAATGCCAGCCTTCTGTTACTTGGGTAATCCTCTGGGGTGGAGTGGCTGGGTGGCTGGAGGCCCCCCCACTGCATTCTTGGGCATCTGGGTGAGGAGGCACTCCAAGCCTATAAAATGGAAGCGTCGTGGGAAGGACCATTCACGATCCAGGAGCGTCTGGGAGCTGTTAATTATCTCATAGCATTCCGCACCTCCAATCGAAAGCCTAAGGTATACCATATTAATTCTCTAAAGCCCTTTTATTCCAGAGAATTAAAGGTTTGTCAGTTTACAGCCCACGGAGGAGATGATGCTGAGTGACCTGAAGGTGTCTACTACAAAGGGAAAAGTGCTGGTGAACCTCTCTATGACCCTTGGGCATATGCAGCGACAGCAGATCCAGGAGCTGTGCACTAGCTACACACTGATGTTCTCAGCCACCCCAGGACTGACTGAACGGGCATACCACTTCATTGACACAGGCAATGCTTACCCAATTAAAGTCCAACCTGATTGGGTGTCTCCTCAAGCTAAAACTGCTATAGAACGGGAGATCCAGGATATGTTACAGATGGGTGTAATCCGCCCCTCTGGCAGTGCATGGGCATCTCCAGTGGTTCTAGTTCCCAAACCAGATGGGGAGATACGTTTTTGTGTGGACTACCATAAGCTAAATGCTGTAACTTGCCCCGACAACTATCCAGTGCCATGCACAGATAAACTATTAGAGAAACTGGGATGGGCCCAGTTCATCTCTACCTTGGACTTAACCAAGGGGTACTGGCAGGTACCGCTAGATGAATCCGCCAAGGAAAGGTCAGCCTTCACCACACATCTTGGGCTGTATGAATTTAATGTACTCCCTTTCGGGCTGTGGAATGCACCCGCCACCTTCCAAAGACTTGTAGATGGTCTCCTAGTGGGATTAGGAGAATATGCAGTCACCTACCTTGACAATGTGGCCATATTTTCGGATTCCTGGGCAGAACACCTGGAACATCTACAAAAAGTCATCGAGTGCATAAGAAAGGCAGGACTAACTGTTAAGGCTAAGAGGTGTCAAATAGGCCTAAACAGAGTGACTCACCTTGGACACCAGGTGGGTCAAGGAACTATCAGTCCCCTACAAGCCAAAGTGGATGCTATCCAAAAGTGGCCTGTCCCCAAGTCAAAGAAACAGGTTCAAACCTTCTTAGGCCTGGCCGGTTATTACAGACGATTTGTACTGCAATACAGCCAAATCGCTGCCCCACTGACAGACCTAACCAAAAAGAAACAGCCAAATGCCGTTCAGTGGACCGAAGAGTGTCAGAAGGCCTTTAACCAGCTTAAAGCGACACTCCTGTCTGACCCTGTACTAAGGGCCCCAGACTTTGACAAACCGTTCCTAGTAACCACAGATGAGTCTGAGTGTGGTGTGGGAGCAGTTTTAATGCAGGAAGGACCGGATCAAGAATTCCACCCTGTAGTGTTACTCAGCAAGATGCTGTCTGAGAGGGAAAGCAACTGGTCAGTCAGTGAAAAAGACTGTTATGCCATTGTCTATGCTTTGGAAAAGCTACACCCATATATTTGGGGACGGCGTTTCCACCTGCAAACCGACCATGCTGTGCTACAGTGGCTTCATACCGCCACGGGAAATAACAAAAAACTTATTTGGTGGAGTTTAGGTCTCCAAGATTTTGATTTCGACATCCAACACATCTCAGGAGAGTCTAACAAAGTGGCTGATGCACTCTCCCGTGAAAGTTTCCCAGAATCAACTGGATAAAATCGTCCTTGAGATGTGGAAAATATTGTTAGTCTTTATATACTTGGTAGTATATTTAGAGGTGCATGTGTCTTATTAACTCTGTTTTCTCCTAGAGCTCCAGGAAGAAATCACAGCCAGCATTTCAGCCTATCTGTGATTTGGGGGTGTGTGTCATAAATATAAAGGGAAGGGTAAACACCTTTAAAATCCCTCCTGGCCAGAGGAAAAACCCTTTCACCTGTAAGGGGTTAAGAAGCTAGGATAAGCTCGCTGGCACCTGACCAAAATGACCAATGAGGAGACAAGATACTTTCAAAAGCTGGAGGGAGTGAGAAACAAAGTCTCTCTCTCTCTGTCTGTGTGATGCTTTTCCCGGGGACAGAACAGGAATGGAGTCTTAGAACTTAGTAAGTAATCTAGCTAGATATGCATTAGATTCTGATTCCTTTAAATGGCTGAGAAAATAAGCTGTGATGAATGGAATGTAGATTCCTGTTTTTGTGTCTTTTTGTAACTTAAAGTTTTGCCTAGAGGGATTCTCTATATTTTGAATCTAATTACCCTGTAAGGTATTTACCATCCTGATTTTACAGAGGTGATTCTTTTTACTTTTTCTTCTATTAAAATTCTTCTTTTAAGAATCTGATTGCTTTTTCATTGTTCTTAAGATCCAAGGGTTTGGGTCTGTGTTCACCTATGCAAATTGTTGAGGATTTTTATCAAGCCTTCCCCAGGAAAGGGGGTATAAGGTTTGGGAGGATTTTTGGGGGAAGGATGTTTCCAAACGGACTCTTTCCCAGTAATATACTGGTTAGACGTTTGGTGGTGGCAGTGATAAAGTCCAAGGGCAAAAGGTAAAATAGTTTGTACCTTGGGGAAGTTTTAACCTAAGCTTGTAAAAGTAAGCTTAGGAGGTTTTCATGCAGGTCCCCACATCTGTACTCTAGAGTTCAGAGTGAGGAAGGAACCTTGACAGGAGGCTCTGGAACTTGGGGAGGAGGGCTGTTGGTTACACAGGGGCTGTAGCGGTGGTCTGTGCTCCTGCTGCCTTTCCTGCAGCTCAACCATGCGCTGGAGCACATTAGTTTGATCCTCCAGCAGCCTCAGCATTGAATCCTGCCTCCTCTCATCACGCTGCCGCCACCTATCAGCTTCAGCCCTCTCTTCAGCCTGCCACTTACCCTTTTCAGCCCACTACCTCTCCTCCCGGTCATTTTGTGCTTTCGTGCGCTCTGACATGTTCTGCCTCCATGCATTCGTCTGTACTCTGTTAGTGTGGGAGGACAGCAAGAGGTCAGAGAACATTTCATTGCGAGTGCATTTTTTTCACTTTCTAATCTTCACTAGCCTCTGGGAAGGAGAAGATCCTGTGATCCTTGAAACACATGCAGCTGGTGGAGAAAAAAAAAGGGACAGTGGTATTTAAAAAGACACATTTTATAGAACAATGGGTACGCTCTTTCATGGTAAAGCTTGCTGTTAACATTACATACATAGCACATGTGCTTTCATTACAAAGCCACATTTTGCCTCCCGCACCGCGTGGCTAACCCCTTCTCTCCTCCCCCCCTCTCGGTGGCTAACAGCCGGGAACATTTCTGTTCAGCCACAGGCAAACAGCCCAGAAGGAACAGCCACCTCTGAATGTCCTCTTAAGAAAAGATTAAGTGAGCTGTAGCTCACGAATGCTTATGCTCAAATAAATTTGTTAGTCTCTAAGGTGCCACAAGTACTCCTTTTCTTTTTGCAAACACAGACTAACACGGCTGCTTCTCTGAAACCTATTTCAACCAGGTGACCATGAATTATATCACTCTCCTGAGGATAACACAGAGAGATAAAGAACGGATGTTGTTTGAATGCCAGCAAACATACGCTGCAATGCTTTGTTCTGCAATGATTCCCAACTACGTGCTACTGGCCTGGTGTGGTAAAGTGTCCTACCATGGCGGACGGAATAAGGCTGACTTCTCCAGAAACCTTTTGCAAAGGCTTTGGGAGGACATCCAGGAGAGCTTTATGGAGATGTTCCTGGAGGATTTCCGCTCCATCCCCAGACACGTTAATAGACTTTTCCAGTAGCTGTACTGGCCGCGAATGCCAGGGCAAATTAATAATTAAACATGCTTGCTTTTAAACCATGTATACTATTTAGAAAGGTACAGTCACCAGAGGTGCCTTCTCTGCCTGGTGGGTCTGGGAGGCAGCCTTGGGTGGGTTTGGGGGGTACTGGCTCCAGGTCCAGGGTGAGAACAGTTCCTGGCTGTGAGGAAAACCGGTTTCTCCACTTGCTTGCTGTGAGCTATCTACAACCTCATCATCATCATCTTCCTCATCCCCAAAACCTGCTTCCATGTTGCCTCCCTCTCCACTGACGGAGTCAAAGCACACAGTTGGGGTAGTGGTGGCTGAACCCCCTAAAATGGCATGCAGCTCATCATAGAAGCAGCATGTTTGAGGCTCTGACCCAGAGAGGTCATTTGCCTCTCTGGTTTTCTGTTAGGCTTGCCTCAGCTCCTTAAGTTTCATGCGGCACTGCTTCGGGTCCCTGTTATGGCTTCTGTCCTTCATGCCCTGGGAGATTTTGACAAATGTTTTGGCATTTTGAAAACTGGAACGGAGCTCTGATAGCACGGATTCCTCTCCCCATACAACGATCAGATCCTGTACCTCCTGGTCGGTCCATGCTGGAGCTCTTTTGTGATTCTGGGAGTCCATCATGGTCACCTCTGCTGATGAGCTCTGCATGGTCACCTCTGCCGATGGGCTCTGCACTCACCAGCAGCTTGCCACGCTGGCCAAACAGGAAATGAGATTCAAAAGTTCGCAGGCCTTTTCCTGTCTACCTGGCCAGTGCATCTGAGTTGAGAGTTCTGTCCAGAGCGGTCACAATGGAGCACTCTGGGATAGCTCCCATAGGCCAATACCGTCGAATTGCATCCACACTACCCCAAATTCGACCCTGCAAGGCCGATTTCAGCGCTAATCCCCTTGTTTGGGGTGGAGTAAAGAAATCGATTTTAAGAGCCCTTTAAATTAAAAAAAGGGCTTTGTCGTGTGGACGGGTGCAGGGTTAAATCGATTTAACACTGCTAAATTTGACCTCAACTGCTAGTGTAGACCAGGGCTAAGTGCATTAGAATTAGAAGGAAAGAGCAAAGCATTTCAATACACAAGGCATACCAAGAAGTTATCTTTAAGAGTGCTCTTAAGACGTTACCTGTCTGCATTTAGCAAGATTTCTCAAGGGTTTCTGACTCACCATAGTGATTTTTCCTAGTAATTTCATAAACACCTTTAAAATTGGGTTTTACTCGCACTCTACCATTCTAACTTCCTGCCATTCTTTTGGGTATGCTGTGGCTGACTTTCACTGATCTTATCTATTGCTTTTTGTGAAATGCATGAAAGTCTAAATGGAATTTTTATGGTCAAAACAAAATGAAACATTTTGTTTCAACATTACCAAAATATTTTGACTTTTTTTTTGTTCAGTCAAAACTATGTGGCAAATTTGAACCATGTTCATAAATAATTTTGGGTCTACCAAAACTGCATTTTGGCAAAATGTTTATCCAAAAAAATTGTGCAGCTGGAAGATAGAATCATAGAATCATAGAATATCAGGGTTGGAAGAGAGAGACCTCAGGAGGTCATCTAGTCCAACCTCCTGCTCAAAGCAGGACCGATCCCCAACTAAATCATCCCAGCCAGGGCTTTGTCAAGCCTGACCTTAAAAACTTCTAAGGAAGGAGATTCCACCACCTCCCCAGGTAACGCATTCCAGTGTTTCACCACTTTCCTAGTGAAAAAGTTTTTCCTAATATCCAACCTAAATCTCCCCCACTGCAACTTGAGACCATTACTCTTTGTTCTGTCATCTGCTACCACTGAGAACAGTCTAGAGCCATCCTCTTTGGAACCCCCTTTCAGGTCGTTGAAAGCAGCTATCAAATCCCCCCTCATTCTTCTCTTCTGCAGACTAAACAATCCCAGTTCCCTCAGCCTCTCCTCATAACTCATGTGTTCCAGTTCCCTAATCATTTTTGTTGCCCTCCGCTGGACTCTTCTTGTAGTGTGGGGCCCAAAACTGGACACAGTACTCCAGATGAGGCCTCACCAATGTCAAATAGAGGGGAACGATTACGTCCCTCGATCTGCTGGCAATGCCCCTACTTATACATCCCAAAATACCATTGGCCTTCTTGGCAACAAGGGCACACTGTTGACTCATATCCACCTTCTCGTCCACTGTAACCCCTAGGTCTTTTCTGCAGAACTGCTGCCGAGCCATTCAGTCCCTAGTCTGTAGTGGTGCATGGGATTCTTCTGTCCTAACTTGCAGGACTCTGCACTTGTCCTTGTTGAACCTCATCAGATTTCTTTTGGCCTAATCCTCCAATTTGTCTACGTCCTTCTGTATCCTGTCCCTATGCTCCAGCATATCTACCTCTCCTCCCAGTTTAGTGTCATCTGCAAACTTGCTGAGGGTGCAATCCACACCATCCTCCAGATCATTTATGAAGATATTGAACAAAACTGGACCCAGGACCGACCCCTGGGGCACTCCACTTGATACCGGCTGCCAACTAGACATGGAGCCATTAGTCACTACCCATTGAGCCCGACAATCTAGCCAGCTTTCTATCCACCTTATAGTCCATTCATCCAGCCCATACTTCTTTAACTTGCTGGAAGAATACTGTGGGAGACCATGTCAAAAGCTTTGCTAAAGTCAAGGAACAACACGTCCACTGTTTTCCCTTCATCCACAGAACCAGTTATCTCGTTATAGAAGGCAATTAGATTAGTCAGGCATGACTTGCCCTTTGTGAATCTATGTTGACTGTTTCTGATTACTTTCCTCTTCTCTAGGTGCTTCAGAATTGATTCCTTGAGGACCTGCTCCATGATTTTTCTGGGGACTGAGGTGAGGCTGACTGGCCTGTAGTTCCCAGGATCCTACTTCTTCCCTTTTTTAAAGATGGGCACTACATTAGCCTTTTTCCAGTCATACGGGACTTCCCCCGATCACCATGAGTTTTCAAAGATAATGGCCAATGACTCTGCAATCACATCCGCCAACTCCTTTAGCACTCTCGGATGCAACGCATCCAGCCCCATGGACTTGTACACGTCCAGCTTTTCTAAATAGTCCCGAACCACTTCTTTCTCCACAGAGGGCTGGTCACCTCCTCCCCATGCTGTGCTGCCCAGTGCAGCAGTCTGGGAGCTGACCTTGTTCGTGAAGACAGAGGCAAAAAATGCATTGAGTACATTAGCTTTTTCCACATCCTCTGTCACTAGGTTGCCTCTCTCATTCAGTAAGGAGCCCACACTTTCCTTGACTTTCTTCTTGTTGCTAACATACCTGAAGAAACCCTTCTTGTTACTCTTAACATCTCTTGCTAGCTGCAACTCCAAGTGTGATTTGGCCTTCCTGATTTCACTCCTGTATGCCCGAGCTATACTTTTATACTCTTCCCTGGTCATTTGTCCAATCTTCCACTTCTTGTAAGCTTCATTTTTGTGTTTAAGATCAGAAGGATTTCACTGTTAAGCCAAGCTGGTCACCTGCCATATTTACTATTCTTTCTAGACATCGGGATGGTTGTCCCTTTAACCGCAATAAGGATTCTTTAAAATACAGCCAACTCTCCTGGACTCCTTTCCCCCTCATGTTATTCTCCCAGGGGATCTTGTCCATCAGTTCCCTGAGGGAGTCAAAGTCTGCTTTTCTCAAGTCCAGGGTCCGTATTCTGCTGCTTTCCTTTCTTCCTTGTGTCAGGATCCTGAACTCGACCATCTCATGGTCACTGCCTCCCAGGTTCCCATCCACTTTTGCTTCCCCTACTAATTCTTCCTGGTTTGTGAGCAGCAGGTCAAGAAGAGCTCTGCCCCTAGTTGGTTCCTCCAGCACTTGCACCAGGAAATTGTCCCCTACATTTTCCAAAACTTTCCTGGATTGTCTGTGCACTGCTGTATTGCTCTCCCAGCAGATATCAGGGTGATTGAAGTCTCCCATGAGAATCATGGCCTGCGATCTAGTACCTTCTGCGAGTTACCGGAAGAAAGCCTCATCCCCCTGGTCTGGTGGTCTATAGCAGACTCCCATCACGACATCACCCTTGTTGCTCACACTTCTAAACTTAATCCAGATACTCTCAGGTTTTTCTGCAGTTTCATACTTGAGCTCTGATCAGTCATACTGCTCCCTTACATACAGTGCAATTCCCCCCCCTTTTCTGCCCTGCCTGTCCTTCCTGAACAGCTTATATCCATCCATGACAGTACTCCAGTCATGTGAGTTATCCCACCAAGTCTCTGTTATTCCAATCACATCGTAATTCCTTGACTGTGCCAGTTCTCCCTGCTTGTTTCCCAGTCTTCGTGCATTTGTGTATAGGCACTTGAGATAACCTGCTGATTGCCCCTCTTTCTCAGTATGAGGCAGGAGCCTTCCCATCTCACGCACTCCTGCTCGTGCCTCCTCCCGGTATCCCACTTCCCCTCTTACCTCAGGGCTTTGGTCTCCTTCCCCCGGTGAACCTAGATGGGGGGCAGAGATAGGACATGGAGTAGCACAAAACTTGTAAGTCTTCGTAGGGTGGGTGGTGTGAAGTACTGACATAGGTGTTTGTGTTTTGGAAAGTGTTGGGGCATGCGTTAGGTGCTTGTTTGGGGGAGACCTGGGTGGGTAGATGTGTCTGGGATAGACCACTGGACCTCTTACCTTCTGTTCCCTCCACCTGCTGCTCATATCTAGTTGGAGGTGCAGCTAGAGGGATTGCAGAGTGTCTGCCTGGCTGCTTGTAGAGCAGGTGCCACATCCACCTCTAGAACAATTTAACAATGGTTGTGATGGATTCTCTACAATAAATGCTCCAGAGTCTAGTTCAACCACAGCTACCGGACTTGGAGCAGGAATTAATACAGTGAAGCCCTATGGCCTGCATTATACAGGAGTTCTGTCTAGATTATCAGAATGGTCCCTTCTGGCCTTAAACTCTATTAATCCAATCTATAAAAAGGGGAATAAGAACAACTCAGGGAATTACAGACCAGTCCGTTTAACTTCAGTACCCATAAAGATAAAGGAGTAAATAGTCAAGCAAGCAATTTGCAAACACCTAGAAGATAATAAGGTGATAAGTAACAGTCAGAATGGATTTGTCAAGAACAAATCATGTCAAACCAACCTCATAGCTTTCTTTGACAATGTAACAAGTCTTGTGGATGGGGGGGAGTGGTAAACGTGGTATATCTTGACTTTATTAAGGCTTTTGATACTGTCCTGCATGACCTCCTCATAAACAAACTAGGAAAATACAACCCAGATGGAGCTTCTATAAGGTGGCAGCATAACTGGTTGGAAAGCCATTCCCAGAGTGTAAGTTATCAGTGGTTCAGAGTAAAGCTGGAAGGGGATATTGAGTGGAGTCCCACAGGGATCAGTCTTGGGTCTGGTTCTGTTCAATATTTTCATCAGTGATTTAGATAATGGCATAGTACACTTATAAAGTTTGTGGATGATACCAAGGGGAGGGGTTGCAAGTGATTTTGAGGATAAGATTAAAATTCAAAATGGTCTGGAAAAAATAAAGAAATGGTTATGACGTAAATGAAATGAAATGCAATAAGGACCAATGCAAAGTACTTCACTTAGGAAGAAATAATCAATTGCACACGTACAAAATGGGAAATGACTGCTTAGGAAGGAGTACTGCAGAAAGGGATCTGGGCGTCATAGTGGATCATAAGTTAAATATGAGTCAGTGTAACCCTGCTGTTACAAAAAAAAAAAAAAAAAAAAAAGCAAACATCACTCTGGATATATTAGCAGGAGTGTTGTAAACAAGACTTGAGAAGTAATTCTTCCACTCTACTTTGTGCTGATTAGGCCTCAGCTGAAGTATTGTGTCCAGTTCCGGGCACCACATTTCAGGAAAGATGTGGACAAATTGGAGAAAGTCCATAGGAAAGCAACAAAAATGATTTAAGGTCTAGAAAAGGTGACCTATAAGGGAAGATTGAAAAAAATGAGGTTTATTTAGTCTGGAGAATGGAAGACTGAGGGGGGAAATTATAACCGTTTCCAAGTACATAAAAGGTTGTTATATGGAGGAGGGTATCAAATTGTTCTTTTTAACCTTTGAGGATAGGACAAGAAGCAATGGACTTAAATTGTGGCAAGGGTGGTTTAGGTTGGACATTAGGAAAAACTTCCTAACTGTCAGGGTATTTAAGGACTGGAACAAATTGTCTATAGAGGTTATGGAATCTTCATCATTGGAGGTTTTTAAGAGCAGGTTAGACACACACCTGACAGGAAAGGTCTAATAATTATTTAGTCCTGCATGGAGTACAGGGAAATGGACTAGATGACCTATTGAAGTTACTTGCGGTCCTACACTTCTATGATTCTATGAAATCTGTGATGGCTGGCAGAAGCAGCAATGGCAGGCTACTCTTTGATGCCCGCTGAATGTGTGACATTACAGCATGGCTGCAGTGTTCCATGACAGAGCAGGCAAATGTGTGACACTTGGCAGCCTTACCGGTGTGTTCTGTCTTCACTATTTTTCCCCCACTCCCCTGCCAGCTTCCTTTAATTTCTCTACGCAGCTTCTGAGACTTAAACATGTTCCTGTGAATTTTTGTCTGCAAAGAGGGTTAGAACAGAGGAACACAAAGGTGAGGAGGAAGGAAATGTTGCAGGAAGGAGAGGCATTGCAAGGGGATTAATGGAGATGATGAGGAAAAGACAGAGGTATCAGGAATGGTTTTGTTAGAGGTAAGAGAGACAAAGATCACAGAGGGAATGTTGTTGGGTCAGGGGAAAGAAACAGTGGTGACAGAAAAAAAGCTGTTGAGAAGAAATGGGGAAGGAGGATGATATAATAGACCAAAGATTAGTAAAGAGGAAAAGGAAGAGTCAGCAGACCAGGGGGATAAAGTGGAGATATAAAGAGGAAACAGAGGGGGCAGGATGAGGCAGGCAGAGGGGAGGTGAAGGAGAGGGAGAGGGAATAAGCATGTGGTAAAGGAAAAAGAATAGGGGAGAGGCAGGATCAGAGAATGGAAGCAAAGCAGAAACACAAAAAAGGAGTAGGGAAACAAAGTCCAAATTTCTGTCCAGTCCTGTAAAATCTCCTTCCATTACTGATGAAATTTTCCTCAAATTTCCTGCTGGAACCTGACAGCTCTGAATTAATTATGTGCAATCTACCTCATTTGTGACTGTTCCTACAGATTCCAATTGCTTTCAAAATGTTCTCTGAAACAAAAAGATTTTCTTGGAAAATAAATTTTCTGCTATGACTAACTAAAAAACCCAAAGAAAGTTTCCTTCCCAAAAAACAATTTTATGCCACAGCTTTGTATAGTTACCCCTTTTGACCTGAGCAACTAGCTGAAATTTTGGGTCCTGGAGACTGTTTCTTTCAGAAAGAGAAATTGATTTTAGAATCAGGTATTTCTTTGATGCAATCCTGTTTATTTACAAAGAATTTATAAATTTCTGTTTCCCTGAACACAGGAGAAATCAAACAGCAGGAGATGTTTCTTTGCTCACAGCTTCAAGCCCTTTTCATGCCAGCACTGAGCCTCAATCCTGCAAGCAGCTGCACATGGATGGACCTCTATATTCATGATGAGCCACATTGATTTCAGTGGCATTCCACTGGGGGTAAAGTTTTGCATGGTGGAAGTGCAGGATAGGGACAGTAGATTGTACCTGTAATTAATGGGGTAAAAAGAGAGAGCCAGGAAGGCTTTGTATTTATTGTGTTTACAAGACACAGGCAGAGTTACTCATTCCTTGATAATTCTGGATAATTATCATAGAATCATAGAATCATAGAATATCAGGGTTGGAAGGGACCTCAGGAGGTCATCTAGTCCAACCCCCTGCTCAAAAGCAGGACCCATACCCAATTAAATCATCCCAGCCAGGGCTTTGTCAAGCCTGACCTTAAAAACTTCTAAGGAAGGAGATTCCACCACCTCCCTAGGCAACGCATTCCAGTGTTTCACCACTTTCCTAGTGAAAAAGTTTTTCCTAATATCCAACCTATATCTCCCCCACCGCAACTTGAGACCATTACTCCTTGTCCTGTCCTCTTCCACCACTGAGAATAGTCTAGAACCATCCTCTCTGGAACTACCTCTCAGGTAGTTGAAAGCAGCTATCAAATCCCCCCTCATTCTTCTCTTCTGCAGACTAAACAATCCCAGTTCCCTCAGCCTCTCCTCATAAGTCATGTGTTCCAGACCCCTAATCATTCTTGTTGCCCTTCGCTGGACTCTCTCCAATTTATCCACATCCTTCTTGTAGTGTGGGGCCTAAAACTGGACACAGTACTCCAGATGAGGCCTCACCAATGTCGAATAGAGGGGGACGATCACGTCCCTCGATCTGCTCGCTATGCCCCTACTTATACATCCCAAAATGCCATTGGCCTTCTTGGCAACAAGGGCACACTGCTGGCTCATATCCAGCTTCTCGTCCACTGTCACCCCTAGGTCCTTTTCCGCAGAACTGCTGCCTAGCCATTCGGTCCCTAGTCTGTAGCTGTGCATTGGGTTCTTCCGTCCTAAGTGCAGGACCCTGCACTTATCCTTATTGAACCTCATCAGATTTCTTTTGGCCCAATCCTCCAATTTGTCTAGGTCCCTCTGTATCCTGTCCCTGCCCTCCAGCGTATCTACCACTCCTCTCAGTTTCGTATCATCCGCAAATTTGCTGAGAGTGCAATCCACACCATCCTCCAGATCATTTATGAAGATATTGAACAAAACCGGCCCCAGGACCGACCCTTGGGGCACTCCACTTGACACCGGCTGCCAACTAGACATGGAGCCATTGATCACTACCCGTTGAGCCCGACAATCTAGCCAACTTTCTACCCACCTTATAGTGCATTCATCCAGCCCATACTTCCTTAACTTGCTGACAAGGATACTGTGGGAGACCGTGTCAAAAGCTTTGCTAAAGTCAAGAAACAATACGTCCACTGCTTTCCCTTCATCCACAGAACCAGTAATCTCATCATAGAAGGCAATTAGATTAGTCAGGCATGACCTTCCCTTGGTGAATCCATGCTGACTGTTCCTGATCACTTTCCTCTCATGTAAGTGCTTCAGGATTGATTCTTTGAGGACCTGCTCCATGATTTTTCCAGGGACTGAAGTGAGGCTTACTGGCCTGTAGTTCCCAGGATCCTCCTTCTTCCCTTTTTTAAAGATTGGCACTACATTAGCCTTTTTCCAGTCATCCGGGACTTCCCCGGTTCGCCACGAGTTTTCAAAGATAATGGCCAATGGCACTGCAATCACAGCCGCCAGTTCCTTTAGCACTCTCGAATGCAACTCATATGGCCCCATGGACTTGTGATCGTCCAGCTTTTCTAAATAGTCCCGAACCACTTCTTTCTCCACAGAGGGCTGGTCACCTCCTCCCCATGCTGTGCTGCCCAGTGCAGCAGTCTGGGAGCTGACCTTGTTCGTGAAGACAGAGGCAAAAAAAGCATTGAGTACATTAGCTTTTTCCACATCCTCCGTCACTAGGTTGCCTCCCTCATTCATTAAGGGGCCCACACTTTCCTTGGCTTTCTTCTTGTTGCCAACATACCTGAAGAAACCCTTCTTGTTACTCTTAACATCTCTCGCTAGCTGCAGCTCCAGGTGCGATTTGGCCCTCCTAATTTCTTTCCTACATGCCCGAGCAATATATTTATACTTTTCCCTGGTCATATGTCCAACCTTCCACTTCTTGTAAGCTTCTTTTTTATGCTTAAGATCTGCTAGGATTTCACCGTTAAGCCAAGCTGGTTGCCTGCCATATTTACTATTCTTTCGACACATCGAGATGGTCTGTCCCTGTAACCTCAACAGGGATTCCCTGAAATACAGCCAGCTCTCCTGGACTCCTTTCCCCTTCATGTTAGTCCCCCAGGGGATCCTACCCATCCGTTCCCTGAGGGAGTCAAAGTCTGCTTTCCTGAAGTCCAGGGTCCGTATCCTGCTGCTTACCTTTCTTCCCTGCGTCAGGATCCTGAACTCAACCAACTCATGGTCACTGCCTCCCAGATTCCCATCCACTTTTGCTTCCCCTACTAATTCTTCTTGTATCATCAGTTGCTCCGACGTGTGCTTTTCTCATACTTCTACAATCCAATATTCTCCAAATGACTCACCTTATAGTATGCTGAAATTGTGCTTAATAATTTTGCTGAAAAGTTTAAATTCAATCCATGTATGAACAGAAAAGCATGTATATGGCATAATCCTAACTTGAAAATGGAACATAAAAAATTTATATGGACCCATAGGAAAAACCAAGGGTTGTTATTTTTAGATTTTTTTTATTTTTTAATGAGTATGGCCCCTTTTCTTCTTTTGATGACTGTCATAAAAAATTTAACATTCATAATTTCCACTTGTGGTGATTCTTTCATAGTAGACATTTATTTACACAAATTACTGGTATTGAATTGAATTATATTCCCGCAACTCCTCTATTCATTGAATACTTTTAATCTTTAATAGAAACAGACCAGCTTCTCATTTATACAGTATGCTTAAGCTATGAAATCAGAACAGATAAACCAAAATGCCTTTAGATTAATTTGGAGCAGAGAACTAGATTATAAATGCTCTGATATATCACATATAGTGTCATACAGAGGACTATTCATTTTCAAATAGATATATATTTATATAAATAGATACACAGATATCAGTAAAAATACAATCTACTTAAAAATAAGGGATGAAATCCTGACTCCACTGAAGTCAATGGCAAAACTCGGATTGACTTCAGTGGGGTCAGGATTTTATCCAAGGCTGGCAATCCTGCATATATTACCAATTTGTGGTTCGACAATGCTGCAGAACCACTTTTGGCATGATTGGTACCAGCCAGAGATTCAGTACAGCATGAGCCTACAGGGGTTAAGCAAAAGGTGGCAAGACTATGCTGTTTGCCTCCAACTTCAAATATAGTTCTCACACTCCATAGCTGTATTGAATGGAATGTGTTCATCTTCTGAATCCCAGGATGGGGTTACACTGGCACTAATTCTGGTGTACTGATTTCCCTGCAACCCTGCAAAGCTTCTTTGTGAACTAATTAAATTCCTTGCCATGGTGGAGTTGACTGTGCCAAAGCTGACAGTGTTCAGTGACTACAACATCCACTTAGCTAATGAATCTTTAGAATCAGCTTAGCTATGATGATCCTGGGACTGTTGATGGTGATTACTGGCAAACAACAAACAAAGTTGGTCTCATTCTTGATACAGTGTTTGGGCTAGAGTTGAAGGTTAGGCTGTTAAAATTAGGCTCAGGTCTCCTGTCTTTTGAGGATGAGATATTGTATTGTCAAGGGGTAAGGAACTTGTTTTGATGGCCCATTCTCAAAGCCTAACGGAGTGCTTCTAGGAACCCAGCAGGAGGATATCATTCCTCTGACAGACTATTCTATCTAAGTTTTGGTAGGATCTTACAATAATTGTTTATCCTCAGCTATCAGTAGGGTGGCCAGTTCGGTGCTCTCTTCTCCAGTTTTTTTCTGCAGCAGCTGAAGGAGGTAGGAAGATGTCTAGAGAATCAGTAAAAGAATTCTCTGGCTAAAGCTGATTCACTTTACTATAGAGGGCTAGATCCACAAGCGGTCCACTACCATTATAAATGCTTACACTCCCACCATGACAAATGCTGACAGTGAGAAAGAAAAGTTCTATAGTGACTTAGACAAACTCATGGTGTCCACACTGGTGCCAGATAAACTGATCATCATGGGGGACTTCAATGCAAGAGTTGAAAGTAATGCAGTAATCTGGTGGCATGCCATCAGACAGTATGGGACTGCAGAAGAGAATAGTAGGGGAACTCTGCTACTCAGTGAATTTGTCAAGTGGCAACTAGTGATCACAAATAGCTTTTCACACTAACTAGACAAAAAGAAAACTTCATGGATGAACCCTAAATCCAACAATAGTGTCTTATTGACTGCATCATTCTCCAGCGGCGAGATCTACAGCATTGAATCCCTGCGTGGGGCAGACTGTTGGGCATTGGTGTGAGCTACTCCAAACTGTTATTGGTAATACAACCAGTGCATTGCAAGTCATCATCTAAACCAATCAATTGGCTCAGTGTAAAGGCATTACAAGATGAAGCTACATCAGTGCAGTGGGTGACTCTTCACAATGTCAAGCAGCTCTCACTGGGGCCAGCTCTAGGTTTTTTTGCCGCCCCAAGCACAAAAAAAAAAAAAAAAAAAAAAAGCCAGAGTGCTGCCGAAGCAAAAAAAACCCAGATTGCTGTCAAAGCAAAAAAAAAAAAAAGAAGGTGTGGGGGGGCAGAGTGCCGCCCCTTGAAAAGTGCCGCCCCAAGCACATGCTTGGTTTGCCGGTGCCTAGAGCTGGCTGGCTCTCACCACAGCAAAATGATTTCACCAAGATTGGTTCAATGAGAATGACCAGAAATACAACAGCTATTCACTGAAAAATATGACATATACTGTCAAATTCTTGCATCCCATGTCCCTGTGAGCAGTGTAACAGCATACAGGATTGTGTGTTATGGCATCCAGTCTAAGCGTAGAGACATACAGGATCAGTAGTGGAATGCCAAGGCAGGTGATATCCAGGCTATTCTGACCATCATGAGACCAAGACTTCTGTGCTGATTTGAAAGATGTATATAGTTCTACCCACAGCACAACAGTGCCTTTGAAGAATGTGTATGGCCGAACACTAATCACTGACAAAGGATAAATCATTCAGAAGTGGCAGCAGCATTTCAGCTATTTTCTGAACACACTGTCCAATATAGTAGACAAGGCATGAATAAGAGTAGTGATTAGCCAACAAGTAATGACAGTCAGTGTCATGAAAAACTGCAGGGATCTGCAGGGATCTGATGTTATTCCTGAGAAAATATTCAAGTATGGAGGTGTGTCCTTGCTGAGGTGACTGAATGGACTCCTTCTCAATGTACATACAAACAAGGCCTCAAAGATAGCACCATTGTCATGATATACAAGAAGAAAGGTGAAAAGTCTGACTATGGCAACTATTGCAGCATCTTGGTGTCAAACTGTCTAGAGTGGCTCACAACCATGAATGCTAACCTCAGGGCAGACTGTTAAGAAACAGGGCATGAACCCCAAACTCTTTGTGTGTTCTTCACTTACATTTCACCAAACAAGTATCAAATGTGAGTTCCTCAAGCACTATAACAGCCTTAGCATGGAGTCACAGACAATCCCCTTGCTTACTCTTGTCTATCTTACCACCAAGGCAAGCTTGCCTTTTTTTTCAAAGATGGTCCCTTACACTAAAAATAAAAACAATATTTAGGTCGAGTCACTTATCCCAGGTCAATTGTACCTGAGACCCTATACCAAAGACAATGCTTGTGGCCAATCCTATAATAAATTAACTAAATATTTATTAACTAAGAAAGAGAAATGAGAGTTATTTACAAGGTTAAAGCAGATAAGGATACACACACAAATGAGTTATAGTCTTAGGTTTCAAAAAGTGATAGCAGCTGCTATAATATGCAAGCTCTATATGTCCTCTAGGGCTAACACAGGCCAAGCTCTGGGGATCCCTTGCTTATGCTTAGAAATCCTGCCCTTTCAACTCTAAGCAGTACAGAGATGCAGTTTCTTCCTGTGAGTGATTTTTATTCCATTCCGCCAGAGTTTAAGCTGATGGAATAAGTCCCCATGCATGTCTGCTCTTCATGGGTCATGCTCTTCATGTCATGCTTCATGGGGGAGCAAGCAATAATCTTTTGTCCACGGATGTTCCACAATGACTTGTCTGGTGTATATGAACCTTCTTTTGTTGGAGAGAAGATGACACTTCTTGTGGTAAACTGGGGGTTTACAGTTTTAGAGAAAACACTTAAATATTACCATATAACATGGGATACAGATGTTTTAAGTAAGATTAATACATGCAGCATCCTACAAACATTTCATAAAGTCTAAACACCAAACACATTCTTAAAATTCTAATATCTGTTTTAACAATACTAACACACAGGTGAACCAGGCTGCATTCAGCTATTCATTGTTCAGTGAGGCCTAAGGGTCTTGGCATGAGCTGGCATCTGGTTTGCCAGCATCACACCTGGTACTCTCCATTGATGAAAAGGCTCTGGCCAAAATATTCTTTGATTTTCTGCTAGACAACATTGCTAATTGTGTGCCATTGGAGTCACAATGTGGTTTCAGGCCAACAAAGGGAATGGTAGACAATATTTGTAGCTAGTCAGATTCAGGAAAAATGCAGAGAACAGCAACAGGGCCTTTATACTGTCTTAATCAATCTGGCTAACACATTTGACACAGTTAGTTGACCTGGATTTTGTCAATTATTACATAAGTTTGGTTGTTCAAAAATATTTACCAACAATCTGAGGCTATTTCATGATGGAATGCTTGGATTAGTCTGTGTAGATGGGTTTTTTGTCTGACCCATTTGCTATCACTAATGGTATGAAGCAGGGCTGCATAACTGGTCTAATCCTGTTCAATCTATTCTGTGCAGAAATGCTAGATGATTCTACAGGAGACCTAAACGCAGGTATCAGGATGTTTCTAATCCTCTGGAAAATTATGCAACCTGAACAGGTTGTGATCTTCCATGAAGGTCTTTGAGACAATTGTCCATGAGCTGCTGTGTGCCAATGACTGTGCTCTAGAGGCACATACTCACGAAGAGATACAATTGATTACAAACAGATTTACAGAGTTTGCAAAAAGGTATGGGCTGACAATCAATCCGAAAAAGACAGAAGTCATGTATTAGCCTGCACCAATGAAACCCTATGCAAAACCAAAAGTCATCATCAGCACCATAGAGCTGAATGCTGTAACAGACTTCTGGTTTCTTGGCAGCACTTTGTGAAATGATGCTACTATAGACAAGGAGCTAACAAGGTTCATTAACAAAGCCAGTTCATCATTTGGGAGAGGATGATGACACCAAAATGCCAAAGCAGTTGCTGTACGGCAAACTGAAAGTGGGTAACCGCACATGAGGTGGCCAAAAGAAATGCTTCAAGGACACACGGAAGCATAACTTGAAGCAGTGCAACATTGATGTTGACAGCTGGAAGTCATCAGCAACAGATAGATCACGCTGGTGAGCAGCAGTCAATGATGGGGTTATTCAGTTAGAGATTAATCGCTGTATGGAACTTGAAGCACAGAGTCTGAATCATTAACTGCGGCAGATTCAGCAGGCACAGATTGTAATCCCTTCCTTGATAGTGAGCTATGCCTGCATTCAGTGCAGAAAGGACTGCCACTCGCACATCGGCCTTTTAGCTACAATTGTAACCCCCAAGATGTAATACCTTCATCAATATCATCTGAGGTCATGAAGGACAACAACAGGGGGTTATATCCACAAAGGGACTTAGGTGCCTAAATCCAACGTTTAGACACCACTAAGATCCTCAAAACCCCTATTCAGCTGCTCCCTAAGTTTCTGTTGCTAAAGTCCCTGTGATACTAACTTTGCATTGGTGGACAAACTGCCTAAATCCTGATGCTGCTGAGTTGCTTGGCACACTTAAGCCCCATTAGGATTCTCAAACCAGGCATTTTCTTGCCTATCTCCCTGCTGGCAGGGTGTGATCTAATAGGTTTTCTCAGCACACACCTAAGCCAAACAAGCAACATCCAGGGCCAGTCAGATCAGGATATTTTTCAGGTAGGTGGGTGTGCTTGAATACCCAATAGTCCAGTGGTTAGATTTAGAGAAGGGACTGAAACCAAGTCTCCCATATCCAGCTAAGTGCCCTGAGCACCAGACTATTATGTATTCTAAAGCAAGTTTCTCTGTCTTTCCTGTTGAAGTGTTTCATTTTGTACAAATAATTACATATTCACTGTGCTGGACAGAGACTGACAGTGTGGTGGTGGGGACCCTCCCTGGACTGTGCAAGGCCCAAGTTCTAGTTTGTGATCCAGGGAATATTTAATTGTTTATTCAAATTGTATCAGCTTCAACAGGAGAGAGGAGTGAGCCCCACTGCATGATACCCAATAGACTGTGGGTCAGGGCACTCACTGGAGATCTGGACTGAAGTTCCTATTCCAAATACGGCACAGCAGGAATTTAAAAACAGGTTTCGTACATCTCAGGCAAGTGCCCTTAACCACTGGACTATAGTGGTGTATGACTTTCACTCCCCCACCCTTTTTGTGTGTGAAGAAGGGCTGATCTGACTTAGGTGCTTAATTCCAGGGAAGGTTCACAGCTGTGAAACCCAAGTGGAGTAAGGCACCTAACTAGCTTTAGGGCACATGGCTTAGGCCACACACCTTGGTATTTCCTATTGGCTAGTTATTACAGCTGCATGCTCAGCTTGCTGGCTTCTGTAAATTCCTTTCTTAGGCACCTAACTCTCCCCATGCACTGTACAGGGAGCCTAGGAACTTATCTTGCGGCTGAGAATTCCCCTGGGTGGCAGGGTGCCTAAAAGTTGGGCATGGCAATGCTCAGCTCAGTCCCTCTGTGTATCTAGCTTAATGTACACACTCAAGCACCGTGCCTAGCTGAACCTTCTAGAAAACTCCTGTTTGTTATGAGAGATCTGTCCTGACTTTTTGGATGTTTGGATTGTTGGATGGCTAAGTTATTTACAATGAACATTTGAAACTCTGAGACCTCCAAAGCTCTGTGAGGTCTCTGCAGAGTTTATAAACTTCTTAATATCTCTGCTAGAATGCCTATGAAAATAGAAAACTCCATAAATCTAATAGCTTAGATCCATGGTGG
Organism: Eretmochelys imbricata; assembly: GCF_965152235.1. Taxonomy (NCBI): domain Eukaryota; kingdom Metazoa; phylum Chordata; order Testudines; family Cheloniidae; genus Eretmochelys; species Eretmochelys imbricata. Next base: position 150,284,627 of record NC_135573.1, read on the forward strand.
GCAACCTGCGGCCCTAGGGCCTCACGTGGCCCATCAGGCTAATCTGCTGGCAGGCCATGAGACAGTTTGTTTACATTGATCATCTGCAGGCACGGCTGTCTGCAGCTCCCAGTGGCCGCAGTTCACCATTCCCGGAATTTACTCTTAGCAGACACACAAAGTGTAATTTTTAAGCTCCATAAACCAAACAACTTCCGTTCAAGGAGCTTACAAGCATCACAGGCATAGCCTGCATAGTTTGTAAGTCCTTAAACCAAATAGCTCTGATTCCAGGAATCTAAAAGCTAGTTAGTAACTGCAAATGATACTGTAAATATTACTTGTTCTAGTTTAATGTTTGCTAAAATTATTCAAGACTATTTGGAAACAAAAATGTTTTTAAGGTGAAACAACATTGTTTAGTTTAGATAAGTGCATCCAGAATGTAGAGATGATAGGCAGGGGAGCATTCTCCTTTGTTACACTAAATATTGTGTTTTGCAAATACATTACAGTATATTGAATGTATCTAATGCACTGAATGCATAGTATTATAAACCTTGTTACTGTGATTCTCTACTAGATCTTTTTATGTCCTTTTCAGATACAGAAATTGGTAATATGTAGGATGGGGTCATCAGCAGACCTGGAAAAATGCCCATCAATGCCCAAACTACCCATCAATGCCCATCAATCCCCGAATCTACACTTCAAAAGGATGTTGAAAAATAAGAAAGGGTTCAGAGAAGAGCTACAATAATGATTCAAGGTCTAGAAAATCTGTCTTGGAGTGAGAGACTATAGAAGCTCAATCTATTTAGTTTATCCAAGAGAAGGATAAGAAGTGATTTAATCACAGTCTACAAGCACAAACATGGAGAGAAAATTTCTCATAGAAAGCTCTTTCATTTAGCAGCAAAAGGTAAAAGAAGAACCTGTGTTTGGAAGCTGAAGTGAGATAAATTCAGCATGGAAATTCAGAATGGATAAATTTCAGTCATGAAAAGCACAACTTTTCAACAGTGAGGACAATTAATCATTGGCACAATTTACCAAAGCATGTGGGTGGATTCTTCCTCACTTGACATCTTTAAATCAGGACTGGATATCTTTCTAAAAAATATGCTTTGGTTACATCAGAAATTATGGGCTAGATGCAGGAATCACATGTTGAAATTCTATGACCTGTGTTTTGCAGAAATCTAAACTTGATAATCATAATGTTCTCTTCTGGCTTTAAAAATCTATAAATCTATCAAATCCTCCACACATCTTTTTTTCTCAGGCATCAATATTGACTGTGATTCACGTTCTTATTGGTACTGATTACTGAAGTCTTCAGGATCATAGGAGAAAATAGAATTCTCTGAGGAATTATGCGCCGAAAAATTAAAAATAATGCGCACAATATTTTAAAATTCCGCAAACTTCTGCAAACTTTATTTGTCAATAAATAAATGTGGCTCTAGTATGGCAGTGGGGAGCACAGGCCACTGACTACATTGAGGTACAAGGACTCGACAGTGAAGCTGCACCTGACCCTGACACAGTGCAAGGGCTGGGCTTGACCCAGAAACACCCTGAGTTCCAGGTGCACGAGGTGTGGGTGGGCAGGCTCAGCCCAGCAGGATCCAAGTGTGGAGGGGCTTAGTGTGGGGAGATCCAGGTGTGGGGTGAGAGGTTTCTGTGTGGAGCAATCTGGATGCAGGCAGCTCAGTGGGAGATCTGGAAGCACAGAGGTTCGTTGTGTGTGTGTGTGTGTGTGGGGGGGGGGGGGGGTTCCAGGTGCAGGGGCAATGGGACTTTGCAGGGGATCCAGGTGAACATGGTTGGGGCTGAGCAGAGGGAGTGGGGCTTGATAGGGTGGGAGTGGGGGGGAATCCAGGCATAGGGTAGTAGGGCTTCTCAGGGTGAGGGTTAGATGGGCTACTTAATGGTGTAGCCCCAGCTGCTGCCGAAGGAAAGCTGCATGTTCCTGCTTCCCCCTGCGATTCCCCTATCCACTTTTCTTCTCCATTCCCCTCCCCTCACTCCCACATTCCACTCTCCCATACCTATTCTATCCCCTTCCTTCCCTGCTGTTCCCAGACTGCTGCACTGGGCAGCACAGTATAGGGAGGAGGTGAGCAGCCCTCAGTGGTGAAAGAACAGGTTAAGGACTATTTAGAAAACCTGGACATGCACAAGTCCATGGGCTGGATACAATGCATCTGAGGGTCCTGAGGGAGTTGGCTGATGTGATTGCAGAGCCATTGGCCATTATCTTTGAAAACTTGTGGTGATTGGGGGAGGTCCCGGAAAATTGGAAAAAGGCAAATATAGTGTCCATCTTTAGAAAAGGGAAGAAGGAGAATCCGGGGAACTACAGACCTGTCAGCCTTACCTCAGTCCCTGGAAAAATCATGGAGCAGGTCCTCCACGAATCCATTTTGAAGCACTTGAAGGAGAGGAAGGTGATCAGAAACAGTCAACATGGATTCACCAAGGGCAAGTCATGCCTGATCAACCTGATTGCCCTCTATGATGTGATAACTGGCTCTGTGGATATGGGGAAAGTGGTGGACGTGTTGTTCCTTGACTATAGCAAAGCTTTTGATATGGTCTCCCACAGTATTCTTTCCAGCAGGTTGAAGAAGTATGGATTGGAAGAATGGAGTATAAAGTGGTTAGAAAGCTGGCTAGATCATCGGGCTCAATGGGTAGTGATCAATGGCTCGATGTCTAGTTGGCAACCAGTATCAAGTGGAGTGCCCCAGGGATCAGTTCTGGGGCCAATTTTGTTCAATATCTTCATTAATGATCTGGATGATGGGATGGATTGCACCCTCAACAAGGTTGTGGATGACACTAAGCTGGGGGAAGAGGTAGTTATGCTGGGGGGGTAGGGATAGGGTCCAGAGTGACGTAGACAAATTGGAGGATTGGGCCAAAATAAATCAGATGGGGTTCAACGAGGACAAGTGCAGAGTCCTGCACTTAGGACAGAAAAATCCCCTGCACTGCTACAGGCTAGGGACTGACTAGCTGGGATTACAGTGGATGAGAACCTGGGTATGAGTCAACAGTGTGCTCTTGTTGCCAAGAAGGCTAACTGCATATTGGGCTCCATTAATAGGAGCATTGCCAGCAGATCAAAGGAAGTGATTATTCCCCTCTATTCAGCACTGGTGAGTATTGAGTCTAGTTTTAGGCCCCCCACTACAGAAAGAATGTGGACAAATTGGAAAGAGTCCAGCGGAGGGCAACGAAAATGATCAGGGGGCTGGGACACATGACTTACGAGGAGAGGCTGAGGGAACTGGGGTTATTTAGTCTGCAGAAGAGAAGAATGAGGGGGGATTTGTTAGGAGCCTTCAACTACCTGAAGGGGGATTCCAAAGAGAATGGAGCTCAGCTGTTCTCCGTGGTGGCAGATGACAGAACAAGGAGCAATGGTGTCAAGTTGCAGTGTGGGAGGTCTAGGTTGGATATTAGGAAACACTATTTCACTAGGAGGGAGGTGAAGCACTGGAATGGGTTACTTAGGGAGGTGATGGAATCTCCATCCTTAGAGGTTTTTAAGGCCTGGCTTGGCAAAGCCCTGTCTGGGATGATTTAGTTGGGGATTGGTCCTGCTTTGAGCTGGGAGTTGGACTAGATGACCTCCTGAGGTCTCTTCCAACCCTAATTTTCTATGATTCTATGTAGGCGCTAAAATTTTACATTGTTTTGTTTTTGAGTGCAGTTATGTAACAAAAAAAAATCTGCATGTGTAAGTTGCACTTTCACGATAAAGGGAGTGCACTACAGTACTTGTATGAGGTAAATTGAAAAAATACTTTTTCTGTTGCTTATAATTTTTACAGTACAAATATTGTAATAAAAATAATAATATAAAGTGAATACTGTACACTTTGTATTCTGTGTTGTAATTGAACTCAATATATTTGAAAATGTAGAAAAATGTCCACAATATGTAATACATTTAAATTGATATTCTGTTGTTTAACAGTGTGATTAAAGCTGCAATTAATCCCGATTAATTTTTTAATTATAATTAATTTTTTGAGTTAATTGCATGAGTTAACTGTGATTAATTGACAGCCCTGCTCTAAACCTTTAAATGTTCTAACCTTTTTTGTCTTTCTCATACAGAACTCTTTTCATTTCCATAATCATTTTCATTGCCTGTTGTGGAATAACTTCTCTTTTTTCTCCTTTTTTTGAGATGGCGTGATCAGAGCTGAACACAGTATTACCAGTATATGATTAGTTTCTATAATCATATATGCTATAATTGAATATTTTCAGTTTTATTTCCTGTTCCATTCTTTTCACATCATAATATTTTGTTTGCTTTTGTGACCATCAATGGCCATTAGGCAAAGGTTTTCATTGAACTATCTATAATGGCACTCAGGTCTTATTCCTGAGTGATTACAGTTAATTTAGAACCCAACAATGTGGGTGAGTTGTTCAATTATTCCCTTTAATGTGCATTACCTTGTACTTATTTACACTGAATTTCTGCTGCAATTATGTTGCTAGTTGTCTAGCTTTTTTAAATTCCTCTGGAATATTCTAGTCTTGAATAATTTAAATAACTTTGTGACATCTGTACATTTTGCCACCTCAGAGATCATTTATATCATTAAATAACATTTATCTTAATTACAGATCATTGGAGAAGCCCACCTATTTTAAATTGCCCATTTATTTCTACTCTTTCTGTCTTTTACTCAGTTTCTAATAGATGGCAGAGCTATTTTGTTTTCTTAGCTTCCTGTTGCCGGGAACTTTTTGAAAGTCTAAATGAATTATGTTAATCAGTTCTCCTTTATTCACTCTTCGGTTGGCACGTTCAAAGAATTCCAGTAGAGTGGTGATGCATGATTTACCTTTACAGAACCACGTTTGGTTTGTCCCTTTTGTATTATGTTTTGTGATTGTCTCTTCTGTATCATTTCAGTTAAATTACTTGGGAGTCCCTTTACTAGCTAGCAATCTAATTGAGCCACTGATTCTCTGAACTCTTGTGCTTATGATAGACTTAAATAATTTCTTATTTATTTGTTTTTCTGTCCTTGGTTATTTGCTCTGCAAATTCTTTCTTAGGCCTCCCTAATTTCCAATTTACATTTTACATGCCATAATTTGTTCCTTTTTATTTGCTTAACTTGGGATCGATTTCCATTTCCAAGGATACTTGTTTGGCTAGAATAATCTCTTGTATTTCATCTCTGACATTTTATTATGTAAAAACATTCCTGAAGAACTGACAATTTCCTTGTGTTACCTGAATGCTTTTAATAACTAAATATTGTATTCTCTTTAGCCATGTGGGTACTTACTGAAAGGGGAGAAGGAGAATTACATAAGGGACAGGGAAACTAGATTGAAAGTCACCAAAGCACGGTGGAGGCACCTTGTCTCTTTCAATTGGCAATCTCTGGGTTCTTCTCTGTGCATGTGTATAGTGGGTCAGTTCTGGCAATGCCCTGTCATGTTGTCCTTCAAAGTTGAAAGCAAAATAACACTTACACTATTATGAATCAAAAGCTTTTACTGAGAACAGTATAGCCAACATTAACCATATTTTTGGCAGACAAACTGCAACACAGATGAATCCAGAGGCAAATAAACAAATGAAGGAGAGCATTCACCAAGTCTGATTTTTTTTTCTCGTCAATTTTAGTTACTTTTATAAATCTGTGTCTTAGACAATCATTCAGCTCGGCCTGAATATTTCTTGGAAACCCAAGTTTCCCCCAGACCTAACAAACTTTTGTTTATTAGTCCAGGATTTGTAGTTTTCAGAAAAAAATAAATTATGTTAGGTGCAGGAGGTTTTCTACCAGACTTTGGAATATCTTCTTGTCTCTGATTGGACTGAAATTTTCAATATTAATGCTATAATTGGCTTCAGCCTAGGAGCAGTAACTCTGCTGGTTCTGAGATCCTCATCCGAGACTTTAATATTCAAAGGAATATTCACATAGTGGCTGAACTCACTCAGCAAATATAATGCAGAACAATGAGACACTCCATGTGAGTAGCATGGAGGAATGGGTGTTGGCGGTTAAATGTAGGAAACTGAGTCACCCAATTTAGGCTTAATCAATTTTTGCCTCTATTTATACAATTTCAGACAGAATTATTGTCAGTTATAGTGTGTGGACATACATTTATGCCAGAGAATAACAGACAAGATGGAATTGGTAAATGGGCTAAAAATACTGCATTATGGGGCAGTGAAAAGTCCTTCCACCTTCCATGTTGATTGTCAGCTCCTCTGATCTCCTGGTCTGGACCTTCAGTCCTGTCGTTCAGTTTCTAGTCCTGTGTTTCTCCAGTTTGGGCCCATGTTCACTTGGATTTTTATATATTTTCACATTTCCCATTGCTCAACTTTTCTCCAGTCAATATCTAAGACATTACCCATTGATTTTTTTTAATGTAAACCATACATTACACATGCACAAGCTTCAGTTACCCAATTTCTGCATTTTTCCTGCTGGTTGTGCAGTTTCTGGGTCATATTGTTCTCTGTCATCCTGTTCACAGAAAAGGGATTTTTTTATTTATTTATCATTACATGTTTGTGTACCTCTTTCTTACATCTTCCTACATGAGACATTACTTATCTTGCCAGCAATAATATTGTTTTAAACAAATCAGCAATTTATATAAAAGAGAAATTGGCAGTAACACACTCATGCTAGGCAAGGACTTGTCCTAAGTGTTACCTTATCTATTAAGACAACGAGGAGTCTGGTGGCACCTTAAAGACTAACAGATTTATTTGGGCATAAGCTTTCGTGGGTAAAAAAAACACTTCAGATGCAATCATGTAATCATGTGCGGCAGGGGCTGGCTGCAGGCAGGGGGTGCAAGGGCTGGCTGTGGGCAGGGGGTGTGGGGGTGGCTGGAGGCAGGGGCTGGCTGTGGGCAGGGTGGTGGGTGTTCACGGGGAGAGCGGCTCGGAACAGCCTGAGCAGCAGGACGCACCCCAGGCCCATCAGAGCAGCCGGGGACCCACCAGGCAGCAGCCCCAGGGTCAGGGTTTGGGGGAGCAGCAGCAGCAACAGGGCTCGTGCGCAGGGCCAGGCAGTAGCCCCCATGGCTCCCACAGAGCAGCGCCCCCGGCGGCCGGAGGAGGAATTACATCACTTCCCGGCCAGCGCCCATCAAAGCCTCAGCACCCCCTGCAGGGAAGCGGGTTAACAACCGGTTCTAAAACTGCTTCAAAATTTAACAACCGGTTTGCGCGAACCAGTGCGAACCGGCTCCAGCTCACCACTGGTTATACCCCACATTCCTAATAGGCCAGCTAGCTTGATTTTAAAGCACCACTTAACTTGAGTTAGAGATTTGCGTGTGAGGGAAGGAGACAGGTTTGGGGGGAAATTCGAGCTAACAACACAGTGAAGACACAACCTCAGTCAATTGTGTCCCATGCCAGAACACTCTAAAAAGATGTTTTGGGGTGCCTGTGTGTGGCCTAGAGCAAGTTTCTACAGCAAGAAAGGTGTAGAAACGTCTTTTACTGAATCTACCCATTAAATTCTAACGGAATCATTTACATTACATTCATAGAATCATAGAACCATAGAATATCAGGGCTGGAAGGGACCCCTGAAGGTCATCTAGTCCAACCCCCTGCTCGAAGCAGGACCAATTCCCAGTTAAATCATCCCAGCCAGGGCTTTGTCAAGCCTGACGTTAAAAACCTCTAAGGAAGGAGATTCTACCACCTCCCTAGGTAACGCATTCCAGTGTTTCACCACCCTCTTAGTGAAAAAGTTTTTCCTAATATCCAATCTAAACCTCCCCCACTGCAACTTGAGACCATTACTCCTCGTTCTGTCATCTGCTACCATTGAGAACAGTCTAGAGCCATCCTCTTTGGAACCCCCTTTCAGGTAGTTGAAAGCAGCTATCAAATCCCCCCTCATTCTTCTCTTCTGCAGGCTAAACAATCCCAGCTCCCTCAGCCTCTCCTCATAAGTCATGTGTTCTAGACCCCTAATCATTTTTGTTGCCCTTCGCTGGACTCTCTCCAATTTATCCACATCCTTCTTGTAGTGTGGGGCCCAAAACTGGACACAGTACTCCAGATGAGGCCTCACCAATGTCGAATAGAGGGGAACGATCACGTCCCTCGATCTGCTCGCTATGCCCCTACTTATACATCCCAAAATGCCATTGGCCTTCTTGGCAACAAGGGCACACTGCTGACTCATATCCAGCTTCTCGTCCACTGTCACCCTTAGGTCCTTTTCCGCAGAACTGCTGCCTAGCCATTCGGTCCCTAGTCTGTAGCGGTGCATTGGATTCTTCCGTCCTAAGTGCAGGACCCTGCACTTATCCTTATTGAACCTCATCAGATTTCTTTTGGCCCAATCCTCCAATTTGTCTAGGTCCTTCTGTATCCTATCCCTCCCCTCCAGCGTATCTACCACTCCTCCCAGTTTAGTATCGTCCGCAAATTTGCTGAGAGTGCAATCCACACCATCCTCCAGATCATTTATGAAGATATTGAACAATTGAAATACACATAGGAAGATATTATTTAATGACACATCTTAATATATCATATGTGCATGATTCCATTACATTTATCTGGCACAAAAGGTATTTTTTAAAGAAAATTCATTTAGATGAATTTAGATTTAGATGAATTTAGATTTAGATTTAGATGAATTTAGATTCATTCAGATATTGAACATTGAAATACACATAGGAAGATATTATTTAATGACACATCTTAATATATCATATGTGCATGATTCCATTACATTTATCTGGCACAAAAGGTATTTTTTAAAGAAAATTCATTTAACTAAGTCGGCAAGAATAAACTGAAACTCATACAATGTATTTACAGTAGATTATTTATAGGGCTGTCAAGCAATTAAAAAATAATTGTGATTAATCACGCAATTAAAAAATTAATTGCATGGGTTTTTTGTACATAATTCTACATTTGAAAGTTGCACTTGCACGACAAAGAGATTGCACTATGGTACTTGTATTAGGTGAATTGAAAAATACTATTTTTTTGTTTATAATTTTTACAGTGCAAATATTTAGAATAAAAAATAATATACACTTTGATTTCAGTTATAACACAGAAGACAATATATATGAAAATGTAGAAGAAACATCCAAAAGATTTAATAAATTTAAATTGGTATTCTATTGTTTAACAGTGTGATTAAAACTGCAATTAATTGTGATTGTTTTAATCACAATTAATTTTTGAGTTAATTGCGTGAGTTTACTGTGATTAATCGACAGCCCTAATTATTTACCTTTTGATCTTTCAAACTGTTGTATTTTAAGGATAGTTTACTAGTGTGGCTTAGTTTCGGTTCAGCAAATGCTATCCTAAAATATTTGAAAGAAATGCTATACATAAACAAGGCAAGCACACAGAACTGCTGATTTTCACAGCAGTGGAATTCTGTCAGTGAAGTGAAGCTTAATGTTATTAAACCATAATTAAGCACTTGAAGTGTAGTCTTTTACACTTGCTAATCTTGGTGACTGTTTACATGCTACTGTTTGTTAAATGGCAACATTTATTGATTTGGCAAATTCAGTACTGCATTGTATATTTCCATTCAATCTGTGTTCCTACATGTGGTTCAGCATTTTTAAATGTCAACCGCAAAGTATTATTGATCTGTAATTAAAAGTGCAGATAAAAATTAGCATAGTAGAAGTTTACAGTCATTAGTACAAGTACTGTTAGGCAATTATTTAGCTTGTTTTAGCATCTCTTTCTTTTCAGGTATTGACATATAGTATGATACCCACCTGAACATTTTTATTTTGCTAAAAAGGCAAGTTTAATGATCGCCAAACCCTGGCATTTTAGTGGAATGTTGATATCAGGATTATGTTGTATTTCATGATGTTAATTTTCTCTGAAGGGTTTTCTCAGATAGGGGAATAATGAAGAAAAGAAAAAAATATTTTACTAAATATCGGAAGTGCACCTCTAACCCACAGGTGCTTCTGTGTTTCAGGTCCCCTACTGTTCTGATCCCCAGAGGATAGCTGGAGGTCTGTAACAACTCATATCCTTTGTGGATTGGCACAGAGGGGAACTTATTATAACACACATTCACTGGTGGGTTACAAACCAGTTATCCAATATATATTTGCTGTATGAAATCAGATTTTACTTTTCCTGTATCAACATTGATTTTCTTCCGCTATTTGGGATGAAGATACCTTAATGGAAAACACACCACAGAGTATATTTTCTTTTTCCTCTTATACCACTTTGTCTTTTTGGATTTATATGTATTCTTCGATAACGCTCTAAGGTGAAAATTGCAATTGTTAATAGATTAGAAAACTTTTTCATTCTAAGTGGCTGATTCATTTCCAGATCAGGTCAGTAACAACTGAATGTTATTAACAACTCTTTGGCAGTTGAGGTAAGAGAATTTGATGATCTCGGTCCAGTCCCCACTCAAAAAGTGGCTGAGACACCACTATAATTAGTACTAATTGGTACTTGTTGGCAGTTGGACATACTGGAGTAAAGTGGCTTTAAAAATTACTATGTGTTTGCTGGGATTAACCAAGGATACCAGATGATTTGAGAACAAGATTGATTGTACCTCTCTGGATGGGTAAAGGTGCTGCAAATGATCCAAACACGTATCAGGGTATCACCTTTTAAAATCAGCATCTTAAAGTCCTTGAGAGAGTTTGGAGGCAAGGCTGAGAAGCAAGGTGGGGGGAAATATATAGGAGAGGTGCAACACGGCTTTAGGTGGGGAAGGAGTACTATAGATGCAATATTAGCAATAAGAGAATATTGAAAGGGTATAATTGCTATGTAGCATTTATTCATTGTGAAAATACATATGAGTCAGTTCTTTAGGATTTGGCATTTGGAGTATATGGGAGGAGAACTTCAAGAAGAGGAGGTGATAGAGGAGCTGTATTGAGGGCCAAGAGCTAAGCTGGTAACAATACACAGAATTTTGGAGAGTTTGGAGGTGACGGTGGGATTAAGATGGGTCAGTTTGCTGAATCCACTTCTCTTTATCCCAGTTATGGAGTTAATTAGCAGGAAAACCAAGCCTGTGGAGACACAAAGAAAACTAATGGGTCCTGATGATCTGGCTCTTTTGGCTGATAGAAAAGAAGAATTAGTAAATATGAGTGGGCATTGGTAATCAGAGAGGGCATCTGTATTTGAAGACATGGTTTGAAAGTAAACACAAAGAAAACTGAAGTTATGCAAGTAGGGAAAGTGGAAGAAAATCTGTTGATTGACATTTCTGAGAGGAGATGAATCAGAAGAAAGAATTTGTGTACTTGTGAAGTATACTTAGTGTCATCACAGTGTGTTCTGGAGAACTGAAAAGAAGAATCCAGTGTGCATGGGTGGCAGTGAAAAAGTTGGCAAGAATACTGTGGAACTGGCAGTTAAATAACATACTGAAAGGAAAAGCGTATGTTGCATGTGCTTGTCCCTGCCTGTTCTATGGTTTGGAAATGGTGGGTCTTATGGAGATGGAAGAAAAAAAGATACAGAAAGATAATAATATACTGAGTAGAATGGTAGGCAAGTGGAGGGTAGATGGAATGTGCATGCAAGAAATTAGAGGGAAGAAGAACTTTGAATTCTCAGAGCTGAAGTGTGCATATCTGAGGTGGGCTGAACATGTGATATGAATGGGAGAAGAATGGGAGGAAGAGGACAGCAAGAAAGGATATGGAAGACTGAGAATACAATGGAAAGAGAAGTGTGAAGCAAAAAGATACCATCAAGATACCACTTAAATATTATAACCTTGCTGATGTATTTGACAAAGGAAATGTGGACACCCTACCCTGCACTGGAGGTATGATTATTTTATCTACCTCCAGCCCAGAGCTGAGATTACTTTTGACTATATATGCCCTCTCTGAACCAGAGCTGCAGGAACTTTGCATCTGTCTGCAGAAGAATCTGCAGAAAGGATTCATTGATCCATCAATGTCTCAGGCAGAAACTCTAGTCTTCTTTGTTAAGAAGAAGGATGGGTCCTTGAGGGCCTACATTGATTATTGGGCATGCCACAAGGTGACTGGAACCACTATCCTCTCACTCTGATTCATGGGGTCTTAGACTTACACTCAAATTTTTACAAAGCAAGATCTGTGCAGGGCCTAGAATCTGGTATGTGTGGGAAAGGGAGATGAATAGAAGGCCACTTTCCACATTTGGTAAGGCCAATTTCAGCAACTTGATGTAGCATTCGACCTATACAATGCCCTTGCAACCTTCCAGCACCTTATTAATGAATATCTTCCAGGACATGCTGGCCTGATTCATTAATATTTACCTTGATGACATCCTTATTTTCTTGGATGACCAAGCACATACCAAGCACGTTATGACCACCACATACAAAGCATCTTGTTAAGAATTCACCTGAAACACCTGTATACCAACCTAGAGAAATGCCAGTTTGACCAGGACTCAGTGGTGTTTCTGGGCTATGTCATCTCCCCTAATGACCCATGTAAGATGGCAGCCATCACAGACTTGATTGCACCAAAATATATCCATGGAATACAGTGCTTCCTGGGCTTTGCCAAGTTCTACAGGTGATTTATCAAGAGATCCTCCAGCTTCATTGCCTGTATCACCACTCTCCTACAGAAAAGATCCCAAGATTTTTTTGGTCCCCAGAAGCACAGATTGCATTTGATCACCTAAAGCAGAATTTTGTCAAATTTTGTTAATTCAAAAAATTAATTGTGATTAAAAAAAACTAATTCCGATTAATCACACTGTTAAACAATAGAATACCAGCTGAAATTTATTAAATATTTTAGATGTTTTTCTACATTTTCAAATATACCTATACCTATTACAATTACAACACAGAATACAAAGTGTACAGTGATCACTTTATATTATTTTTATTACAAATATTTGCACTGTAACAATGATAAACAAAAGAAATAGTATTTTTCAATTCACCTCATACAAGTACTGTAGTGCAATATCTTTATTATGAAAGACTTACAAATGTAGGTTTATTTGTTACATAACTGCACTCAAAAACAAAACAATGTAAAACTTTAGCGCCTACAAGTCCACTCAATCCTACTTCTTGTTCAGCCAATCGCTAAGAGATAATGCTGCTCATTTCTTAATTACAATGTCACCTGAAAGTGAGAACAGGCATTCACATGACACTCTTTTAGCTGGCATCACAAGATATTTATGTGCTAGATGCGCTAAAGATTCATATGCCTCTGCATACTTTGGCCATCCTTCCAGAGGACATGCTTCCATGCTGATGATGCTTGTTAAAAAAATAATGCGTTAATTAAATTTGTGACTGAACTCTTTGGGGTAGAACTGTATGTCTTCTTCTCTGTTTTACCTGCATTCTGCCATATATTTCATGTTATAGCAGTCTCGAAAGATGACCCAGCATATATTGTTCTTTTTAAGAACTCTTTCACTGCAAATTTGATAAAATGCAAAGATACCAATGTGAAATTTCTAAAGATAGCTACAGCACTTGACCTGAGATTTAAGAATCTGAAGGGCCTTCCAAAATCTGAGAGGGATGAGGTGTGGAGCATGCTTTCAGAAGTCTTAAAAGAGCAACACTCTGATGCGGAAACTATAGAAAACAAACCACCAAAAAAGATAATCAACCTTCTGCTGGTGGCATCTGACTCATGATGATGAAAATGACCATGCATCAGTCTATACTGCTTTGGATGATTATCAAGGAGAACCTGTCATCAGCATGGACACATATCACCTGGAATGGTGGTTGAAGCATGAAGGGACATATGAATCTTTTGTGCATCTGGTATGTAAATATCTTGCGACCCGAGCCACAACAGTGCCATGGAAACACATGTTCTCACTTTCAGGTGACGTAAACAAGAAGCAGGCAGCATTTTCTTCTTCAAATCTAAACAAACTTGTTTGTCTGAGCCATTGGCTGAACAAGAAATAGGACTGATATGACTTGTAGGCTCTAAAATTTTACATTGTTTTATTTTTCAGTGCAGGTTTGGGTTTTTTTTTGTAATACTACATTTGTAAGTTCAACTTTCATGATAAAGAGATTGAACTACAGACTTGTATTAGGTGAATTGAAAAATACTATTTATTTTGTTTTTAACAGTGCAAATATTTGTAATAAAAATAAAGTGAGCACTGTACACTTTGTATTCTATGTTGTAATTGAAATCAATATATTTGAAAATGTAGAAAACGCCTGCAAATGTTATTCTATTATTGTTGAACAGCGCGATTAATCATGTGATTAATCCTGATTAATTTTTTTAATTGCGATTAATTTTTTTAATCACTTGACAGCCCTAGTTCTTACCAATTATAAGAATCTGGAATTCTTCAAGAAGTCCTGCTAGTCCCTCTCCTTTACAAGCTTAATTTTGTGGTCACCTACTAGCCAGAAACAAGGAAGGGGAAGGTGGATGCATTATCCCAAAAGGATGAGTATTGTGAACCTGGCATGGAAACCCCATCCATGATCCTAAAATCCTTCAATTTTATTGCTGGTAACACAGTCCCTCCATCCAGTCCCTGCTGCTCAATGATCCTGTTGCAATTCAAATTCATTGGGCTTTAGATGATGCCAAAGTTCAGTCCAACTTGGCGTTCATTCTCCAAGATGAACTCCTCTACCACAAGGGGTGCATCTATGTGGTTGAGGGCCCACACAGGCTCTAAATCCTAAGATTCTGCCATGATGCTCCTCTAGCAGGCCACTTCAGCTGGTTCAAGATCCAGGACTTGGTGTCTAGAAACTTCTGGTGGCCAGCCCTGCATGCTTCCATAGTGACTTACATGATGTCCTGTGATCTCTGCATTAGCATGATAGCCCCCTATGTGAGACTGCTTGGTATCCTCCAGCCCTTGCCCACCCCATCTCACCCATGGGCCATCACTTCCATGGACTGTATCATGGAACTGCTGCCTACACAAGGACACACCACAATTCTTAGTAGTTGTGGATCTCTTAACAAAGTTGGCACAGGGTTTCACCACTGCCCGAGACACAGCCTGACTTTGAAGACATCTTTTACCTCTGTGGATTACCAATGAGCATAGTGTCTGATTCAGTTCAGTTCTCATTTCTGACAGGAATTACTATGTCTCCTGGAAATTGAAGCCCCTACCTTGACTGCTTACCACCCGAACACCAGCGATAATACAGAATGGGTCAGTCAGGGTCTGGAGCAGTACATAATGTTTTCTCAGTTATCACCAGGACAATTGGCTGTTGCTGATACCCCATCTGGAATTTTCCTGCAACAATGCCATGGACATCTCAACCCAACAGACTCCCCTTTTTTGTGCTTATTATGGGCTCCATCTTTGTTTTAGTCCCAATGCTTACCATTGCTGACCTCACCACTTCCATCCAACAGGGGTACCAAGAGCTTAAATGCCAGTTAGAAGATACAAGGCAGCATATGCATGGTACACATAGTACCACATATACACATAGTATTGATACCATCAGTTGGCCCCCAGCTTCACAGTAGGGGATAAGGTCTAGCTGTCTGCCCAGAACCTTAGATCTACTCACCCAACCACGAAACTGTACGTGGGGCTCTTTCAAATTACAGAACGGCTTAACCTGGTAGTATTCAGGCTACAGCTACCAGAATCCCTTAAGGTCCACCACATATTTCCGTGTTGAAGCCTCAAACCGAGAATCCCATCCCACATCATACCACTGCCGATAATCTTTCAGGAGCAAGAAGATTACGGGATTCGGCCAATACTGGACTCTTGCTGATGATGGGGAGGATAGCAATACTTAATTAATTGGGAAGGAGATGGTCCAGAGGAATGCTCATGGGAACCTGCGGAACACATTCAAGCCCTGGACATCCTGAATGTTTTTCAACATGCCTATCCTGAGAAACCAAGCCTCGAAGCACCTAGGAGGAGCCCTTGGTCAGGGGGAGGGGATACTATCAGGTATCTGGGCCTGCAGCAGAGTCATTCTCCTGCCAATCCAACAAGCACAGACGGCCTGAGTTACCTGCACCACCTGACTGGTCACCTGCTTCTGCTGCTTGTAGGCCCGCAGCAGCAGCAGCAGCTTTCCATCTGGTCAGTGCATTCACACCTGCTGCTGCAATCCTGCCTGTGTCTGCTACTCCTCGTCTTGCTTCTGTCCTGCTCCAGCCCTGATCCTTCTTATGTTGCAGCTTTGTTCCCCAGCCTTGCTGCTGCTCAGTCCTTGGTACCTCAACTTGTTCCTGGCTCCAGCTTTCTCACTCTAAACCTGTTTTTTGACCTGTGACATGGCTACTGGTTTCTGATCCTGGCCCTGAACCTTGGCTTGGCTCTTAGTTCTTGGTTCCAGCTCTGAATCCTGGCATGGCTACTGGTTCCTGACTCTGGGCCTGGCCCTGGGCTTGGATTTGCTTCCTGGGTTCAATCATTAGGCCTGACTCCTGCTCCCACCACTATGTCTTACCATCCATGGCCTGTTCTCTAACAAGCTCCCATTAAGGGTAATTTCAGAAGAGAGTAATCACATGGGATTTACTATATTTGATTACTTTACACAAATGGATTAATTATTAACATTTAATATTTATATTACAATACAGTAGAACCTCAGAGTTATGAACACCAGACTTATGACTGGTCAATCACACACCTCATTTGGAACCTGAAGTATGCAATCAGGCAGTAGTGGAGACCAAAAAAAAAAAGCAAATACAGTACAATACTGTGTTAAATGTAAACTACTAAAAACATAAAGGGAAGGCAGCATTTTCTTCAGTATAGTAAAGTTTCAAATTTGTATTGAGTCAATGTTCAGTTATAAACTTTTAAAAGAGCAATCATAATGTTTTTTTTTCAAAGTTGCGAACATTTCAGAGTTACGAACAACCTCCTTCCCTGAAATGTTCATAACTTTGAGGTTCTACTGTACCTTGCGTGGCCTTCCATCAGCATCATGCCCATAATATGGTTGGTATTTTGTAACACAGGAAGATATGCCCTCTAGCCAAAATACTTGGCATGTCTACACTTACAAGCTTGCAGCAGCACAGCTGTACTGATACAGATGTGCTGCTGTAAAATTGCTCATGTAGCTGCGTTATGTCAAAATGAGAGAGCTCTTCCATCAACATCATAAAATCAGCTCAACGAGTGATGGTAGCTATGTTGGTGGGAGAGCGTCTCTTGCCGACAGCACTGTGCACGTGAGTGCTTAGGCTGGTAAAACTTATGATGCTCAGGGGGGTGTTTTTTCACACCCCGAGCAATAACATTTTTGCCAACATAAGTGCTAGTGTAGACATGGCCTAAGAAAAGATGTTACCCATGGGATGGGGAGCAGGATACAATCAAAGCATGGATTCTAAAATAGTGTTATGAGCCGAGTGAAATCTTGTTATGGGATTGAGGTTGATAGGTGTGAACTCTCTCTTTAATTTATCTAACTGTAAACCTAAGCCCCTCCTAAGAAAAAAGGAGTGCCTGAACCCACCCAGCTTCAGCAATTGGCTCCACCGATTTTGCTGCCCCAAGCAGTTGCCGCCGAATTGCCGCCACCGAAAGCTGCTGCGGCGGGAAGAGCAGCGGAGCTGCCGCCGAATTGCTGCCGCAGGACACGGACTGCCGCCCCATTCTCAATGCCGCCCCAAGCACCTGCTTGGAAAGCTGGTGCCTGGAGCCGGCCCTGCCACCCAGGAGATTTTACTGAGGTTTTGTGTGTGTGTGCGTGTGTTTGTGTTTATATGGAAAGGCAGAGCACAAAGAAACTGAAGGATACACAAGAAATACTGGAAAAGAGAGAGAATGTAAAGAAGCAATTGAATGCATACTTGGAAGAAACCTGGGGAGAGGTTTTTGGGTTGGGGTGCAGGTGGAAAAGAGTGCTTTCAGTGCTTGTGAGAAAAAGGAGCTGTTCCTGCTATTTGGTTCCCTTTGTGGTCAGAGACACAGGACTTTGTACATTCTTTGTAAATTAAATTGCATCAAAGAAATATCTGACTACCAGCAATTTCTATTCCCAGCTGGAACACCCTTGGGGTCCCAAACTTTGATTACCACTTGGGTCAAAAGGGGCAAAACCAGAAACAAATGTCAAGATTAAGCATTTTGAGTAAAACTAAACAAATAATCTTCAAATGTGATGATAGACAAAGAACATTTTAAGTTTGAAGTGGATATTTGTGAAGCCCTTTGAGGTGTATTGATAAAAGAATATATTTTGTCAAAAAGAATTATGGCAATCAGTTTACTGAGCATGCTCTTTGCCAACAATGTTGAACCCTATTTTTTCATCCCTGTTGGATTTGGACTATGGCAACTAATAAATTGCCATACCCTACTCAACTCCAAAACATTTTTCAAGGTAATTAGTATTTTTTAATGAACTTTGGTGATGCTAAGAAATTTTTAGATTCCTTTTTTGGAACAGGAAATAAGAAAATATCTGCTTTGTTTACTCAAAAACAATTTAACAAATAAATCTTACTTCCTGCATTTCTAATCAATTTCACAATATGCTGTTGATTTCTCCTTGCTAATAATATGTAATATAGGTCTGTCTTCTTTAGACTTTAATTCTATGCCATTGCTTTGAAGACTGGCAACTTTAATATGAAGCTGTTTGTTTTATGTGAAATTCTCATGAGCCAGTGGATGGCGGTCCTGCAAGGTTTTACACTTCAATTGTGCCTTATGCACTCAAGTACATAGCCCAAGCAGCCAGGTCTGGTGCTAGATGAGAACACACAGGAGGAAAAAAGAGGAATCTTCTCCCACACCACAGAGGAGTTGCAAAGCCCCTTTGTAGAGCTTACTGTAGCCCAATGACAGGAATATATGTAACCTCTACTGACCCTTCCAGGGCAATGTAATGTGAGAAAGAGGAGTGGATCTGTTGGGCTTATCCCAGTTCATTCTATCTGCCAGTGCTATCCCATCAAGTCCCTGTCCATAGAGTACAGCTCTGCCCTGCCCTTTACATAGCCTTTTCAAATCTTACCTCAATCCTTGCTCACTGAAAGCACCCCAGTGCTGAGAGGAGAGTCAGATGCCTTGGCAGCAAGTGCAGGACTTGCCCTTTAGTGAATAATAATTTTCTAATATTTTTCCTTTCTTTTCCTTTACATCTCCAACTGTGGACAGCAGGGATCTTGTGGCACTGTGTTTTGGTTTTAATTCAATTTCCCTAGCACCGAATGGACCAACTTTGTGCATTTATTATTACTTTATATAAAGTTCTTTCAAATATATTAAAAATATATAAACATCTTATGCTTTTTAGGGTTTAGAATACTGACTTATTTTTCCAGGTTACAGACCATCTGTGAAAAAACAATTCAGTGAAATCTGTGCTTTGGGTAATGATTCAAAGATGTCTCAGTCAAGTTTTTTATCCAAAGTATGCTAATTGCATATTATATTTATGTAGTAAATCTTTTCAGATTTTATTATATTTTATTTCCTTTTTACAAGTGGAATTGTAAAAAAAAATTACATTTATTTACCTAGGTTAAATGTTTTGGTAAAACCTTTTGCACAGAATCTTGTTACTTTAGTAAAATACATACATACAGAGAGAGAGAGAGAGAGAGAGAGAGAGAATATCATGACAAGCACTTCCACTGTAATAGTAACCTTTCCATAGACTTTCCAACTTGTCTGGTCTTCCTTGAAGGTCGATTGGGTTTTCAACTCTGTTATCTGCTAGGTGTTTGATGGAGTGGTCCAGATAACAGAGGAGAGAGCAAAGGAAAAAGAATTTTTTGAAGATCAAAAGTGGCTGTTCATTTTGTTATCTGACCCTATCTGTTGTCATAGTAACAGGTTTCTTTTAACCTCTGCCATCAGATGATTTGTCTCTATCTGTTATGAATTATACTTTTATTGAGTAGCTGTTGGTAAAGCATAAAGTGAGCACCATGTTTTTCAGTTTCCTACTGCAGTATTAAGAGTAGATGAACTCCATTTTCTAATTAAAGGATTTAACTATTACCTTTTTTCAAAGCATTTAAAGCGCTATCCTAATTTAACAAATAAGATAAAACATTCAAAGTGGATATGAAGTAACTCGAGTTCTAGCATTTTCGCAAATAAGTGATCAAATCCTGAGAAAAGACAAGCATCCGCAGCTCCCATTGGAAGTTACTCATTAGTGCTCAGTGCCTCTCAGAATTTCTATACCCAAAAACTCAGGGCCAGATTGTGACTGGCCTTCCATGGTGTGCAGGACGGGGTGTAGAAGAAGCCCTTTCTCTGACATGGTGTGCATAAGGACTCATCACTGTAGCAGTTTCTGTTCACACTAATGTCCAATCTGAAAAATATGAGAGGAGGCCCAGTCCGTATCTACACCTATTAGCCCACAGAACAGAGCCAGTAAACCTTGTGGAGTGTATGCAAATCAAAGTTTAGTCCTCCATGTTATTTGTTAGTAACGTTATCAAACAGTTAAGACTAGTTAGATGCTAACCCAGAGTACATATATCAGATATAAATTATATGCAGGATATTAACATTAAAATATTTTAGTAATGAGTTGTGTGCCCACATCCTATGTAATACCTAATGTAAGGTAATGTAATACCTAAAATACTGAAACTGTATATAAATATGGGGCACTTAGATCTTCAGTGGGCACTGGATCAGGGTATTGATGAATGAGATTTCCCCTTCATAAAATTGCCTCTGAATATACCCATTGTAGCAGTCCTGCCTTCAGAGCCCAGGAAGCCATTAAACATTGGGAGCAGGTACATCTCAACCCACAGATCCTAAAATCCTAGACAAGATTATGAAGGTCTGTGCCTCCCTTTTTTCTGCCTTTCCACTGGGAACAATGAGTCATAGACCATCCCTCCAGGTATGTTCAAAGTTTTTGTTATTTTTTCTCCATATTTCTTGACATTTTCTTTTGAAATTTAGTATTAGAAGATAGAGTAGCTGATTGTAGGTTGCAGTATCTTTCTTGTCAGCTCTGAAGGCCATACAAGATGGCAGACTAAGAGAAACACTACGAACTTAGGAGGCATACAATGTCAGCAAAATATCCTATGCCAGTCACCATGGCAGGCACTGCCCCAACCTTGGTGAACCTTGTTCTTTCCAAAAATGCTCAAATTCCTCTTTAGAACAGAGCAGGAAAGGAATTTGGAGACAAACCACCTGGACAATTCTTACAGAACAATTTTTTCCTATTATTTCCTTATCTCACCAAAGTTAAGAGGAGGGCAAGAAAAGAGATGGATCTTGATGCTATTCTAGCTCTCCACAAGCAAAGCCAGTGCACCTGCAAAATAGAATTCTGTATGATAATTTATGTTCTCTACTTTCCTCCAGCAAGAGTAGTTTTAGAGGTTTACTTCCACATCTTCAAAAGGCACCCATTTCACAGGGAGTACTGAGACTCAGGTAGGTGTTGACTGCTACTAGTGCAAGGTGCTCCCATATGGGCTAGCCACAGCTTTTGCAATTTTCACCAAGTATCTGGCAATGTGCTGGCTGCTCAGCTAAGAAAGTCAGAGCTTCAGATAACAGAATATCTATCATCATCATAGCTTGTCATTCCAAAACTTCAGCCAACACCTAGTGTTGTCACATATTTTGTAGAGGTCCTTGGGAGTACAGGATATTGACAGGCAAAATGGCATCAGGCTGAGACCACAATATATACCAGTGACAAATCCACTTTTCAACCACAACAAATATTACCATACTCTAGATTCCAAAATAGCTCCCACAAACTTTATTCATAGATCTGCAGAAATCGTTCATGTCAATAATGGCAAAACTGATGAGTTAATTAAGGGAGATCCTCAGATTCTTAAGGTTGATGGTTGGTAATCTTATTCACAAGGATGAGACATCTTCAGTTTTGAATCACCTCTCAGTTTTGACCCATCTAACCCTGGGCTCACCATGATTTTTTGTGTCCATCATATTATTAGTTAGTCCTGGATTTGGTGGACTCTTCCCCAAAATGTCCATAAGATAGTTCTGTTCTTTGAAACTGCTCCTCTTATGATAAGGACAGACAGATCCAGCTCAGAATGATGGGCTCTCCTCACACAACTGACAGCTCATGCTTTCTGGAAAACAAGAGGTCTGGCTACACATATTGTAAACATGCTGCAGGTTTGGACTACAAGGTTAGTTCTTGTGAGAAAGAAATAGTTAAACAAAAATTGTAAATATTAATTGTTAACCATTAATTGTGTTAATGAATTGTGTTATGAAAGTTATAATACTCCTGTTTTTAGGAGTCATAATATGCAACCTCTCCATTTTGAGACAAATGCAAAGTGGGAAAGAACTAACCTGTTCTTTAAATTATAGACATAAAAATAGGCAAGATTATTTAATTGTGGCTTGCCTGGCACATGGGTGAGGTGTGTTAGGCCCAGACCCAAGATTGGTGGTAGGTTTATTAATCTTAGAATCATAGAATATCAGGGTTGGAAGGGACCTCAGTAGGTCATCTAGTCCAACCCCCTGCTCAAAGCAGGACCAATCCCCAACTAAATCATCCCAGCCAGGGCTTTGTCAAGCCTGACCTTGAAAACCTCTAAGGAGGGAGATTCCACCATCTCCCTAGGTAACCCATTTCAGTGCTTCACCACCTGCCTAGTGAAAGAGTGTTTCCTAATATCCATCCTAGACTTCCCCTACTGCAACTTGAGACCATTGATTCTTGTTCAGTCATCTGCCACCACTGAGATCAGCCTAGCTCCATCCTCTTTGGAAACCCCCTTCAGGTAATTAAAGGCTGCTATCAAATGCCCCTCACTCTTTTCTTCTGCAGACTAAATAACCCCAGTGCTTTAAATGGGGACTAAGAGGATGAGAATGGAAAAGAGGATGATGGAAGGATACACAAAAAATGGAAAACTTTCCAAGCACAAGGAACAGGCAAGAAGATGAGTGTGAAAAGAATTAAAAGGGAATGGTTAAATAGCTAACTTGTTTTTAGAATAAAAGGAGTGACTGGGGGAGTAGGAAGAAATGATTGCATGATGAAACATGAATAACCACTCATAATCCAGTGAGATAGACAAATATTCAGTAATCTGTCCTTTAGTAGTTTAACTTGTTCTTAATAAAGTTTTTTTTAACTTCACTAATCTTTGTGTCATAAATGGTAAACAATCACTAGTTTGAAAGAGATCCCTCATGATTTTTTATTATTCTCTGGACTTGTTAGACTTATCTACCAAAATTGCAGCTATTCAAGTGTGGGACAAACAGCTCAACAACGGGGCACAGCAAAAATAAAGGCAGAGTTTGAAATTATATGGAATGATTATTTTAAAAAAAGGTAATTTGGACTTCTTTCTTGTCCTCTTGTTCCATCCTGTGGAGGATTTCAGACAATCAGCCATTCACCAGGAAGCAAAGAATAGTGATAGACAGAGGCTATATGGGGGCAGACTCCACTCCCAGCCTTCAGTATCTTTTGCCTTCTCTCCTGAAAGCATTGATTATTGCTGGTATCTTTCTGATTCTAGATCTTTCTTTTCTCATAATACTGCCTACTGAAGGAAAAGAGAAGAAGAAAAAGAAAAATCCTGAAGAGGAGAGGGAATGGAATAAGGCTGTGTCATACTGGAGTATTGATAAGAAATTATTTTTTATTTCATGACCCAGCACATGGTATGGGTCAGGAAGTTGCAAAAGGTCATGCTCCTGTGATATGTCAAGGATCAGTATTCACTGACTGTAGAGGATACTGTTGTGTCTTCTGTTTATTTTAAAATCAAATACACATAAAATATAATAGCAACCAAAAATAATCACTACAAACAAATACAGCTAATTAATAGAACACAAATGGAGACATTTAAGATGGAGGTCAAGGTTGATGACCCAAACACTCCAAAAGATGAGAGGATTACTTCGCCTCTTATTGAACAGCTGCCAATGATTATTATCTTTGAATTTCAATGCCTTTCTGTACACACAAGCACTTTTTGTTCTCAAAGCAGCTGAGGTGGATCCATCACCTGGAGCCTCTGTTAACTGCTCCTGGTGTTTTCCATTGTCAGTACTAGGTGGGCAACCACTACATGTGACCACAGCCTATCATGCTGACGATTATTGTTTCATTGTTTCCCTGTATTCCCTTGTCTGTCTGTATGCCTCTGTTGTTTCTTGTTTTATACTTAATTATAACTGTATGGGTCAGGGACTATATTTTTGTTCTGTGTCTGTCCAGCACTTAGCAGGCTAGGGCTCTGGTCCATGACTAGTGCTCTTAGGCCCTACAGTAATTATTTATTATTTTTATTATTAATAATAATTAATGAAAGTTCTGTTGGTAGCATCCTGGATGTACAGGCGTCCTGAATAAACAAAAACCCAATGCACCACTTGTTTTTGTTTGGATATCTGTTCACTTCTGTTTTGTTTGGATATCTTCTGTATGACTATGGTGCCTATGGTATAGCTCTTACCTTGGCACTGTCTCCAGTATCTGTTGTTACTGGGAGAAAAGATATAAAGGATACCATGAAAGCTGAAGAAAAGCAGTGATCTGGAGATTATCCACTATATGAGCAGATTTTTCTTACGCCTTAAGGCATACTTCAGAGCCCACAAAACAAGAACTACAAATTGTTATTACAGATGGTTATTAGAAATAGAAATAAAGATCTTAATACTGTGAACACTTCCATCTGTGTTTAACTTAAAGCCTGCAAATAGTTCCATTATAGTCTATGGAACTACCCATATTCTTAGAGTTCAGCATGTGCATAAACATCTACAGGATTGATGTTTAAGAATATAATTTTACCAATAATCTTCAGGGGGAAAAATGTCATCTACAGAGATCAGCAACTTCTCCCACAAATGTATACATGGGTTATCGTCTTTAAGATATTGTTGGGAGAGTTACTTTCTAAACATCCTGGTTTATGGGATTTTCTTTTGAATGTTTTATGGATATGTCTTCCTTTTTTATTGAAGCATTTTCTGGAGAGAATTTTAAAGTATTTTTTAAAAGCTAGTCAGACACAGCTTCTTCTCTTTAGAGCAGGCACTGGTGGCTCTGGTTCCTTTAGATCTGTAAACTGGGGAATCTACAGACAGGTCAGATCTCATGAGAGAAGTTTGTCATATGGATATGTTTAACGGTCCAGCTTATATTCTGTATAGTGTCTCTTTTATCTTTTCAGGGTTTGAACATGATCCTTTCAAACTAGATAACCCAGAAAAATCCTCACTACTGCTTTGCTCACTCCCCAATTCATATAATCACAGTCCAGGAGGAATAGGTTACTATGACAATATCATTGCAATAGTTTTGTAAAGTGATTTTTTTCTCTCAGTGCTACAAACGTCTCCTGTTCCTGAAAAATTATATTTTCTGCTGTCCTACATAAATAAAATCAAGAAAGAGAGGGTACTGGTAAATGTTCTGGCATATTACCAAATTTGTTATACCTGGTATTTATTTTAATTTGTGAATATCATTAGAAGTGCATAGTACATCTAAAAAGCATCTTCATCTAGATGTACAGTGTATCTACAAAATACCTTTATATGCTGTTGTATGTTCCAAAAAGTCTTCTGTTAACATGTCTCATAGTGTTGTGTCCCTTCATGACACCACCAGCAAAGGCTGCGCACCAAGCCATTTTGAAAAGATCTTTGGCCTTTATAGTCACAAGATTTGAACCACCAGAAAAACCTCTTTACTATCTACCACATATAATCATTAACAATCTGTGTAAAACTTTGGGGAAATCTTCAGACATGTATAATTAAGGCTGTGATTTAGTCACGGAGGTCGCAGAATCCGTGACTTCCAAAGACCTCCCTGACTTCTGCCAGCACTGGCAGGGAGCTGCAAGGTCCCTTGCCCCCTGCCGATTCAGGGAGCTGTGGATTAACCCTGCTGCCCCAGGTGGTGGGAGCCCGCTGCAGCTCCCAGCCACTGTGGCCGGCAGGGCAGGGCAGATCTCCACCACTCCTGGCCATCCCAGGCGGCAGGGGGGAACCCCAGAGCTCCTGGCGGCCACTGGTGGCAGGGGGAGCCCCTACAGCTCCCGGATGCTGAAGAAGGCTGGGGGGACTCCTGCAGCTCAGAACTGCCAGCTGAGGGGGACCCATATTTTTAGGTTTAATTGTTTGCCTCATTAACATAACTATGTAAGATTACTGAAAACTTTCCAAAGCTAAAAAAAAAAATAAAAATAAAAAATCCATAGTTGTTGAACACACAAGAAATATCTATATGAAATGCACTTGAAATATCAATCCTGAAGACCATGATTTCCTGCAAGCAAAAGTCTCCAGGTTAATTAATCTTTTATTGATGTAAGAAATAGAATCCTTAAGCTGAAGGAGTGATTTGGCAGTAAAAATAGATTTCTGTGGCTTAGTTAGTTTCTAAGGCGAGTGATTGGTAATCAAGTACAAAGAACCACCATTTTGAGGTTAGTCACATTGGAGATATTTTATTTTTTCTACTTAAGAGAATGTATTAAACTAATCCAAATAAACTTTACTGTATAGCAATAGATGAAGTTTCTGGTGCAGAAGTGAGATTAAAGTCACTCAGGAGGGATCAGAGATGGGAGAATTTTTAACTAAATGAAAGATTTCAGATGTAATCTTATTTTCAAGAAAGGATGCCCAGGGAAGGACAGCCTCTCCTTGTTGCAACTGCTAGCAGAGAACTCAACATCACTAAGTGGAAGCATACTGGATGAGGTAAGATATTCATACCTTGATTGGTTACTAAACTTAGCTCTGGCTGGACTTCTCATTTTAAGTTTGCCACTGTCTCTTTCTTCCTCCTCATTTATTTATTTATTTATGGGAATGACTATGCTTCTTTGTACAGCACACAGAGTATTGGTTTGTGTATGGAAACAAAACATATGATGTCACAGTGAATGGACCGTTAGCACTTCGTTACATTTCAATATATTTCATAACTTTTCCTGTGTTTTGGTTTATTATGTAATACATGACTGACCCATTCTGCATAACACTACTTCTTCTATGCCATCATTAAAAAAAAAAAGACAGCTGGGTAAAGATTTCAATAGTGTTGTACTGAAGTGCATTAGTGTACTGCCTGAAGAAGCTATCTTCTCACATTAGATAATGGACCTCTTCATTTAAATCATAGAATCACAGAATATTAGGACTGGAAGGGACCTTGAGAGGTCATCTAGTCCAGTCCTCTGCACTCATGGCAGGACTAAGTATTATCTAGATCATCCCTGACAGGTGTTTGTGTAACCTGCTCTTAAAAAACTCCAGTGATGGAGATTCCAGAACATCCCTCAGCAATTTATTCCATGTACAATGTGACAGAACTGGTATTTATCAAAACACAGGATGTGAGAATTTTTCAGTACAGAGTTAAGGCCTGCAGAAACTTTTTAAAAGTTAAATAGTCAAATAGGTTACATAGTATGATCATGTATATAATGCTGATCTACAGTTTCAGAAAAAGTTTGTTGGTCTTTAGACCAACAACCTTGAAGTTCTTATTTACAGGACCAGAATCAAATGGATAGCATAAATCAATTGTTATCAAGGTAATAATGGCTGTGGGATTACTTTCATAAAGATGACAGCCTGGTACAAAATTAGTGTTATGTACAAATTCAGTTTTCTTGAACTAAAAGCTTGTTTTTTCCCTTGACAGGTCTCATCTTCCTTTTCCCAATACTTTCCCCCCCATAATCATACACATTCATTGAAACAGAAAAATGTACAAAGCTTGTACAAATAAGCTACACTATGAATGAGTGGAGGAAAAACGAGCAGAAATATTTTAAGTTTCAATTTGCTGCAAAGTGTTTGTCATCAGTTAGGAAAAGAAATCAGAAAGCAAATAAATAAGTGAATATCATTTTACTGCAGTGTATGGTAACAGTTTTCAATTAACACCTTATTCATGTGTTTGAAATTTAGCTATATAACAGTGGTTCCCAAACTAGGGGAGCCGCTTGTTCAGGTAAAGTCCCTGGAGGGCCGGGCCGGTTTGTTTACCTGCCGCGTCTGCAGGTTTGGCTGACCGCGTCTACCACTGGCTGTGGTTCACTGTCCCAGGCCAATGGGGGCTGCAGGAAGGGCAACCAGCATGTCCCTAGTCCCGCGCCGCTTCCCACAGCTCCCATTGCCGAGAATGGCGAACCGTGGCCAGTGGGAGCTGCGATCGGCCGAACCTGCGGACGTGGCAGGTAAACAAACAGGCCCAGACCTCCAGGGGCTTTCCCTGAACAAGTGGCGCCCCTAGTTTGAGAACCACTGCTATATAAAATGAAATAAATGAAATATAAGACAGGCGCATGAAAAGGAAGAAGATAATGACACATAAAAGAAAAAACATGAGAGAGGAGACCAGCAGATTTAGATGGGGCCCCACTAACCTGTGTGAGAACCCATTAACTATTTGCTCTTGTGATAATATAGATCACAGAGAAATTTTTTCAGCGTGAATACCTCTTGCAGAGTTTCCCAGAAAGGGGAGAACATGTCAGGTTTCTTCTAAAGAGGATAATCTTTTTCTATTATGAGGGCAGAACAAAAACTAAAGTTCTGTGAGGATTCATTTTCAAAGACAGCATGAGGTCAACATCACAATCAAGAAGAGTGTCGTAATTATTACAGAATAAAGTGACTGTTATACAGAATAGAGTATCCACATAGACAGCTATTCCTGAATACCTACTGCCAAAGAGCATATTCTGTAATATCTATGCTAGTCAGTTTCCCCCAGTAGATGACAGGAGGTAGAGTTTAACAGCAGTCATAGAATCATAGAGTTTACAGACAGAAAGGGACCACTAGATCATCTAGATTGATCACCAACAGACCACCAATGCCACCCAGCACCCCCACACTCAACCCAACCAGAATTCAACCAAATTATCACAGCCCACAGGAGACTAGACTATTATGTACTTTGGCTAAAGGCAGACTGAGTTCTGCGGGGCCAGTACTGCCAACCAGTGGGAGAGATTTGCTGGTGATACAATGTTTTCCTCATCACATGAATGGGAAACCCCACCCCCTACTGGGTCAAGCCACTTCAGGCTACCCTCAGGTTGGCAGGACAGCAGCTGGGGCATAGGGCTTTCCAGATCAGGGGAGGCTGTGTCCAGGGTCAGCCTTAGGGCAGGGCAATATGGGTGCCTGCCCAGGGTGCTGTAGCCAGGGGCGCTGTGGTGCAGAGGCCTGGGGTTTGGGCTTCCCCTCACTGCCTGCAGGGTACAGCCTGACGTGGCAGGAGTGTTGGTTCCCTGCTCCTGACTGGAGGACCCTAGCTCACCGCTCACCGTAGTTTCCCAGCCTGGCTCCAAGTCCTGTCTCCGCACTGTGCGACTGCAAGCTGGGCTCCGCCCCCCAGAGTGTCCCAGCCCTGCCATTCCTCCTTCCATGAGCAGCCTGAATGAAAGCCATGCCACGCAATGGAAGGTGAGTGTGGCGTATTAATCAGCCAATGTGAGTGGGAAATTGCCAGCCTCTTCCAGGTTGGGAGGGGAAGGGAAGGGACTGGGAACTAAAACTGTGGGGCAAAGAGACAAGTAACTCTTAGAGGGTCCTGACCCTGAGCCCCCAGCTCCCAGTCCCCCCCCAACCTCTTAGGGGACCCCTCACTGTGCCCCCAGCTCCTAGCCCTCCCAGCTTCCAGGGTCCCTCCCTCCCTCTGCCTCTAGGTCCCAGCCGAACCAGCTCCCAGGGGCCACTCTCTGTGCCCCCAGAGCCTGTTTTGCTGAAAGGTTTTACAGCATTCACAGGCAAGAGTAGTGAAGTAGCTATTTTATTAATTACATGTATCGAGCATCAATTAGTTATCACAAATAGAATCATAGAATCATAGAATATCAGGGTTGGAAGGAACCCCTGAAGGTCATCTAGTCCAACCCCCTGCTCGAAGCAGGACCAATTCCCAGTTAAATCATCCCAGCCAGGGCTTTGTCAAGCCTGACCTTAAAAACTTCTAAGGAAGGAGATTCCACCACCTCCCTAGGCAACGCATTCCAGTGTTTCACCACCCTCTTAGTGAAAAAGTTTTTCCTAATATCCAATCTAAACCTCCCCCACTGCAACTTGAGACCATTACTCCTCGTTCTGTCATCTGCTACCATTGAGAACAGTCTAGAGCCATCCTCTTTGGAACCCCCTTTCAGGTAGTTGAAAGCAGCTATCAAATCCCCCCTCATTCTTCTCTTCTGCAGGCTAAACAATCCCAGCTCCCTCAGCCTCTCCTCATAAGTCATGTGTTCTAGACCCCTAATCATTTTTGTTGCCCTTCGCTGGACTCTCTCCAATTTATCCACATCCTTCTTGTAGTGTGGGGCCCAAAACTGGACACAGTACTCCAGATGAGGCCTCACCAATGTCGAATAGAGGGGGACGATCACGTCCCTCTATCTGCTCGCTATGCCCCTACTTATACATCCCAAAATGCCATTGGCCTTCTTGGCAACAAGGGCACACTGCTGACTCATATCCAGCTTCTCGTCCACTGTCACCCCTAGGTCCTTTTCCGCAGAACTGCTGCCTAGCCATTCGGTCCCTAGTCTGTAGCGGTGCATTGGATTCTTCCGTCCTAAGTGCAGGACCCTGCACTTATCCTTATTGAACCTCATCAGATTTCTTTTGGCCCAATCCTCCAATTTGTCTAGGTCCTTCTGTATCCTATCCCTCCCCTCCAGCGTATCTACCACTCCTCCCAGTTTAGTATCGTCCGCAAATTTGCTGAGAGTGCAATCCACACCATCCTCCAGATCATTTATGAAGATATTGAACAAAACCGGCCCCAGGACCGACCCCTGGGGCACTCCACTTGACACCGGCTGCCAACTAGACATGGAGCCATTGATCACTACCCGTTGAGCCCGACAATCTAGCCAGCTTTCTACCCACCTTATAGTGCATTCATCCAGCCCATACTTCCTTAACTTGCTGACAAGAATACTGTGGGAGACCGTGTCAAAAGCTTTGCTAAAGTCAAGAAACAATACATCCACTGCTTTCCCTTCATCCACAGAACCAGTAATCTCATGATAAAAGGCGATTAGATTAGTCAGGCATGACCTTCCCTTGGTGAATCCATGCTGGCTGTTCCTGATCACTTTTCTCTCATGCAAGTACTTCAGGATTGATTCTTTGAGGACCTGCTCCATGATTTTTCCAGGGACTGAGGTGAGGCTGACTGGCCTGTAGTTCCCAGGATCCTCCTTCTTCCCTTTTTTAAAGATTGGCACTACATTAGCCTTTTTCCAGTCATCCGGGACTTCCCCGGTTCGCCATGAGTTTTCAAAGATAACTCTCTTCGGTTCTCTGACAAATACAAAAGAACCTGGATGCACCCTCATTCACATCACTGGCATCTGACTGACGATTTGTTGGTCTGACAGCAAGATCTACAAGATGTGTTCATACAGTTATTATGTAGAGCTGTTTGCTGGACTTGTTTGATCAAAGATTTCCATTTTTATTCAGCGAAAAATACATAAAAACAGTTAGTTAAACATCTAAAGTTTGCCCAGCTGAAAGATCCATCGATCACTGAACAATTCTGAACACAGCTAACTACCATTTTGGAAACTCTTCCAATGATCGGTGATGACATATTACAATCTATAATACTGTTGTGAATTGTGTTGGAGATATGAAATACCATAATGCAGGCTGGTTCAATGACAATGATCCTGAAATAGCAAGTCTTCTTGATGCCAAGCAGCAAGTTCATGACATACTCTTAGCTGACCTGTTCTCTGAGTCAAAAAAGGCCAGATATAGAGTAGCTTGCAGCACACTCCAATTCAAACTCTGCCAAATGCAAAATATGTGGCTTGATCACAAAGCAGATGAACTGCAGGTCCTTGGTGAAGGATTCCAAAGGCTTCTATGATCCAGTCAAAGCAGCATACAGCTCTACCGAATCTTCCTTGACACTACTAACAAGTGATGATGGTGAATTTTTCATCATGGATTGCAATGTCATCCACCAACTGTTGCATAAACACTTTAGTGAATTACTTAATCATCTATCTAATGTCTGATGATTCACTTGATAACATCTGCAAACTACCTACATCTAACACAGTTGCTGATCCACCCAGAGAGCTGAGGCTTGAAGGCTGTCCAAGCAATAAAAAATAGCAAATCTCTTGGTCCTGATGCCATTTCAGCTGAAGTTTTAAAACATGGAGGAAACCTTCTAATTGATAAGCTTTTTGAATTCTTCTCACATGTCTGTCTTCAAGAAATCATACCGCAACATCTGAAAGATGCCAATACATCTCTAAGTGCAAAGATTCAAAAAATGATTTTGATAATTACCATGGTATTTCCTTGTTTTCTGTGACATGGATCCTCTTGAACCAGCTCCTGTCCCAAATTATCGATAATGTTCTATCTGAGCCACAGGGAGATTTAGATTCTCAGTGGAGCACTGTTGAGATAATTTTCATCATCTGACAATTACAGGAAAAATGTTGCAAACAGCATCAACCTTTGTACATCGTGTTTATCAGTCTAAGCAAAGCTTTCAGTATGGTCAACTGCACCATCCTGTGGAAATTGCTCACTAAATATGGATATCCAGACAAATTTATTGACACCATTCAGCAATTCCACAAAGGCATGGTTGGAAGAGTTAGTGTTGATGGTGTTCTAACAGACCCATTTCCAATCATGAATGGCATGAAGCAAGGTGTCCTCACTTCTAGCCCTTTGGGTCTATTCTGTGCTGTGAAGCTAGAGGACACTATGTGGTTCTTTAAATGGTATCTTTACATGCTTTCACACTGGCATGATTTTTAATCCCTCTCAATACCAAGGTGATCAAAACTTTCACCCAGAAATTGCTCTACACCAATGATTGTGCCTTGGTGGCATACTGTGAAGCAGCACTACAAGATATTATACATCACTTTGCTTTACCATCAGGTGAATGAAAACTATGAGGCTATGTACTAGCCAGTTCCTAACAACCTTACCAAGATCCATCAATAAGATTGAAAGGTACCACTCTCCAAGCCATTAAACAATTCACTTATCTCGGCAGCATGTTAAACAATAACTCAACAATCGATCACGAAGTGCATGCATGAATTAAGAAAGCCAGAACTGCATACTGTTTCCATTTGCAATACCTATGGTGACTGCTGGGCACCAAATGGCAGGACCAGGTGTTCAGCATGGAAGTCTTGGTGAAAGTTGGTTCAGTTGGTATTGAGGCTCATTTGATTTGTGCCCAAGGAAGATGGACTGGAGATGTAATTCATATGCTTGAACTCATGTATCAGAACAAATTGTATATTTTTAATTAAGCTCCAGCAACTGTAAGAGTGGAGGGCAGATGAAACTTCTCTCAAAGATCCTCTGAAACAAAATCTGCACAACACAAATATTTCTGACTGGGTCTTCGAACAGTTGGTGACTGACCGCATTGCATGGTGCCATGCTGTGAGGGTGGATGTCCATGATTTTGAGAAGAGCTGCATTGTGCAGCTGGAAGCACAGCATCAGGTATGGAAAAAATGCACTGCTCAATGAACACAGCCAGGCAAATGCATTCTGTGGGCAGTGCAGTAAATGTTTGTTTCTGAATTGGTCTATGGAGCCATGCAAAGACCCATTAGCACAAACTGTGATTGTCAACATTGTCCTCAAAGTAAGGGAGACTAGTATTATTATTAACTTGACCAAGACCTAAGGCCAGTAGCTTTACTCAAAGCACTACAACACATCAGCACAATGTCAGGACTTCCCCTCACCCTCCCTTGGTTCTTGTCAAACAGACAGAAACCAGAAGGCCTGAGTCCAAAGTAAAGAGTCCAATGCAATGTTTATTGGGGTTTCCAAGCAAGCATAATCCACAGCCCTGTTCACCAGCAGAGCTTTTCCTTCCCACCTCCTCTTTCTTAGCAGGCTTAATTATACCTTTGGGCATGCACCTGGTTCCATCCCTTACAATTTATGGTCATATTCCATTTTGGAGGGTCTTGAGTCTGGGCGCTTTGGTACCACCTCTTTTGTACCCCATGGGAGGGGTAGGAAGTGAGGCTGTGCTTTGGCAGGGTCACCATTTCTTTGGCTTTTAGTATTTCTTATACCTCCCTCCCCCCATCCCTCTAGACCCTCCAGACTGGTTGCTTGACCTTGACTAGGGAGAGGAGTTGGGCAGCCTTCAAGTGTACACTTGTATATTAAATTCCCACCGTACCCAGCAACACTTTAACTGTATTCCTTATCTTTTCTCATTGTGCTATAAACCCCATCTGTTCTTTGTTTACACATGTTAGTAAGGGTATAAGAATATCAACCGTCAAACAGGCAAACAAAACCCAAAATTCTATCTCTGGCTAACAAGCAGGCCTAAATACTATATCACCATCACTAACACACAACCACATAAGATAAAAGAGGAAGAAAAGCTAGTGGCTTATGTCAGTGCATTAGACCCTTAATGTCATGTTCATATAGTGTTTTAGAAATTAGTCTGTAATTGATAGTTGAAAATGTTCTAGTTTGTCTGCATGAAACACACACAAGAGTCAGATTTTAACAGGATGAACAATTTCATTAATGCACCAAGAGATGTCGCCTTTTAGACACCTGGCCCTGCCTCTAAAGTTAAACGAAATAAAACATCTATTTTGAAGGAAAGTGCAAAGGGATAAACAATCCCAAATTGACCATATGACTTTTCTTTTAATCCACTCACAAGTATAAGAATATACTCTGGTGAAGGAAAAGTAAGAGTCTTGAAAAGAAAAGAAAAATGTTGGGAGCTTCCCACTAATTCCCTTTACAGACAGGAGAATATGTGCTGGGCAGGAAGGGGTAACAGGTCCATGCACTGCTTTCCATCTAGCGCCCACGTTGCACCCCACTCTCGTGGGCTGGGAGCTGGCTCCAGGCCCCTCGCTTCTGTGCTTCTTGCAGGAGTTGGGACACACTACGGAGGAGCCCAGCCACAAGCATCACTGACCACCACTGGCCCCCAACCATTTCTCTTGTGGTATGGCACTAAAACCAGCTATATAGATACTTGGGCTCAGGCTGAACCTCAGGCTCAGAAATGCTCACCCCTCCCTGAACTTGAGCGCCTGAGTGCCAGCCTGAGCCCAAATGTCTATACAATTGTTTTTAGTGCCGCAGCCTGAGCCCCACGAACCTGAGTCTGTAAACCTGGGCTCTGAGACTCATTGCTTCAAGCTTTAAAACACAGTGTAGGCATACCCTTAGGTGCATCACAGTGGGCTTTCTCCTGTGCACTGAAAATGTACCTGAGATTTCCTTCATACCTTACAAGATCCACAGGGGCTGATGCAAAACTTTAATGAACTTCCCATAGAACACTGACAATAGTTCACCTGCGGGTGGAGACTATGTGTGGAAAATTTCAGCCCCTCAAAGTAAAAGCATCAAAAAGTTATGAGCCAACAGAAAGGGGGTTGGAATGAAAACAGTAAAACAACATTAAATATAAGGGTTACTGACTCACCCTTATTCTTATTACTCTAATAATGGTAATGCCATTGAAGCTGTGTGATTGGGATTTACACAGCTGTCATTGCCTTTAAAAGGAAGCCTTTCGGGCTTTATGTTGTTGTATAAACACTGCTGTTCTGTTAGCCATCCACTTGTTTGAAGTGAGGGTAGTTGAGGGGAGGGGACTTTATCTAAAGAGAAAACAGGACTCTTGTTTGCACTCAGGAAAAGTTGTAGGTGCAGTCAAACTATTTCCATTTCATAATTTTTTGCTCCATCAGTAAAGGTGATTTCATGCTCTAACAATATTAATTTTTTAAAAAAGGAGTACTTGTGGCACCTTAGAGACTAACAAATTTATTTGAGCATAAGCTTTCATGAGCTACAGCTCACTTCATCTCATGCATTCAGTGGAAAATACAGTGGGGAGATTTATATGTACAGAGAACATAAAACAATGGGTGTTACCATACACACTGTAATGAGAGTGATCAGGTAAGGTGAGCTATTACCAGCAGGAGAGTTGCGGGCGGAGACCTTTTGTAGTGATAATCAAGGTGGGCCATTTCCAGCAGTTGACAAGAACGTCTGAGGAACAGTGAAGGGTGTGTGGGGAGGAAATAAACATGGGGAAATAGTTTTACTTTGTGTAATGACCCATCCACTCCCAGTCTCTATTCAAGCCCAAGTTAATTGTATCCAGTTTGCAAATTAATTCCAATTCAGCAGTCTCTCGTTGGATTCTGTTTTTGAAGTTTTTTTGTTGAAGATATGCAACTTTTAGGTCTGTAATCGAGTGACCAGAGAGATTGAAGTGTTCTCCAAATGGTTTTTGAATGTTATAATTCTTGACGTCTGGTTTGTGTCCATTTATTCTTTTACGTAGAGACTGTCCAGTTTGACCAATGTACATGGCAGACGTTCTTGTCAACTGCTGGAAATGGCCCACCTTGATTATCACTACAAAAGGTTCCCTCTCCCCCCCCGCCCGCTCTCCTGCTGGTAATAGCTCATCTTAAGTGATCACTCTCATTACAGCGTGTATGGTAACACCCATTGTTTCATGTTCTCCATGTATATAAATCTCCCCACTGTATTTTCCACTGAATGCATCTGATGAAGTGAGCTGTAGCTCACAAAAGCTTATGCTCAAATAAATCTGTTCGTCTCTAATGTGCCACGAGTACTCCTTTTCTTTTTGCGAATACAAACTAACACGGCTGCTACTCTGAAACCTAATATTCATTTTAGTATCTTCACTTCACAGTTCATAACATCCAGGTGGACTAGTCCTTTCAGGAACATTCCACATCATATAAAGTTACAGTGTGTTTAGAGGTGTTTGGAGGGATTCAGCTTCCCCAGGGCAAGAAGAGCCTGACTAGTTCAATGGGGCTTGGCCAGTAAGGAGGGCTGAAGTTACTTGACAAGAATAGCCAGAGTTTCCAGTTTGCATCAGTCATGCATACACGTGTTCCTGAGGTCTGCAAGTGGAGCATTAACAGGTCTTATAGCCCATTTTGGGTTTTATACAGTCATGCTCATTCAAGTAGAGAATGATTGATTATGGACCTGATGTTGCAAGAATTGCTAACATAGAACAGTATTAAACATGGACATTTACTTTACAGGATTTCATCAGAGGTTTTCTTTGATTTCTGTCTGTGTGAGTTTATACTCTCCAGCTTTTATTTCGAGCTTCTGGTTCAAAGGAGCCCAAAATCTGAAAGTGAAATTCAGTCAACACTTCTGATTCTCACATCACTTTGCATTGAAACCCTTGAAAATTAATAAATATGAATGAATCCACTTCTGTAGTGTAAACAGGCCCAGATTCCTTTAAATCTGGATCCTGGCTCATCTTTAATAAATAAACAAATCATAGATTACATCCCTTTCCTTCCCCTTCCAATGCATTGGTGACATATTATACATTTTTATGAGCTGGTTTGAATAAACTTAAGTTTAAAAAACATGTAGATTTAGTGCTCATGAAGTAATTGGTTTAGAAGTATTGGTGAATGAAGCAACAGCAGGGCAACCTTTCCAAAAACTCTGCCTGACAGAATGCCTCAGCCCTGATTTGCCTAGAGCTTCTGGGCAGTTCAGTCCTCACAGCCCAAGCAATTCTTGATATCTGTTGAGTCTGCCAGCTGGTGCAAAGCATGGTCTTGTGTTGATGTGAGAGCTCATATAAGAGACACCAAACTTTTATACCCAGCTGGAATGGACTGGAATCAACGAAACAATTTACAGGTGAAAGGCTCTGAAGCTCATTAGCAATAATCTGAAGCACCCAGTCCCCCAGAAAATGCTAACTGGAGCTGATCTAAACAATGGGGAAATTTTAAAGTGTTTTTCATTCTGCAGTTTTCAAAAAGAAATACTTTTTCTGAGTTTCTTTTTTTAACTTTTTGCAGTTGTTATAGGAAAATTTCATTTTCACAAGTTTTCATTTTTTCAGTCTTTTGTTCTCCCTTGCCCTTTTCCCCTACCCCCTTTCCAGCTGATCCTTTCCCTCCTTGTTTTTTTCCAAAAAGGGGAATAGGGATTAAGGGAGGGATAAAGATTATAAACTGAAAAAACAAAAAATGGAAAAATGTGAAGAAAAAATGACCAAAAAAAAAACCCAAAACAGAAAAAGAGCTAAATTTTACATTTTACTATTTCATCAAAAATTTGGAAAATGTCAATATTCTGTGAAAAGTTCCAGTTTAAAATAAAAGGCCAGCCACTCTAACATAATAGCATCACACACACACATACACACACACACACACAAGGTTCCTCAGTTGAGTATTTGCAAGTTAGGAAATGACAAAATTAAGTTTACCCATATAACCTCAGTTTGGCTTCCTTGTGCACATAGTCTTTAGTTACATGATCACATGCTTTTTACCTTACATGTATCATCAGCAAAGCTTGAAACCAGGATTTTCTGATCCACCGCACAGACTTCCTCCACTTGACCTATAGGAAAAACTGGTAGCCAATGCAGACTTTTATCCTTTATGAGAACCAGTCCATAAACAGGGACATTATGATGACAAATACTTTGCTAGTGAACTACACAACTATTTTATGAGTTGGCACTAGAATACTGAGCATCAAATTTCTGGGGAAATGAAGTGATTAGAGTAATGCACACAGATAGCATAGCCACGGACATAAGTTAGCATATTTGCTATCATAAGGAGTCTGACAAAATAGCTGAGACTTTGGTTTGCTGTACTAGAGACCTGTGTTAGACAACTGTGAAACGAATGTATGCTAGTTGCCTCCCCCTAAGGTAGAGATATAAGAGCTTGCTTAATAATAACGGGTTGTGAAGTGCCCAGAAACATTAACACCAATCGGTGAAAGACTTGAAACTAGTCTCCTAGCTGGCATCTCAATGCACCTTCTCTTATGCTACAGAATTATTATGGGGAATTTTCTCTCTCTCTCTCTTATGAAACGTTCCTAGCTATGTGGGCAGACATGACAGAGCTGTCAAATGTATGAGTGTCATGCAATATGAGTGACACTGGCAGGTCTGTCTCCTTTTTGTCTCTATGTTACGTTTTTTTTTGGCCCTAATTTGCCAAACAGCTAGATATTTGACTAACTTTATGCCATAAGCAGCCCTGAACTCAATGTGACTCCTCACATGTGTTGTTACAGACTGTGGACTGTAATCTTTTCAGGACAGAAATCCCTCTCATTACACCTGTTTAAATCACCTACCACATTTTTGAGTGCTATAAAAGTAATAAATAACTACAACAACTGAGCCCTGTGTTCGTTCAGTCTAGGTCTGGATTTGCACACAATTGAGCTCAGGTCCACACACAAGTTTTTTGTGAACATTAGTAAACATTTGATGGAGTGGGGCTAAGTTCTAAACTTGAAACGAAACTCCAAACCAGGTGAGTTGTGCGGCTTGGAGATTTATGGGCAACATTTTGCATAGCTCAAAACACCATATACATTTAGAGAGAAAAGGTGGGTGAGGTACTATCTTTTATTGGGCCAACATCTGCGTGTGAGAGAGACAAGCTGTGTATGCTTGAAAGCTTGTCTCTCTCACCTACAGAAATTGGTCCGATAAAAGACATTACCTCACCCACCTTGTCTCTCTACTCTCCTGGGACCAACACATCTACAATAACACTGCAAACAACATATGCATTTAAAGTCCAATTTGCCCCTTTTGACATCAATGAGATTTTTTTGATTGACTTTAATGGGAACAGGATCGAGCCTTATTTTGTTTTATTAATAAGGCTGTGGCCAATTGTTGCCTAACATAAGATTATGTGTCCTTGTTCATTCATGTCCTTGTCTGTGAACTTCTGTTCTATTTTCTGGAATTTTATTTTCATGATGCTGAAGAAACAGACCTTTAGATTTCCTGTGTAATTTCTAAGTCACAGCCCTTATTTTGTGCTTCAAATTCTGTTCAGTGCTGTCAGCAGAGAGTTAATAAAAGCCTGAAATTTAAAGATGTAAGAAAGAGACAGGATTTGAGCTGTCAGATGATTACTGTAGCATATTCCTACAGATGAATGGACACTTCTGGGGTGAGCATAAATATTCCTGAATTTCTCTGAAAGGTGTTTGAATTATTGATATTTCCCACAGAAACTTAGGACTATGTAACAATGGGGAAATATTTTTCCAGCCTTGCAATAATACTAGCTAATGCAGTTTATTTTTGTCTAATTTAAAAATGGTTAAAACCAGCTCATTTGGCATTTATAAAATATTTGCTTCCCAACACCTTCATTCCTGATGGACTGTGCATGTGTCTTGGCAATAGTGTTGGAAGAGAATGTGCATTAATGAGAATTTTATGTCAGGACATTCCAGCTGTACATTGGCTGAGCTTCTAGAGGATTCTCACCACTTTTGCTGGATTAACTATGCATTAAAAGTGAAAAGGTATGAACTTTGGTAAACAGATTTTAAATGTAGACATTTTAGACTGTATCATTAACTTAAGTGGCTTGATAGTGATTAGTACAGAAACTTTCTTTTTGAAGTACAAACTATTTGATTTTTAACTTATTTTAAACCTTAAAAATAAGTAAACCTGTCAGAAATTGTTGAAATAGAACTATAGTGAAAAGTATCAAAAACATTTTACAGTTTTGTAGCATCTGAAAAAAAAAAGCAGGGTTCTTTCTGATGTGGTCTTTTTCGAAGTACACTAATGCTATTTTGGCAAGTTTGATATTTCATTTGAAAGGAATATAACAAAGTGTTTTCTTTGTATTGATTGAAGAAATATAGTGCTTATTTTTTGCTTGGTTTTCTAGTAGTTATTCAATAGGTTAAAGGGCAATACCATCTGTTTCCTAACAGGACATTTTGTGTAAGATTTGCAAGTCCTACAGGTACCTTTAAGCATGGATAAATATGCACTCATGGTTTCAGCTGGATAGTTTTTCACCACCAAAGGATGATTATGTTGTGTGCCTTGAGACATTGGCTATAATATATTTCCTGTCCCTTTATTGCATTTTGGAATCATAAACAATGACTGTTTGGCTCAAAGCCATTTATTCAGCCCAAAAAGACATTATTTGCACAACAAAAATCAATAAAAATGTTACTAGGTCTGGCTGGATACTTTGCTTAACTGTGATATTTGTCTGTCACTGATGGCATGCCATCTCTCGTAGGAGACTGGGGCCAAAACAGAGCTATTGATCCAGTCATCAGTGATGGATACTGGCATTTGGAAAGGGCTGCTGCAGAGAATCTCGATTAAAAAAATATTTCTATGTTTTGCCTGCAGCAGAGTCAAGATAACCCGAATGAGGAGATTTTCTCTTTTATATTGGGTTTCTCCCTCTTGTGGTTGTTAAATGCTCTGGACCAAAGTTCATTATTGAAAGAATTAAGTCAATCTATGTTTAGCCAAAGGCTTTGACATCATAGCAAACTCTCCTGATTTAGACACAATCTAGTTGTCCTTTTCATCACCTTAGAAGTGTAGGGCAAGGATTTTATACACATCAATGATAGAAGCGAAATGCTGGGGTGTGCTTCCACTCTTTTTTTTTTTTTACATCAAATTATGTCTAACAAAAACAAGACAAAACCTGATTCTCACACAGAGTTATGTAATCACAGGTCCTAGCCTGCAAGGTGCTGTGCACCCTAAAGTCTCATTGACTTCCACAGAGTTAAGGACACTCAGTCAACACCTTATAAGAGGTGCTCAGCAGTACCTCACATGATCAGGCCCTATGATATCTTAGTTACAAAGTATCACAGTAGTGTTTATTTAAAGAGAATATATTGCTTCTAAAACATATCATCATGAATGTTGTAGATTCATCTAAATGATAAATTAAAATATTCAAAAGAAGCTCAGAACTCATATTTTAAATTGTATTGTGATATTTTGAAATCAATTTTGTTTTACATTGCTTATTGCTGTGTTTTAAAGGTGTAATATTGTACATTAACAAAAATAAAAAAATAAAAAAAGCTGAAGCAGATATTTAGATCAGTTTCTTTATAACTTTTCCAATTAAATGCACTGGTTCTTCTTGGATGTCTTTCCTTTTTCTGTTTTAACTTTTAATTTCTGTAGAAAATGTATTGATACAAATATTCTGAGGGGTATTCTGAGCAGTCAAGCATGCTGGAAACATATTTGTATTTATCCACAGTTTTAATGGGAAATGAATATATTGTGCACAGAAGATCACCTATTCAAGTCAGCAGATTTAAAAATTATGACCGTGGTACTGAAAATACTTCTGCACATGCCTTATGCACACAGGTAATCCAATTGATTTCAGTTGGAGTACTCAAAGTGTGTAAAGTTAAGCATATATATGATTTTGCCTATAACATGGCCAATTTATTGTCAGCAATAACAGTGTGTTAGTTGTACCATGGGTGTGTTC
This sequence comes from Eretmochelys imbricata, assembly GCF_965152235.1. Lineage (NCBI taxonomy): Eukaryota > Metazoa > Chordata > Testudines > Cheloniidae > Eretmochelys > Eretmochelys imbricata. The sequence continues at coordinate 150,326,996 of NC_135573.1, forward strand.
AGTTTGTGGTGACAGCTGCTACCAAAGTAGCTTCCATGATTGTTTTAGAACAAGCTGGTAAGAGGAGACTTTCAACCACGAGTCCGTGGGAGGGAAACAAAATAGGTAACATGATATTTGCAATGAATTCTTCATATCGGGAGCAGGTCAGTAATTTTTAGAGCTGGTCAGTAATTTTTTGACAAAACTTTTTTTTGTTGGAAAATGCTGATTGTCAAAGCTGAAACTTTTAATGGAAACATGCTGGTTTCAACATTTTTATCTGGAGGGTTTCTCATGTCCAGGACAGAAGCATAGCCATGGGTGGGCCTGGGTGGGCCACGGCCCATTCACTTAGCATCCAGGTCCACCCAAATCTGAACTGGAGCACAGGTAGGGCAAAAGCCCCCCCGAATCCACAGGCTGGGAGAGGGTGAGTTATCCCAGGTTGGGAGTGTGCCTCGTGTGAGTGGGTCTGGGTGGGGCTACCGCTGGGGCCGGAGTGGAGCTGGGCCAGGCACCTAGGTGCATGACTGTGCTGGGCATGAGTAGGGCACCAGAGACCAGGGCAGCAGCACACGGCACTGGCAGAACAGAGGGACATGCCTGGCAGATAGATACTGAGGGAAGGGTGGGCGGAGCTCGAGCCCTGGCGAGGCCCTCCTCCCCCCATGTATGGGCCCCACAGCCTGTGTGCCCTGGGCAGCCTTGTTTTCTGGTGCCTGCTGAGTGGTAAGGGCCAGCTGGAGGGGTTGGGGGGAGACGGGCCCCCCCTTCCCTCTCCCTGCCCCTCCTTGTCATTGCCCATCCACCTGAAAGTCAGGGCCCACCCAGATTTCCAGTCCTAGCTATGCCACTGGTTCAGGATGGAATTTCTAGAGTTAGAAACCCATCCTAGAATAGCCCAGTGATCCGGGCACTCACCAGGGATGTAGGAGACCCAGCTTCAAGTTCTTGCTTCAAATTAGGCAAAGCAGGGACTTACAAGCTGGGTCTCCCACAGCCCCGGTGAGTTGTCCTGACCACTGAGATATTCTGGGGTGGGTGTCTCTCTTTTTGTGGAATTTTTTGAAAAGGTCTAGTTTTTATTCCAATGCGGAATGAAACCAAATGTCAAACCTGAACATTTTCAGAATTCTTGTGGGCACCCCTAATTATTTGCAAAAAGAAAAGGAGGACTTGTGGCACCTTAGAGACAAACAAATTTATTTGAGCATAAGCTTTTGTGAGCTACAGCTCACTTCATCGGATACGTGCAGTGGAAAATACAGTGGGGAGATTTTATATACACAGAGAACATGAAGCAATGGGTGTTACCATACACACTGTAACGAGAGTGATCAGGTTAGGTGAGCTATTACCAGCAGGAGAGAAAAAAACCCTTTTGTAGTGATAATCAAGGTGGGCCATTTCCAGCAGTTGACAAGAACGTGTGAGGAACAGTGGGGGTGGGGAAATAAACATGGGGAAATAGTTTTACTTTGTGTAATGACACATCCACTCCCAGTCTCTATTCAAGCCTAAGATAATCGTGTCCAGTTTGCAAATTAATTCGAATTCAGCAGTGTCTCATTGGAGTCTGTTTTTGAAGTTTTTTTTGTTGAAGAATTGCGACTTTTAGGTCTGTAATCGAGTGACCAGAGAGATTGAAGTGTTCTCCGACTGGTTTTTGAATGTTGTAATTCTTGATGTCTGATTTGTGTCCATTTATTCTTTTACGTAGAGACTGTCCAGTTTGGCCAATGTACATGGCAGAGAGGCATTGCTGGCACATGATGACATATATCACATTGGTAGATGTGCAGGTAAATGAGCCTCTGATAGTGTGGCTGATGTGATTAGGCCCTATGATGGTGTCCCCTAAATAAATATGTAGACACAGTTGGCAACGGGCTTTGTTGCAAGGATAGGTCCTTGGGTTAGTGGTTTTGTTGTGTGGTGTGTGGTTGCTGGTGAGTATTTGCTTCAGGTTGGGGGGCTGTCTGTAAGCAAGGACTGGCCTGTCTCCCAAGATCTGTGAGAGTGATCGGTCATCCTTCAGGATAGGTTGTAGATCCTTGATGATGCGTTGGAGAGGTTTAGTTGGGGGCTGAAGGTGATGGCTAGTGGCGTTCTGTTATTTTCTTTGTTGGGCCCGTCCTGTAGTAGGTGACTTCTGGGTACTCTTCTGGCTCTGTCAATCTGTTTCTTCACTTCCGCAGGTGGGTATTGTAGTTGTAAGAACGCTTGATAGGGATCTTGTAGGTGTTTGTCTCTGTCTGAGGGGTTGGAGCAAATGCAGTTGTATCTTAAAAGCTTGGCTGTAGACGATGGATCATGTGGTGTGGTCTGGATGAAAGCTGGAGGCATGTAGGTAAGCATAGCGGTCAGTAGTTTCCGGTATAGGGTGGTGTTTATGTGACCATTGCTTATTAGCACTGTAGTGTCCAGGAAGTGGATCTCTTGTGTGGACTAAATATAGAAATGTCCAAATGTTTTCTTATAGAGTCTGAGATTTACATCATAGAGCGAACTATTTAGACATTTATATGGCCCTCATCTCTATAATACCCGAGCACCTCACAAATAAAAGAAAAAAGGACAATAAACAAAGCTCTCTCTCCATTCCCCACTTATAGAGGTAGTAGTAGCAGTAGTAGTAGTAATAGTAATATCATAGCACCTAGGTGTCCCTGTCAGAGAGCAGGGCCGCATTGTGCTAGAGGAGCTGTACAAACACAGAACAACACACTCCCTGCCCAAAAGAGTGTATAATCTAAGCAGTTTAAAAGATAATATTTTGTTTAAATTGTTAATTTTTTGAAAACATATTTATTAAGAGTACTGTTACTAAGAGCAGCATGTCACATGTGCCACAATTGTTGCTACTATATCTACTCGTATACATTTAGTATTAATCCTTGGGGCACAATGGAGCTATGCTGATTTACATAAATTGAAAATCTGGTCCATAATCCTGAAGTCAATGGGAGATTTTCTTGAATAAAAAGATGTAGGATTGAGCACAAAGTCTGCCCTAAATATAGATGTCAGTTTCATGTTTACCTTTCTGCAAGAATGTAAGCATTTTCAGTGTATTTGATACTTTAAAAATTAGATTGCCCATTTTTTGTTGACTTTCTCTTCAATGAGCTTTACACCCCCCAGAGGAAAATTTCAAGGTAAATTGCAATTGTTTGTGAATTCTGCTCTATATGTACTTTTCATTTTTCTCTACTGGAGACAAAAATTAAAAGTATTTGTCTTGTACTAAAGTGCTCTTTGAAATATATTAAATTATATTTATTTGGGAACTTAGTATAGAATATTGTATATATTTATTTATATGAACAAACACAGAACTATGTAAACTATAGGACTGCTTATTCCATACTGGTACACATAATATGTTGCCCTAGCTGCCTGAGGAAATAACCTATTATTATTTAGATTTTTCTGTTACTGTGATGTCCTCAGTGTATGATTAATGTAAAAAACATTTACGTTGATTGAGATATACTTCAGCAAAATCAGGTAGGTGAATTAGTCTTATCTGAACTAAAATGTTTAGTGGGCTGAAATTATTTTTGTAAAGGAATGAGATTCTTGATGGCATTTGGTATTTCTTAAAGAAAAGCTCTGTCTTCAGTGAGAGAAATACCTATAATTTTATTAAGTAACCAATGTCATTTGTGGTTGGTTTTTTACATGTTATACTAATGAAAAAATTAACACAAACAGTCCATGTTTTAAACAAATGTTACAGAAATACATTTAATAATTTTAAATTATTAGAGGCAAGCAATTCGAGTACTTTATACACGTGTTACATACAGATGATGCTTAAAGAATCTAAATAGGGATTGTAGCACATGGTAAAGATTTAGTAAATACTTTTCTAGTCCAAAATCAATACCATCGATTGTCATTAAAGCAGCAAGCTAAAAACAATGAAGTGGTTTCTAATTTTCAGGCTCCTGGTGGAATCTGCTCTATCTCTTCCTCTTTCCAGTTAAGAGCATCATTAAATGGTAAGAGCAAACAGCATATTGAGAGGCCAAGTGTTTTATTAATTCATCATCAGAATTATCTCAGTGCATTAATATTAATAGCTTCAAATTGGATTTCATTTAGGAGGTGAAATAAATATGCTGATAGTAAAAGCCTACATAGCCAATGAATCTTCTGAAATGGCACTTATACAGAGGAATACTCAAAATAGATTTGATAAGTCATGCTGACTTCCTTGAGCAAAGGGGCACCTTACAGGTAGAATTTCATGCTGGTTTGAAGCGCACTGAAATTTTAACATTTAAAAAGACTTTTTTCCTCTTTTGGAGGCCTTTTGCTCAAATGACAGAAGAGTGTAAGGAAGTGTTATTTTTGTTCCTTTATCTGCCATCTTTGTAATTCAGTTTTGCCACATATACTAGACGTTAATATAGTTTTTCAAAAACCACATCAAGTATATTTTCTTTTCCGGTACAATATTATGCTGTATATTAGAGTGTTCTTTTGTGTTTATATTTATTTTACTTGCTTCTCATGCATATTGTTCATCATTTTATTATTAAAAAAATTATATCTTAAAAAGGCTCTTAAGCAAAGTAAGCTGTAATGGGATAAGAGGGAAGGTCCTCTTATGGATTGGTAACTGGTTAAAAGATAGGAAACAAAGGGTAGGAATAAATTGTCAGTTTTCAGAATGGAGAGAGGTAAATAGTGGTGTCTCCAGAGGTCTGTACTGGGACCAGTCCTATTCAACATTTTAATAAATGATCTGGAAAAAGGGGTAAACAGTGAGGTGGCAACATTTGCAGATGATTCAAAACTACTCAAGATAGTTAAGTTCCAGACAGACTGTGAAGAGCTACAAAAGGATTTCCCAAAACTGAGTGATCAGGCAACGAATTGGCAGACGAAATTCAATGTTGATGTGCAAAGTAATGCACACTGGAAAACATAATCCCAACTATACATATAAAATAACGGGGTCTAAACAGGGCCATCTTTAGACATACGCAGCATAGGCAGCTGCGTAGGGCACTTGAGATTTGGGGCACCAAATTTCATGAGATTTGCCCCAAATTTCATGGTGCCCTAGGCAGCTGCATGCTGCGTACGTGGAAGCAGCAGCCCCACGACCAGTCTTAGGGGTTGTGGGGCCCCGGACTACTCCCACTGCCCTGCCTCTTACCCATCCCCCCACTCCACCCCCAGACCGCCCCCATTCCACCTCTTCCTCCAGCGACCCCGCACTCACCGGCAGCGGCGGGAAGTGGAGCAACCCGGTCCCAGCCCACTCTACTCCGCCAGCTCCCAGCCACGGTGATCTGCTTCCCACCACCGGTGAGTGCAGGGAAAGGATCGCCCCCCCCGTACTCACCGGCAGCAGGAAGCAGAGAGATGCAGCCCCAGCCCGCACCGCTTCCCTTGCCCTGGCCCCAGCCGTGTTGCTCGGGTTGCAGAAAGGACCACCTCCGGCTCTCACTGGCAGCAGGAAGCGGAGCGCCGTGGCTGGGAGCAGGCAGAGTAAAGCGGGCTGGGGCCAAGCTGCTCCGCTTCCCGCTGCTGCTGGTGAGTGTGTGTGGGAGGGATCCCTTCCCCCAAACCCCCTCCCCCAAGTGACATGGCTGGGGCCGGGGCGAGGGAAGCGGAGCGGGCTGCTCCCGGCCCCCCGCTAATCCCCAGACCACTCTGGGCCTGTGGGGTCCCCGAAAGTGGCCCCCCACAGCTCCTGCCTCCCAGACCCAAATGGCTATGGATGGCCCTGGGTCTAAATTAGCTGTTACCACTCAAGAAAGAGATCTTGGAGTCATTGTGGATAGTTCTCTGAAAACATCCACTCAATGTGCAGTGGCAGTCAAAAAAGCTAACAGAATGTTAGGAATCATTAAAAAAGGGATAGATGATAAGACAAAAAATATCATACTGTCTCTATATAAATCCATGGTACACCCACATCTTGAATACTGTGTGAAGATGTGGTCACCCCATCTCAAAAAGGTATACTGGAATTGGAAAAGGTTCAGAAAAGGGCAACAAAAATGATTAGGGGTATGGAACAGCTGCTGTATGAGGAGAGATTAATAAGACTGGGACTTTTCAGCTTGGAAAAGAGAAGACTAAGGGGGGATATGATTGAGGTCTATAAAATCATGACTAGTGTGGAGAAAGTAAATAAGGAAGTGTTATTTACTGCTTCTCATAACACAAGAACTAGGGGCCAACAAATGAAATTAATAGGCAGTAAGTTTAAAACAGACAAAAGAAAGTATTTTTTCACACAAAGCAGTCAATCTGTAGAACTCTTTGCCAGAGGATGCTGTGAAAGCCAAGACTATAACAGGGTTCAAAAAAGAACTAGATAAGTTCATGGAGGATAGGTCCATCAATGGCTATTAGCCAGGATGGGGCAGGGATGGTGTCCCTAGCCTCTGTTTGCCAGAAGCTGGGAATGGGTGACAGGAGAGGGATCACTTGATGATTATCTGTTCTGTTCATTCCCTCTCGGGCACCTGTCATTGGCCACCGTCGGAAGACAGAATAGGGGGATAGCTGGACCTTTGGTCTGACCCAGTATGGCCATTCTTATGTTCTTATATTATTATGTTATTAAATGGCACTGGTAATGCACAACCAATGGAGTCTGTGCTGTTTCTGTGGGGTAGAAGACAGGAGCGGTGGCATGCCTTATTACAGGTATATAAATCCTTTTGTGTATATTCTAAATTTTGTTCTGGCTACCCCAACTTTAAACAAGATATAGAAAAAGTAAAAGCACCTGTGTAAGGCTGAAATAATTTTAGAGCAATGAGGAAAAAATAGATTATTATTAGGAATATATAGTTTAGACAGGAAACAAATAAGAAGAGATGTGATAGAAGGATATAAACTAATGGAGACTATTGAGTCCCCCACCATGTCCTTGACAAAGGAAAAGAAAACATAACACAGGAACAAGGAATTAAAATGTGACAAGTTTGAAGCTGATAAAATAAAATACTTTCTTTGCACAATGCATAATAACTTTGGAACTCACTGTCACAAAATATTAGTAAGTTCAAAGTTTAGCAAGATTCAAAGTATAGTCATTTGTATGAATAATAAGAAAATCCAATTACATTAAAGGTGACAATTAATAAGGAATATAAATCCTCAGAATACAAGACCTAAGCCAACTCCTAGCTCCCTGGTCTAGGAAGAAACTTCATCTTTGGTCAGATAATGCCTTAATTATTCATTATGCAGGTTCTTGTGCCTTTTTCTTAAGCATCTAGTACTGGCTATTGTTAAAGAAAAGATATTAGACTAGACTAGATCATTGTGTGAGGGTATGGCAGCTCCTATGTTTCTGTGTTCCGAAGAAATATACACTAGAACTGGCAAGAACAACCAGCATGCAACAAATAGAGGTAAATGTAGGCCATGGCACAACAATAACCTTAACAAACCTGCAACAAAATATTCTTTCAGTGGGTTCAAGAGCAAAAAAACCTGAAGGAGCAAAAAACAAGACCAGAAGATAAGCAATTCTCTTATGCATATGGAGAAAAGCACATACCTACTAGATGTAAATAGAAAAATGAAAGTTGTCATGTAGGCTTTGAGCTGCAAAGATAAACAAAATATTAAAATGATTAATTATATTTAAAAAAGCGCTCTGAAATTACCAATTGATCAGGATTGTTTGGGGATTTGTATAGTCTATAGAGCAAGTGAGGAGGGGAAAAGAGTGGCAATTAAAATGTATTCAGATGGTGCCCTTATGAACATAGCTTGACACAGAGGAAGAAATAAAATCTGCCAGAAAAAAATGTACAGGAAGTATTTGTCAAATTTATCACAGAAATTACCACCATGCAATTAAAAATTTATTTAGGAGCAAAAATCCTTGTAATTAATCAGTTAAATGTTCTTTTAAATATTAGAAACGGTCTTCTAGACTACCTTGCCATGTTTCCCTAAGATATTTTGGGGATCCCCCTTTGTGATGGACCACCAGCTGAGCACCACCTCACCCCTATGTAACCTCACACCTTGACACACAGTTGCCCACCTCTGCTCTTTTCCTGGCTATTTCTACTTTTGTCCTTTCCATCTTGCTTCTTGTTAGTGTGTTTCTTTCTCCCTTTATTATTATTATGGGCTGGCCCTCCCAGAGAGGCTTCCTCACTCACCAAAGTCTACATGTTGCTTGGAATGGGAGCATTCCATAAAAATGTATTCTGTGGGACTGAGGCAGTGTTGCCTAGTGGGTAGATGAGGACGGTCTTCTATACATAGGTCTGCCACTCGCCTGCTGAGTGACCTTGGGTAAGTCATTTCACCTCTCTGTGCCTCAGTTTCCCCATCTGTAAAATGGGGAGAATGACCCTGATGTCTTTTGTAAAATGCTTTGAAATATGTTGATGAAAAGCACATATGAGATATGTATGATGCTTGTTCACCTCCATTACTCTTCTCCGCCCTGTGATTTGTCTGGTAATTCCACCCTCCCTGATTTAGAAAACAATGGTCTATAATAGTAGCTGAATGGAATGTGCCCTCTTTATTGATAATAAGTTAGCTTGCTTAAGCATATCAATCTGAAATGATTGTTCCTTTGGGAAAAACAGAATTTCCTAGAGACAGCAGTGAAAAAGACCCCATACCACTACTCTCACTGAAGGAAAGAAAGTTATAGGCCACATAAAAAGCTTTAGAGAAGAGATTAGATTGCTGGTGCTCAGTTGTGTGCCCTAATGTCACAGTGCATTCCAGGAGGCAGTCAACTAATCAGGATAGTGACCAGACATGTAATATCCAAGGTAGAAAGAACAAATGGATATAAACTGGTCATTGGGAAGTTTAGACTTGAAATTAGACGAAGGTTTCTAACCATCAGAGGAGTGAAGTTTTGGAATAGCCTTCTAAGGGAAGCAGTGGGGGCAAAAGATCTATCTGGCTTTAAGATTAAACTTGATAAGTTTATGGAGGAGATGATATGATGGGATAACATGATTTTGGTAATTAATTGATCTTTAAATATTCATGGTAAATAGGCCTAATGGCCTATGATGGGATGTTAGATGGGGTGGGATCTGAGAAAATTCTTTCCTGGGTATCTGGCTGGTGAATCTTGCCCATATGCTCAGGGTTTAGCTGATTGCTGTATTTGGGGTCGGGAAGAAATTTTCCTCCAGGGCAGATTGGAAGAGGCCCTGGAGGTTTTTCGCCTTCCTGTGAAGCATGGGGCACGGGTCACTTGCTGGAGGATTCTCTGCTCCTTGAAGTCTTTAAACCACAATTTGAGGACTTCAATAGCTCAGACATAGGTGAGAGGTTTTTCTCAGGAGTGGGTGGGTGAGATTCTGTGGCCTGCGCTGTGCAGGAGGTTGGACTAGATGATCATAATGGTCCTTCTGACCTTAGTATCTATGAATCTATGAAACTCGGGGATGGAGACTAGTAAACTGAACACCCAAACCAGATAAATCTCTCAGAATTTAAATAAATTGTCTCAGAATATGCTGTGACTATAAGGAAATACTAAATCTGATCAGTGATTATGATGACTTGGCTCAAAGTGAAAGAAATATTTGTGACTATGGCAAAGAGTATTTATTTCTGTACACTTGAATTGTCAAATACTTTCCAGTAACTGGAACTAGATCTGAGCTCTGAACAGCACAAGGCTAGAAATACCCCATGAGGACTATTCTGGTGGATTACCCTATGATATTTCAAATGCATCTGCTGTTCTTCAATCTGTGGTAGAACAGGTCTTGCAGTCACTTCATCACATAATTTGTTTTCCTAATTACGTTTTAACTGCAGGTCTCCCTGTAGAGGAACACATACAGAGTCACAATGCAGTGTCAATTTTCTCAGCCAAGGCTTCGATTCAGGAAAGCATCACTATTCATTTAAGTAATGGTTAAGTCCCACTGAAGTCAACACAGAATTTAAGCACATGCTTATAGTTAAACATGCACTTATGTATTTTCCTGAATAGAGATGTAGTGAAGAGTTAAGTGATGTCCTCAATCAAGGCCTAATTGAGGAGTAGCAAGACATACTACACTGTAGACACTGAAGAGCTACAATACTTTTAAGCTTTTGGATACAATCACCTTGCAATGCTGGCTCAAACAGTGCCATGCAAACACCTATTCTCACTTTCAGGTGACATTGTAAATAAGAAGCAGGCAGCATTATCTGCTGCAAATGTAAACAAACTTGTTTGTCTGAGCGATTGGCTGAACAAGCAATAGGACTCAGTGGACTTGTAAGCTCTAAAGTTTTACACTTTATTTTTAGTGCAGCTATGTAAAAAATTCTACATTTGTAAATTGTACTTTCACAATAAAGAGATTGCACAACAGTTCTTGTATGAGATGAATTGAAAAATACTATTTATTTTGTTGACCTTTTTTACAGTGCAAATATATGTAATAAAAATAGTAATATAAAGTGGGCACTGTACAGTTTGTATTCTATGTTGTAATTGAAATCAATATATTTGAAAATGTAGAAAACATCCAAAAATATTTAAACAGTATTCTATTATTGCTTTCACGATTAAAACTGTGATTAATTGTGATTATTTTTTATCTCACGATTAATCATGATTAATTTTTTTAATCGTTTGACAACCCTAATCCAAATGTAGTGATGCATCAGGACACTCACAAAGACCTGTGATTTATAGCCGTACAAAGCTGAGGCTGTGATATCATATGGAATGGAAGTAGGTAAGGGTTGCTTTTACCTCTAGAATTTTAACCAATAGTGTGTGTGTATGTGATGGGGGGCAACCTTTGATTTATAGTATTACATTGAAAAGGGAGTGTGGGACAAAATATGCTGGAATATACAAAAGATGCACACAGACATAATATTTAGCCTGCGGACAATAATTTTCAGAACATTTTGGGCACCAACTAGGATGCTGAAGACCAGCATAAAATAAACTGACAAATGCTGGAATAGTGAGAAGGGAAATGGGAATTTAGTACATATGTTATTGCAAAGTCCCAAAGAACACTCCTTGTGAGAAACAAGAAATGGAAACAAGGAGAATGTGATTCTGGATGGTGAATCATGTTTTCATCCCTAGTGAGCTGAAAATATATGTACTTGGTGACCAGAAGCGTCCCCTGAATTTAAATGAACCACAAAAGACATTTCTGTTAAAGCAAATGGAATCACTAAAATAATGATGTAGTGGAAAAGGATCCAATATTACAAAGTAGCACATTAGAGTTAAGTCAAGAAACAAATCTAAATAAAAAGTCTTGTTGATTTTCATTGACAAAAAAAAAAGAATTTAAGGAAATATGATCAGTAGTTTCAGAGATATGATAGACAGAGTACATTGGAACTGAACAAATAATTTGCCATGTATAATTTATCTGGGTGAAATTCATCTGAGTGCAAAAGGTCAGCACAAAGCCTATTCACCACTTAAATGCCAATCAAAAGGGACTTCTCATACTCTGGAAGCCCTGAGCCTCCAGACTCTGCTGGAGAACTAGTATTAAGTGGCAATATGACACTAGGCCATCAGCACCTAGGACACTTGGTTATCAATAACTGGGAGTCTGTGAGATTAATTTGATGGCTATTATGTCCCTAAACACTATGTCATTGCACCCCATTCCATTTTACTGTTGTTTTTACCTTTTGTTAAATTAGGTCCAAATGTGGCCAGGTTTGGGAACATTACTGAACCAGCAAGAGGGCAAGCTGATGCAGCCACGGGAACAGTTTTCTTGTGGGGTGGAGGAAACCCCTCAAGCAAGGAAAGTGAAGAAGCTGATCCAACAGTTGTATTGTTTTGTTTATGAGTCCTCCAAATAAACCATTTCCCCATGCTTGCTTTCTTTTCTATCACACCTGCCAGTTTGTATACATGTGCTTTGATCCACATGCATTAAAATTATTCCTGCTGCACCAGCTATGTCACTTAGTACCTAGGAAGTGATATGGGTGAGTTGTGCAGGGAGTGCAAGAACTGTATTTTCTCAGTGGCCTTTCTTACATGCCACTGAGGTTAGCCTCTTTCCAGTCCTGGTGCCCTAAATATTGCTACGTGTTAGCTGAGGTCTGCTCTCTGAGATGAACTCTTTGTAACTCATTTTGGAAAAATGTTCATATTGTTTCTGGGCTTAGTTTATAAAAGAAGAGGCACCATGGCCTAGATCCACAAAGATCAACACTACAAACTTTGGTCAATGGAAGTTATGTTGGCCTTAAGCTGCCACAGTTACTATATCACTTGTGTGCACGGATACTTGTCTCCTTGCATCAGCATTGCACCTACTCACCAACAGTGCTTTTGTCAATGCAGAGTGTGGTTCACCATGGTTAGGTATCCCACTGTGAAACCCATCACCATCCAGCACACTGTCTTTTGGGAGGTTTTGGCAATGCATGGTGGGGTCAAAATGAGTTGTGCAGAGGTGACTGGGAACAAGGGGTCAACTTTGTACCATGTAACTGTCTCCATCCCATAATGTCATCTATATCATTCTATATAATTTTACACTTTTTTTCAAAATCCCATGAACTTCCATAGCCCTCCTCACTATCTGCCATCTCTGATAGAAACATGGAGCCTGCACCATTGTCATAAGCCTTGCAAGCACAAGATGAAGATCCTCCAGTATTTGCAGAGCTGCAAGAATGACCGACTCAGCAGGGAACATAACAATTTCATGGAGGACAGATTGCTGTGGGGCATAGCGACAACCAATTCAAGGTTGCTGGTGGCATTCACAGAGCAGCTGATGATGGTGGAGCACTGCTTCTTGGCATGCAAAATGGGCACTGACTGGTGGGATCGCATCATAATGCAGGATCAGGATGACGAGCAGTGGCTGCAGAACTTTCAGATGTGCAGGCTACATTCCTGGATCTATGCGCAGAGCCTGCCCCAGTCCTCCCGTGCAGGGATACCAGAATGAGAGCTGCACTGACAATGGAGAAGTGAGTGGCACTCACATTGTGCAAACTCAAATTACTACCAGTCATCAGGAAATTAGTTTGGAGCTGGAAAATCCACTACAGAGGCCATTGTCATACAAGTGTGCAGAGGCATAAATTGCTTCCTACTATGCAGGACTGTGAGTCTGGGCAATGTGTAGGACATAGTGGATGGATTCTCAGCAATGGGGTTCCCAAACTGTCATGGTGCTATAGGTGGCATGTATATTCCTATTTTGGAAGCAGACCACCTTGCAACAGAGAACATGAACAGAAAGGGTTACTTTTCTATGGTTATGCAAGCATTGGTGAATCACTGGTGATATTTCAACAAATTTGATGTTGGCTGGTCAGGGAAGGTGCATGACACTTGCATTTTTAAGGAAACAGGACAGTTCAGAAAGCTACAAGCATAAGAATGGCCATGCAAGGTCAGACCAAAGGTCCATCTAGCCCAGTATCCTGTCTTCTTACAGTGGCTAATGCCAGGTGCCCCAGAAGAAATGAACAGAACAGGTAATCATCAAATGATCCATCCCGTGTCGCTCATTCCCAGCTTCTGGCAAACAGAGGCTAGGGACACCATTCCTGCCCATCCTGGCTAATAGCCATTGATGGACCTATCCTTCATGAATTTATCTAGTTCTTTTTTGAACCCTGTTATAGTCTTGGCCTTCACAACATCTTCTGGCAAGGAGTTCCACAGGTTGACTATGCATTGTGTGAAGAAATACTTCCTTTTATTTGTTTTAAACCTGCTGCCTATTAATTTCATTTGGTGACCCCTCGTTCTTGTATTATGAGAAGTAGTAAACAACACTTCCCTATCTACTTTCTCTGCACCAGTCATGATTTTATAGACCTGAATTATATCTCTCCTTAGCCATCGCTTTTCCAAGCTGAAGAGTCCCAGTCTTATTTCTCTCTCCTCATATGGAAGCCATTCTGTACCCCTAATCATTTTTGTTGCCCTTTTCTGAACCTTTTCAATTCCATTATATCTTTTTTGAGATGGGGCAATGACATCTACACACAGTATTCAAGATGTGGGCGTACCATGGATTTATATAGGGGCAACATGACATTTTCTGTCCAATTATCTATCCCTTTCTGAATTACTCCCAGCATTCTGTTTACTTTTTTGACTGCCATTGCATATTGTGTGGATGTTTTCAGAGACCTATCCACAATGACTCCAAGATCTCTTTCTTGAGTGAAATGGCTAAATTAGACCCCATCATTTTATATGTATAGTTGGGATTATGCTTTCCAATGTGCATTACTTTGCATTTATCAACATTACATTTCATCTGCCATTTTGTTTCCCAATCACTCAGTTTTGAGAGATCCCTTTGTAGCTCTTCACAGTCTGCCTGGGTCCTTAACTATCTTTCGTAATTTTGTATCATCTGCAAATTTTGCCACCTCACTGTTTACTCCTTTTTCCAGATCCTTTTCCAGAACAGACCCCTGGGGGACACCACTATTTACCTCTTTCCATTCTGAAAACTGACCATTTATACCTACCCTTTGTTTCCTATCTTTTAACCAGTTACCAATCCATGAGAGCATCACCCTCTTATCCCAGTGGCAGCTTAGTTTGCATAAGAGCTTTTGGTGAAGGACCTTGTCAAAGGCTTTCTGAAAATCTAAGTACACTATATCCACTGGATTCCCTTGGTCCATATATATAGTTGGGATTATGTTTTCCAATTCCAATTACTTTGCATTTCTCAACATTGAATGTCATTTGCCATTTTGTTGTTCAATCATCCAGCTTTCAGTCATCCAGCTTTGTGAGATCCCTTTGCAACTCTTCACAGTCTGCTTTGGACTTAACTATCTTGATTGATTTTTGTATCATCTGCAAAATTTGCCTCCTCACTGTTTTTTCCCCTTTTCTAGATCATTTATGAACATGTTGAACACTGGTCCCATTACAGTCCCTAGAGGACATCACTATTTACCTCTCTCATTCTGAAAACTGAAAATTTATTCCTACCAGGGACTTGTGGATTACCACTGGTGATGTTGAAATGCTTGCAGACCCAGACTACCCCTTACATCTCTGGCTTGTGAAGCTATACAGCAGTCACCATGACAGCAGCAAGGAAAGATTCAACTTTGGACTTAACTATCTTGATTGATTTTTGTATCATCTGCAAAATTTGCCTCCTCACTGTTTTTTCCCCTTTTCTAGATAATTTATGAACATGTTGAACCAGGTCCCATTACAGTCCCTAGAGGACATCACTATTTACCTCTCTCATTCTGAAAACTGAAAATTTATTCCTATCAGGGACTTGTGGATTACCACTGGCCATGCTGAAATGCTTGCAGACCCAGATTACCCCTTACATCTCTGGCTTGTGAAGTTATAAAGCAGTCACCATGACAGCAGCAAGGAAAGATTCAACTACCAGCCCAGCAGGTATAGAATGACAGTTGAATGTGCTTGTGGTAGATTGAGGAGACACTGGTGTCATTTACTCAGACGATTGGATCTCAGTGAGAAAAGTAACCAAATGGTTATAGCTGCCTGCTGTGTCCTGCATAATATCTGTGAGGGAAAGTTGCCACTGGGATGGAAGTGAAGTGGTTGTCTGCTGAGTTTGAACAGCTAGACAAAAGGCCTGTTAGAAGAGCTCAACACAGAGCTATGCAGCTCAGGGAGGCTTTGAAGGAACACTTTAACAGGGTGCTAAAGTAATGGATTGTGCTGTATTGTGGGCTACCTGGCCCTGTTGTTTGGGGCCTATTAGGAATTGTGTGGTGCTGTGTGTTCATGTATAAATACAACACCTATTATTTTTGTGGTGCTTGCTTTACATTTATGATTATTACATGGTGTGTTTGTCACTGATGCGCTGAGTTGTGTCACACTGTACAGTAACATGTAAGTGGGTGGTTTCAGAACTGCTAGGCAATCTGCACCATATGTTGTAAACTAATAAAGATGAATTATGTTCCAAATAATAGAATTTTATTCAGTGACAAGATCAATGAAAAGAAAAATCCATACAATTCAAAAGCAAATACTTTAAAAACTTAGTAAGTTAATAAAAGAGAACTTATCAAGAGGAAAAAACATTCATGTCCATTTTAGCTACACATACTGATATCATGGCTTTCACAGGTCAGTTCATGTGAAGATGTGGTTGTCTTTAATGTCCCCCAGGGTGGCATGATAAGAGTAGGGATGTGACCTGTAATGCCATGTGAATGTTGTATGTGTGCGGGGGGGGGGGAGGGGGACGGGGGAAATAGGGAGGTGCTGCAATGGATTTTTCAATGAACCGCAAAGGGAGGCGAGCTTGGGATTGTTGAACCTGTAGGTCCATAAGAGTCTGCAGCATCTTTGTTTGCTGCCAGAGAACCCCATTATTTCCTGGTCCATCTCCCTCTCCTTTTCCTTATGGGACTCCTGGGCCTTTCTCCTGTCTGGTCTTTCATTCTCCAGGCTGTTCACCCTCCAGACCCTGTGCTCATAGTCTGATGCAGCATTGGCTGGCAGTATCTCATTGACCATGTCATCCCAAGTCCTCCTCTTTCTCCTCCTGGCTCAGACATTCTGTGGATGTGGAGGGGGAAAGCCTCAAGGCCACAGTGGCAGCAGCTGCAGATAAAACACAAAGAGGTGCCATTGTCAGTGCAGTCGCAATGGAAAGCAAAATAGAAGATTCTGGATTCCCTTCCCTTACGTCCCTAAAGTTTTAAATAAGACATACTTATTGACACTTCTTCTTTGGAGTGCCTGTGCACCGTGCCACTACAGAACAGCCATGGTGAGTATGGCCTGCCAGGGGTGAGGGAAATGAGGGAGTTACTTTGTTGCATAAAAATATGGCTACAGGGCAATGGAACTGAATATGGCCACCATTTTGCACAGGTGGTGGTGATTTTGGCTGATCCCTCACTCCTGAAGTTAACAAAGGCAGAGAGAGCCCAGCTGCTTCTGGCATCGAGAAGCTGCCTGGGCCTGCATGCCGCTAGCTTGTGTACTGCAGTGGTGCCTGCTGAAGTTATTGCTTTCTGGCATGGGAAACTGTCCTATGGCAGAGGAAGAAATAAGGCTGACATCTATAGAAGACTTTGGGAGAGGTTTGCAGAATACCTCCGTGAAAGTTTCATTGAGATCTCTCAGGAGGATTCAAAGGACATGTCTGTGTTCATAAACAAACTGCTCCGCATGGCCCCCCTTGCCTAATTCTACAGGGGAATGAAAAGCCAATACCAATGCTGTACTGCTACCTCTTCTAGTGCTAGTAAATTAATTCAAAGTCAATAGCTGTGTCCGCTTAAGTAGGGGGCACCATCATTGTAATGGGAAATAAATTTACATTCTTACCTAAGGATCCTTCCCCTGCAACAGGCTCACCCATGCTCGGACTGACCAGATTGTTGTGGAGTCTCAAACAGGTCCTGGCTCTCGGCATAGGTGATTCCCCTGGCTGCATGTTCCACATTCTCCTTCTCATTCTCCACACCCTCCTCGTCTTCACTATTCAGTCCAGGGGCCTGTGGCACGGGCTCCTCAGAAGTATCCATATTGGTGTGCAGGGAGGCGTGGGGTTGCTGCCAAGTACGACATGCCGCTCTTTTTAAAAGCAGAAGGTCTGCAGCTCAGCATCGCATTGCCCATTGATCTCCCTGAACTTCTGGCACGCCTGATGCAGTTTCTTTGTTTTCAGATGGCACTGCCGCTGGCCCCTGTCATATCCATTTTTGTGCATCCCCTGCGTAATCTGCTCATAGATGTTCACATTTCTACCGCTGGTCATTAGCTCTGCTTGCACAGCCTCTTCTCCCCACTAGCCCAGGAGATCTAATATCTCCTGTCTACTCCAAGCCAGAGCACATCTGGAGCATGTAGCTAGCATGGTCAGCTGGGCAATCAGGAAAAGGCATTTTAAAAATTCATAGAGTTTAAAGGGGAGGGGAGCCTTCCAGGCTCTGTAACCACTGGGCAGTGGAGTTCACAATTGAGACTAGAGTGGTCCACGTTGGGCATTGTGGGACAGCTGCTGGAGGACTGTTAAGGTCAACTTAGGTAATGCAGTGTCTACACATATGCTGTGTCAACCTCTGTACATTGACCATGGCTAAACGACACTCTGGGAGGTGGGGTTAGTGTAGACACATGCACAACTACTTTGGCACAAGCTGGCTTACTTCAACCTAACATTATAGTTTAGACCAGGCCTTAGATTCAACATTGCAGTGCCTAACTTTTAGTGCCCTCCCACCTAGTGGAATCCACAGCTTTGAGTTGGGGGCCCAGGCTTACTGAGCAATGCGTGCAGAGAGTTAGTCACCTCATAATGCTCGTAGTACCCATACTGGATTGGGTGCCACAGGTGAGATAGGAGGGAAATGTCTAGTGGATCCCGCTTGGGCTTAGGTGCCTGGGTGTCAGGGCTTAGGAGGCTGTCTGCATGCCCACTAGCAGAAATGTAGGCACCTAACGGACTATTCCAATGGAGACATAGGTACCAAGGAAGTTTAGGTACCTACAGGGCTAGGTGGCAGCTGAGCACAGACTTTGGGGATCTAAATTTTGGTTGTGGGCACCATAAGTGGGCAGTTAGGCAGCTAATCCCTTTGTGGAAGTAGCTCCATATTGTCACTTGTTAGACAATAGTATTGAAGGAGACACAGAAGAGAGTTTGTGTGGTAGATGCATGGGAAGATAACTACCTGCAGAGGTAGTAAACAGTGGTCACTTTATTACTTATAGAAAGATCTGAAGTAGCAGCAGGAATTACCCTGTTGTGAGTCCCTTTGCGGTCTAGAGGAGAGGTTGGTTTTTGCTCTATTTCAGGCTTTTAAATTATCTTACTGTTTACGATATTCCAGTTGGCTTAAAAATAAGAATTTTTTCTTCCACTGTCTCTATTAGACAAGGTTATTCTCACTTTGTCTCATTGTCTTTTTTGTTTGTTTTGTTTTTTGTTTTAATAATCAAGAGCAACTAAAGAGCCATTAGCAAGTTGAGGAGTTTTTATGAGAATCATGAAGTATGTAACTTTCCCCCAGATCTAAAATGACATGCTGATAAAGGAGTATTACTTCTCCAAATTGTTTTTATCTGGCTGAGATTATCTGATTTCACTTTTCTTATTCAAAACTCTAGCAAAAACCTTGTGTAGCACAGTGGGATATAGCTTAGTCATTTGTAACACCTTGTACTTATGATCATAGAATATCAGGGTTGGAAGGGACCTCAGGAGGTCATCTAGTCCAACACCCTGCTCAAAGCAGGACCAATCCCCAATTTTTGCCCCAGATCCTAAATGGCCCCCGTCAAGGATTGAATTCACAACCTTGGGTTTAGCAGGCCAATGCTCAAACCACTGAGCTATCCCATCCCCCTTTATGACAAGATTAAGGTCTGAGAATTTAGTTAGATATCATTTCTTGATAGAAGCAGCATTTCTAATTCAAAATTAGCCAGTTTTAAGAGGAATGTCCTTGACACCAAGTATTTCATTTGTTTTAGAAGTATAAGGCATAAATGGTAAGATATAAAGTCTTTTTATTTTTTGCCAGACCTTCAAGATTCTTTTTCTCAATTTGATGTTTCAGGACTTTACTTGTATTGAAATAAAAATTTCAAGATATGGATTTTTTACTTGTTGGAGATATGTTTAATTTAAAAGCATTAAACTTTTATTGTTATTGAAATATCTTAAAGTAAGAATTTGTAGAATAATATAAAAACAGAATTAAATGGCATTTAGGCTGCAACTGGATCTTTTAGGCAGGGGAATGTATCTCACAAACTCAAGCTTGAAAAACCAAAGATAATCTAAACATTTGAGCTAAGCAAGGAGTTAGGAGGATGAGATTCCACTGGGAGGTTTCCTACAACAAAGGAACCTCAAAATTTAATTGAAAAATATTAGGCTGAGATAGAGAAACTAACAACTGCATATCTTACATTACACTGGGCTTGCAGTTTGCTAGAGGAAAGGCAAGGCATGATAACTTTGGCGGAAGGATGTTCTAGCAATATTACATCACAATCTCACCCATATATAATCAAAACCTGGCCAATTAGAGTAGGTGCAAAACACATATTTGGCACATCTCTACCCGAGAGCAATGCTGTAATTGTGGAGCAGTCACACACTTACTTTCTGTGAAGGGGATGCATAAATGAAGACTCTTGGGGAACTTTACGCTGACTATGAAAAGTTTGTCTATAAAGCAAATAAATTGGCCATTACTGTGGGACCCCCTCAGCACATGAAGGAGTTAATAATACTTCCTTCCTCTCCAGTAAGCTACAGCTACAGCATGCCAGTTCAGAGCAGGCTGGATAACTGCTGCTACTCCCCTTCATCCCAGACTGGGGGTGAAAAGCACACAATCATGGTATTTTCCCATGGAGGCCTAGTATGGGGATGGTGCGTGTAATGCCTTCCTGTTCTTGCTGCAGTAGAGCAGCTGGACTATTGCACTTTTCATGGGAGTGGGTGCAAAGAACAGAGCCTGGAGGACAGGAGAATCTCTGGCAAAATTAGCAAACACTGAGAGAGTCTGTATCGGCTCTGGGTGTGTATGTATTTGCAGAGGGTGTGAATTTGGGGTGCTGGGAATCTGTGTGGTGTGCATCTTGTGGGAGGGGATCATGTGTCTTTTATAATGGATGTGTGTCAGGAATCTGTATTGGTTGTGGCTGGAAGGAAATAAATGTGTGTGTTTCATATATCATGGGTTGTTTTTGTTTTGAGAAGGGGGAGAATTAAATATGGGGAGCGTGCCTGCATTAACTGACGTAAAATCTGATTCATTAGCGATTATCTCTGAAAAGTCATGGAAGACGGGAGAGATTCCAGAAGACTGGAAAAGGACAAATATAGTGCCAATCTATAAAAAGGGAAATAAGGACAAACCAGGGAATTACAGACGAGTCAGCTTAACTTCTGTACCTGGAAAGATAATGGAGCAAATAATTAAGCAATCAATTTGCAAACATTTAGAAGATAATAAGGTGATAAGTAACAGTCAGCATGGCTTTGTGAAGAACAAATCGTGTCAAACCAATCTGAGACACGATACTGCACTAGATGCACCATTGATCTGAGCTACTCTGGCCTTTCTTATAAGTGCAAACTACTTCACTTAGGAAGGAAAAATTAAATGCACAACTACAAAAAGGAGGCAGTGGGGGCCAGGGGCAATGGGGGGATGAGTGGGGAGTCCTGGGAGGCAGCAGGGTCCCGGAGCTCCAAAATACAAGTTTGCACAGGGTGCCATTTTTCCTAACGCCAGCCCAGGTTAAACTTTTTGAAACTAGTTAGTCTAACAGTCACACTTCATTTGGGAAAATGTAAGGAACAATTAAGTTTCTTTCTAGGTCTCTCACAAGTCTAAGGCTCATTAGCCATTTGTTCTGGTGCTGGCTTTAACTCTGGTCTCTTTTACAATGGCATGTTCCTGGGTTCAGGTGCTACATTTGAGTGAGATGTATGTGTGAATTTTATAAGCATGTACACACCCAAGTGCCCTCTGAGAAATGTATTGAACCCAAGCGCTAAGTCTAGGTAGCTAAGGTGACATTTTCCTTTATCTGCTGTGTGATCTCCATCCTCAAGGCCATGCCACCTCCTAATAAGAGGAACAGCTGTGCATAGATGATTCTGCACTGTATTTAATTGAAATATACAGTCAACCAAACTTCTTTTTGATATATTTTTTTAAATGTGCATCTTAGTACTAGAACAGCAGCAAAACAATCTGTTATATGAGATGACATATCTCGCTTTCATGAGTTTAAAGATCATCTATGCTTAACATTTAGAATAGGTTTTTAAACTTATATTTAGATATCCTGAATATATATATATAGGTTCAAAAATGCCTTTTTTCAATACTCGTGACTCTATAATAAAAACTACTCATTTTACAGACTGAACAAAACTTAGCAAATTGGCTCCTTAGGTTCAGTTCTCCTTCAGTTGTCTTACCCAAGACACTATAAAGAACTGCCTTGTAGGCTTTAACTGTGAATAGCATGCTCTGATCTGCTCCTGCAACTTCACGATATTTGAACTTTCTGTTTCCCTGGGCACTGCAAAAACCTTTTGCTCCTGTAACTCTTGAAATAAAAAGCAGTGTTCTTTATGAATTTTTAACACGGCACACTTTCCTGCCAATGCTTTCAGGCAAGTCACATCAGTATGTGGACACTTGCATTTGAAGCTCAAAGCCTGACTGCCTCTATTTGTAAACAAGTGTGAACAACATGAGCACATTAGTGTCACTTCCCAGTAAATTCAGTGTTAAGAAATTACAAATGTATGTACTATATAACAGTTTGACAAAGCTGTATTGAAATACATTATTCATAGTAATCTTTTTCAAAACCTGACATTTTTGAAAGTTTTCCACTTTGTGCATCATAAAATTGTAATGTTGGTTGTGAAAGTGTAAACAAAAAAGCCTAATATATTTGGGCTTTTGCTTTCTAAGAATTTTGCAAAAGGGCAAAAACTGTTTATGTTTAATCTGGAAGGTTTTTCATTTTTGTCTAATTATTTTAAGTGAAGTCAAGCCTTTACTTTTCTATGGTGTCACCCGTCTGTGTGTGTGTGTGTGTGTGTGTGTGTGCACATGTGCACGCACGTGTGGGTGGGTATGTGCATGGTCAGGGAAAATAATATATGTCAAGACTGACTTATAAAATCAGTTCTAGGCCTTTAACCTTCAACAGAACACTGAATAAGTGAGGGGTCTATGGACGCTGACATTTATGGCAAAGCAGGAAAATAGATGTCTATTGATGGGGCTGTATCTCTGATCATAGTTCATAGCCCCCTTTCAGCAATTGAGTTAACATTACCTGCCTGATGTCAGGCACTGCAATGATCACTGCCAAGAGACAGGCTGATGGTCCCAAGCCTCCTGTGTCGATGATGGCTGTTTTCCTGATATGATCAACATAATTCAATCACTGTCAGTACTTATTTCTGCCCTGCTTCTCCATGCTACTCACTAGCCTATTGCATCTTTCTGTACTGTTTGCTTCTGAAAGATATTAGCACCGAGAGAAATAAAAGCTAGTGCTCCCAAACTGTAATCTTGACAAACTTCAAATACTGCATCTTTTATTTAACTGCTAGTGAGGTACTGAAGAATATGGTGCTGCTTTTCAGAGTTTCATTAGAAATGTGGAAAGAGTTTATGGATTACTCCAAATGTGAGACAATATGTTCTTGCAGAATTATAATAAATGATCAATGACTAATATATAAAGACTACAAAAAATAAAAATAGGCAAGACACAATTCTACCCTCAGATACATGTATGGAACAGCTCTGAGGAGCCATGCATGCATATCTGAGAGTATAGTTTTGTACTAAATGAATAATTTTTTTTTACAAACTGGTTTAATTATGTTACTTTAGCCAGAGTGGCATTCCTTTCACACAGCTCATATCTTATATGAAATATCTCCTACAGATTTTATGGTATCTCACACCATATTTCAATGTTAAAAAAGTTAGTTAATATGTTGCTACTGTAATGTCATCCATTGAGAGAAACTGAAAGAGAGAATGATTTAACTAATAGATTGTTACTAATGGTTTTCATACCCAGGATGTGGCTTGGTGTTTTTAAACTTCTGTTTTGATTAGATATTGTGTACAACATGTGAAATATTCACTAATGACTTTTTAACTTCTTGATTTCAATTTCCTCCAAAGATCAGATATCAAACTCTATAAAAATAGTGGTGAAATTTATTGCTATTTCTTTAAAATACTAGGGCGGTTTACCATTTACTTGCTTTCATCATACCATAGTCGTCTCAGTTCAAGCTGTAGTTTAGAATGACAAATTTAATTTTAGTTCCAACTTTAAATGAATATTTTTTAATAAATGGACCTAAACATGAACAAAAGGCTAATTAAATACAATTTAAATACTATCAAATTAGCCACTTGTAAACTTAGCCAAACTTATCAAATTAGCCACCTCTCCCACAACACCCTAAAGGCCAAACAATCCCAAATTAACACTCCCCTTATTCATAGATTAAGGCCAGATAGTTTAAGGCCATAAAGGACCATTAGATCATGTAGTATGACCTCTTGTATATCACAAGCCCTTCAATTTCACCCAGTTACCTTTGTATTGAATCCAAGAAGTGATTTGACTAAACCATAGTGTAGCCAATTAATTCATTTTATCATCCATTTATCATTGTATTATGTGATATTATGGTCAATTTATATGCTATTTCATATATAATCAATATATAATAAATAGAGTTAAGTTGTAGGATCATAGAAGTATAGGATTGATAATTATTTAGAAGAGATGAGAGTGTACAGGAAAAGCTTTGTTTACCGGCATGTTGGGTAAATTGGGGGTGCTGGTTAGTCAAAAATTCCGGTTAACTAAGAGTTGTTAGAGCTGTCAAGCAATTAAAAAAATTAATTGTGATTAATTGCACAATTAATAGCACTGTTAAACAATAACAGAATACCATTTATTTAAATATTTGTGGATGTTTTCTACATTTCCAAATATATTGATTTCAATTACAACACAGAATACAAAGTGTTCAGTGTTCACTTTATATTCATTTTTATTACAAATATTTGCACTGTAAAAATAGTATTTTTCAATGAAATTTGAACTTGCAAATGTAGAATTATGTACAAAAATAACTGCATTCAAAATTAAAATCTTGTAAAACTTTAAAGCCTACAAGTCCACTCAGTCCAACTTCAGCCAATCGCTTGGACAAACAAGTTTGATTACAATTTTCAAGAGATAATGTTGCCCGCTTCTTGTTTACAATGTCACCTGAAAGTGAGAACAGGTGTTCGCATGGCACTGTTGTAGCCGGCATTGCAAGATATTTACATGTCAGATGCGCTAAGGATTCATATGTCCCATCATGCTTCAACCACCATTTCAGAGGACATGTGTCTATGCTGATGACGGGTTCTGCTCGATAATGATCCAAAGCAGAGCGGACCGACGCATGCTCATTTTCATCATCTGAGTCAGATGCCACCAGCAGAAGGTTGATTTTCTTTTTTGGTGTTTCAGGTTCTGTAGTTTCTACATCTGAGTATTGCTCTTTTAAGACTTCTGAAAGCATGCTCCACACCTCGTCCCTCTCAGATTTTAGAAGGCACTTCAGATTCTTAAACCTTGGGTTGAGTGCTGTAGCTATTTTTAGAAATCTCACATTGGTACCTTCTTTGCATTTTGTCAAATTTGCAGTGAAAGTATTCTTAAAATGAACTTGTGCTGAGTCATCATCCGAGATGGCTATAACATGAAATATATGGCAGAATGCAGGTGAAACAGAACAGGAGACATACTATTCTCCCCCAAGGAGTTCAGTCACAAATTTAATTAACACATTATTTTTTTAACTAGCATGATCAGCATGGAAGCATGTCCTCTGGAATCTTGACTGAAATGAAGTGACATATGCATGTTAAACATATCTGGCACGTAAATACCTTGCAAAGCTGGCTACAAAAGTGCCATGCTAACGCCTGTTCTAACTTTCAGATGACATCGTCGATTGAGAGGTCCATTGATGTGAGTATGAATACAATTATAATTATTACATATATTTTTATAGGATTTCTATATACATGGGCAATTATAACTTTACCTATTGCTTTAATAAAACTTGTAATATCGATAAGACTTTGCATTTGTGATTATGCGTTACCTAGGGAGGTGGTGGAATCTCCTTCCTTAGCAGTTTTTAAGGTCAGGCTTGACAAAACCCTGGCTGGGATGATTTAGTTGGGGATTTTTCCTGCTTTGAGCAGGGGGTTGGACTAGATGACCTCCTGAGGTCCCTTCCGATCCTGATATTCTATGATTCTATTTAATGAGATGCCCCTATCTATGCAACCACATAAAAGAAATACTGTTACTTCTTTTGCCATGCTTAACACATAATGTTTGATGACTTTCTAAGACTGTGAAACATAGACTTTTGCTCTCCCTAATACTGTCTGTGATTCTTGCACAGCCCCACTAGACACACACCCATATAATGATGTTTCCTCATTGATGATGACTTTTTGAGATCTATGGCTTTCTCCATATCCAACCAAATGACAAACTATTCAGAGCTTCCTGAAATCATATGGTCAATTTTTTACCACCTACTCATAGGGTTAACTCATTAGAAATATTCAATTATGGCCAAACTCCTCTTTTTTTTAAAAAAAAAGAGTGGAAATGTAGGAGAGAATTTAGAAGGGATGAAAGAAAACCATGTAATTCTGCCAGGATCTTGAGCAAGGACACTGCAGTTCATATGCAGAATAGGCCTGTTGCCTGAGCATATCTATGGCTGATGTTTGAAGGCAACAGACCCTTCTGCCATGGGAATCCATGTACTTTTCCTTGATACACTGTATACATTTCTGATAGACGTTAAAAGCTGTTTGTTATTGTGATGGGGTGTTCACCTCACACCATGGGTTAATGAGGCTGAGAAGGGACCCAATTAACTTGTTAGACCACACCACAGGGGAATTAGGATGGATGAGCAACACATGATTGGTAATAGAGTCAAAGTGAGAAGGAACAGGCAAGGCCATTATAAAGCCAGGGGACTGCCAGCAGAAAGAGGCTGCATTGAGGAAGCCTGAAATCATCCTCAAGGCATTAGAGAGAAAAGAGGAAAGCCAGTGGGATAGGAGAAGTCCTGAGATTCTGGCCCTGAGGGAAGGGCATACCTAGAGGAGAAGAGTAGGAAGGAGTACAGGGAAATAGTAACGGGGTCTGGGAGTAAGCAGACTGTGGTTCCTGGACTGAGGGTCCCTGTGCTGGGATCCTGAGGAGTGGTTGGGCCCATATTCTGTACCAGCCACTGGGAAAGTAGCACAGTCAGGGAAGTGGAATTGGAGACTGCCTGGGACAGTCTGTCTTCAGGGACTTTAACACCCTGGAAGTGGGAAACATGCATATAGACCTGGCTAGAGGCCAAGGCACAAAGAGGGAGCATGCTGAGTCCCAGAAAGCAAGAGAATACAAAGGGTGGGGGGGGGGGTCAAATCTGGAAAGAGCTAATTCCCAGAACAATCGCAAGGAGGTGCCCTAGTGGTGAGTGGACCCTATGACAGTTATATATTTATGGAAATTACACAATATGTAATCATATTTCAGAAAACAGCAAGGTTAAACCAAACCTTCCAGTGTATGTTTCCAATATTCTTACAGCTTTATTTAAAATTCTCAAGACTTTGAGAATAATTAGCAGGTCTTTTCCCTCTCAACACGTTTGAAAAATAAATGGTATAATACCAACTATTATCCTAATACCTTGGGATAGGAGTTTTAACTATCCAAAGAGCATTATTTATAATAAGGTAAAAATAATACAGTGCAATCTCTCATAATCAGATAGAAACATCTAACGCTTCCTAATTTATTCTTCTTCTTGATATGATTTAATTTTTATGTAGCTGAGATGACAAAAACATCTTAGCCTGAACATAGTAATCTAAGATTCCACTCCACCAAGACCCAGGAACAGAATTTGAAAGAATGTTACTTGGGATTCTACCGAAAAGGCACATTACCATGCTGCTGGGGTCTGCATGGGGCCAAGTTAGGGGCAGGCAATCTAGGTGACTGTCTTAAGGCCGGGATTGGGGGAGCTCCAGGCTTGAGGGGCTTGTTTTGTTGTTGGCGACAAAAGGGAAAATAAAATGATTGAAGTAAAATATTTCAGATATTCCATATGCGGATTCACTAAGCTCCTAGAATGTTCTGGACCTCTGTAGAATCTCATGGAAACTTCCAGATTTTCGGAGAACTACATTTTCCTTGGACCTCCAAGAATATTTTCAGCCATGCCCTCATGGGTATATAAGGGGCGGGGCATCACCAGTCAGTCAGTGAGATATAAGAATGAAGTGAAGTGAGAGCCCAGCTGCGATATTGTGAACCATGTTTTACTGGGTAATTGTGAAAGTGCATTTGTATTTTAAGACTTGAGCAGTATAAGTAGCAACTTATAAAGGACATATAACTTATAAAGGCCTTGAGTGGGCCTGACTGTTATAAAAAGCCAGTCAGCTGTGAACCAGCTAAGCAGCGAACAGCAGAGAGGCTAACAGAGGGAGTTTGCCTGGGATCTGCCTGAGAGGAGGTACGCAAAGGGCTGCATTAAGGAGGCTGTGTCAGTGAGTATCTGAGTGTCTGTTGTGGGGACAGTGTGACAGTTTGACTGTGTGCTTGATTGGTGGTTTGAAAAGTGTGAAATGGGAGTGCTTTGTTCCACGTAAGCCTTGAGTGGGCCTGACTGTTATAAAAAGTCAGCTGAGCGGCAAACAGCGGAGAGGCTAACAGAGGGAGTTTGCCTGGGAGTTCGCCTGGGGAGAGCCCACTGAGGCTTACATCTTGCCAGCTTCTCTGAGTAGTTACTGCAACTCCTGAGGAAGCTCGTAGAAGGAAGGTAATATGGATGGGGAGTGTTCAGCTGTTGTGACCTGCACTGGATGTGCCATGTTTGTCTTTCTTCCACAGGACAGAAGCGACTTTGTTTGTACAAAGTACAAACTGGTCTCCATATTGGAAGAGAAGGTTCAAGGTCTGGAGCAACAGGTATCAACCCTGCGTTGCATAAGAGAAACTGAAGATTTCCTGGACAGACGTCAGGATATGCTTCTATGGACACAACGTTCTGAAGATTCAGAGCTGGCCGCACTGCGGGGACAGGAGGACGATGAAGAAATTTGGCAGCATGTGACCTCCAGAAGAAGAAAGGGGAGCGTCCATGTACCAGCAACGCAGATACAAGTAAGTAACCGTTTTCATGTTCTCTCCACAGGTATTAATGCGGAGAGTGGACTAGATGATACATCTGAGGGAACGGAACAGAAGGAGACTCCACCGATTGGAAGGCATGAGATGCCCTGTCTTAGGGTTGGGGGTTCCACGACCACCGCTCCCAAGAGAATGAGGTGGGTGGTGGTGGTCAGGGACTCTCTCCTCAGGGGGACTGAGTCAACTATCTGCCGCCCTGACCAGGAAAACCGAGAAGTCTACTACTTGCCAGGAGCTAGGATTCACGATGTGATGGAGAGACTGCCAAGATTCATCAAGCCCTCGGATCGCTACCCCTTCCTGCTTCTCCATGTGGGCATCAATGATACTGCCAAGAATGACCTTGAGCAGATCACTGCGGACTACATGGTTATGGGAAAAAGGATAAAGGAGTTTGAGGTGCAAGTGGTCTTCTCGTCCATTCTCCCCATGCAAGGAAAAGGCCTGGGTAGAGACCATCGAATCGTTGAAGTCAACAAATGGCTATGCAGGTGGTGTCAGAGAGAAGGCTTTGGATTCTTTGACCATAGGATGGTGTTCCAAGAAGGAGGAGTGCTAGGCAGAGATGGGCTCCACCTAATGAAGAGAGGGAAGAGCATCTTCGCAAGCAGGCTGGCTAACCTAGTGAGGAGGGCTTTAAACTAGGTTCACCGGGGGAAGGAGACCAAAGCCCTGAGGTAAGTGGGGAAGTGGGATACCGGGAGGAAGCACGAGCAGGAGCACGTGAGAGGGGAGGGCTCCTGCCTCATAATGAGAAAGAGGGACGATCAGCGAGTTATCTCAAGTGCCTATACACAAATGCACGAAGCCTGGGAAACAAGCAGGGAGAACTGGAAGTCCTGGCACAGTAAGGAATTATGATGTGATTGGAATAATAGAGACTTGGTGGGATAAGTCACATAACTGGAGTACTGTCATGGATGGATATAAACTGTTCAGGTAGGACAGGCAGGGCAGAAAAGGTGGGGGAGTTGCACTGTATGTAAGGGAACAGTATGACTGCTCAGAGCTCAAGTATGAAACTGCAGAAAAAACTGAGAGTCTCTGGATTAAGTTTAGAAATGTGAGCAACAAGGGTGATGTCATGGTGGGAGTCTGCTATAGACCACCGGACCAGGGGGATGAAGTGGACGAGGCTTTCTTCCGGCAACTCACGGAAGTTACTAGATTGCAGGCCCTGGTTCTCATGGGAGACTTCAAACACCCTAATATCTGCTGGGAGAGCAATACAGCGGTGCACAGACAATCCAGGAAGTTTTTGGAAATGTAGGGGACAATTTCCTGGCGCAAGTGCTGGAGGAACCAACTAGGGGCAGAGCTCTTCTTGACCTGCTGCTCACAAACTGGGAAGAATGAGTAGGGGAAGCAAAAGTGGATGGGAACCTGGGAGGCAGTGACCATGAGATGGTCGAGTTCAGGATCCTGAAACAGGGAAGAAAGGAGAGCAGCAGAATACGGACCCTGGACTTGAGAAAAGCAGACTTTGACTCCCTCATGGAACTGATGAGCAGGATCCCCTGGGAGAATAACATGAGGGGGAAAGGAGTCCAGGAGAGGTGGCTGTATTTTAAAGAATCCTTATTGAGGTTACAGGGACAAACCATCCCGATGTGTAGAAAGAACAGTAAATATGGCAGGCGACCCGCTTGGCTTAACAGTGAAATCCTTGCTGATCTTAAACACACAAAAAAAGAAGCTTACAAGAAGTGGAAGACTCGACAAATGACCAGGGAAGAGTATAAAAATATTGCTCGGGCATGCAGGAGTGAAATCAGGAAGGCCAAATCACATCTGGAGTTGCAGCTAGCAAGAGATGTTAAGAGTAACAAGAAGGGTTTCTTCAGGTATCTCAGCAACAAGAAGAAAGTCAAGGAAAGTGTGGGCCCCTCACTGAATGAGGGAGGCAACCTAGTGACAGAGGATGTGGAAAAAGCGAATATACTCAATGCTTTTTTTGCCTCTGTCTTCACGAACAAGGTCAGCTCCCAGACTGCTGCACTGGGCAGCACAGCATGGGGAGGAGGTGACCAGCCCTCTGTGGAGAAAGAAGTGGTTCGGGACTATTTAGAAAAGCTGGACGATCACAAGTCCATGGGGCCGGATGCACTGCATCCGAGAGTGCTAAAGGAGTTGGCGGATGTGATTGCAGAGCCATTGGCCATTATCTTTGAAAACTCATGGTGATCGGGGGAAGTCCCGGATGACTGGAAAAAGGCTAATGTAGTGCCCATCTTTAAAAAAGGGAAGAAGGAGGATCCTGGGAACTACAGGCCAGTCAGCCTCACCTCAGTCCCTGGAAAAATCATGGAACAGGTCCCCAAGGAATCAATTCTGAAGCACTTGGAGGAGAGGAAAGTGATCAGGAACAGTCAGCATGGATTCACCAAGGGCAAGACATGCCTGACTAATCTAGTTGCCTTCTATGATGAGATAACTGGCTCTGTGGATGAGGGGAAAGAAGTGGACGTGTTGTTCCTTGACTTTAGCAAAGCTTTTGACACTGTCTCCCACAGTATTCTTGCCAGCAAGTTAAAGAAGTATGGGCTGGATGAATGGACTATAAGGTGGATAGAAAGCTGGCTATTTTGTCGGGCTCAATGGGTAGTGATCAATGGCTCCATGTCTAGTTGGCAGCCAGTATCAAGTGGAGTGCCCGAAGGGTCGGTCCTCGCCCGGTTTTGTTCAATATCTTCATGAATGATCTGGAGGATGGAGTGGATTGCACCCTCAGCAAGTTTGCAGATGACACTAAACAGGGAGGAGAGGTAGATATGCTGGAGGGTAGGGATAGGATACAGAGGGACCTAGACAAATGAGAGGATTGGGCCAAAAGAAATCTGATGAAGTTCAACAAGGACAAGTGCAGAGTCCTGCACTTAGGACGGAAGAATCCTATGCAGTGCTACAGACTAGGGACCGAATGGCTAGGCAGCAGTTCTGCAGAAAAGGACCTAGGGGTTACAGTGGAGAAGAAGCTGGATATGAGTCAACACTGTGCCCTTGTTGCCAAGAAGGCCAATGGCATTTTGGGATGTATAAGTAGGGGCATTGCCAGCAGATCGAGGGACGTGATTGTTCCCCTCTATTCGACATTGGTGAGGCCTCATCTGGAGTACTGTGTCCAGTTTTGGGCCCCACACTACAAGAAGGATGTGGAAAAATTGGAAAGAGTCCAGTGGAGGGCAACAAAAATGATTAGGGGACTGGAACACATGACTTATGAGAAGAGGCTGAGGGAACTGGGATTGTTGAGTCTGCGGTAGAGAAGAATGAGGGGGGATTTGATAGCTGCTTTCAACTACCTGAAAGGGGGTTCCAAAGAGGATGCATCTAGACTGTTCTCAGTGGTAGCAGATGAGAGAATGAGGAGTAATGGTCTCAAGTTGCAGTGGGGGAGGTTTAGGTTAGATATTAGGAAAAACTTTTTCACTAGGAGGGTGGTGAAACACTGGAATGCGTTACTAGGAAGGTGGTGGAATCTCCTTCCTTAGAAATTTTTAAGGTCAGGCTTGACAAAGCCCTGGCTGGGATGATTTAGTTGGGGATTGGTTCTGCTTTGAGCAGGGGGTTGGACTAAATGACCTCCTGAGGTCCCTTCCAACCCTGATATTCTATGATTCTATTTAATGAGATGCCCCTATCTATGCAACCACATAAAAGAAATTCTGTTACTTCTTTTGCCATGCTGAACACATAATGTTTGATAACTTTCTAAGACTGTGAAACATAGACTTTTGCTCTCCCTAATACTGTCTGTTCCCCCCCCCCATAGAAAAATAAATTATGTCCCTGAAGAAGCCTTCAGGAACTCAGTACAGGGAATGAACAGCTCAATTGCAATCTAGTTTGCAGCAAGGAGCAAATCTGATGGGGAAATATCTGAAACAGAACCACACAGACTTTAGGTTTTAGGCAGTAGCGATCATCCCAGTGCAGAAAACATTGAGGAGAGAAGCATAAATGATGGAACTTCTATTACTAAGGAATTAGCAGATTTACCTGAAGATAAGGAATGGAAATATTAAGGAAGTGATAGAGAATCATCCAGTTTTCCTGGTGGTGTAAAGGAGAGTGATTATAAAGAAAAATGTGGCTCATGAGAAAAGAAGAGTAATGACAAAGAAAAATCTGGTTTACATGAAAGGGAGAGAAATGATAAAGAAGAATCAGCCTCATGTAGTGAGAGAAACAGCAGTGATAAAAATTGCATGCCACAAATGGATACATCAGATCCTAAACTCTGCCGATATTGATCGTAGAATTTTGAACAGGCCAGGCAAAATTGAAGATATGACATTTCCAAGAAATGAGCAGAAGCAACACTTCTCAAAATCACATTGTGAAAGGATACTTGAGAATGGTGAGAAACTGAATTGGCATTGGTTAGTTTACTTGAAATTAACTGAAAAATGTTGTTGCAAAATATTTGATAAGAATGCCAAATTGTTGCTTGCGCTTTCCGGATACAATTACTGGCATAACTTAGCTGAGTCTCTGAAACAACATGAAAAGTCATCCAGACATTTTATGGCCTACTCCAAATGGATGGAGGTCAAGTTCAGGCTCCAGCTGAATAAATGCATAGATGCAGAAAAACTGTGCATTATTAATGTAGAAACCCAACAATGGAGGAACGTGCTCGAGTGTCTAATCTCAATATCCCTCTTCCTTGCCAAGAATAATTTGGCTTTCCAGGGCTCATTGGATAAGTTGTTCCTTGGGAAATACGATGATGTCATGTGTGAGTACGTACCTTGAGTAGTTTGCAAAGAAGCTATGGACCATTACTGCAGCAAAACGGTTTAAAATGAATTGTTTGACTTTATGGCAAGAAAAGTGCTTGATAACATATTGATGTGGTTCTGCAAAGTGAAGCACTATGCCGTAATAATGGACTTCACTCCCAACATTAGTCACAGTGAAAAGATGTTATTTACAGTGAGATTTGTTGACAACGGGGATGGCTGTGTCTAAGTAAAGAACACTTTATCTGTTTCCAATCTGGGTAAGACTCTACTGGAAAAGGCCCAACAGAACTATTTATGAACATTTTGAATGAGATTAAAATAAAGCTTCAGAACTGCTGAGGCCAAGGCTATGACAAATGGCGAGAACATGAAGGGAAGAAACAATGGCATCTGGGCAAGGATTCTTGCACTAAATCCATGAGCTTTCTTCATGCCTTGAGGTTGCCATTCCCTCAACCTGGTTGTGTCAGATGCAGCAGCATCTTCTTTAGATTCAGTATCTCTCTTTGGAGTACTGCAAAGTACTGTTTTCAGTATCAACTATCAGGTGGAAGATCCTCACGGACAATGTTACAAATCTGACCATGAAGCCGCTAAGTGACACTCACTAGGAGAGACACATTGACAGTGTAAAGCCAGTGAGGTGCCAAGTGACTGAGGTTATGATGCCCTGATGAAATTTGTGCAGTTGAATAAAGCCGAGGCTGGAATCCAACACAAAGTGCAAAGCCTAGGAAACCAGATCATGGACTTCATTTCTGGTCTCAGTTGTGGTTTGGCATGATATCCTGTTCCAAGTAAACATTGTAAGCAAGCCATTGCAAACTCAGTCGATGGACATTGTGACCGCTACTACTTTGATGAGAAGCTGTGGCCTACGGATTTGAAGCTGTGGACAACGGATTTGAAGATGCCATCACTGCTGCCAAAGAAATGAGGGAAACTTAGGAGTTGAGTCTGTCTTCAAGGAAACTCCTATTCATCGGAGGAAGAGACAGTTTGGTTACAAGGGCAGAGATGAGGTGATGGGAATCTCAGAGGACAAATTCAAGAGGGAGTTTTTTTGCTCACTCTCTGATACTGCTTGAGTGCCCATCGAAGAAAAGTTTGGACAAATGAAGCACCACAAAAAGACCTGTTTTTTTTATTATCTTAGTAAGGTGCAGGAAAACAGACAGGAAAACACTCTTGAACAATTGTACAGATCTTCACCAGGCACTGACACATGGGAAATGTTCGGACATGAATGATAAAGAACTGTGTGTCAAATTGGACAACATCTGTCACATTTTGCAACACGGGAAGCACTCTACACTTCAAGTTCTCCAATTCATTCATGATGCAGAGCTGATGGAAATTTTTCCTAATATGTGAGTAGCTTTGAGTATTCTGCTCATGCAGCCGGTCACAATCGCAAGTGATGAGTGCATCTTTTCAAAGCTCAGGATCATTATAACATATCTTCAATCAATGATGGCCAATGAGAGACTGACATTGCTTCCTATTGTATCGCTTGAAAATGCCATTGGCCAGTCTTTGGATTTCTCTTCAGTTTGCGAGGGCAAAGGTGAGAAAAGCGACCTTTTGAACTAAAGGGCTAGCGTTAACATTCTGAGGCTGT
Organism: Eretmochelys imbricata; assembly: GCF_965152235.1. Taxonomy (NCBI): domain Eukaryota; kingdom Metazoa; phylum Chordata; order Testudines; family Cheloniidae; genus Eretmochelys; species Eretmochelys imbricata. The sequence goes on from NC_135573.1 coordinate 150,362,121, forward strand.
CACCTACTGTAATACTATTTAATACAAGTCCACCCAATGTTGTTGCACAGTTCAATTGCTTTATATTAGTATATTTCAGTTATTCTTAAAATTAAAAAGTTTCTATAAGCTTAGGGGAAACACTGAATGCATCCGATGAAGTGAGCTGTAGCTCACGAAAGCTTATGCTCAAATAAATTGGTTATTCTCTAAGGTGCCTCTAGTACTCCTTTAATTTTTAATTGCTTTTATATGGCATGAATAAATACAGATTTACATATCCTAGTATACTCATTTATTGTCTTATATGATAGGGATAAAGCATGCATGTAAATCATGAATGAAGGTCATGAAATGGGCTACAAATGCAATAAAAATAAGGTATTCAAAAGCTTAACAAATGGGGGGGGGGCAGGTGCCAAAGATGCTCCTCGCTTAGGGTGCCATTTGGTCTAGGGATGGCCCTGGGCCTGTATATAGTTGCTAAGTCACTTATAGCTTCAACAGCAATAATAACATTTTATTTTTTGTTTAACCTGTGACATCATTATGCTCCCAGCTCCAGATTTGTCATTTAATTTAGCTGCCTCTTCTTTACACTTCTTGCTTACATCATGTGATTTCTTTTAATACCATACTTAAATGATTACTGCACACTTTCACTTTGCTGAAGGTACCTCATATCTCTTGCTATTTGCACCCTTGCACTCTTTCCCCCATTTTCTCGACCCTCACCATACTACTTCTACCCACCTCCCCCTTCTCTTATCATCCCCTCTTAACTCATTTGTAATAACATAAATCACGTTTGTGAAAGGTGGGGGTGAGGGAAAATCTATGGCATTTCTATATCCTTAGGCTCGGCTTCTCCTTTGGGCAAAAATCTGTTTCATAGATCCCTCCGATGGAGAATTCAGAGGCCTGTGAATAAAGCCAGGCTACATCTAACTCTGGAAGGCACATACATATCTTTATGTGCCAAAAAATAGTTTCCAAATACAAAATACAATTCTACATAAAATGTAGAATATAAAGAATATATATGAAGTGGCCAACCGAGGTAATTGAAAGTTAAAACAATTCCCTCAAAATTAGAAAAATAACCCTAAACTCACCTTCTTGCAAACTCACTGCTGTTCTTGCAGAACCTGTCATCAGCATGGAAGCATGTCCTCTGGAATGGTGGTTGAAGCATGAAGTGATATATGAATCTTTAGTGCATCTAGCACGTAAATATTTTGCTATGCTAGCTACAACAGTGCCATGCAAACATCTGTTCTCACTTTCAGGTGACATTGTAAACAAGAAGTGGGCAGCATTATCTCTGCAAAGTAAACAAACTTGTTTAAACAATTGGCTGAACAAGAAGTAGCATTGAGTGGACTTATAGGCTCTAAAGTTTTACATTGTTTTATTTTTGAATGCAGATTTTTTTTGTACATAATTCTAGATTTGTAAGTTGCACTTTCATGATAAAGCAATTGCACTATAGTACTTGTATTAGATGAACTTAAAAATACTATTTATTTTGTTTTTTACAGTGCAAATATTTGTATACAAAAATATAAAGTGAGCACTGTAAACTTTATATTCTGTATTGTAATTGAAGTCAATATATTTGAAAATGTAGAAAATATCCAAAAATATTTAAATAAAAGGTATTTTATTACTGTTTAACAGCACGATTAATCACAATTATTTTTTTAATTACACGATTAATTGCAATTATTTTTTTTAATCACTTGACAGTTCTAGTTCTAATGTATTTTTTCTTGTTACCCCTTAAGTCTCCAGCTAGTTTACTCTTGTTTTGCACATTGCCTTTCTAATTTTGTCCCTACATACTTGTGTTATTTGTTTATATTCGTTCTTTGTAATATGACCTAGTTTCCACTTTTTGTAGGACAGTTTTGTGTTTTAGATCATTGAAGATCTCTGGGTTAAACCAGAGTGGTCTTCCTAACAGGCTGTAGCCTGTTATCCTTTGTTCCATAACCGTTTTAGGCTCTCTTGAAAATGGGGTGGGACTAACCCAGGAAGAATAGGGGTTTAAAAAGCCAGCTCCAGAGCAACCAGACAAGCTGGAGAACAGGACTAACAAAGAGAGGAGTTTAGAGAGGGAGTGTGAGAGGCAGACACACCTAACAAACATACTCTAAACTTTGGCCAAGAACCCTCTGTCACAAAAACAAACAAACAAACCCAACCCCAGCAAGAGTAAAATTAATGCAGGCAGAAGTCCAGCAGCAGAGTAGTAGTTATCAAGTACACTGCACGTAGCATGTACAACTACCTGCCTTGAGGGCATGTGGCATATGTGTGCATTTGATGCAAGCAGCTCATGTCCCTCAGAGACATAGTACAGTCTCCTGAGGGCAAAGTGGCTGAACTGGAGGAGCTAAGGGAGACCGAGAGGTATAGACTTTTAGGGACAAAGTAGAGCAGTCCCACCCCAGTCTGAATGTCTCTGTACTTTTAAGAAGGATGAAAGTCTTGGGGAAGGAGAACATCAAGTTGGAGCAGAAGGAAATAATCCCATAGCTGGGATCCTTCTTCCAGATGATGTCATGGTACCCTTTCCCCTGAGGATATCCCTTCCTGGAAAGGACACCTTAGTTACTAGGAAGACCAAGGTAATAGTAATGGGGAGGTTCATTATTAGAAATATAGATAGTTGGATTTGTGATAACCAGTTGAACCACATGTGCACTTCTGGGGAGGAGCCAGTGGATGTGGTACATGTATGCACCAATGATACAGGAAATGTAGAAGAGACGCAAAACTTGGTCTGCTAGGTAAAAGATTAAAGTACATGGTAGCCTTGTCTGAAATGCTTCCAGTTCCATATGCAGAACCAGAAAGACAGGCAGAACTGCAGGGTTTCAATGAGCAGATGAGACAATTATGGTGGGAGGAGGAATTTAGGATTATTAGGAGCTGGAGAACCTTCTGGGAAAGGAGGGGCATATACAGAAAAGATGGGCTCTACCTAAACCAAAATGAAACCAGACTGCTGGTATGTACAATTAAAAAGTTTGTATAAGAAATGTTTAAACTAAGGGGTAGGGGTAAAAGCCGAAAGGTGCAGAGGAGCACATAGTTCGGGCAGAGACATCCCTTATGGATGAATTTAGTAAAGGGGATAGTAAAGAGGATAAGAAATGTTGGTAAAGTTCAGGCAGGAGCTAGTGAGGAACAGACTTAAAAGACTCCTATTTAAATATAACACATGAAGGCAAGCCACTGAATATTGACAAAATATACAAGTGCTTACATATAAATGCTAGAAGTCTAAATATTAAGATGGGTCAACTGGAATACCTGGCACTAAATGAGGATATTGATATCATCGGCATCATTCATACTTCGTCGAATGAGAAAAATCAATGGGACATGGTAATATCAGGGTACAAAATGTATGGGAGTGACAGAGTAGTTTGTGCTGGTGGGGAAGTGGCACTATCTGAGAATGAAAATGGAGAGTCAAATAAAGTAAAAATCTTAAACGAATCGAACTGTATCATAGAATCTCTATGGATAAAAATGCCATGCTTCAACAACAAGAGAATAGCAGTAGGAATATATAACTAACCACCTGACCGGATCTTGACTGTTACTGTTAAATGCTCAGAGAAATGAGTCTACAAAGACAGAAAACACAGTAATAATGGTGGATATCAACTGTCCTCATATTGACTGGTACATCTCACCTAAGTGAGATGCAGAGATAAAATTTCTAGACACCATAAATGACTGCTTCTAGGAGCAGATTGTCCTGGAGACCAGGAGAGAGGCAATTCTTGATTTAGTCCTAAGGGGAACGTAGGATCTGGTCCAAGAGGTGAATAAAGCTGAACCGCTCGGTAATAGCAAGCATAAAATAATTAAATTTAACATCTTATTGGGGAGAAATGCCAAAGAAAGTCACCACAGCAGCATTTAACTTCAAAAAAGGGTACTACAAAAAATGAGGAAATTAATTAAATGGAAAGTAAAAGGAATGGTCGCACAAGTGAAATGCCTGCAATGGTGCTTTTAAAATGCCATAACAGAGGCTCAAACTAAATATATACACCAAATATATTTTTAAAAAACAGTGAGATGAACAACAACAAAAAATAACACCATGGCTAAACAGAAGAGTAAAAGAGGTGGTTAGAGGCAAAAAGGCATCCTTCAACAATTGGAAGTCATATCCTACTAAGGAAAATAGACTCATAAATTCTGGCAAGTCAAGTGTGAAAGTATAAGACAGGCTATGAAAGGAATTGTAGAGCAACTAGATAAAGACATAAAAATTAACATTTTTTTAAGTACATTAGAAGAAGGAAGCCTTCTAAATAGTCAGTGGGGTCACTGGACAATCAAGTTGCTAAAGGAGCACTCAAGGAAGACAAGGCCATTGCAGAGAAACTGAATGAATGTTTGCATTGATTTTCATTGCAGAGGATATGGGGAAGATTCCAACAGCCAAATCATTCTTTTTAGGTGACAGATCTGATGAACTATCCTTGATTGTGGTGTAGATGACCTCCTGAGGTCCCTTCCAACCCTGATATTCTATGATTCTGTGTAGAGGAGGTTTTGGAACAAGCTGAATAATTAAACAGCAATCAGTCACCAGGACCAGATAGTAGTCACCAACGATTTCTGAAGGAACTCAAATATGAAATTGCGGAACTACTAATTGTGGTATGTAGCCTATCACTTAAATCAGCCTCTGTTCTAGATGACTGGAGGTTAGCTAATGTAATGCCTATTTTTTTAAAAAGGCTCCAGAGGCAATCCTAACAGTTATAGGTCAGTAAAGCCTAACTTCAGTACCAGTCAAATTGGTTGAAACTATAGTAAAGAATAAAATTATCAGACGTGGATAAACACATTATAGTGAGGAAGAGTTAACATGGCTTTTGTAAAGGGAAATCATGCCTCACCAATTCTTTGAGGGTATCAACAAGCATGTGGACAAGGGTGATCCATTGGATATAGTGTGCCTGGTCTTTCAGAAAGCCTTTGACAAGGGCTGTCACCAAAGGATTTTAAACAAAATAAGCAGCCATGGGAATGGCCTCTCATTTATCTGTAGCTGGTTAAAAGATAGGAAACAAAAGGTAGGATTAAACGGTCAGTTTTCACAGTGAAGAGAGATAAATAGTAGGTTCCCCAAGTATCTGTACTAGGACCAGCGTTATTCAACATATTCATAAATGAACTGGAAAAGGGGGTGAACAGTGAGGTGGCAAAATTTGTAGATAATACAAAATTACTCAAGATAGTTAAGTCCAAAGCTGACTGCAAAGAGTGACAAAGGAATCTCACTAAACTGGGTGAAATTCAGTGTTGATAAATGCAAAGAAATGCACACTGGAAAAAAATAATCTCAGTTATACATACAAAATGATGGGTTCTAAATTAGTAGTTACCACTCAAGAAAGATTTAGAGATAGCATGGATTGCATTCTGAAAACATCCACCCAACATGCAGTGGCTATCAAGAAAGCTAACAGAATGTTAGGAAACATTAGCAAAGTGATAGATAATAAAACAGAAAATATCTTAATGGCACTATATAAATCCATGGTAGGCCCACAACTTAAATACAGTGTGCAATTCTGGTTGCCCCATCTCAAATAGTGGTATTAAATTGGAAAGGTGACAAGAAGGGCAACGAATTATTAGGAATATGGAACAGCTTCTATTTGAGGATAGATTAAAAATACTGTGACTGTTCAGCTTAAAAATGAGATGGCTAAGGGGGGATATGAGAGACGTCTATAAAATCATGAATGGTGTGGTGGAAGGGAATAGGGAAATGATATTTATTCCTTCACATTACACAAAAACTAATGAAAATTAATAGGCAGCAGGTTTAAAACAAACACAAGGAAGTACTTCTTCACAAAACATACAGTCAACCTGTGGAATTCATTGCCAGGGATTTTGTGAAGACCAAAATTATAACTGGGTTCAAAAAAGAAATAATTAGATAAGTTCATGAAAGATAGGTCATCAGTGGCTATTAGCTAAGATGCTCAGGGATACAACCCCATGTTATGGGTGTTCCTGAACCTCAAACTGCCAGAGCCTGGGACTGGATGACAAGGATAATTCAAAATCACCTTGTTTTATTCATTCCCTCTGCAGCATCTGGCAATGGCCACTGTCAGAGACAGGATACTAAGTCTGACCTGGTATGGCTGTTCTTATGTAGACAATGTAGACAAGAGAAGCATGAGCAGTAGTCTGGGAACTGGACTAGCAGCAACTGAGATGAATGGGCAAAAGAAAATGACCAGGATCTTAAGATGGGAACAGTTCTCAATGCCCTTTAAAAACCATTAGCTAAAAGGATTTTTAAAGCGTCAAGTACTAAGAGCTGAATTGGCCCTCAAGGAGACATGGCCTTTGACGTATGACGAACTGAAGAACAAGGTCCCCAGCAGAGAGTGAATTATGATTGAAATACAGACCCAGAATGAAGACCATTGATGAAAGGGTTGTGCGAGGAGTGTGTCACATAGGTGCCAGGTGTGCATTACATACCCAGGTAAATGGGATGAAGACTCTTGGAGTCTATCACTCACAGAAGTCATCAAGTGGAGGATGCACACTATCAATGCTGCTAGGCAGCCCAGAGATGATATGAAGGAGCCCCAACATAACCACCAGATTATTCCCATAGTAGAAGAACTAACTATGGTTCTGTGAGAGCAAAAGTCTGATTTTTTTTTCTAAGTTCTCTCTAAGAAGGTGGATGTGAGGAAGCCCTGAGAGCTCAGAATAGTATCGTATCTTCCCACTGGATTAACAAACAGATTAAGACTTTTTAATCCATCCTTTACTTTTTGGCAGCCTGAATAAATTCTTTGAGTGTGAGACCTATATGGAAATCCACCTCTGGCTTGAGCCTATAGTGCCTGGCACTTGGAATGTCAACATCACTTGTCCCAGTGTTACCTAGCCTGTCTGACTAATGAAAGACACCCCCGCCCCACCCCCCGCCCCGCCGCCGCCTCTGCTTGAACCAAATCTACATCAGAAGAAATGCTTACAAAAAGCAATGAAAAGACAGTGGGAGACACCTAAACCCCTGGGATAAGGATGACAGGATTAAGGAAACTCCCCTAGCCTCATTTGCATAGAAGATGTGACCAGGAGGCATCTCCATTAGCATACAGAATGGAGAACAGAGATTCCAAGGCAAAAACTGCACGGAACTCTGGGACCAGAAAAGCAGGGAAGCACTGCATGATGGGGGATCTCTGCTCCAAATGTTAATGAACCCATGCCTGCACACACCCAGATCAGTAGTTATCAGACCAATTCTAGTAATAAATCCTTTATTGGTATCCAAAATAGTGAAGCTCCCTAATTGCATTGTGAGCTCTCTCCAAGGAACACCACCCATAGCCAAAAATGATCAGCTCCCATTGTGTAGCCTGAAAAAAACAACTTTGGTATTCTCCCTTGTTTACACATAAACAAATCTAGTGTTCTCCCTTGAACCATTGTTGTTTCTCTACAAAACCCCTGATCCGTGCTCAAGCCAGTGTTCTGATGCCTTGATCCAAAATCTGCATCAGTTCCATTAGGATTTCATCTTCTCCTGACTGATCATGCTGGGGGCTCTGCCTCACTCCAGCACTCCGGACCCTCAGCTACCACCACCATTTGAGACCTCCAATCAATTTAAGCTTCATGTAGTAGTGAGAACCCCTCTCTCTCTCTCGGTATAGCCTTCTGACCCTGACTTGTGTGCTCAGTTATATTTTTGTAAACCTGACTTTTATAATCAAATTCAAGTTAGGATTAATATTATAACTGTTTTGTTTGTTTGGCTCCCCTATGGTTATTACCTGGCAATAAATAACTTTCATGATTAAGCTGTTGCTTCTCTCCCCTCCCCCCCCATGGGTGTTTTTTGGTTTCATTTACTCGGCAGCAGTGCTCCTTGTACCTAAGTTAAAAGATCCCTGCAGTGCCCAAAAATCCTGTGGGGTTTGCTCATCAACTGGGTTACTACCAGAATAATTGTAACATGAAAGTGGGGATAGAGATGTGCTGAACCTGGGACATATGAGGGTGGCAGCTTGGAAGTGCTGCTCGATCCAGCCTGCTGAGTCCAGGGGCATATGAGGGGGGCAGATTGAAAGTGTTGCTCGACCCAGCCTGCTCAGGTGTGCTCTATTCCGGTGCGGTGCTCAAGGCATAGGAGGGTGACAGCTTGGAGGTGCTGTTTGTCCCAGCCCGCTGAGTCCAGGGACATATAAGGGGTCAGCTTGAGAGTGCTGGTTAACCCGATCCTCTCAGATGCTCTCTGTTAATGTGTGTGTGTGTGTTCTTCTAATTCTGGGGCTAGAGAAACCCAGCCCTGTGGAACCTAGGTCCTGCAGGACAGCTCCACTGGGAGGGAACTTGCAGCAGGGAGAAGTAGAGCTCCGTATGAGAACACAAATGATACAAGTGACATTGATAGAAGTACAGAACCCTCTCCGCTTCCCCAGAAAAAGTAACCCTAATAAATTAAAAAAAAAATGAGGAGTACTGTTGGTCTCTAAAGTGCCACAAGTACTCCTCGTTTTTTTTTGCTGTTACAGACTAACATGGCTACCACTCTGAAACCTAATAAATGAGCATACCTCAAAGTAACGGGCAAAGCTGGTCACATCAGAGTTTGTGGCACACATGGCATGATATCAAGTCCTTGAAAGGGTTTGGTATGCCTTTCTTCTGGTAGGCACCCTGTATGTAGTTTAAACACAATAATATATAGAACCTTCAGTCAAACTAGATTCAAATTTTCTTTAAGGGGGGAGTGTCAAAATATCATGAGAAGGTTCATGTTCCCAAAGTCATTGTCATGTTTCAAGAAAATAGAATGAAAGAAAAAAAAACACAAAACAAATAGAATGATGCCAGTCAATGTTCCCTCTAATTTTTTTCATCCATGTGTGGAATGAATTTTGTTATGTGTACCAAATTATTGAGGTAATGTGCGGATGTGCACCACCAGTAGAAACAAAAAACCTAGATATAATATATATTTTTAAAAAGTTACCATAGGGATAATTACTCCAGCCAGGACAGGTTAGGTGTTTTAGAACTCACTACCCAAAGAATTAAATTTAAGCATAGGAGAAAAATAAAAATTATGAAATGCATAGACCAGTCAAAAAACTCAAATAACAGCACTTAGAAAGAATAAAGTTACAGAAAATATATGTGCATTGCAGGAAGTATCCAGAAGTAACAACAACAACAACAATACAAGTATGTGTTGGGAGGTGAGTGTGAAAAACACTGTGTGTGTGTGTGTGTGTGAGAGAGAGAGAGAGAGAGAGGGAGAGAGAGATGTGTTGTCCCTTTAAGTACATTGCCCTTTTAAGTTGATCAGCGCTCAAAGCAGACAAAGCAGCAGCCATTAGCGCCCCCACCCTTTCCCACTCCCTCTGCATAGCAAGCAGGAGGCTCCTTGGAGCAGATAGCCAGGAGCTCAAAGGCAGAGGGCAAGAGGAGCATGGCAGTGGAGGGAGGGGCATCTGAAGTGTGCAGCATATGATAACCTGCTGGGTGGCCTTGCAGCTTAGAGGGAATTTAGATGCCAGTGAAAGGTGCACACTAAAGCTGGGCAATTTTTTGGATGAGTAACTTTGTAGTCTGGATCGACTTGATTTGACACAAATTTGCTGAATAGTTCTGGCCATTTTTTTCCAGGTCTTCGATGCCATTCACAAAATGGCCAGAGGAGGTGGTGTCTTTATAACTTGCAACCCAGTGGTTACAGTATTCACCCCAGACAATGAAGATCCAAGTTTAATCTTCCCCTCTGCCTGAAGTGGAGAATGCATTAGAACATGGGTCTTCTGCATTAAATGAGAGTACAGTAACTACTGTTCTAGGGGATATTCTAGTGAATTGGGGTTGAGGAGACTTTCACTCTCTGCTGTTGAAACTGTTCCACTTTTTATAACTAATTACTTGTAATTGGAGGGGGGGGGGGTTACCCACATCCTAGGTGAGTGCTCTAACCATCTGGCCATACAGTCATGCTCATTTACTCTCCCTGTCTCAATTCATTGTCATTTATGTGGTTTTCTAAACACCTGAGGCCCTGCATTGGTAGCATTGTGCTTCAAGAGCAAAGTTTAGGAAACATCTGTGAGACTGTAGAATAGGGATATGGAGAAAGGTATCCTTCAAATCTATTGATGTTATGCAGTCCCCTTTGTTGATGGTAGCTAGCTAGTGTGGATGTTAAGGTACCCATCTCAAATTTTGATGTCTTTATGGCTCTATTGAGATATTTGAGATTGAGAACTGCTCTGTAGCCTTCTGACTTCTTTGAGGGGGGCAGGACTAGAAACAATGTGGAGTGATTGCAGTGTTCAGTGCCCACTCAGTGATTATGGCACTTGCAAGATCTCTGCTTTTTTCAGTGTCTGAGTTCTTTCTAACTGGCTGTGTACAACAATCACAAGAGTTTAACAGAACCGTACCCAGACTCTCTGTCTGAAACGCTCAGCCCTTAAAGTTACACTCCCCAGTACCACATCTGCCCTTCCAAGCAAAAATATAATAATAATAATAATAATAATAATAATTAATAATTAATAATAATTAATTAATTACTAACAATGTTTAATTAGCATTTGAGGTACTCTGTGCTGTCATTTGACATATGGAACTCCTCTGTCAGATCAGCACTGATGCTGTTAAGACGTGATCTGGCTGTGCCATGTCTTGGGGCTCTATTGTATCAATATAATGTGGATATTGCTTGGCAATATGGCCAGCTTAGTGTCCTTTATCTCCCTCCCTTTCTCCCTTCTGGGATTTGGAGAAGGTGTCACCTCTTCCTCCGTATTATGTGTCCATCTGGAATGACAAATTCATTCTACTGCAGTACAACCCATTGTTACACCACACTGCCATTTAAGACCATTGTTTCCCACCATAGAGACATGGTGTCATTTTCATAAAATAGAGGCAGCTCATGAAACCCCAAATCATACTGATATTTTTGTTTAGCCTTACCTGTTTCTTATACATCTGTAAGTCCCTGGTGACTTTGACATCAGGTTCCAACAGTACAGGCATTCTTGTTTTCAATTTTCTGTTGACCAAAATGTCAGTTGGTGACTACCCCATGCTTCGTTGGTGCTGTTCTGAAATTAAACAGTGCTAAATATGGATCAGAGCCCAACTCCAAAGACTTTTTCAATATTATTTTGGTATCATTTCCCATCATTAGACTGGGGATAATGGGGAGTAGTGGTTACATGTCTAAACCTATACTTCACTGCAAACTGCTTAAACACGTCACTAAATTGTGGTCCACGATTACACATTACTGTGTCAGATATACCATGTACAGCACAAATAGATTTGACAGGCAAGCTCACTTGTTTAGGTATAGGATCTTCTAGGAAGTGAAAATAACAGTTTATAACAAGTACATTGTTTTTTTTTTCAGTCAACCTAGACAAAACTATGCCTAATTTCCTGTAGGAGGCCAATTTTTCCTGTGCCACCAACACGGGCTCTTTCACATGACTTGGCCAAAGTTTTTGGCATATGCAACAAGCCTTAACAGCAACTTCCTCAATGTCACTGTTCATTTGAGTCCAACGTGAAGCATCTCTGATCATTCTCTCAGACTTTTCAATCCCTAAGTGACCTTCATGTATCCTTTTCAACATATTTTTTTCTGTAATGCCCTAGGAATCACCATCCTGGTGCCTTTAAACAAAGTTCCCTCTAGTACATAGAGCATCCCTTTAAATTGATAATAGGGACTGGACTTCGTTGTCCTAGCCAGTCTGTGCAAATAATCTTAATTACTTTCTGTAAGGTCTCTTGCTTAGCAGTCATTCTGGCAACCACAATCCACATTTCTTCTGAGACAGGACAAATTTATTTATTTAATCAGATTAACAGGTACAAAATATAGTTCTGGACTTTGCTCTACTGCACTTTTTTCAAATGCTGTAAAGATTGTGTCTGCAACCACCAAATCTGTACCAAGTTTGTCTTCAATTTGCAAATCATAGAATTGTAACTGAAAAAAACCCTTTATGAGTTCTTGGGGAGTGGAGAGGATCTGCCTGGCTCCTTTTGCAATGGTAATAAGTGGTTTATGGTCAGTTTCAGTTATCACCAGTCTCTCATAAATGAAGACATGAAACTTTTTACATCCATGGACTGAGGCCAAAGCCTACTTCCCTATTTGAGCATACTGACACTCAACTTTTATTAGCACGTGTGTTGCATAAGACACCGGTCTCCAGTTTTTATGGTACTATTATAAAAGGACTGCACCAATACACTCCTGGAAGGCGCCTTGTGCACAATTTATTTTTTCACTTAATGTCTTAGTATCTCAGTATGGGGGCCTCTTTAATTCACTCCTTTAGTTTTGCGAGCTATTTAGTAATGCCATGTCTAAACTACAGACTTTGGTCAATGGAAGTTATGTTGGCATAAAACTGCTGTAGTAAGTACATTGCTCATGCATGTGCACACTTGACTTCTTGTGTTTCAGTGCTGCACATACTCACAAGATATTCTTGAGTCAAAGCACAGTGTGGTGCACCAGCGGTAGATATTCTAGTATGCAACTCCCCATCATCCAGATCTCTGTCTTTTGAGAAATGTTAGCAATGAATGAAGGGGCTGAAATGAGTTACACACACGTGATTGGGAGCAAGGAGTAAAGTACCCATCATACAATTCTCTCCATCCCTTAAAGCAACTCATATCCCAAATTTTTGTGCCTTTTTAAAAAATCCAACAAAACTGAACAGTACTCCTCACTGTCTGCCATCTCTGACAGAAGTCTGAAGGTTAAATGGCTCTGCACTACCGTCATCAGTGTTACAAACACAGAATGAAGATCCTCCAGTATTTTCAGAACCAAAAGAAGATCATCATCAGCAGGGGACATGACAATTTCAAGGAGAATAGATCGCTGTGTGACATAGCAAAAACCAATTCAAGATTGTTGGTAGCATTCATGTAACTACTGCAGAGAGTGTAGTGCTGCTTCTAACTCCAAGAAACAAGCACTGACTGATAGGATTGCATCGTAATGAAGGCTGGGGATGAAGAGGAGTGTCTGCAGAACTTTTGGATGCACAAGGCCACATTCCTGCATCTGTATGCTGAGCTAGCCCCAGCCCTCTAACACAGGAAGACAAGAATAAGAGTTGCACTGACAGTGAAGAAGGAAGTAGGAATCGCACTGTGGAAGCTTGCAATGCTGAATGATACTGGATGATACTGGGAAATCATTTTGAGTTGAAAAATCAACAGTGGGAGCCATTGTCATGCAACTGTGCAATTAATCATCTCCTGCTACACAGAACGGTGAGTCTCAGTAAAGTGCAGGGCATAGTGGATAAATTTGCAGAAATGGGGTTCCCAAACAGCAGTGGGGTGATAGATGGGATGGTAAATCCCTATTTTGGCACCAGCAACATTGGCACGTAGTACCTCAACAGAAAGTGCTACTCTCTTATGGCTATGTAAGCCTTGGTGGATCACTGGAGATGCTTTACCAATATCAGCATGGACTGGTCAAGAAAAGTGCATAACACTCACATCTTTAAGAATACAGGACTGTTCAGAAAGCTGCAAGCAAAGGCATTATTTCCTGACTTGCAAATTACTATTGGCAATGTTGAAATACCAATAGTGATACTGGGGGAATCAGACTATGTCTTGTTCCCGTGGTTCATGAATCGTACACCAGACATCTCAACAGCACTAAATAAAGATTTTCCTACAGGCTCAGATGGTGCAGAATGACAGCTGAAGCTGCTTTTGGTAGATTGAAGGGATGCTGGCATTGTTTACTCACAAAATTGGATCTCTGCAAGAAAAATATCCCAATGGCTATAGTTGCCTGTTGTATCCTGCATAATATCTGCGAGGCAAGGCCACAGTGGGATAGTTGCTGGACCTTCCTGACAGGTTTATCAATCCAAGAAAAGACAGATAGCCAGCAGAGGTAAACCAAGTTTTTCTCATTTCTGGCTTGAACTGGAAACAGGAGGTATTAAATCTCACAATAGAGAGGGTCTGTTCTTGTAGGATTTCTAGCACTTTTTCATTTTGAAGAGGTTTTGTATAACACAGGTTAGATATGAATAAGTAACATTTATTTGACTCAAACATCTGCATTTTTAGGCTCTTCTGTATCTAAATCCTGCCAATTAAGAAAAGATTATTTTATTTTTATCACTTGCCTTTTGGTTTCCAATCCAAAAATGAAAGGTCTGTGCTGTGAAGAGTTACTATGTAAGAGCAAAAACTAGTGCTTGGCCCTATGAAGTTGCACAGGAGGATAAAGACATAAGGTACCTTCTTTGGCTCCTGTGTGAGCTACCTAGCCAGCAGACCCCAGCACTGGGAGGGGAGAAGATTCTCTGCAGGACTGATACTTCCCTTCCCACATATCTGGATAGGGCCTGGGAAGAGCCCGGAATTTGAAGCAGCAATACGCTGTCACAAAAAGAGGGTAGTAATCTGGTACAGACCAGCAGAAAGTTATTTCTCTCTCCTTCCCTCTCCTCAACCTTAAAGCAAGTGGGGAACCAGCCAGAGGGTTGTGACAAGAGTCACAACTCCCTCCTGGTCTGCTCATGGAGGAGCACAGCTGTGTCCTGCCCCTCACTTAGGGTAGATTGTCACCTTAAAATCTAGCTCTAAAGATGTTAGGCTGGAAACAAACAATAATTTAAAGAAAAGAAAGGAAATATTGAGGCTCTTTCAAGATAATATCCACTTTGATCATTTGAGCAGCTTGTGCCCCTGCAGTTTTTATGCTTCATCGGCATTTCAAATCCAGGCCCTGACAAGAATTTAGCAAACATTCCCAGTGCATAAATTCAGGAAACACCTTTGTGGATGGATATGAAACTGTGCAAATAAGTTGTCTCATTTTAAGAAGAAGAAAAGCAAAAGATCTTCAAAAGAACTTTTAACAGTATCTGAATTAGATGAGATAATTTAATAAATCTGTACTGTTCCAATGTTGTTTATACAATTGTGAATAAGCAGCAGCATTTCTTGGATTTCATCACTTTCCAAGGGAAAAATGTGTATTGAAGCACTTGTCTGAAGATGACATCAATATTCATAATATAAAATATTATTACCACCATTTTATAATAAAGTAATGCTATTGATATATCTTATCAACAGTCACAATAAAATAATGACTTGTGGCATCTTACAATGGGTGTGTCACCCCAGCCTAGTATATCTGTGAATGTTAATATATCAACTTCAATGTGTTTTTTTAAATAATGATGAAAAGCTGCAAAAAAATAAAAATAAAAAGCTCCAAGTGTTTACCAGAGATAAACTGATGTCTTTCCAGTCTTTTGATTCTATGAGACATTTAGCCATCTTCCCTAGTTAAAGAAACATTTTTCTGTATTTTTAAAGAGGTCAGGTTATCATACCAGGGCTTTGCAAACAGATATTCTCTCTCCCTGCTTATGTTAACTTAGCTGACTATTTTCTGCTTAGTTTTCAACGCAGTAGTACTAACTCATAAAATTAATTCCCATTTTGTGGGTATGTCAGAAATGAGGATTGTTCTGACCCCTGTTTGAACTCATCAGCTGAAATGAAGTTGTTCAGTGAGCTGGAGAAGACAAAGCTGAGTTCCAAGAAATTAATCAACTCCATCAGCCTTCGCAATAGGCCTGAAAATGGCACACATCAGACTGACCCTGAGCAGCTCTGGATTCCCTCTGTAAATGAAAGTCATCATTCCTGGCAAGGAAGATACTAAATTATAGGCTTTTAAATTTAATTTTCAGTTTACTTGTGTTTTCGATTAGTATGCCATGTTTCATAAAGACGGTAGTACCTTTAAGTAGTAAATGCCTTCATCTACCAGCTCAATCCCTGTTGTAATAAAAAGGTAAATTTGAACTGAAAACTGTTAGCAAATGAAACATGTGCCTGATTTTTTTTCTCAGTGACACCTTAAGCAACAATACCAAATTATTTTCTTCATACCAAAATCAATAACAGGCTTGGAAATAAAAAGTAGCCCTGCAGCCTGAGGCCACAGATTTTCATGACAGGCTACTAAAACTATCTTTCAGTAGCCTGAAGGTCTGCCAGCTAATCATTCACTTTCCTTTCACTATTTAGTTGTCGGATATCTCTCCGGGCTAGTAAAACTTAAAGGCTATGTGACAAATTGTCTGCTAAAGAAACATTGTCCATTTTTATCTTCACAGAACTTCAATATGTAGCACGTAGACTGAAAAGTTCATGTGGCTTTGGAGAGGAAAAATTATAATTGTAATTGGTCTGAGAATTCCAAAAGTAAAATACAGACCTGTTCATTATTAAATGTGAGGCATTATGATCCTGATACTGCACCCATCAAAGTCAATGGTAAACTTCCCATTGATTTTCATGGGTGCAGGATGGAGATCTAAGTGAATGGACCTTAAGTGTTCTCTATTAAGCACACAAAGGAAAGTAACTATAAAAGTTTGGGTTAGCTGCTCCATCTTAACTCTTCCCCCTTGTGCCCATACATGACAATATTATCTATAATTAGGCAATCATAGTGATTCCCAAATACCACAATCTAATATTGTGTTACAATACAGTGCTGGGCAGCAACTGGAAGGTGCTGAGTTCTATCAACTGTCCTTGACTTCAACAGACACTAAGGGTACTCAGTGACTCACAGAATCCAGGTCTTAGATATGTATGCCTATCACCTAATCTGGACCAAATCCTGCTCACCTAGCATAATATTTAGCATTTAATTTACTAAGCTTTTTTAAAAGAACAAACAACCGTAACAGACACCGGGAAGCTAAGGCCAGCTGTTGCCTCCTAATCTTATTAGTAAATGTGCATGAGTAGCCTTAAGAGGCACCAGATAGGCAAGGTTGACTGGTATCTTTTGATACTACAGGTTAAATATGAGTCTCCATAACTCTTACGCCCTTTCAAGTGCACAGTTTGAGGCAAGATAAGAACCATTGCTTTTTTAAGCCAATCCTCAACATGCTTTATGTTTTCCATCTCCAATGTGATATATGCCATCCTGTGCCAGCAATGCCCCTCTGCCACGTACATTGGCCAAACCAGACAGTCTCTACACAAAGGAATAAATGGACACAAATCTGACATCAGGAAATAAACATTCAAAAAACAGTAGGAGAACACTTCAATCTCCCTGGTCACTCAATAACAGACCTAAAAGTGGCAATTCTTCAACAAAAAAAACTTCAAAAACAGATTCCAATGTGAAAATGCAGAACTGGAATTAATTTGCAAACTGGACACCATCACATTAAGCCTGAGTAAAGACTGGGAGTGGTTGGGTCATTACAAAGCCTAAGCCAAAACCTAAACCCCATACTAATTTCCCCCTACTGTTACTCACACCTTCATGTCAACTGTTTGAAATGGGCCACTCTCATTACCAGTGCAAAAGTTATTTTTCCTCCCTTGATATCCTACTGTTAATTGAATTGTCTCGTTAGACTGACCTTACACTTGGTAAGGCAACTCCCATCTTTTCATGTATTTATACCTGCTCCTATATTTTCCACTCCATGCATTTGATGGAGTGGGTTCTAGCCCACGAAAGCTTATGCCCAAATAAATTTGTTAGTCTCTAAGGTGCCACAAGGACTCCTCATTGTTTTTGCTGATACAGACTAACATGGCTACCACTCTGAAACCCATCTCCAAATTGTGTGCCTTGGAATAGTTTTTGCAGTTAAACCAAACTAAGGCTTTCAAGTTGCATCAGTATCCTAAACCACACTAATACTCTACATCACCTTAAACAGATTACATTGATATAAGGCTTTAGATAATCGTAACATATTAATTTGGACTCTTATGGCCTCTTAATTACACATGTGTGTAAATAAAGAGTGAGTAAGGAACGGACAAGTTGCTTAACTTTGGCCTCATTTCTCCAATTATTAAAAGGGACAAAAATACTTATTTGTCTAAGTCATTGTTTTGGGGTTTTTTTGGTGACTAATTCACTTATCTTTGTAAAGGGCTTTGTGTATCCAGACAAAGCCCTTTCTATATATATATATGCTGAGTTCTGATTATTAACGTATTGTGGCCTGAAAGAGCCCCACCTGTATGGATAATGGGATAAAAGGCAAAGTCCTCTCATGGATCAGTAACTGGTTAAAAGACAGGAAACAAAGGGTAGGAATAAACCAACAGTTTTCACAGTGGAGGAATGTGAATAGCAGGGTCCTCCAGAGATCTGTACTGGGACCAGCACTGTTCAACATATTCATAAATGATCTGGAAAAAGGACTAAACACTGAGGTGGCAAAGTTTGCAGATGATGGTTAGTTCAAAGCAGACTGCGAAGAGTTACAAAGGGATCTCACAAAACTCAGTGACTTGACACAAAATGGCAGATTAAATTCAATGTTGATAAATGCAAAGTAATGCACATTGGAAAACATAATCCCAAATATACATACAAAATGATGGGGTCTAAATTAGCTGTTATCACTCAAGAAAGATCTTGGGGTCATTGTGGATAGTTCTTTGAAAATATCCATTCAATGTGCAGCAGAAGTCAAAAAAGCTAACAGAATGTTAGGAACCATTAGCAAAGGGACAGATAAGATGACAGAAAATATCATGACACTTTATAAAGCCATGGTATACCCCCACCTTGAATCCTGTATGCAGTTCTGGTCACCCATCTCAAAAAAGATATCTTAGAATTGGAAAAGGTACAGAGAATGGCAACAAAAAATATTTAGGGTATAGCTTCTGTATGAAGAGAGATTAAAGAAAATGGATCTGTTTAGCTTGTAAAAGAGATGATTGAGGGGGAGGGATATGACAGAAGTCTGGAAAATCATGAATGATGCAGAGAAAGTGAATAAAGAAGTGTTATTTACCCCCTCACATAACAGAAGAACAATGTGTCACCCAGTGAAAGGAATCCACACCTGGTTTAAAACAAACAAGAGGTAGTACTTCTTCACACAACACACATTCAACTTGTGGAACTTGGGTTGTGAAGGCCAAAAGTATAATTGGGTTCAAAAGAGAAAGAATGAGATAAGTTCATGGAGGATTGGTCTATCAATGGCTATTAGCCAAGATGGTCAGGGATGCAACCTCATACTCTGGGTGTCCCTAAGCCTCTAACTGCTAGATGCTGGGACTAAACGATAGGGGGTGGATCACTTGATAATTGCCCTGTTCTGCTCATTACCTCTGAAGCATCTGGCATTGGCTACTGTGAGAAGACAGGATATTAGGCTAGATGGACCATTTGTCTGACCCAGTAAGGCCGTTCTTGTGTTCTTTTAATGCATCAAGGTGAAAAGGCAACAGTCAAGCTTCGTTTAACTGTTTATTTGTTGTTTCAGAGCTTTTCTGTCCAAGAAGCATACACTTGTGTTTGCTGAGGATCTTGCAAGTCTATCTAAATATGGTGGGGAAGTGGCTGAAGAGGTCAAATTTTCAGCAACTTCTGTGGTAGCCCTTTCTTTAAAATAAGGGGGGAAAGTGTATTTGGATTTTTTTATATGGAGAAAAATGTTAGTGTATTTTTATCACTCTTTGTTAACTGAAAAACAGCTAATGGGATTTTCCTTAAGTTTCAACTCCCTTCCATCTTCTCCTCCCACACAAAGAAACAAAAGAAATCTTTTGTGGGACTTCAATCATGGAAAATTTTAGCCCAAAGGTGATTTGCTTGGAAAGTTATAACACTGTGAAAAAGGATTATAACTGAAACAGTTTTGCACCTTGAAATACAGTAGACATGACCAAGACTTATAAGGTTTATATTTTAGAAGTCTTGACGCAGAAAAGATGTTCATTGTGTGAACTAGAGGGAGAACAGCATATAAAACATTATGTAAAATAAGAAAATGAAAACCCCGTTAAAATAAAGTATAAATAAATAAAATAAAGTGCTGAGAAAAGGCTGCAAACATCCTGAGGCTGCAGACATCTATGCAGGTCTATAACTTTATTCACGTAAGTTGTACTATTGAGTTCAATGGATAACTGGCACCTAGGTTAGTCTAGTCCTGGGTTTGAGCAGCCACACTGAAAAACTGATCATTGGTGCTTTACTCACCTCTGTGTTGATAGGACTTCTGGGTTAACATTCCATGATTCTTTTTACTACAGTAAGCTGAGCCACTCTGTGATTCTTTCCCAGTGAACTGTGGGAGAACTTGTCAGTCTTCCTTGGCACTCAGGAGGAATTGTGGGATGGCATTGGAGGACTATCTGCGTTTGAGTTATTTAGCCTACATTCTCACTGCAAAGTGGGTTACAAGTCTGAGTGAAGCACAGTGCAGGCTCTAACCCATACCCCCACTCTAGCCTGGGTTTGAAAGCAGAATTAAACTTGTGTGAGAGAGTTTTGTGTGTGGACAGGAGGGGGCAACACCTGAGTTAACTTGTCAGTGAAGTCATAATCTAAGGCATGCACTTCAATGTTTGCCAGTTTGGGGATTAAGTTGATAAGGATGGGGGGAAATGAGAAGGCTCAATCTTGCATTCCCTACTCAGGAAAATTTCTCATTGACTTCAGTGGAATTTTTGTCTGAATAACAAATGCAATATGGGGCTCAAAAAGATGGTGATATTGGTTATTACTTTGAATTTCCTACTTTTGCTGTTGTCTTTCAAAGCTCAAAAATTTACTCTTATCTGAAATAAAAGTCAAACTGTATAGTTAAGTTTGTTTGGTTTTGCCTTTAAAAAACAAGTATTTATTTGAGAGATTAGAATAAAATCCCCCAAAGAGCTCAATTCATATATAGCCAGTTATACATATGGGGGTTTTTTGTTTTGTTTTGTTAGTGGGCTGTCATTCTCCCCTTGCCTTCTGAAGCTTCTCTAACTACACACAGCTCTTGTCCATATTTCCTGTGGGCTCATGTCCGGAGGAAGGCTCCTGCAAGCCTAGCTAGGGAATTTGGGTATTAAATTCAAACCTGAGTCCAAAGTTTGAATGCCATGCCATGATGGATTGACAATATTTTTTTCTATACTGCTCATTCCCATCCACAACTCAACAGCCAGGCCACAATACCAGTGTGCTAAAAAAATTCCTTATTTCTTTTTCTTGAATATATCCTGCTATATCCTGGAATCCACATTTTTATACAAATATTCCACTTCACTCTCTCCTTTGTTTTGATAAATTACTTTTGTAAATTGCACCCATTTCTCCCTAGGCAAGCATCATTTGTTTTCTTTCCCTTGCTCATATTGGACCCTCAGAACAGGTGCCCACAATGATACATGCTAGTAGAAACACAGTGCGAACACCAGTGCAGATCTCTCCTGCTGTACATCAGTTGTATTGGCAATTGATCTAGTGGTATGCATTTGTTTAATGATGCATGGTTGATTTAACCTTCTAGACTGTCCCTCCCAGAGGAACATGAGCTTTATCCTGGAAATTGAGTCATGTCAGAGTAACATGTTAATTATTATTGTAGTAATAATTCTCAACCCATAGTAGAGAACATTTTGTTGCTATTCAGTAGCTTACAGTATATAAATGTTACAAGCATTGCAATGCATTCTCTTACTGCAGAAAAAAAAATACTTTTTAATCATTAGTGTAATTACAGTGAAGTTGAAGAAATCCCAGTCTTTTAAACCTGGGATCCGTATCTTTGTACCTTGCCTGGTTGGAATCATCAATTAAATAGAGGCTCATTTCCAGATAATACAAATAATAATTATAATTTCCTTGGCCAGATATGAACCCAAACTTACAGGTAGGAAAGACATCTCTGGATTAATGTTACTTACTTTGTAGATCTTAGATAGAAACACATAGATTTACACTAGCTAGTCTGGTAATATATTATTGTAAATAAAAACTGTGACCTTTGTGCACCAATAGGGATATGGAATTGAGGGTATGGCATTAAGCAATGGTATAAGAGCACACTTATGTTAATGAAGTATGAAAAGGTTGTCTCACTGCTGTGCTAACATCAGCAGCTCCCTTTGAACATCAAAATCAGTAACAAGGAATTTAAATTAGACAGAATTTACAGTTAAAGATATTTCATTGATTAATTTTGTGGTTTGCCTCAAACTGGTTTTATTGTGCTTCAGATTTTTCTTTTGTTTTACCTGCATGATTGCCTGCTATTGCAACGGATAGCGTGTGTGTGTGTGTGTGTGTGTGTGTGTGTGTGTTCTTATCACATTTACAAAACAGTTGTCTTTTCCAAAAGAGTAATTCCATGTTTGGTTTTTTTTGTATTTATTTGTATTTTCTGGCAACTTACAAAGCTAATAGTTTGAATAGTAACATAAAATAGAAAAATCTTATGAAAACAATAGGTTGTCTAGGAAGTCCCAGCACTATTAGGAGAACAGAGTTTGAGTTGAATGCAAATGCTTTTCTGTTTGCCCTCCTTTACATCTAACCCAGGCATTGTGGACATAAAGTTTACAGAACATAAAAATCTAAATAAAAGGTTGACTACTTCTGTGAGCCTCTTTGAGTTTGATAGATTTTCTAATCAGGTTTTTAAACAAAAGTTGTTGTGATATATTAATACTACCGCTTGTGGTTATGATGAAAGCTCGGAGTAACAAAAACTTCAAAGGCATAGGTTCAATATGAATTTCTCAGACTTAAATATTGTTGATAATCTTTGTCAAGACACCAGACTGAAACACTTGTGTTATTAAAACGGTGCTAAACTGACCTTTCTCAAGATTTTTTGAGGTTGGATGCTTGAACATACCATACCTGCAACTGTATTGACTGGAATATTTTGCCTGTCAGGATTAAGTTAATGTTGTTATCTTTGGCTGTAATGGGTTTTTAGCCTGCTGTTGCCTGCCTGCAAATGCAACTGTAAATTACTTTACAGTAAGACATGATGATTTGCTAAGTCTCTTGATAGGTTCTTTAGTCAGATTTAGTGTAAAATGTAAGGTGAAAAAGTTTCAGGGAAGTGAAATTCTGTATTGTAGCTAATGTTTCCAGAACCTACTGTGTCTAATATGCCAGTGGAATTTGGTTTATTCACTGAAAATTATAGCAATCTTCAAAGCAGGGACAAAGTATGAAAAAAATATCTCTTTCAGTTAAGGAGTAAGAAAAGTATTAGTTTTTCAGCTTTATTATGAAAATTGATAGATGCTTTTAGGCCTTATGCAAAACTATTCCTTTCTTTCTAATTCAGTTCTGGTTTGTTGTGATCAGAAGCATGGCTGTTTGGCCTTTAGTATGTGAAATCAGCTGCTAGTGTCAATCCAATTTCAAGACAAATATCCAAAAGATTATACAATTACAGTATGTACTAATTGATATGTTCTCTTCAGTTTTAGCAGAGAAGCCTAGGAGTGCATGATATAGATCTTAAATAGCCACTTGCATTCAATCCTAAATATGTCCCTCAGGTGAGAGTGAGGACCAACTGGCAGAGCAGGGTGGAGAAGCTCACATTGCTGCTATTCCTGCTATACATATTTGCTTGATGAAAGATAATGGCAGTCACGAGAGCACCTTTCATGAGTCCTTTTATGAAAAAAAATCCCTAAATTATTAAAATGTCACAAGAAGAGGAAAAGAAAAATTAATAAATTAATAAATTGAGTCTGTAAATTAGAAGGTTTGTAGCCATCAGAGGAATGAGGTTCTGGAACCGCCTTCCATAGGAATTGTGGGGGCAAACAGTTTTATGATATTAATTTGTCTAGCTCTGAGTGGGATTGTATGATGGGGGTTGCCTCAGCAGCCCAGGGGGTCCTTTCTGGCTCTTATCTTATGTGGCTGGTTCTTGTTCACACACTCGGAGTCTAACTGATCACGATATGTAGGGTTGTGGAGGAATTTTTCCCCAGGTCAGAATGGCAGTGACTTTGAGTGGGAGGGGATGTTTCCCTTCCTTTTTAGCATATGGGTGCAGGTCACTTGCCAGGATTATTGGGTATATATTACTGAATCAATTGCCTACTACTATAGGGGCCTTGGACATTGGTGCACTTTGGTCCCTCTGGTTCTCTGCCAGTAGCACACAATAGTTTAGCCTCCTGAGGGCTGTAATACTTTGGTCTGGTTCTGGTTGTTGGTTTGGTATGGGGGTGGCTGGATGGTTTTGGTGGCTTATGATGTGTAGGAGGTCGGATTGGATGATCTGGTAGTCCCTTCTGGCCTAAATTCTATGACAATACGACCATTTTAGAAATGCCTACTGTGACGTTACACCCCATATTCTTCATAGAAATATTGTTATTATATAAATATGGCATAACTAACATATGTCTTACGCAAGATGGGTCATGTGAGGTATCATTGAAAAGGTTATGATTTACTGAATGTGTTTGTCCAAGTTCTATGCATATACCATTTCTGTATCTAAAGTTAGAAATATTGTCTATGTGACAATTACAACTGCGTGGGTATGTGCTTGGGAAACGCCTACCAGACAGTGAGCCTTAATAGGCCATTAGAATCATAGAATCATAGAATATCAGGGTTGGAAGGGACCTCAGGAGCTCATCTAGTCCAACCCCTGCTCAAAGCAGGACCAATTCCCAAATAAATCATCCCAGCCAGGGCTTTGTCAAGCCTGACCTTAAAAACTTCTAAGGAAGGAGATTCCACCACCTCCCTAGGTAACTCATTCCAGTGTTTCACTACCCTCCTAGTGAAAAAGTTTTTCCTAATATCCAAACTAAACCTCCCTCACTGCAACTTGAGACCATTACTCCTCGTTCTGTCATCTGCTACCACTGAGCACAGTCTAGATCCATCCTCTTTGGAACCCCCTTTCAGGTAGTTGAAAGCAGCTATCAAATTCCCCCTCATTCTTCTCTTCCGCAGACTAAACAATCCCAGTTCCCTCATCCTCTCCTCATAAGTCATGTGTTCCAGTCCCCTAATAATTTTTGTTGCCCTCCGCTGGACGTTTTCCAATTTTTCCACATCCTTCTTGTAGTGTGGGGCCCAAAACTGGACACAGTACTCCAGATGAGGCCTCACCAATGTCAAATAGAAGGGAACGATCATGTCCCTCGATCTGCTGGCAATACCCCTACTTATACATCCCAAAATGCCAATGGCCTTCTTGGGATGGCATTTTGGGATGTGTTGACTCATATCCAGCTTCTCATCCACTGTAACCCCTAGGTCTTTTCTGCAGAACTGCTGCCTAGGCACTCAGTCCCTAGTCTGTAGCACTGCATGGGATTCTTCCATCATAAGTGCAGGACTCTGCACTTGTCCTTGTTGAACCTCATCAGATTTCTTTTGGCCCAATCCTCTCATTTGTCTAGATCCCATTGTATCCTATCCCTACCCTCCAGCGTATCTACCTCTCCTCCCAGTTTAGTGTCATCTGCAAACTTGCTGAGGGTGCAATCCATGCCATCCTCCAGATCATTTATGAAGATATTGAACAAAACCGGCCCCAGGACCAACCCTTGGGGCACTCCACTTGATACCGGCTGCCAGCTAGACATGGAGCCATTGATCACTATCCATTGAGCCTGACAATGTAGCCAACTTTCTATCCACCTTATAGTCCATTCATCCAGCCCATACTTCTTTAACTTGCTGACAAGAATACTGTGGGAGACCGTGTCAAAAGCTTTGCTAAAGTCAAGGAACAACATGTCCACTGCTGTCCCCTCATCCACAGAGCCAGTTATCTCATCAAAGAAGGCAGTTAGATTAGTCAGGCATGACTTTCCCTTGGTGAATCCATGCTGACTGTTCCTGATCACTTTCCTCTCCTCTGAGTGCTTCAGAATTGATTCCTTGAAGACCTGCTCCATGATTTTTCCAGGGACTGAGGTGAGGCTGACTGGCCTGTAGTTCCCAGGATCCTCCTTCTTCCCTTTTTTAAAGATGGGCACTACATGAGCCTTTTTCCAGTCATCAGGGACTTCCCCCAATTGCCATGAGTTTTCAAAGATAATGGCCAATGACTCTGCAATCACATCCACCAACTCCTTTAGCACTCTCGGATGCAGTGCATCCAGCCCCATGAACTTGTGCACGTCCAGCTTTTCTAAATAGTCCCTAACCACTTCTTTCTCCACAGAGGACTGGTCACCTCCTCCCCATGCTCTGCTGCCCAGTGCAGTAGTCTGGGAGCTGACCTTGTTCGTGAAGACAGAGGCAAAAAAAGCATTGAGTACATTAGCTTTTCCCACATCCTCTGTCACTAGGTTGCCTCCTCATTCAGTAAGGGGCCCACACTTTCCTTGACGTTCTTCTTTTTGCTAACATACCTGAAGAAACCCTTCTTGTTACTCTTAACAACTCTTGCTAGCTGCAACTCCAGGTGTGTTGCACATGTCCATTCCACTGTGGGTCTATGGGTGTCCTGAGCACAACTGTTGGAGATTTTTTCCTCAGTAGGACCTGTTGGGGTAGGTTAAGCACCATCTGTCACCATGCATCTCTGTGAGCTAGTATAAGGGGGTGGGGCCATCCCCAACCCTCCTCAGTTTCTTCAGACCAGATAGACTCTGAAAGAGAGGAGAAGGTGGGTGGGTCATGGAATGGACATGTGCAACACATCTCAAAGAACAACAGTTACAGAAAGGTAAGTAACCTTTTTTTTTTGTTCTTTGAACAATTGCACATGTCTATTCCACTGTTAGTGACTCACAAGCAAACACACTTGGAGGAGGTAAGGCATTTCCAAGGGAACAATCTGGACTGTTGAACAAACGTGTCTCCTTAATTCTGTAGCCTGGGGTGCCTTTTACACTGCTTTGCTGTGAGAACACCCACTCCTGGCCTGTTCACACAGACTTCAGCATGCAAAATCATTACCAGCTATGTTACATAAATGCTCTGGCCAGCCACTCAGGAATTACATATAGCACAACACCTGCAATTTCCTAGTCCAGCCTTGTCCCCCGGAAATGTGCATTTTGAGCTGCTCAGTACTCTCCTGAACGATCAAGCTCATAGGAGAGCCTGTCATTTCATCAAAGGAAAATTATATGCACCAGCCTTATTATCCCAAATGGAGTTTCTCTCACACTTTACCCAAACACACTGGTTAAGATAAAAGAATAAGATAAGTTTATGAACTACAGAAATATAGATTTTAAGTGATTACAAGCAATGATGCATAAAGTCAGGATTGGTTACAAAAGAAATAAAAGATAAAATGCAAATTAATACCTAACTTAACATGCTAAGTGAACTTAAAAGCAAAAATGTTTTGTCTCACCATATGTTCACAGCAGTCTATACTGGTTGAAAAGCCTTCCAAACAGGACTACCCCTCCCCCACTTCAATTATGCTTTCTTTGTCTTTCAAGCATTGTAGCTGCTGTGAGTAGAGATGATAGAAGAGAGAGGTGAATTGGAGGACACTGATTCTCATTCTTATACTACTCTCCCCTCTTTGAGTATTATCCCCAGTTGGTGTGCAAGAGACAAGCAGTCTCTTTTGGATGTGAGGTCTGAACTATCCCTGTGATGGAATGTAAATGTATTATTCACACCTTCCCCCATTGGAGAATGGCTGCTGGCTGTGTGTTGGTCTGTCATTTGTTTCTGAGAAACTGGTTTAGGCTTGTTTTTGTTAAACTTGGAGGATGTTATAGCAATGATACATAGTAGAATCTTATAACTTGACATACAATGTTGATACACATATTTTGCCAGGACAATAATGTTCAGCAGATTATGACATTTCAAATGATATCTCACAAGCCATATTTGTACAAAATTCATCACAGTTGTGTAAAAGTGGAGATCATAATTAGGGCCCTACCAAATTTGCAGCCATGAAAAATGTATCACGGACAATGAAATCTGGTCTCCAACCATGAAATCTGGTCTTTTGTGTGCTTTTACCCTATACTATATAGATTTCACAGGGGAGACCAGTGTTTCTGAAATTGGGGGTGCAGAGCGAAAAGGGAGTTACAGGAGGGTCACAAGGTTATTTTACAGGGGTCACGGTATTGCCATCCTTACTTCTATGCTGACTTCAGAACTGGGAGGCCAGAGAGTGGTGGCTGTTGGTCAGGCACCCAGCTCTGCAGGCAGCAGTGCAGAAGTAAGGATGGCAATATCATATCATGCCATACTTACTTCTGCGCTGCTGCCGGTGATGGCTCTGCCTTCAGAGCTGGGCTCTCGGCCGGCAGCTGCCACTCTCCAGCTGCTCAGCTCTGAAGGCAGTACCACCACCAGTAGCAGCACAGAAGTAAGGGTAGCATTACTGCAAGCCCCTCTGCAATAACCTTGTGACCTCCTGCACACACACACACAATTCCTTTTTTGGGTCAAGACTTGTACAATTACAGCACCATGAAATTTCAAATTTAAATAGCTGAAATAATGACATTTATGATGTTTAACGTCCAAAATACTGTGAAATTGACCAAAATGGACTGTGAATTTGGTAAGGTCCTAAACATAATAGTATAGACTATTACAGGAGGGCCCAGATTCTACCTAAGACAACCTGTCCAAAACTGGCATTGTCTCTCAGCTGATGGGAAATGGCATAATGAGAAGCCAAAGTGTAGACTGATGACCAAGTCGCTACTTTACAAATGTCTATGTTCAGCACTTTTGCCAATAAAGCCTCCAAAGTTGCCTTCCCTCTATTAGAATGTGCCAGTATTCTAGGTGGTGGAGTTATATTAGCCAGTTGGTAGCATAAATGAATGCATGGAGAGTTCCAGGATGACATTCTCTCAGTGACTCTTAGTTCAGTCTGTAATGGCAGTGAACAACTGTGTGGAGGATCTAAAGGACTGAGTATGCTTCAGATAGAAAGCTAAACTCCTTTACATTTCTATGAGTCTTCAGATCTTGAAGCTTCCAAAGATCCTGAGTCAGCAGGGACCCCAGCTGAGCTCCCCAAACCAGGGATGATGTGTCTGTGACTGGTTGGTAATGGGGAGAGAAAGGTAACCCCCAAAAAACATCCAGAGAGTCCATCCAGAAATGACAAAACTCTTGCATTTGAGTCACTTTGTCCAAATATGTGATGAGTCGGGGCATACACTGATGCTAGTGATCCCAGCAGCTTTCTGAGCTGCATCCTGGCATGTTGAACTAAATAGATATATGCTGCCATATGACCCAGGAGCCTGAGGCATCTGTACTGTTGTGAGAGGGTATGCTTTCAGTTTCAAACCTGGTTTGCAGTAGAAAGACCCTTTGTGGGGTCTAAGACTCTCCCAGTGAACCCTATTGTCTGTACCAGTTTCAGGACTGATTTATGCCAATTTGCTAGGAGTCCCAGGCTCCCAGCACAGTGAATTTGGACAGAATGGTGGATACTCTGGATAGGACTTGAGTCTTCCATCAACCTCTGATCAACCACTCATACAGGTATGGGAACAGTTGGATACCTGATTTCCGTAGATGTACTGCCACCAATGCCATGTACTTCACGAACACTCAAGGAGCAGCTGACAGTCCAAAGGGAAGCACAGTAAACTGATAATGGCAACCATTCACCACAAAGTTGAGAAATTTCCCATGGTCATGGCATGTTGAAACATAGAAGTAAACATCCTTTAAGTCAACAGCAGCATACCAGTCCCACTATTCCAGGGAAGGTATAATTGAAGTTTTCCATGTGGAACTTCATTTTCTTCAGGGATTATTTCAACTCTCTTAGCTCTAAAATATGCCTGAGATCCCCTTTGGCTTTGGGGATAAGAAAGTAGCAGGAATAGAAGCCTTTCCCCCTGAGGTACCCTAAGACTTTCTTTATGACCTCTGCCTAAAGAAAAGACTGGACCTCTAGTTGAAGGGCAATCTCATGAAAATAGTCCCTTAAGAGGGACAAGGATGAGGGGTAGGAAGGGGTATAAATGAATGATGTTCATTTTGTTGCAGGTAGGTTACAGTCCTTAATAAACTGGCTTTCCCTTTAAGCCTGGGGCCAGTTTCCTCAGTTCAAGTTTTTGTCTTCCCAGCATTCTTGTTGCTTCCAGGAGAAACGTAAAAGCATGATGCCACTGTTCCTTATTTTATACTCTTAGTCCATGTCGCTGGAAAGAAACTAGCCCAGGCATGCCTGGTGGGCCTTGTTGAGTCACAGGGTTGTGTGGTGCTTCTTTTACCGAATTGCAAATCCCTTTACAACTCCCCTGCTGATGAATGCTGATTAACACCCGCCTGGGTATGGATCACCTCCTTTGTAGTCACTGGAAAACTAGCAAACTTACAACAACCACCACCATACAGCAAAATCTTGTAACTTCATACATACTAATGATATACATAGTTTGACAGAACAATGGGTTTCAGCAGATATGACCTTTCCTATGATATCTTACATGGCATGCTTTGTATGAAATATTGTAACCATATATAAATGATGGATATGGGGGTTACAGTGCGTTAGTCTGAAGCATGCTGTGTCACAGGGGGTATATTCCCATGGATGGGAAACAGATCTTGAAACTCACCTTCAAGTACGAAGAAGAAGCATCAGATACTTCTGACAATGGAGGACCAGATCCAGACAGCACTCGTGAAAGGTAGCCTGAGCATGGGGTGGCAGTTCTGGGCAAATCATTGGAGGCTCTCCTCTTGACAGCATGGGCTTTTGTGGAGGCTTGGTTAGTGGTACCACAGGATCTCAATATGATGAGATATAAGCTGCAGGCATTGGTACCAGCTGCAAACCTTCAACTGCTAGTAATACCAGTACCGAGAGTCTAAGCAGGTCCCTTGCAGCTGAATATGCCTACGAGGTGGTTGGGACTGACACCATCTGATGGCTCCTCAAAGGTCTTTCAGGGGGCAGCCTTGATGGACCTGGTATGGTCTCTGGAAGTAGAGATCCCCTCTTGGTGGGCAGTGAGTGTTCCAGGGAAAGCATCTCTCCCAAATGCTTTATAGAGTCTCTGCCTCTCTCTGATTTTGGTACTGATACAATTGAGCAAAGTACCAAACCTGAGGAAGGTTAATGTCTTTTTTTTGGTACTGGTGAACGGGATCAAGGAACCACAGACATCTCCAGTGGAGCACTCCATAGCAAAGCTGAAGTACTTGGGACACTTTCCCTGTGTGACATCTCTGATGGGGAAACAAAGCACTGCCTCCATGAGCAAGCACTTGAGCCTCACTGCTCTATCTTTTTTTTAAGCAAGTCTTGAATCCTTGGCAGATGTTTCAGAGTAGCAGCCGTGTTAGTCTGTATTAGCAAAAAGAAAAGGAGTACTTGTGGCACCTTAGAGACTAACAAATTTATTTGAGCATAAGCTGCTCACTTCATCGGATGCAGATGTGGCATTTGTCACTCATGTGGGATTCTCACAAACATTTCAAGAGGCAGGGTGTGGGTCGCTGAATGGAATAACTTTAGCGCAGGTCTGGAAGGACTTAAACCCTGGTGAATGAGACATTCTTCCAGTACCGATCCCACTAAACAAAGGTAAAAAAGTAGTTAAAAAAGAAGACCTAAACAGAAACCTAATACTGAAAAACTATCTAAAAATGACTACAACTAACTACTAATTTACAACAAATAGGATCTATACAGAAAGAAGTGAAGGAAACACTTGACTTAACAAGTATTGCTCCAACAATTGTCACTGGTGGTAAGGAGAAACTGAGGTGGATTGGGGTAGCTCCACTGCCTTATACCAGCATGCAGGGGCAGGTGGAGACAGAGGGTGCTCGTACCACCCGAAAGGGTACTGTTGATACCAAACGTGCAAAAATTGGATTTGTTTTAGGCTGAGTTGGCTTGTGTGTTTGTGTGTTGGCTAGCTTTGGGGCTTGTTAGGGCTTCTAAATTAGCTTGTAGCTTGTTGCTTCTTTTTTTTATTGGCTTCCAGCCCCAGCCTGCCCCCAGCCCCAGCCAATCAGAAATCATGAATGATGATTGGCAGTTGGCTCCAACTGCTGCATCACCTGCATTCCTGTGAGTGGTGACGTGCAGGTGGGGTGACGTGACGTGCACATGGACTGTGCTTTAAACAATTTAAAGTTCCTGTTTCCTGCCTGGTTCCCATCCTAGTGCCCACCGCCAAGGGCTGAAGAGAGGCTCTGTGCACCCCCCCCCAGACAGTGCTGGGGCAGGGGTATGGTGAGTCGAGGCAGCTGCGTGAGTCGGGGCACAGTTGCGGGGAGGAGCCATACTGGTGGCTGCAGCAATAATCACTGCTATGCTGCAACTTATCCAAATCCAGGAGCGAAAGTTTCTGCATCATCCATGTGGATGTGTGGGGGTGGGCTGGGCAGGGAAAGGCAGAGGGAGTGGGGAGCCAGGATAGGAACGGAGTGCGGGGGATATCCTGGATAGCCAGGCTGGGAGAGGGGGGAGCCAAGCTCAGGGGGTAGAGCCAGGCACAGGACTTCAGGGAGTTGGGGGAAGAGGAACTGGGCTGGGGATGGCTCGGGGAGCCAGGCTGGAAAGGTAAAAGAGGGGGGGCAGAGGTAGGCAGGATGGCTGGGGGGAAGGAACCGAGTGGGGGGGCAGAGCCAGGCATAGGACCACTGGGGGCAGAGCTGAGCTGAGATAGGGAGGACTGGAGCCTGCTGGGAGGAGGTGGAAGAGGCAGCAGAGGTGGTCAGGGATTGTGGGAAATTGGCAGAGGGATGGGGATTAGCTGGAACACAATGTCATAATGAATTTGGCTCAGGGAGATTAAATGACTTGCCTAAGGAAACCCAATGAATCAGTGGCACAGACAGAGATCGAACCCAGTGTGCTGCTCTAACCTTTAGGCAACATTATATTAAGTGTTCCCTAAATTTAGGCATACAGGGTCATATTTTTAAAGGAACCTCAGCTTGGCCTCCCTTTTCAGATTGTTGCATATGCAAATGATTGTGTGTGTAGAATTGTGTGCCACAGATGTAGAGGTGACATTCTATACTTGGGGGAGCATCCTGGAACCTCCATATTCCTCATTTTTATATAATTGTGAGCTTACATATAAAGCATGCCTTGTACGGTATCATGCAAACGTTATGATCTGCTGAAAGTCATTTTCTATCCATATATGTATATCATTAATGCATATGAAGCTATGAGAATTATGTTGTATGGTTGTCACTAAAACATGCTCTAAATTGGGGAATCAGCCAGATATTAGCTCCCCAGAGACAACAGCAAGGAAAGTAACCAGCGCCCAGGCGGAGTGTCAAACAACCTATCAACAACCATTGTTCAGCAAGACAGCTACAATTCAATGACTCACCTGCATGAGGCCACACCAGGGGAATTGCTCAACCTTTCCTGGAGACTCAGCAATGCCCCCCAGACATGCCTGGACTTATGTTCTCCAAGCACATGGACTGAGGGTATAAAACTGAACACACGGGGCCCAATATTGACCTTTCTCCTTCACCCACCTATGCTGCAAGCAACAAGGACACTCTGAAGTCTCTAACTGAGGGGACTGGCCCAGATTTTCAAGGGTGAAATCTGTGTACTATGAAACTGAAATATCCAGTGGGATGAGAAAAACTGCTTGATCTAGATGTTCCCCAGTCTAATAGGGTTGAGAGTTTAGACTATGTGCTTATATTTTGTTTTCTTTTGATAACTAACTCTGACTTTTTGCCTATCACTTAAAATCTATCTTTTGTAGTCAATAAATTTGTTTTACTGTTTATCTTTACCAGTGAGTTTGTATAAAGTGTGTGGCAAATCTGCTCAGGTTTTGCAAAAGCTGGTGTATATCCACTTTTCATTGATGAAGTGGTGAAGCAATTAATAAATCTGCATTGCTCGTCTTGAGCAGTGCAAGACGGTATATTCCTGGGGTACAGTGCTGGAAGCTGGGGGGAGGGGGGAATTTGGCTCCAGTGCCTTTCTCTGTGTGATTCATGAGTGGCTCTGGGAGCATTCATGCAATATAGCTGGGAGTGGTGTTCCACATGTGGTTGTGCTGAGTGTTAACAGTGCCTGGAGGGGTTTGCTGCTGGTCACTAGCAAGGCATTGTGAAAGACAGCCCAGGCTGGAGAGAGTTCAGGGGGCACAGCGGTGCCACAGTCCCAGACTGTAGCCCAGGGATCCCTTCACATAGCGTGCTGGAGTGTTGGGGTTCTTTTAGGGATCGGCCTGTTTTCGCCTTGTTTTGAAATGGGATTAGCTCATTTTTCGTCTTATTTTGAAAGCTGGATTGCTTATTTCCAAAATGAAAGTTGGCGGCTGAAGGAAAAAAGCCTCTGACAACTGTGCAGTCACTCAAAGAAGAATACAACATTTTATTGAAATAAAAGATAAATATTAGAGCTGATGAGGAAATGGAATTTTTGTTCCATGAGAAATTGTAACATTAAAAAAAGTTCCGATTTGTATGAAAAGATGAAATTTTGAAACAAAAATTCAGAAAAGCTTTGATTCAGGACTATGAAACTATTTTGTTTTGATTCATTTAATTTTGCATTTTGTATGATATGAAATATAATATCAAAATATTAAATATATGTATTAATACATTACATTCAACATAGTATATAAATATAATAAAATGGTATTTTACTGTATTATAAAAGTCAAACCAAAATAAATTTAAATGAAAACACTGTTGAAATTAAATGTATATGTGTTACAGATAGTCGAATATCTTCTCTACAACTATATCTGAATCTCTCATTGATGGCAATAAGTTAATGAGTTTCGATGTGACTGTTTTTTTCTAAACTAACCTTCTGAATTGAGAAGTTATAAATCAATAAATAAATCATACTAACCTATGAAAAGTCTTTTAGGAATTGGAGTTTTGTGTATGCAGACTGGTTGCTTGCATCATGAATTTAAGGGAAATGATTCTTCATCAATGAAAAGCCAATCAAGATGCAGCATTTACACAGAATACAAAACTTAATAATATTCCAATGTTCCAGACCTCAGTCAAAAATATGTGACAGAAAATTTAAACAAAAAATAAAAATGTTCAAGTTTTTGAACTTTTGGTGCTTCTGAGAGTTTTCTGTGTTTCATGAAAAACTTCTGCATGAATGAAAAATGATGCTGAAGGTGGGAGTTAATCTGATGTTTGTGAAAATGCCATGGAAACATGGAGTCTTCAGGCTTGCCAACCCCCCAAACACCAGACAGGGCAATCAGACCCAAGCAGACACCAGTTAGGGGGATGATGGATTGGGGGTGGGGGTTGGGGGGCAGAGGGTTTGTCTAACAGTCCAATGGGGGAGTAGGATCTCTGTAGTTTGAATTTAGATAAGATGCAAATTTTGGAAACTGACCTGATTCAAACTTCAAACATTTTGAGGTTCCATTGCCTCTACAGCTATCTGTATTTTCCAGTGCCAAAGCTAGTTTACTGTGGAGCTAATGTAATGCAAAAACATGTATGTCTTTGACTCTGAGCATTGGTATTTACATATTTGATTGGTTTTAGTTATTTCTTTCATTGGGCAAGAGTTATTTGTCAGAGAAGACTGTTACCTCAGCTCAGGCTTCACAAATGCACAAAGAAACTTCAAGTATAGAATCTTCTACAGGCCATAAATACAAAAATGAAATGCAGAATCTAGTAGGAATTTGCCTTTTGCTTGCAAAATCAAAATAAATGAAAAAAAAAATCCTGAAACTTTGCAAAAACAAAAATTCTTGCCTCTTCCTCCCTTTACATTTAAATGTACCAGAATAACAAAGTCAGTAATATGCTCTCTACATATAATCATCTTCACTAGGTTGGGAAGAAGAGGGTTTGTATTTTATTATACTTTGTTTCTTTAATTTTCTATTACACATAAGGACTTGGATCCTTAGCCCTCATGTTTTCTTTGTATTGCTTCATTGACACAAAAGCTGCTTGTTAATCAGCAGTTGAGGATTACCCTAACACTTAGCCCTTCATGGGCCCCTTCTTTCCCTCCTCATCATGGGGGGAATCCCTAGGCAGAGTATCAGAGGCACGCACGCATGTCAGGGGTGGATCCACTGCAGAATTAGAATAGGTCTGATGCTTGTTCTGCCATGATCTGGAGGCCAATTCAGCCCCCAGCAGTTTACATATTTAAGGAACAGAAAGGTGGCATAAAGCCTCCCTCTCAGAGGTGCTGAGTATTTCTCTGGTGCACCTTGAATCTACCCCATGGTCTGCATTTGAAAAAGCCAACTACCCTGCTCTGGAGAAGGTCAGGTTATCTTCAGCTCCTGTCCAGATATAGTTCACTACTTGCATGGGTTCCATTCAGTAATGTTTTGGCAACACATTTATAAGCACGGGAAGGGATCCTAGTTGGGGACCAGGCAAGATGTCTGTCTGATCATGTTCTCGTTGGCATCTCCACCACCCCTCTTTTCTTGGGGAATCATAGTATTGGACATCCACAGCATAACTAACTACACCTTTAGTCTGTGTACGTGTACCTGAGGTGCATCAGCAATGCCAGTTTTCAAAAATGGCTCTTCCATTCAAATTTTATGAATGTGAAATCAGCAAAATTTTTCTATTTTCACATGTTTCAGTGTAAACTGTAGTCACTGAATCACAACAGGGTAGCAAATCAGAATTCTAAGAGTGTGAGATTATCCAAAGGTAAATGGAAGAAATTATGAGCAAAACTTTGTGAGGTAAAATTACACAGTTCTGTCTATATTTTAACTTCTGAGTATAAACCAGACATTGACTAGTGTAAAGCTCTATTGACTTCATTGCAGTTATGCCAATTTACATCAGCTGAGGATCTGGCCTATTTATTCCTCTATATATGCTTATATCTTATCATGAGCTAGTTTTCTGCTTGTATGTATCAGTCTACAATATGCGTAGAATGTGAACAGTATCACTTTCACAACAGAAAGTCCATTTTTAAAAGATAAAAATAAGAAATTATAAGAAGTCACTATCAATGGTTCTGCCATGCTCTCAGCTCTCCCTGAGGTTACAGGAGGCTGACAAAACAAAAGTTCATATGCCAGGTATCACGCTGTCTGGAGCGGCTCACAATTTGAGTGACTATCTCAAGGCAGACTGTTAGAAAACAGGGCAGACACCCCAAGCTGGTGTGGTGTCCTATAATTAGGTTTCACCAAGCCAATAACAAATGTGAACTCCCGGATCCCTCTACTAGTCTTGCCATGGAGTCACAGACAGTCCCCTCAGACTCTCCTAACTATCTTGCTACTTAAACAAACTGGACTTTGTGATAAAAGGTCACTTAACAAAGTATCACAGCACAGTAGGTTGTTCACAGTCCCTAGAGATCAGTCATTTACCCCAGATCAACTGGTACTCTAGATCTTACACCAAAGACAATGTTAGCAGACAATTCTACAGTAAACTAACTAAAGGTTTATTAGCTAAGAAAAGGAAAAGATAGTTACCAAAAGGTTAAAGCAGGAATAATATATGCACAGGTGATTCAGTTTGTAATCCAAATGGTGGCATTTCCCAAAAGTCTTTCAGGGTACCCGGATTGTCTCTGGGGTCTCTGCTTTGCATCTGGTACACTTCCTTGTAAGAGACAAAAAAAAAGTCCAGAGATCCAGGATCTTTCCTTCAATCCATACTTATAGCTTCTTCTCACAGAAAACAAGCTGACAGGGTCACTACCCACATTGGCTTTTCCTTTGATGACAGAGAGTGAGGAATGCATTTTGAGTCTTTGACTTCCAATCATCACACACAATAACCACTTGCTTTGAAATGAGCACTTTTCTGTTAGAGTTCTTCATTTGTATTCCACAAGACTTCTTTCATATTTGATGGGTATTGAGTTACAGGGGTATACACAATGTAAATGTTTGCTACTACATTTGCTGCTAGATACGTGAAAACAATACAAGTAACATCCCACCAGTTTTCATGAATTTTAAACACCAAATACACTCTTATACATTTAACAATAACTTTGACCTATACTAATACACAAGTGAATTGACCTGGGACTCTAGCATGAGCTGGCACTTGGTCTGCCAGTGTCACACCAGGAAGAATGCCCCCCCACCCTGCCCTGGGACTTACTGGAAGAGAAGCTAACCAGTGCACTGTAGTGCTAGCAGAGAGGGTTCTCTGAAGTGTCATATTGAGGAAGTGCTACAGAACAGTTTCTGTTCAAACTTCAAGGAATTTGTTTAGAACATATTTTTGAGGGGAATTAGGGATTAGTAACCAGGCCACATGCAAAGACAAGGCACTCAGTGGTTTCATTTAAAGGCGTAGTGGGAATCAGGAACCAGCTTAGATGAGGCAAAGAAGAGAACAGTGTAGTAGGATTGACAAGAGTAAAAGCTGAGATCACAGTCCTACCATCAACACAGACAATACAATTATTTAAACAATTGGAAATTGATTTTTAAGTTGACTTAAAAGTGGGGAACCTGAACTGAGTATCAAGATCAGAGAAAAAATACAGAGATACATACTTGTTTCCGGGCTGGATTCAGATACCTGGCATTATAGGCCCAAGCTTACGGCCTCAGTTCCTGAAGTCACATAATGAGATCACAATCTCAACTGTCATTTAAAAACATATTTATAGTCCTCATGGTTGAAAGAAAAACCTTAAAAACATTCGAGTAATGCAATGAAATTTGCCTGCACCTGCAGACAGACTGAAACAATAACTGAGAGGGATGAATGGCTTTCATTCCTCGAAACTCTGAATCCCACTGCTCTGGGTGGAGACCCACCAACACCAGCCCAGCACAAAACTCTGTGTGTGTTGTGGAGGCTTTGCCACTGCCTGGAGACAGGGGGCAGGGGTCCAAGGAGGTAGGGAGGCTCAGCCTTCCCAAAGAGGAGTGGTATGGGTCCCACACCAGGTCAGCAGACAGCACTTGTGTCAGTAGTAGTCCTGGAGTGGGAGCAGGGAGACAGTGAGGGGGCGAGGCTCTGGGATGGCCCTGAGTGGTATATTCATAGGTGGCCTGATTGCCTTAACCCAGACCTTACTTGGTTTGTTACCAAGAGGATTCTCTGCAGCAGTGCACATCTGGCAGCAGGCAACAAGTGAGAGTTGTCACTTGACTTCTAGTTGCCAGTTCTCTTTCCGTGTCTTTCTGATGGGAACAGATGTCAGTTTAGAAAAAGCAAGGTAACAGAATTTTAACCCCCTAGCTTTGAACCCATCAGTTGAGAACTGCAGTTCTTGTCAAACTTCAGCTCCTATTTTCAGCTAAGGACTGAAAGAGGCAATTTCTGGAACCCATCTACAAAGGGATCCTAAAGTCTGCAGCACATCACGCTTCAATTTATTTATTTAGTCAGTTAGTTATTCATTTCTATATAATTAGTTTGCCAGAAGAGTAGAGGCAAACATGTCCCAATAAATGCAGTTACAGTATAACCTGCACAGTCAGCTAAAGAGAATCCAATTTTCATAATGTTTCTAGTTCTATAGACAAGAGCAAATTGTTTAGAGAAAATCAGAGCCAGCATTATCCACACATTCCTGGAACTGAAAACTATCCAGTTCAATAAGTGTCCTTGTTTCTCCTACCTGCCAATGCACTTCACCTGTGGCTATGGCTAATTTGAGTGGACTCCAGAGTTTTCTTTAGTTGTGAATATTGTTTGAGTTGGTGCCTGGATTAGGATTTTGGTTCAGAGAATGTGGCACCAAAATATCTTTCTCTGTTCTTGCAAGATTCTGGTTTCAAATGGGTGGTTGAAATCTTTAGGCAACTTCTGAGATTTCAGGAAAAAAATTGCATGGGAATGACTGTTTGTCTAATAGCCACAGAATCTAAATCAGAAGTGGAAAATAGGTTTTGGTTTAGATTCACGGATTTAGATCCAAAGACTACTCATCGTGTCCCCTGCCACATCTCACCTTCCTCCCCCCTGCCCAGAAAGTGAAGGAGTTTCGTATCAGAAGTTTCACTTTTAAACAATATCCAATTGAAAGTACATACAAAAATAAATTGATTAAAATCACAACATTAAAGTGTATCAAATTTAAACAGAAGAAGTCATTAATTAATATTTATTTATTTTCTGATACTGCCTAAAGCCAGGTACAGGGCTCCATTCTGCTAGACAGTGTTCAAACACATTTTAAAAATAATTCATGCCCCGGAGAGGTCACAATCTATGTTAGAAGTAGACGAAATACACAGGGTGGGGTGTGAGGGTGAATTGAGTGGAGTAATGAAGAGATTAGGTAACAAGAACACAATCATATTTTAGCAGAGTGAACATTCGTTATGGCTCATCACTTGTCATCATCTGGCATCAGTGCAGAGGTGAGGTAATTCACATATTCCCAAAAGAGTAGCATCACATCTGTAATGTATATAATCCTGTTTTTTAGGCTCACCTACTGAAGCCAAAATATTTAAAACTGTGTGTTTAACGAAATGTGCCTGGAT
Organism: Eretmochelys imbricata; assembly: GCF_965152235.1. Lineage (NCBI taxonomy): Eukaryota > Metazoa > Chordata > Testudines > Cheloniidae > Eretmochelys > Eretmochelys imbricata. The sequence continues at coordinate 150,402,387 of NC_135573.1, forward strand.
CCATTTTTGTTATTAACGTAAGACATGTCTACACTGCACACTCCTTTCAACGTCCTGTAGAGTACATACATTGCATGTCCCCTTAGCACAGGTATAAATAGCAGTCTAGATGCTGAGGCACTGCCTAGGTGAATAAAGACACGCCTGAACCCTGAGGGTATACACACCGATATGTACCCTACACAGCTCTCTGCTCACCCAAGCAGTGCCTCCTCCATCTACACTGCCGTGTCCGGCTGCCTCCCTGCTGCTGGAGTCTTTCCCACTACAGGGAATTGCCAGAGCCCTTCTCTGCTGCTGTGAAAGACTCCAGCAACAGGGAAAGGCTCTGGTGAGGGGAAGGAGCAGGGAAAAACTCTAGCTGCTCCCCGCTACCTCTCTCCTCCCAGAGCCTTTCATTGATATGTGTAGATACAAACCATGGTGTGGATTCAGTTCACTTTTCACTGGGGTGTGTAGCTACACATCCCTACATCCCACTGCAGGTGGTCTGCATTGTAGACGTAGCCATAGAAGTGCCTAACTTCATCATTATATTCCAGACAATTGGAGAGCATGCAGTCAGCTGGTATTTAGCAATTAAGGCCCTAATGCTGCAATCAGATCCACCAGTGCAGTGCCCTGCACCTCTGAGAGCCCCATTGACGGCTCTGAGTAGGAGCTGGTGTATGTCTGTATAAATCAATTTCTAGGACCGTTGCCTAAATTCAGATTAAATATGCCCTTGATTTCCGGTAGGAATGTATTAAATCCTAGATCAAATTGCTTGATATTAAAAGAAATACATTTTACAAACTAAAGTAACTTTGAACAACTCTGTTTAAAGGATGCCCAAGACTAATCTTAGATGAAAGGCCCTGTGCAGGATAAATGCAAAGTGTTACATTTAATTGAAACTGAGGCAAACAAGAGTGAAACACTGTACTGAAGAAATGTTCACAGATGTACATTAGTCTTTAGATCATGAATTTTCACTCCAGTTGTCTACATGTCTTGAAACAAGAGCTGATTGTATTGTATTGTTGTTAGAAACATTATAGCCACAGCTCTTCCTCCCTACCTGTAGAGCCAGCTCTTAGTCTCCATCTACTGCTGAACGCGTTTCACTGTTACTCACACCATTGTTGAAATGCATGCTAAAATTGTAGATTATTTCTGTTCACTGCACACTACATTGTTTTACCATGGTTAATGTTTTATTTATAAGGAAAATAAATTGTCAGAGTTAAAAAAACACAGTGCATTTTGTTCTAGGCAACACATTGCTTTTATCACACAAATAATTTATTGGTTCTGCTCCCAGACTAGTTCTGTGCTGACCTTTCCAGGTGTACTGAATATTACTGCATAATTCTTCTTGTTTGGAAAATGTATTTAACTTAGCCATTAATACATGTTGTCACAGCCTTTGTGTTCAGAATTAAGTTTGCTACATAAAATCTTGGATGCATTATGCAGAGATGGACCAAAACTAGAACCTCATATCTTAACCCCTTTGAATATTAGGGGAGGAAGACAGGTTTGAATCCCCACATCTGAATCCATCCTATTCTGTAACTAAAACCAGAAGGCCCTATCTTCCAGGTCAAGATCAGATGCACTCCCATTCTGGTCCTCATGAGTTGTCAGCCCAATATGGCAGAAATCTCAGAACAGTTAACATAATGTTAGTACCATTGAATTAAAACCTTGAAATCTATCCCTTAATCACTTTTATACCATATTTTTTAACTTTATACAAAACGCAATCCATATTGGTTCATCACCTCAGCCCACCTCTAGGTTTATGTTCATTCTGCAGCTTCTGTGAGAGAAGATTCTGACGGATTTTATTTATGTCGTTGTAAAATTACAAGTTACTTTTAGCACTTAAAATGAAAGTTCAACAGAAACAATACAAAAGCCATTTATTATATATTTGAAATTCATCCTATAAGATGTATCTAGTTACACCTTAACAAAAATAGCTCATTCTGATTTTAGTTTTAAATGGAAATGACCTTTTAGGGGGAAAAAAAACTCATTCCTCCTCCCCCCCCACCCCTGCCCTTAGTTCTCAATTAATACAAATATGGCAAGTGAGATGAAGATTACAACGAAGATATTTGAAAACTATAACATTGTTTTACACAAATGCAATGGCAGTTTTACAGTTTTAGCATACATAGTTTTTCATAGATTCCAAGGCCAGAAGGGACCATTATGATCATCTAGTCTGACCTTCTGTGTAACACAGGCCATAGAACTTCCCCAAAATTATTCCTAGAGCATAGTTCTTAGAAAAAACGTCCAGTCTTGATTTCAAAATTGTCAGTAATGGAGAATCCATTACAACCGTTGGTAAATTATTCCAAAGTGATTAATTATGTCACACATAGAACTGCATGTAAACTGGCAAAATTGTATGTTTTTACAACTTTTCAATAATTCATTTTGAAGTCACCATTTCTGAATTATATCTGTCAGTTTCAAACGTATGAGCATTCTAAATATTAATTAATATCTAAAGATTAATTAAATGGGACTGTGTAAACATGAAGCACAGGCAGAAGGGCTAAACTTTCAGATTTGGAAGAAATTGCCAATCTGAAGATAAAGGGAAATGGTCTGTCTGTGGATATCATTATTAGACAGCAATAAATTAAAAGCCATACAGTATTTGTTTTCTATCAGATCCTTCATATAAATTCAGATTCTATGATCCTTATGTGTAGTACTTACTTATGCATCCCAGTATATTGAATTGATTAATAATGTGACTGCTTTAAAAAAAACAGAGGGACAAATTTTCCAAGATTGGGAAAATGGAAAAATGTTTTTGCTTGGGTTTTTTTCCATATGGGAACTACTCCATGCAAATATTTTGCACATTAACAGCTTGTGTAAGAGATTCAGTCTACCTCTGTTTGTATGTGTTTGGGGAAGGGTGCATTAAAATTTACATACTCAGCTCATTTGGCAAGTGCCGGCATATGTGTTATCATTTGTAATGATATGCACACACAAAAGGAAGGCACTAATTAAAATGTGGCACCTTTTGCAGAAATGACATTATTATGGGACAATCCAGACCTCACTTGCCAAATGTCCAGTGTTGGAGTTAAATCAAATAGCTTTGTGAACGATCTGATGGAAAACAAGCATTGTATGCCTTTAAATGTATTAATGTTCCGTTATGAGATCCCATGACCCACCTTTACTCTAGAAATAGCCAGAAAAAAAATTGTGGGGGAAAATGTTCTGGTGTAGAATGAAGAAGAGACCTTTTGAAATTTTTGCAAAAAAATTGGAAAGAGAAGGAATCAGTCTCTTTCCAGCCCAATGACTAGTGAATTATTTATGCAAAGTGGAACAGCTCCAATAGGAAAGCTTGAAAGAGAGAATGACTCTATAGCAGTGGTGGGCAGCCTGCGGTCTGCTCCACTTCTTGCAGCTCCCATTGGCCAGGAAAGGCAAAGCGTATGTAAACAATGTAAATCAATGTAAACAAACTGTCTTACAGCTCGCCAGCAGATTACCCTGATGGACCACATGCAGCCCACTGACTGCAGGTTGTCCACCACTGCTCTATAGCCTGGTAGTTAGGGCCTTTGCTAGTGGGGGAGGAGACCCATGTTCAAGTCTCTGCTCCACATCAGGCAGAACACATATTTGTATGTCCATATCCCAAGTGAGTACCCTATCCCTTGGGCTATTGAATATGCTGGCGTGGTTCTATTTGGGACTTTTAAAATGATGCATTTCAACCAAATGCTAATTTTATTTTTAAAAAATTGACCAGCTCTACTTTAGATTAATTTCAGAGTGGTAGCTGTGTTAGTCTGTATCAGCAAAAACAACGAGGAGTCCTTGAGGCACCTTAGACTAACAAATTTATTTGGGCATAAGCTTTCATGAGCTAAAACCCACTTCATCAGATGCATGGAGTGAAAAATACAGTAATCAGTATATATATTACAGCACATGAAAAGTTGAGAGTTGCCTTACCAAGTGTGTGTGAGGGGGGGTCAGTGCCAATGAGGCCAATTCAATTAAGGTGGAAGTGGCCCATTCTCAACAGTTGACAAGAAGGGGTGAATATCTATATAGGGAAAATTACTTTTGTAGTGTTAACGAGGCCAATGCAATCAAGGTGGACGTCGCCCATTCCCAACAGTTCACAAGAAGGTGTGAGTATCAACAGAGGGAAAATTACTCTTTGTAGTGACCCATCCACTCCCAGTCTTTATTCAGGCCTAATTTTCTGGTGTCCAGTTTGCAAATTAATTCCAGTTCTGCATTTTCTCGTTGGAGTCTGTTTTTGAAGTTTTTTTGTTGAAGAATTACCACTTTTAAGTCTGTTATTGAGTGTCCAGGGAGATTGAAGTGCTCTCCTACTGGTTTTTGAATGTTACAATTCTTGATGTCTGCTTTGCATCCATTTATTCTTTCATGTAGAGACCGTCTTGTTTAGCCAATGTACACATGGCAGAGGGGCATTGCTGGCACATGATGGCATATATCACATTGGTAGATGTGCAGTTGAACAAGCCCCTGATGGTGTGGCTGATGTGGTTAGGTCCTATGATGGTGTCCCTTGAATAGATGTGTGGACAGAGTTGGCAAAGGGGTTTGTTGCTAGGAATTGGTTCCTGGCTTAGTGTTTTTGTTGTGTGGAGTGTAGTGCTGGTGAGTATTTGCTTCAGGTTGGAATGTCTGTAAGCGAGGACTGGCCTGTCTCCCAAGGTCTGTGCTCATTCACTTGCACATCTTTCAATGTGATATGTGCCAGCAATGCCCCTCGGCCATGTACATTGGTCAAACTGGACAGTCTCTACTCACACCTTCTTGTCAACTGTTGGGAATGGGCGACATCCACCTTGATTGTGTTGGCCTCATTAGCACTGCAAAAATAATTTCCCCTCTGTTGATATTCACCCCTTCTTGTCAACTGTTGAGAATAGGCCACTTCCACCTTAATTGAATTGGCCTTGTTAGCACTGACCCCCCCACTTGGTAAGGCAACTCCCATCTTTTCAAGTGCTGTAATACATATACTGCTTACTGTTTTAGATCAATTGCTATCCTCAGATTATTTGTTATTTGAATTGTGGGATTGTCCAAAGTCCCCAACCAGGAACATGGGTCCATAATGTTCGGTGCTATACAAATACAGACACACACAATCCCTGTCTCAAGGAGCTTAAGCAATCTCACGGAAAGGAAACTAATTCTTTAATATGGGATACATGCCCTAAATACCTGGATTTAAGAGCAAGTACAAAGTTCACAGTAAGTTGTATACAGATTTGTGCCATACATATAGCTTTTCATTTATAACTGATCTATACTACTACTATGGTAAAGCACTGGTATTGTTACATGTGAGAGACTATTTTCACATGTGGATTTTACTGTGAACCAGTCTATCAATTTTTTGTGGGGGGATATATATACAAGCCTGTTCGAAATGTTGCATAATAAAATTCCTCTCTTCTGCTGGGTCTCAAAGATATCAAATAAGATACAATTGCTAAAATGTATGGGCTCGTTTAACTAAATTTAGTCAAGGAAGTCATGATTTACAGATTAGCCTTTAGAAACTTATCAATCAACTAATGAATGGCATACTTTCTATGGATAGCATCTATGGAACACGGACTCCACGTTATTGGGGGAAAACTGGATAGACAGTTAGATGCTACTCAGACATTCAGAATATCCTGTGGAACATCAGTGACAGAACTGGATACTGGAACAAGTAGCACCTGTACAATACCCTGACAAGACATACTTTTTAACTGTGGTATCTATTTTTTTTCTTTTTTCAATATGTAACTGCCTCTTAAAAGTATGTTATATATTAAATGCCATTGTTTTCCTTTCCAACCTTCTCTATAACAAGCAAATCTGGAATGGTGTCCTCTCTTTTTGATAGTGGATCTTTATAGACTCTCATTATGGAAAAACAAAACAGAAAAACTCAAAACTTATCAGATCATTTAGTCTATAGCATGGTCCATGTAGAATTGTTCCTTTCTGTAAAAGAGCTAGTGTTTTGTCAAATGCAGATTAAAATTTGCTAGAGGACATTGTTCCACCTCTTTCCTTTCCACAAGAATTTACATGTCACTATCAGGAATTACTTCTGACTTTCATCCTTAATTTACCCTTTCTTAATTTGATACAGTTACTCCCAGTCACTCCTCCTTTTAACATTCTGAATACTTCTACTCCCCCCTTTCTGCCTACACTGTCAAATCTTTGTAGACTGTTATGTTCCTTTTTAGTTATCACTTAACCTAGCTATACATATTTAACTCTGTTAATCTTCTTCAGACATCAGTCCTTCTAGCCCCTTCTGTGAACTCCCACCAATTTGTCAATGTTTTTTGGTCATGAGATGCTCAGAACAGAAAGCAGACATACATACAGAGAGGCAGACATTCTTTGTCCAGTGATGTGATCCTTCTTTTATGGTGGTACTGTTTTTCATATTGGATGTTAAACTGTTTATTATTAATTAATTATTAATTGTTAATGGCAATTAGTTAGTGGCACTTGTATGAACAGGGCATCTTGAATAGTGTTGCTGTGTTCAATCTAGAAGTGGCTGTATTTCAGTGATGGATGAAGTTATTCGTCTACATATACGGTGTAAATCGTAATGTGTAATCTTCCTTTAGAACATTATAGAAGTGTAATATTATTTAAATGCCTTTTAGCTAGTTGCATAGTTATTCCTATAACACCATCTAGAAAGGACAGATCTACTAGGTAGGTTGGTGAGTGTAAATTACAATTGACATTAAAAGGGATAATTTACACTCCTGAGCTGCTTTTTCTGGATGGCCAATTGGGAGTTTTCTGGTTACCCAAGTTTTTACACATCCTTTGACTAAATCAAAAATACAAATGTAAAATGTTGTACAATTTAACTGCTTCAGAACACCATGTTTGAGAATTGCAGGATAATGTTGCTTATGTAAATTATAGCAGCATTTCATGGAACACCTCTCAGAGAAGTGAAAGCATTGGCACATGAGAGTATTTAGGAAGAGCTGGCACATGTTATGCCTTACCTCACAGAACATTTTCATGAAGTACTGTTTGATGATATAATACATAGTGGTCAGATATAGTATTTTATTGCTAGGCACAATATATTTTGTAACTGTAAATATCACAGTTGGGCTATGAAATTTGGTTAAGTTAATGATTTCTTGTTCATAAATACAATGTACTGGATTTTCAATTAAACATTTTGTTCCTCATATAATACAATCAAATACTATGAGAGCACTGCACATATCTCGAGTCAGAAAATACTAGGAGACCAGTTCTGGATTTGACAGTCAGAATGATGCATCATCATAGCCACAAAAATTCTTCAAAGATGAACTCAAATGATTTTTTAAAGTATGTATGCACGCACACAATTAGGATCTTAAACTGTTCAGGGCCAATAGAGTTTTGTCATTTATTTCAGTCAGACTACAGTTTCTCGGTAGCAATATATTGGTAGATTTAAAGATTACAAGTAAGTATATAGAAAAGGAGGACTTGTGGCACCTTAGAGACTAACTAATTTATTTTAGCATAAGCTTTCGTGAGCTAAAGCTCACTTCATCGGATGCTCAAATAAATTTGTTAGTCTCTAAGGTGCCACAAGTCCTCCTTTTCTTTTTGTGAATACAGACTAACACGGCTGCTACTCTAAACTAAGTATATGTTGAAGGAGAATACTGGGAAAACAAAACAAAAAAGCAAAACAAAAGATAACCTCAAATCTTTTAAATTTACTATTTAAAATTCATATATTTTTATTCTGAGGACTCTTTATATATTCTCTAAACAGCTTAAGATAGGACTGATTGATTGCATTTATTTTAATTTACCTTTCACCCATAGATGAGCATAAGTAAAGTGCTCATTATGTTTAGCTGAGTGTAACTTTGGAAACTCCTTCCACAACTAGTTCCATACAAACACCTCTATACATTAAGGGATCGAGCTCTACTCTTCTTCGTGTGTGCAGAATCTGCTGAAATTTTGAACTGTCATTTAATTATTACCAAGAAAATCTAGCTATAATTCCCATTATTTGAATGTAAGCATTTAGGTTTTCAGAGTAGCATACATGGTGAGAGAGATCTTGTAGGGCACTGATTACTTTTCCATAAAAAAAAAAAAATCCACCCTCAATAGTTGTTGCAGAGGTTGCCTCAGCCATTCCTCTAGGTACTTACTCCTGCCAACAATTGACCAAATGGTAGTGGAGATAGGTTTTACTAAATTGACATTGATCCCTTATGCTGGTCCATCACCAGGTCTAAAACCAGATTGGAAGCAATCCAGGAATGTGTGTAATGCACATGATACTGACATTGTCCCATCATCACTTTTTCAATAACTGTCCCTAAAATTGGGAGCTATAGGTTGATATATTCTAAGAATGGCTAATGCCCATCACCTGCCATTTTGCTCACCAGAAGAGTTATGTTAATAATCCTCATCAATAACAAAGCTCAAAGATTCTACCTGTTCCCAAAGAAGCATTCAGATCGCTCCAAACCACACAGCTAGTTACTCAGAATAGTTCTGAGCACTGGTGCTAATCGTAAATCATATTCCTTCCACATGATTTGGAATGAATTCTGTTTATTTGGAGTAAAAGGAGATCATGTGTTATATATGAAGTGTATATGTTTATGACTGCAGGCTTCTGTGCAGTGCACTACCTTTAATGTCTGGCATCTGTAGAAGCCATTATAGCATCCAACTGAAATCAAATAAATGGCAGCAAACAACGTATGCACTTTCTAAGCCAGTTTGAGAATGTTAGTGTGTCACAAAAAGAAATTTTTCCCCATTCTATGTGCTTTGTAAAATGAATATTAAAGCAGTCAAAATTATTCTATAGAAAGTAATGATGAAAAATGTGCATTGCTTATAATACCAAAGGAAAGCATCCGCTGTTTTGCACCAGAATATCATTGTTAAATTGTCTTTTAATCACTCTATTTGATATTTGATATGTGGCAGTAAAAATGTTTATATTATGAACTGTACAGTAAACCTTCAGTTTAGGAGCAAATTAATAGTCTGGAACCGTGAGAATCTGACTATATCTGAATATTGATGATCTCACTTTCTGAGTCTCTCTGGGACTGGGGGTGTGAGGTGTTGATCATTGCTTCCCACTGATAAGCAAAATATTTCCAGAGCGTGAAGAATTCTGTGGTGTGTGAGAAGGATAAACCATAATCTGCATCAACACACTAACTTCTCCTCTCCCATTTGCATTGAAAATCAGGTAGAAGTTATGCTAAGCTCTCTATTATAGCCTCATGTATGTGAAAGGTCTTCCCCTTCATTTGAATAAGGCCTCTTATGCATGTGAAAAAAGCACATTTAAAAGGAACGTTCCTTTAATTAGGATGGCATTTAGAAGCAGAATCCTTAAATGTTCACTTTTTGTGATGCTAAATTGTGGAGTATTTTCAAATGTATTGTAGCAGTCATTTTCATTAAGCATTTTTATTTTTATTTATTTTTAAAAGGAAAAGACATGATTTACAACGTGAAGTGAAGGAGTAGTTTAATATGACTAGCTAGATTAAGGAAAATTTAAATCAGAGTGTTTGATGAAATGTTGGAAAATGTTTAAATATAGGATTAGACTTACAATATAGAAAGCAGTCAAGGAGATCAAAAGAACTCTGTTCAGAAAGTCCTATTAAAAAGAGAGGAAAAAATCTATTGAATGAATTCTTATAGCTAAATGATTAAAGAGTGTTTTTAATATATTACATTCAATCTGACTTTAAAATAAAAATAAACACTACAGACAGTGAATGAATTAGTGATTGTATTCATTTTTTATGAAAGCAAAGTGACTGGGCCTATACTGGATCTTGCATAAAACATATATATGAAACTATGGCATTTAACTTAAAAGTAGTCCCCTGGTGAATAATGATAATCTAGCATGCAGCTTTATGAAGACAGAAGTTAAGTGATTGACATCTATATGAATATGGATTTCTTAAATCCATATTTGATTCTCTACCCCTTAAAATCAAATGAAACCTAATAACTGCATTTTAAGCAAACCTTTGGAGAATATGCTTAATCTTTTGGTGTCCAATTAAAAAAAAGGCATCCAACTTCCACATTGTGGAAACCTAACCAACATCATGAAAATGACTTCCATAGCCTTTAGTGGCTTCTGTAGCTCTGCAAGCTAGAAAATTTTTGTTCTGTGAAATTGTGTCCTTGGAATGTTCTTACGACACAATGCTCAAAGTACCATGCAAGCCTCTTTATAGCCAACCACAATAGAAAATGACAATTATACTCAATCACAATCTGGGGAGGGTCTCAGTTGTCCCAAATGGTTATCATTTACGGTGTTGCTAACAGAACAAAGATAAAGAAAGAAAAAACAAACAAAAAATATCCAAAGGAAAAGCACAAGACAGTTTGGTCAGCTACTTATGAGCCAATTCACCAAGGTCTCCTTCACAATGAATATATAGTAGTCAACCCTTTTAATCTACTTCCCCACAAGTTATATTAGCCCCAGGATCTGACTAATACTCTATCTAACAAACTCCTACATCTATGAGAGACTACACAGACTGAGTGCAGTTCAAGAGGCTTATACACTTGGATAGTTTTATGTCTGTATGCACCTAGAATTTGAAAGGCTGTATGAAACCATTAATTATGGTAGACACATGTACAGTGTTCTACAATTTAAGTTATTAAAAGTAATGTATCCAGTTTCAAAGATACTTTATAACAATCTTGACTGGAAACTGCAAAAGAAGGACTCACAATGTAACTCTGTATACTTCCTTACTAATTAAGAAGTTTCAAGATATGGTCAATTGACTGATTTGGATTATCACCCAAGAGACAGTCAGTGTGTTACTTATCACCAGATCTTTGCTCAGCCATCAGCTTTCAGGTCAGTTATTATTCACAGCAGGAGCTGATGCTGCAAACACAGGTGGAACAAAAGACTATGGTCTTGTCCTGATGCACTAGCTGGTGACCTGAATTGCTAAAAAATAAAAACAGGTAAAGGTACCTTCCTGAGGCAGGTACCTGATATCACAGGAGGACTCCCAGGTGAGAGGTCCAGGACCTCAGTCTTCTCCCTTGCAGGTGTCTTTGGCAGTTGGGAAGTGATGTACTGAAGGAAACAGGCCATTTTATCCCACTTCTGCTAAGTGGTTCAGCTTTGTTCCTCTTCTTGGGTTTTGGTGTGGACCAATCAGATGGTGACCCATACTTCTGCTGAGGGTTTGAAATGTCCAGCCAAAATGAGAATCATCTTCTCTCTCTATCCAATCAGGAAATGGGAATCACCTTTTGAATTCTTGCAACTGGGACTGGAATATTCCAATCTCTTTGTGCAACACAGTGACAGGGTATACCTGCCCTACACTGGACAGAAAGGGGTTAACCCATATTAGGGGCTGAGGAAGCTATGCCCCCTCACCCATGATGTGCATGCTCCAATTTGAACCTCAGTATAAAAGGGAGCAGCCCAGTTCATTCTACTCCGACCGTGGAGGAGAGAAGACATGTGTTGCAGGCTTCTGGTGGGAGCTGTCGGAGCCCCAGACCACGGAGGCCCAGGCAAATATCCTGATGGTCATGGAAGCCCATGAGGAGAAGGAGTTGTCAGGAGCTTTGCCTACCAACTACCCTGGAGACCCAGAGCACCTGCACACTACAGAGCGGGATGACAGGTACAAAGCAGCCCAAGGGAACCAGACATTGATGCAGTTGTGGAACTGGAAACTGAGTGTGTTTTGGATGGATTCCTGCTGACCCTCTGGAAGATACACTAGTAGCTGATAGGGCACTGCCTGGGACCTGTTGGAGTAGGGAGGGTCCAGGAACCCCCTGGAACCTCCTGGGTGGTGGCCCTCCAATGTTGGGCCATTATGCCACACCACCCTGCAGATAAGGGCAACCCCACTTACTCTAGACACTAGGCCACACCACCCTGCATATAAGGGCAGCCTTACTGACTCTGATTGCTAAGGGCTAATGACTAATGATTGCTAATGACTCTGATCTTATTGCCCTACATTGAAGGGAGGTTCTATTGACTCTGGCCATTAGTCTGTACTGCCCTGACTCTAGGGGTAGGCCCACAGACGTTGGCCAGTGGGCCCTACTGTCCAATACTGAAGGGCGGTCCTATTGACTCTGACCATTAGGTCATACAGCCCTAAGGAAAAGGGTGATTATTTGGACTCTGCAGTGGGGGTATAACACTCCCCCTCCCACAAAGGGTGAGAGGGTATACCCACTCAGAAACATCTTGTCACACCAGCTTATGTAAGACCAGTTAGGCCATGGCTGTTGGTACACCCATCATGAGACATACCTTGAACACTGGATTGTTTGCTCTAGTCAGCAACTCAATTATGCAAATTGCTTTCCATGGGCCACTCTGAGGTGCATCACTTGACCGGTTTTCCAGTTATGCTTGCTTAAATTGCAGTTTTGTCATCAACACTCCACTAGGTGCTGAAATCTCCAGTTTAAAGTTTCTATAATATATGCAAAATCCCTCCGTATTGTTTGATGCTCTCTAAACTTGTTTTAACAGTCCACGACACAATGCAAAATCCCTTCATGAACTCATTCTCCAGCAGGCTGTAAGAGCTGTATAAATCTTCCATTTCTGCTCTCCTTGTTTTAACAACATTCATAGGACCTTGGTATGTGTGGCTGACCTAAGTCTGTGCATTATTAATCAAACAGTTATATTTCTGACTATGTCACTCTGTGATCAAGTGTCCTCATAAAACACACTGTTTGGTTTCAGTTCCTTTTATTTACTGCCTCTTTCTGCACAGGTGTTTTTCACTATCTTGATAGGATAAGCATTCTTGATTGCAGACATTAGCCTTATTTCTTCACTTTGTAACTAAACTAAAAGAAATCAATATGAACACAACCCCTTTGTTTTCCTAACAAAATTGCCCATGAGGTAAATCCTGTCATTAAAGTTTACAATATTCTTCCCAAAGCTGTATCACTTATGTTCAACTTCCCTTTTATACATATAACTTCATTTAACCAAAATATTGGATTTTATCAAGCTCCCAGTTTTCACTATTATGTTTGGCACATTATAGATATAGATATAGATATAGATATAGATATTTAGATATACATTCATTCACAGACAAGGAAAATACATTCTAGTGAAAGGCTGCAGATATTCTTAAGTTTCCTTAGGCTGCCTGAAGAAATCTTGCCATTAGACCTTGATTTTTTTTCTCTCAGCCCTCTGTCCCACCTTTTCTAAACAGACTTGATGCTGGCACAACTCTTAAATAATAAATCATAATGTTGGGGCTTTAGTTGCTACAATAGCAAAGTGTAAATATTATTTTCAGTAGTTTCCTGTAACTTCTGATCTATTTACAGTAATTTAAAGCCACCTTTTTTCTTCCAAAATTCCTGTAAATTATGGTAAAACTGCCATGACTCTGATGGCCTCTGGCCTAGCACATATGTACAGAATAAAAAGTTCACAAGAAGACTTCTAGTCCCCATGGCACATCCCATGAAAGGGTGAGTGATAATTGCAGTCCCTGTGCTCTTAAAGAAGGAGGAACAAAATGAGGTGGGGACTGTTGTAATAATTAGGCCTACAAATTTACTCGAATTGTGAGCTCAACTGTAAAAAGTATGTGAACATTCATAAGATGCCATAATAACATATAATAACAAATGTTGACAGGAAAAAGTACAAAAAGGAGATAGAAAGACCGCATTAATTCAAACAAAAAGACCTCCTGGTATAACTCAAGGACTCTGTTAAGATCATGCTTGGTAAACAAGAAAATGTGCGTTGGGAAATTGGTGAACCAAAATTGGTGTGCTTCACATTAGGCCTAATTGCTAGACAAAATAATAAGAGGATGGGCTATTCAACCCATCAGTCCCTTTTGGGGTCCTTAAAGGAGGAGACTTTTGTGGGAAATGAAAGGAAAAACACATGGAGGCTACTGGAGCAAACTTCACTATCATGGTTTCCACCCCTACTGTCTGCTCAGACCCCAGACCTTCTTTATCATAATCTGAAATGTCCTGACCAGACGAGGCCAGAAAGAGGAACCCAAATGACCTCGCTACCTCAACCAGCTCCAGCTAAATCCCAACAACAAACTGAGATGACCATGTGCCCTTTTCCTTCCCTACCTTATTTATTCACTTTCCTAGCTCTCTCCTTTTTTCCTGGCCAAGACTGCATATTTTCCACTACTGCTGTAAGCCTGTGCCCAGAAAGATGCTATTATGAGTTTGCCGGGTCTTGGAGTGGCTGATAAGACTCTGAGCCATGCCTGTGTTTTTCAAGCAATGCGGCTGAAAGTGAATGTCGACACCAAAGACAGAAACTACATTTTCAACCTTTGTTCTTTTCTCTCCCCATTTTGTGCATGTTTGTCTTATTTTCTCTTCTTGGGAAATGGGATTGGACTTCAACATCAACAGCACCAATGACAGTTCCAGCCCATCAAGTAACTCCTTCTATTTTGCCCCGAAAGGACAATTATTACCATCTCTACCATCTAAGAGACTGTCAAAGAAGGTTTTTTTTTCTTCCAGCTAGAGCAAAAGGGAACAAGAAATTTTGTTTAAAATGAAAGCCTTATTTAATACTTTACTTTTCAACTGCTTTAACTATTTTTCTTTCTTTTCTATATCTTTAATACAAGGGTTTAACACTTTTTAAGGTTGGACAATGACTGAGTTATGTACCTTTGGCCTATTTATGCCAACTAAATTATTACAACAGTCCATGCCCATTCTAACAAATGGGTTATATTCTTTCCTTGGCTTAGGTATATAACATAAACTTGAGTTACTGAGAGTTGCATGAGTGCAACGGAGGAGAATAGCCTTCCAAATGTATATTTTGCAGTAGTTACATTAAGGTCTCAAAACACAAAATAAATCAAAACAAAAAAAATCCAACAACCTAATTTGTCTAGGAAAATAATACCTACTTGCATTAAATGTGTCTGAATGCACGTTCTGTTACGTACAGATGAAACAAGTGAAGGTTGGATTGGGTTTTGCATGTAAATAAGCAAAACTATCCATGGTGTTGGTGAGGAACTCTTGGAGGAGAAGAGGCAGGTAGGGGCAGTGTGCTGGGAAAGAAGCTGAGGTCTGATTAGGGGGTGGGGCTTCTCTGACCAGGAATCCCATAAAGGCAGCCAGCCAGTCAGCCAGAGGCACAGACAGCTGCAGCGGCACAGGAGCCAGCAAACGGAGTGTAAACAGGGGAGTTTGAGTGGGATTTCTGTTGGAGGAGAAGGACTTAGGTGAGAAGGTGATGACAGATAGAGGCAGCAGTGGTAGTGACCCAAGTAGTGGAAGACACAATGAAGATGACTGGATGTAGAAGCTGTGGCATGTACATGATCCTGGAGGGGGTACCTGAAAAGAGTTTCATCTGCATGAAGTGCCACCTGATAGCACTGATGGAAGAAAAGATCCAAGGATTGGAGATGCAAGTGGAAACTCTGGTTGACTTTAGAAGGAGGTTCAAGCGGACGATGGAGCAAAGACATGAGAAGGCTGAAGGGAAAAGCTCAGACTTGCAGATGGAAGCAGGACCAAAGAACTCTGAGAGGAGACTGCTGGGTGAAGAAAGTGGACAGTGAAAGCATGTGACAAAGAGAACCAGGCAGAGGAAAAGATGGGCTAGTGAAGGAGAAACACAGCTCAGGAACAGGTATGTGGAGTTGGAAAATAAAGAAGGGGCACAGCAGGTGGTCACTGAAGGTGAGAGGGCAAGGAAGAAGAGAAGAGCAGCTAGTCCTATAGGAAGAGGGCAAAAGTCAATGGGGATAACAACACCAAATATGAGCCCCAGGAGGATGCAGGATGGGTTGCAGAGGATTGCAAGGAACAATAGATTCGAGAGGACTTGCAGCCAGAGGGAACAGGGGATAGACTGGAGAATCACACCATCACCAGGAAAAGGCAGGTCTATGTGATTGGGGACTCCTTACTGAGAAGAACAGACGAGCCTGTAACAAGAGCTGATCCAGAGAACAGAAGGGTGCGCTGTCTGCTGGGTGCTAAGATACAGGATGTGGACCTGAGGCTGAAGAGGATCCTAACGGGAGTGGGAAAGAATCCACTGATTGTCCTTCATGTGGGAACAAATGATACTGCTAGATTCTCGCTGGAACGTATCAAGGGAGACTATGCCAGGCTGGGGAAGACGCTTAAGGAAATTGAGGCTCAGGTGACCTTCAATGGGATTCTGCCTGTTCCTAGAGAAGGGCAACAAAGATGTGACAAGTTATGGTGCTCAGTAGATGGCTCAGACACTGGTGCTATAAGGAGGTCTTTGGGATGTATGGCCACTGGGAAGCATTCATGAACAGAGGACTCTTCTCTCAGGATGGCCTTCACCTGACTAAGGAGGGAAATAGATGTCTAGAATGGAGGGTGGCACAACTGATCAAGAGAGCTTTAAACTAGGAATCTGGGGGAGATGGTTGGGAGATGTCCAGGTAATCTCCACACCACATTTTAACGTTTAGAGGGAAGAAAACGAAGTAAGAAAGGATACAACCATGGGTAGGAGAATGGACATAAGGAGGATGGATAGTGTACATACCAGTCTAATAGGTGATACTGGCGGTAAAATGTTTGTTCCTAATCAGGTAAAGAATGTGAGCGAGGCCAAACAGCAAAAATTAAGATGTTTGTACACTAATGGGAGGAGCCTAGGCAACAAAATGGAGGAACTAGAGCTACTGGTGCAGGAAGTGAAACCAGATATTATAGGGATAAAAGAAGCATGGTGGAATAGAAGTCATGACTGGACTACAGGTATTGAAGGGTATGTGCTGTTTAGGAAAGACAGAAATAAAGGCAAAGGTGGTGGAGTAGCAATGTATATCAATGATGAGGTAGACTATAAAGAAATTAGAAGTGATGGAATGGATAAGACAGAGTCTGTCTGGGCAAAAATCACATTGGGGAAGAAAGCTACTACAGCCAACCCTGGGATAGTGCTTGGAGTGTGCTATAAACCACCGGGATCCGATTTGGATATGGACAGAGACCTCTTTAATGTTTTTAATGAAGTAAATACTAATGGAAATTGTGTGGTTATGGAAGACTTTAACTTCCCAGATATAGACTGGACGACAAGTGCTAGTAATAATAATAGGGCTCAGATTTTCCTGGGTACAATAGTGGATGGATTCCTTCACCAAGTAGTTGCTGAACCAACAAGAGGGGAAGCCATTTTAGATTTGGTTTTGGTGAGTAGTGAGGACCTCATAGAAGAAATGGTTGTAGGGGACAACCTTGGTTTGAGCGATCATGAGCTAATTCAGTTCAAACTGAATGGAAGGGTAAACAAAAATAGATCTGTGACTAGGGTTTTTGATTTCAAAAGGGCTAACTTTAAAAAATTAAGGAAATTGGTTAGGCAAGTGATTGGACTGAAGAACTTGTGGATCTAAAGGCAGAGGAGGTCTGGAATTACTTCAAGTCAAAGTTGCAGGAACTATCAGAAGCCTGCATCCCAAGAAATGGGAAAAAATTCATAGGCAGGAGTTGTAGACCAAGCTGGATGAGCAAGCATCTCAGAGAGGTGATTAAGAAAAAGCAGAAAGCCTACAAGGAGTGGAAGATGGTAGGGATCAGCAAGGAAAGCTGCCTTATTGAGGTCAGAACCTGTAGGGATAAAGTGAGAAAGGCCAAAAGCCATGTAGAGTTTGACCTTGCAAAGGGAATTAAAGCCAATAGTAAAAGGTTGTATAGCCATATAAATAAGAAGAAAACAAAAAATGGGAGAGCTAAACACTGAGGATGAAGTGGAGGTTAAGGGTAATCTAGGCATGGCCCAATATGTAAACAAATACTTTGCCTCAGTCTTTAATGAGGCTAATGAGGAGCTTAGGGATAATGGTGGGACGACAAATGGGAATGAGGATATGGAGGTAAATACTATCACATCCGAGGTAGAAGCCAAACTTGAACAGTTTAATGGGACTAAATCGGAGGGGCCCAGATAATCTTCATCCAAGAATATTAAAGGAACTGTCATATGAAATTGCAAGCCCATTAGCAAGAATTTTTAATGAATCTGTAAACTCAGGGATTGTACCATATGCCTGGAGAATTGCTAACATAGTTCCTATTTTTAAGAAAGGGAAAAAAAGTGATCCGGGTAACTACAGGCCTGATAGTTTGACATCTGTATTATGCAACGTCTTGGAAAAAAAAATTGAAGGAGAAAGTAGTTAAGGACTTTGAGGTCAATGGTAATTGGGACAAAATACAAAATGGTTTTACAAAAGGTAGATCGCGTGAAACCAACCTGATCTCCTTCTTTGAGAAGGTAACAGATTTTTTAGACAAAGGAAACACAGTGGATCTAATTTACCTCGATTTCAGTAAGGCATTTGATATGGTTCCACATGGGGAATTATTAGGTAAATTGGAAGAGATGGGGATCAATATGAAAATTGAAAGGTGGATAAGGAACTGGTTAAAGGGGAGACTACAACAGGTCACACTGAAAGGGGAACTGTCAGGCTGGAAGGAGGTTACTAGTGGAGTTCCTCAGGGATGTGTTTTGGGACCAATCTTATTTAATCTTTTTATTACTGACCTTGCACAAAAAATGGAATGTGCTAATAAAGTTTGCGGATGACATGAAACTGGGAGGTATTGCCAATGCAGAGAAGGACCGGTATATCATACAGGAAGATCTGGATGACCTTGTAAACTGGAGTAATAGTAATAGGACGAAATTTAATAGTGAGAAGTGCAAGGTCATGCATTTAGGGATTAATGACAAGAATTTTTGTTATAAACTGGGGACGCATCATTCGGAAGTAACAGAAAAGGAGCTCGGAGTATTGGTTGATCACAGGATGACTGTTAGGGGCTTATTCCTTCATCCGCTTACTTCCCTGGTCCTTCTTGCATGAACAGAGAGCAACAATACCCGAAGTCCAAAGGTGCAAACAATTCAATGTTTATTGGGGTGAACTTCCAGCAAGCAATGATTCCAATTGCCTTCCTTAGTGTCCCCCTTCCCAGCTCTGACACCACAGAACCTTGACTGTGTCCCTGTTCCCATTCCCCGCTTTAGGAAAACATGATTCCAATTCCTCCACCCCCATTCCTCATACCCATTCCCACCCATTCTTCCTGACATCCTAACATATTGTAACATATTGTAACATGATTATTTAACCAATTATATCCTACCACCTTAATTAGTTTACCCCCAGCAAAATTAATTATACAGCAGACAGAAACAATCACAGAACCAGACAGAGATTATACAGTCAAACAATAGGGAAATGGGGACTACAGTGATAGAACAACAAAGAAATGAGGATTTCACATCCCAGCTATTTATAAGTGAGTTCTTGCCAGACAGGATGCTATCAAACTAAGTTCCCTTTTACATCTTCTAGGCATTTCCCTTTCTCTGGAGGTGATAGGCATTATCAGGACAGGATTGTATTCCTAATAGCCCAATAGCACCTTATTTCAATGTGACTAATTTGGAATGTGAGGATGTGACCGGTCGCTTCCCATTTTATGGCTACCTCTGCTGCTAAGCCAGAGGCCTTAGCCTAAGAACAGGGCCTCAGACTGTCACAGTGAGAAAAGGCCTCATGCAGTCAGACAGTGATTTTGATTCTTTCTTTTATACCTCTATAACTAGCTAAATGATAAACATATACCTAAATTCTTAAAGTATAGGCCTTTGCAGACAGGCCTGAATATCTATATCCTAACAATGACTGAGTCACCAATGTGATATGGCCGTGAAAAAAGCTAATGTGGTCTTGGCATACATCAGGCGAGGTATTTCCAGTAGCGATAAAGAGGTGTTAGTACCATTATACAAGGCACTGGTGAGACCTCATCTAGAATATTGTGTGCAGTTCTGGTCTCCCAGCCACTCCCAGTCATTACACATCTTGAATCTATTTCCCTAAGTTAAGTATCCTCACACCTTCTTGTCAACTGTCTAAATGGGCCGTCTAGATTATCACTACAAAAGTTTTTTTCTCCTGCTGATAATAGCTCATCTTAACTAATTATCCTCTTACAGTTTGTATGGAAACTTCCAACTTCTCTGTATGTATATATATATATCTTCTTACTATATGTTCCATTCTATGCATCCGATGAAGTGGGTTGTAGCCCATGAAAGCTTATGCTGTAATAAATATGTTAGTCTCTAAGGTGCCATAAGTACTCCTGTTCTTTTTGCAGATACAGACTAACATGGCTGCTACTCTGAAACCTGTCTTGTGAAAGGAGACTCAAAGAGCTTGGCTTGTTTAGCCTAACCAAAAGAAGGCTGAGAGGAGACATGATTGCTTTCTATAAATATATCAGAGGGATAAATACCATGGAGGGAGAAGAATTATTTAAGCTCAGTACCAATGTGGACACAAGAACAAATGGATATAAACTGGCCATCAGGAAATTTAGACTTGAAATTAGGCGAAGATTTCTAACCATCAGAGGAGTGAAGTTCTGGAACAGGCTTCCAGGGAAGCAGTGGGGGCAAAAGACATATCTGGCTTCAAGACTAAGCTTGATAAGTTTATGGAAGGGATGATATGATGGGATAGCCTAATTTTGTCAATTAATTGATCTTCCACTATTAGTAGTAGATATGCCCAATGGCCTGTGATGGGATGTTCGATGGGGTAGAATCTGAGTTACTACTGAGAATTCTTTCCTGTGTGTCTGGCTGGTGAGTCTTGCCCACATGGTCAGGTTTAGCTGATCGCCATATTTGGGGTCGGGAAAGAATTTTCCTCCAGGGCAGATTGGCAGAGGCCCTGGGGGTTTTTCGCCTTCCTCTGCAGAGTGGGGCATGGATCACTTGCTGGTGGATTCTCTGCACCTTGAAGTCTTTAAACCATGATTTGAGGACTTCAGTAGCTCAGACATAGGTTAGGGGTTTGTAACAGGAGTGGGTGGGTGAGATTCTGTGGCCTGCATTGTGCAGGAGGTCAGACTAGATGATCATAATGGTCCCTTATGACCTTAAAGTCTATGATTCCATGATGCTATTATTTACAGGAATATGGAGGACTTCAAGATTCCCTTGCTCATCTGTGACTTTTAAACTGAAATAATCTGTTTTCCCCTTTCCTGAATGCATCCTCCACTTTAGCATTACAAGGAGAATATTTGCTTATTAATCTATACTTTGGTATCACCCAGAGGCCCTGGTTAGGGTCAGAGGCCTGTTGTACTTCCAGCTGGAGAAACAGAATTTTATTAAAAGGAGGCTTATTTTTTTCATAAAATTTTCCGTTGTTGCTACCCATGGTGCAGCTCCACAGATAGGAGTAATGGCGAGAATGATGGTGTACGCAGCAGTTTAACTCTGGCAGCTGCTGGAAGCCTGTCTACATTAATCACTCCCACCATTGCTACTATTTACACTGGCACCAGAGGTAGCAGTAATGGGAAAGTTTTGAGGAGAAAAATGTCCTGCGTAGCCAAGAACATTTGGAGGGGCACAGTCTCTAACTTGAAATGTAAGAAAAAAGTCCACTGTCAGCTCTACAACATGATATTAAACCAATTTGAGCAGGGCAAAGAGTTATCTAAAAATTGAACAGAAACAATTGTCGGCATTGGGAAAATATATATTTAGCTTGGAATGGGAAACTTGAAATGGCCTAGGGTTCAGTTAGCCTATTTATTCAAGCTATCCAAATCCACACCCTCAGTTTGCAGATAGGCCTACTGAAATAACTTTCCATCTGAGCAATCGTCTTGCCCATTACTTGGTATTGTCTTCTGGTAAAGCTCCAGTGGCTTACTGATGTCTCTGATGACTTTTGGGGATTATTCCCTTCTTTATTTCTCTCTCTCCTCTTAAGACACCTGAATCATTTTATTTTTTCTTTACTCCTCCCTCACTGAGCAGCAAGAAGACAATCGTGGTATGGGTTCTTTTTCTCTGCACCATGGCAAATTTTAAAACAAGCATTAATATCAGCTATATCTGATATCTGACTATGGCCAAATAATAACAATTCAATACCAGGATTCAGGTTGTCTAATCCTTTTACCTGCTGCTGGAACACTAACGGGATCTTCTACAGGTGCCTGACTTTCCTGTCTCCCCCAGCCCAGTGTGTGTGACCAGAAGATCCTGTCCCCTGAGCAGGCTGGGAGATTGCAGGAGATCCCTACCTGGAGATCTCAGGCCACTGGCACATGGAAGAGAGGAGACACATGAGTAGCAGCCTTTTTCTCCAAGCAAGGAGATGAGTGTTGGCCCCTGCCAGACGATCCTGGGAGCCTAAAGACAGGAGCTACAAAGACAGAACATAACTGAGCAAAGAGAAAGGGACACTCTCAATTGGGGAACAGGAACCTAATTCCCAGGTAAGAGATATAAAATGGCCTCACCCATGACTCTCCCTCCCTACCAGGTTACCAACCCCTTCCCATGAGACTCTCCACACACCCCTACTCTGGAACCTTGCTGCATTTTCCAGGAAATTGTGCTTTCAGGTGGCAGGAGAACAAATTGTGTGGCTTTCCATCTGGATAATCCTGGGTTCTGTGGAAAAGGACCTGGGGATTACAGTGGATGAGAAGCTGGATATAAATCAGCAGTGGCCCTTGTTTCCAAGAAGGCTAATGGCATATTGGGTTGCATTAGTTGGAGCATTGCCAGCAGATCGAGGGAAGTGATTCTTCCCCACCATTGTGCTAGGTGCTGTACAAACACAGAACAAAAAGCTTCAGAACATATCCACCATTCCCCCAAAGATTGTGCAATACCTGATGAAATGGAATCCACACACCTTTACATCATCTTCCTATCTATGCACTAAGACTTAGTATCCCGGTCAGCTGCTACTAGATATGCAACTGGAAACACTTCAGAGAATACTACCTTATCAGCTCTAAACCATTCTTTCTTCATTCTGGAACCTTGCTTTCACATGAAACCTGCTACCTTTGCACTCTGTAAGCAGGTCACACTTCAATTTCCAAGATCCTATATTCATAATAAAAGAATATACTACTACCCTACCTGCCTCTCCTAATTATTTAGCAATGTTGTTGCTTAAGTCTCTGGTGGGGCTCCTTGGGGAAAATGAAATAGGGATCCTCTAGAAGGACTGCCAGAAGGGGAATCCCATCCAACGGAAACAAACCCCTTGATTTCTGGGGGTTCCATACATAATTAGCCTGACTGTTCTCCTTTAGAGATCATAGTATTCAGTTCTCTCCAGAGGGCCCTTTCCAGGGTAGCCTCATATTTATTCACTGCACAGCTTAATGTATGCTATGTGTCCTACAGATGTACAATATTAGTTTTGATGTAGCCCATTTGTAACTTCTAAGCCTCAGTTGCTTCCATCTGGTATATACCTATCTCACTTTTCTCATGACAAATTACCATGCATATGACACCCAGCATCTCCACTCTGATTCAGCTGCTGCTGGTTTCCTAACTCCATCATTGTCCTTTAACTCTACTCACAGTCCTAACATACTACGCTGATACCTGGGAAGCTATTAGAACAATGGGTAAAACATGCAATGGAAGAATACCTGGAGGATGAAGGAATAATCACCAGCACCCAGCATGGATTTACCAAGAACAAATTATGTCTAACCAGCTTGATTTCCTTCTTTCATAGGGTAACTATTGGGTGGAAAGGAGGAATTTGGTGGACATAATATACCTAGAGTATACCTAGAGTTCAGCAAGTTGACACAGTTCCATATGACATTCTCATAAGTAATCTGGAGTAATGCAGACTCAGCAGAACTACCATTAAGTGGATACGTAATTGGTTAAACAACCACAAACAAAGAGTAACTATTAATGGAATGATGTCAGATTGGAGGGAGGTCTCAAGTAGGGTTCCATGGGGATCTGTTTTGGGTCCGGTGTTGTTTAACATCTTTATTAATCACGTGGATGTAGGTATAAAGAGCATAACTGTTCAAGTCTGCAGATAACACAAAGCTGGGGGATTGCCAACACTTTGGAGGATAAAGCTAAAATTCAGAGAAATCTTGATAAATTGGAGAACTAGGCTCTTCATAACAAAATGAAATTCAACAAAGACAAATGTTAGGTACTACACTTAGGGAAGAAAAAACAAATGCACAAATACAGAATGGGGGAAAACTGGCTTGGCAGCGAGGGTGACCAGATGTCCTGATTTTATAGGGACAGTCCTGATTTTGGGGGCTTTTTCTTATATAGGCACCTATTACCCCTCACCCCGGTCCCAATTTTTTACACTTGCTATCTGGTCACCCTATTGGCAGCCACACTACTGAGAATCAAAAAAGAGGCTTACAAGAAGTGGAAGATTGGACAAATGACCAGGGATGAGTATATAAATATTGCTTGGGCATGTAGGAATGGAATCAGGAAGGCTAAATCACACCTGGAGTTGCAGCTAGCAAGGGATATTAAGAGTAACAAGAAGGGTTTCTTCAGGTATGTTGGCAATAAGAAGAAAGCCAAGGAAAGTGTGGGCCCCTTACTAAATGAGGGAGGCAACCTAGTGACAGAGGATGTGGAAAAAGCTAACATACTCAATGCTTTTTTTTGCCTCTGTCTTCATGAACAAGGTCAGCTCCCAGACTACTGCCCTGGGCAGCACAGCATGGGGAGGAGGTGGCCAGCCCTCTGTGAAGGAAGAAGTGGTTCGGGACTATTTAGAAAAACTGGACGTGCATAAGTCCATGGGGCGGGATGCGTTGCATCCGAGAGTGCTAAAGGAATTGGCGGATGTGATTGCAGAGCCATTGGCCATTATCTTTGAAAACTCATGGCGATCGGGGGAAGTCCCGGAAGATTGGAAAAAGGCTAATGTAGTGCCCATCTTTAAAAAAGGGAAGAAGAAGGATCCTGGGAACTACAGGCTGGTCAGCCTCACCTCAGTCCCCGGAAAAATCGTGGAGCATGTCCTCAAGGAATCAATTCTGAAGCACTTAGAGGAGAGGAAAGTGATCAGAAACAGTCAGCATGGATTCACAAAGGGAAAGTCATGCCTGACTAATCTAATTGCCTTCTATGATGAGATAACTGGTTCTGTGGATGAAGGGAAAGCAGTGGACATGTTATTCCTCGACTTTAGCAAAGCTTTTGACACGGTTTCTGACAGTATTCTTGTCAGCAAGTTAAAGAAGTATGGGCTGGATGGATGCACTACAAGGTGGGTAGAAAGTTGGCTAGGTTGTCAGGCTCAACGGGTAGTGATCAATGGCTCCATGTCTAGTTGGCAGCCGGTATCTAGCGGAGTGCCCAAAGGGTCGGTCCTTGGGCCGGTTTTGTTCAATATCTTCATAAATGATCTGGAGGATGGTGTGGATTGCACCCTCAGCAAGTTTGCGGATGACACTAAACTGGGAGGAGTGGTAGATACACTGGAGGGTAGGGATAGGATAGAGAGGGACCTAGACAAATGGGAGGATTGGGCCAGAAGAAATCTGATGAGGTTCAACAAGGACAAGTGCAGAGTGCTGCACTTAGGACGGAAGAATCCAATGCATCGCAACAGACTAGGGACCGAATGGCTAGGCAGCAGTTCTGCAGAGAAGGACCTGGGGTGACAGTGGACGAGAAGCTGGATATGAGTCAACAGTGTGCCCTTGTTGCCAAGAAGGCCAATGGCATTTTGGGGTGTATAAGTAGATCGAGGGACGTGATCGTTCCCCTCTATTAGACATTGGTGAGGCCTCATCTGGAGTACTGTGTCCAGTTTTGGGCCCCACACTACAAGAAGGATGTGGAGAAATTGGAGAGAGTCCAGCGAAGGGCAACAAAAATGATTAGGGGACTGGAACACATGAGTTACGAGGAGAGGCTGAGGGAACTGGGATTGTTTAGTCTATGGAAGAGAAGAATGAGGGGGATTTGATAGCTGCTTTTAACTACCTGAAAGATGGATCCAAAGAGGATGGATCTAGGCTATTCTCAGTGATAGCAGATGACAGGACAAGGAGTAATGGTCTCAAGTTGCAGTGGAGGAGGTTTAGGTTGGATATTAGGAACAACTTTTTCACTAGGAGGGTGGTGAAACACTGGAATGCGTTACCTAGGGAGGTGGTGGAATCCCCTTCCTTAGAAGTTTTTAAGGTCAGGCTTGACAAAGCCCTGGCTGGGATGATTTAGTTGGGATTGGTCCTGCTCTGGGCAGGGGGTTGGACTAGATGGCCTCCAGAGGTCCCTTCCAACTCTGTTATTCTATGATTCTATGATTCTATGAAGAATCTAGGAGTTGTGATGGATCACAACTTCAACATGAGTCAGCAATGCAATGCTGTTCCAAAAAAAGCAAATGCAATTTTAGGTTGTATTACTGGAGGTATAGCATGCAAGTCATGGAAGGTGATAGCACCACTCTACATGGTGCTGGTTAGGCCTCAGCTGGAGTACCGCGTCCAGTTTTGGTCACCAATGTATAGAAAGGATGTAGTGAAACTGGAAATGATCCACAGACAAGTGACAAAGGTCAAAGAAATGGAATGCAAGCCATATGAGCAAAGTCTGAAGGAACTGGGTATGTTTAGTTTGTAAAAGAGGAGATTAAGGGGGGACATGATAGCAGTTTTCAAATACTTGAAAAGCTGCCATAAAAAAGATGGAGAAAAGTTGTCTTTTGCCACAGAGGGCAGGACAAGAGGCAAAGTGTTCAAACTACAGCACAGCAGATTTAGATTAAATCAGAGTAAATGTAAGAAGTAAGAACAGCAGGAAAATGGAACAGACTGCCTCGGGAGGTTGTGGAAGCTCCTTCACTGGAGGTTTTCAAAAGGAGACTGGATCGCCATCTGTCTTGGATGGTTTAAATAAAACATCTTGGCAGGGGGTTAGACTAGATGACCCTTGTGGACCCTTATAACTCTGCAGTTCTAGGATTCCACTTTTCTGTAAAACTCATCTCTTTTAAAACATAAAATATATGCATAAATAAGCACTAATATGTGTACACAAAAGCTCACATGCACACATAGATTTAATGAAAATCACAGGCACACTCCTTGCTGAGATAGAACATACAGTTGGACTTAAAGCAAACTCCTACTTTGGGGATAGTTCCACAGCCAGAACTACTAGCATCAGGTCCTTTGTACTAAGCCAGTGTTTCTCAACCTGGGTGCACCAGGGGATGGGTTTAGTAGGGTTCCAAGCAATGCCAGTGTTAGGAAGCAGAGTAATTGCCTGGGCCCCATACCATACGGGGAAAATTTACATGTTTCAGCTCTGCACCCTGCATTCCGTGGGACCAAAGCCCCAACCTTTGAGCCCAAGATAGGTGAGTCACATTTTTTTCTGGGGGGGAGTCACAATCTTTTTTTTTTTAAGGCTAAAGTGGCTTGCCAGAACCAAAAGGTTGAGAAATACTGTACTTGGCCAAAGCAAAAGACTTATTAGTTGATCTAAGCACAGAGGATACCAGGAAAAACAATGACCCATCCTTGGTCACTGAAAGGTAAACTTTCCTAAATGTTGGCCGTATACCTACCATTCACTGGCTTCTGACAATCTAACCCCATGGGAGAGTCCATTGCAATGATGTTACAAGTTCAGTTTCACACTCATCAGATCTTCCCAAACAATAGTCAGTGGACAAAGACTTGCAAGTCACTATAACAAGGGTCTCCAACAAGCACTCAACACACCATTGCAATTCTTATAGCCTGTTTCTCCAACACATTAAATAATTGCTTTTTGGCAAAAGGTGACATTCATTATTATTTATTTGTATTAATTACACTAACACAGAGGAACCCTAGTCATGGACCAGCACCCCGGTGTGCTACTCACTGTACAAACAGAGAACAAAAAGACCATCCCTGCCCCAAAGAGCTTACCATCTAAGTAGCTGTTATTAGGCTCTTCTGGCATGATCTGACATATTATGCAATCTATCATGCAGGCTGTGGCTGCTCAAGTGCAATTTTAATTTGAACACCCAACTTTTCAGAAAAATGTTATATTAATAAATCCACAATCTTTGTTTATTTGGGATTGTGCAAGGTCTCTGTCCTCATTACTACCTCAGTTCTATTTCTTTATGTACCTCTTCCCCAATTCTCTCTAACACTCTTTCATGTATATGAGCAGTTTTGAATTGGGAGAAACACAGACTGATAAATATTTGATTGTGTGTCTGTCATATTAGAATAATTTACTACATTTTTTTTCATGGCATTGGGCCTTATGGGAACCATAAGAGAAATGTGATAAGGATTTTAATTGTTAATAAGGTATTATCTTAGAATCCAGTTCTAGTGGCCTCTGTGCAGGTACACACTGGGAGAGGGTGAAGAAGTCCTCCTGAATGTGCACGGGCTTAAGGCTGAAAGCATAGGTGACACCCAGATTGTTGCTGGGCTTGCTGGGGAGGGGAGAAGGGAGACTGGCTCTGTCCTTCTCCCACTGCTCCTGCCCCTCGGCATGCTTGGCCCCTATCCCCGACAGATGGGCCTAGGTGGGGAGCAGAACAGGTGGGACCAATCACATCTCAAGATGGCCACTCAGGGTCACTGCTCTGAGCAGCACAGCAGCTGCCTGAGAAAGCCTGTTGGGGAGGCAGCAGAGGGCCAGCCCCTGCCTGGGGCTGGCTGCCAGGGACAGAGGCTGAACACACCGCGCAGGGGAGGCACAGCAGGAGAAGGAAAGAGCTCCCCCCTGCAGGTAACATGGGGTAGGGGAAGCACGGCAGCCTCAGGCTGGGCGCAGGGCTGTGGGGGTGGTTGCTGGGCAGAGAAGACACAAGGGGCAGTAATGTGCCCTCCCCATTAGATTCTCTCTTCTCTCCTCCCCACTCCCCCCGCTATGGGGAGGCATGAGTTGTCGATGGCTGAAAGTCTGTGTTCAGAAGAACTACCCCTATTCCATGGGTCACTAGTGAGTGTCATCATCCCAGTAGGCCTCTATGCACTATGAGGCCTTCACTGGCGTAATTTTTCCAGACCCTGCTGATTGTACGTTATGCTCTTTCCCCTCAACAGTGTTTCTCTGTCTCTAACACTCCTGAGAACTTAGTATTCAACTAATCTGCTAAATTAGATATTAAGGCACAAAAGTCAAAACCTTACATTAAAATGTTAAACATAAAAGCAGTGGTTTCCTTAAGGTTCTTTGGTTAAAAATAAATTGTAGGCTCATTTTCCTTTGAAAGAGAGAAGAATGTGAGTTTAAAGCAACTGAAATGGCCATGTGTCTGTCTCAGCTATGAGGTACAGTATGAGAATAAAATTAAGGACAGAAGATCTAAACAGATAATAACATTTTAGGAACAGGTAGTAACATTTCAGACAGCTACAAATTCAGTATTTTTTTTAAAAAAGTGTTTAATTTCCTTAAAAACATTATCCATCCTACTTTTAAAAAATCAGAACTTCAAAAATGGGTTGAGGTTTATTTAATGAAAAATGTAGTCAGGATGTGAGACATTATAGTGATTTTTTTTTCTCATAGAGATCTTCTGAAGACTTAAGAAAATGAATTGTTGGTTACAGTATGTGGTTATATACAATACAATATGTGGTTACTTCAAAAATTTTGGAAGAAAATTAAATGTATATCACAGATATGTGAAAAGGGGAAACAAGTGGCCCTGGAAAGGGGCTAACAAGCCAGTTTCATTAAGTTGGAAATCTTGTTAGGATTTGTGTGAAGTCACCTTCTGATATTTTTTTGCACCATGATCAGTAATTATATTTTATTTGTATCAAGCTTAAGTGTACCAATTCTCTGCTCTGATACATTACTTAAGTAGCTTTTAACTTAATTATATGGGCAAAAGGAAACATTTGTTGACTAACTTTGATATTTATAAAAAACGACTGAATATACAACAAAGATACTCAGGAGAAAAGAAAAATGTGATTTGATGGTAATGCCACTTGTTAAATTTACTCTTCTCTGCTTCCTTAGGTGATATATCATGGAAAGGTTGTCTGAGCCATCACTGAGGCATCAGTAAGAGGATGTACACAACATCCTCCATTCAAATTACCTTTCAGATCAATCATTCTCATCAGGCTGCTATCTTCATTTGATAGCTGTAGGACGAATGCTTTGGCTTATAGGTAGGAAATGTTAGCGTTTGAAAGATCCCTGACCAGGAAGGTTCAATGGTTAACTTTGATCAATTGAGTTAAGTAAAGAAAGCACAGCCAATAATATGCTTGTTGAAATTTTGAATGCAAATGGCCTGTAATTTTTGAAAACAATTAGAAAATGCTGCTCTGAACATATTTTTCAGATGAGGCAAAATTGATATTTGTGAAACCCAAAGCAAATATTTATTAGTTTCTCCTAAAGCTACACTATTCAAACTACACATTGTACATCTGCTCCGTTGGACATTACACTGACTTACTGAATCTGAAATCATTTGGTTCACCCTAAGGACTTCGCATTTTCCCACGAACTTTACAAAAAATAGCATGAGGAAAACAGCTGGGGTGGTGTTGAAAGCTGAATTATATTCAGGTCAAATTCAACTATAGATCAAGAGGGTGGATGTTTTAATAACACATCAAATGTTCCCCATGTTCTTCATGCTCTCAAAAACACAAAACTGTGAGTTAAACAAGACAGCTTCAAAAAATTCCTGAGGTACTGTCATTTTCTTGTACAATAGCTTTGTTAGCATGATAAATGACTTTCAGCTTCTAAAACATTATAAATACTGTATGCACATTAACATACACTTCAGATTTTCTAATCTTACCTTAACACATACATTATTATCAATTACTCTCAATATTTTAACATAATGTAATATTTCTTTAAAATGACACATTATTTAAACTCTATATTATTGACCCATAGATTACTTTGGTACATATTTATATATTTCAGTTACAATTTATCACTTTATGAAATATGTTTTTCTTATTCCTGTGTAATTGAAAATAATGACATAAAATCATCTACTGTTATATAGTAGTAATATGATGTACTATCCTGGTAGCTTAGTATATTATATGAAACCCGTCTGTGGAGCCCTGCCTTTGAAATATGATTTAAAACAGAATTTATAATGTCGCAGAATTACATAAAACTGTGTGAAATTGTGCAGATAATCATTTAAATCTCCCTACATGAAAAGATAATTGCTCTAGAAATTAACTGTACCTGGGGTTCATTCATTTGGTCATGGCTAGTTTCTTATATAGTGATGATTTGATATTAGAGCTAATTAAGATCAGGTCAGAGTTGCTGAAGGTCAGACATTAATGCACAGGATCATTGAAATGATAATTATAAACAGATTAGGAAGCTACGGTCTTTTATAAGGGGTTATTAGATAATTACTGTGAGAGTGTACGGCTTACTGTAATAATGGATTATCGACTACTTACAGCGTTTTAAGGGTGAGAGTATATTACTTCCTCAAGGACTAAGAGGAATAATATTTTTGGAATGTACAGCTCTGTAAATAAAATAATTCCAATTGCATTTCAATTTTCCTCCAAGGACTCTCTCTTTATCAGCACAAACTTGATCTTTTCGTCTTGACAATTCTTAAAATATTTTGTTCTACTGGGATGGTTCCTTTATTTTAATTTGTGTGTGTGTGTGTGTTTGTTTGTTTTGGAGAGGGAAAAAAAGAATGAAAGAAATAAAATGGAAAAAGTTAGTTGCTTTATTTAAAAATCTTTCAGTGCTAATCCTTCCAGAAGGTATCATAACAATAAAGCAGCTTACAAGGATTTTGAGAATTTGAACAAAAGGATTGTTTGGAAGCTTTGGTCAACATATTTATACTGAGATTTAACAATTGCACATGGCATTTTTATTGTCACAAATATTTTATTCACATACAACAGAACCCCATTTATCTGAGCCTCCATTATCTAGCTCTCAGTATTAACCAAACAACCAGTGAACACACAGCCATATGGTAAATTAATGTCACCTCCATGGCAACACTACTGTAACCATCACATCTTTTCTGACTTGTAAAATGACTGTGACTACTAAGCAAAAATGTGTATTTCTGTCATTGGATGCTAAAATAGAAATTATTAATAAAATTAAAAAGTAGAGTCACTGGAAAAAATAGCCCAAGATTATAACACCGGAAAAAGCACAGTATCAGATATCAAACACAATTGAGAGCAAATTCTTAAATTCGGCACTAATAACTGAATCCTGGAAGACCATGAATCAACCGAAGGACACATGTCTATTCTATTAAGTAGATAAGGGTGGGGAGAGGTATATTTTAATGCATTTCCAGGAAGGGTCAGCTAGTTTAACAGCAACTCCACATCTTAAAATAACAGATAGAAAGCTCTTTGCCCATTGTCCTGATTATCAAAAGTTTTGATTATCCAATCTGGCTCCTGTCCCAATTAGATCGGATGACTGGGGTTCTACCGTATACCTTCATACAAAACTTAAAACATTAAAATACCTAACTAAATACATAAGAAAGTACTTGGTATAGTTATAGGATACCTTGGTTTCCCGTCTGAAATCCGTTATTCTTGGGCTGTGGTGTACCAGTGCACAATGTATATATTAGTAATGGCAGATTTGAAAAGATCTCCTAAAAAACTGGCGTGACATCATTTAAATGCTGCAGAAGCCACATAATCAGGTAGGGAATTTGGCTAGTGGTAAAAGTAAGAAAGGGAAAGTCTTGCCTACTATCTAGTGAAACAATTCCCAATGTATTAAAATAGGAAAATTTGCCTGGTCCTCTTTCTTAGAGAATAGTGCTATTTTTGTCATGTAGGTCTGCTAATAGGAGCACTAAAGTAACATCTTTGATAAAGTTGCTGTTGTATCCTGTCAGGCAGAAATGATCCTTGATTCTGGTCTTCCACTATTGCCTAGACACTGAAGTATACTTGGGTTCCAATTATTGCTGAAGGTGGAAGGGACCAAAACAAAAAAAATTAGGTGGGAGAGGCTTAGAAGATGGAATATCACCTCTGCAGATCACCCTCCCATACCCTGATCATAAAGAAGCCTCTTTATAGAGGCTCCAGAGGGTTTGAATTTCATTGTTTGGGAGCGGCCAGGGCTGGTGGGACAGTCAGGGTCTGAGGCGTCACCAAGGCATATTGCCAGTGGATTGTGGGGCACTAAGAAGGAGTGATGAGGGATAACTTCTTTTTTCCACCCCAGGTAACCCATAAAACAGCTTCCTCCTGAGCAACCAAATAGGTGATTTGCTTGGTTTGTCTTATATGCAAAGAATGACATTCACCTCTTACTGAAAGGAATGGTTTAAGATATTTTAAAAAAAACAGACATGAAGGTGGCAAAGAAGATTTCATCTTCATGAAATCTTTGTGTGGTGTGGTGTGGTGGGCCAAACAAAAAAAAAGCATAATTGGAGAATTTGTAAATAGACCAAAGGTCAATTTATTTGTTTGTGGTGAGGTGGCACTTTTATTTTATTTTGCCCAAAAGCAGGGTTGGAAACTCACATATCCTCATGTATGCATCCTTTTCAAAAGCTTTACAATGAAACACAATTGCACACAACAAATTAAGTAGTTTTATTTGCTCACAAATTTCAGGATAGATGATCAGCACAGCCTGCTTCCATTTGGTTCTCTATCCTTCTGTGGTGAGGGTAGAGATTTTATACTCCTTTATTTCCCAACATGCCTTGCTGTCTGCTTCACTTGTGGACTTTGTATTAGTAAAATAGGTATTTGAATTATAAGAACATGTGTAGTGCAGGTGGTTCGTTGGGATGGTCCAGGTGCAGGGGGAGTTGGGCTTGTTGGGGAGGGGGTTCTGGGGGTGTGTGAGGGTGAGGCTCAGTGAGAGGGTCTGGGTATGAGGGTGTCTGGATTTACGGAAATTGGGCGGATGGAGGAGCAGCTCCCTGTATAGAGATCCCTCCCCCTGCAGCTGTGGAGCGATGGGTGCAGGAAGTGTGTGTGTGGAGGGGTGGAGGGCAGTTTGCAGAGCTTCCTACAGCTGTGGGAGAAATCTGGGGGTGGGTCTGACACAGCCCTGGATGCTGGGCAGGGGAAGAGGAAGTCCCGTTCTGCCCAGCCTAGTTGGGACTAGCAGCTGAGCCCAGCACAGGGTAGGAGACACCAGATGGGTCTTTCCCAGTCCTGCCTCCTGGCCCACAGTGATTTACCTCTCTGCCGGCTGCCCTGGGGACCTGAAAAATACTGCTGAGGAGGGTTGTATGACTGCTCTTGTGGCTTCGCTTTGCTTCCCAATCAGAAAGTCATTTTTCTGCAGCAAAGCAAGGAAATCTGCAGGGGACATAAATTCTGCACATGCGCAGTATTTCTCCAGGAGTACTACACGAATGGCTACAAGCGTTGTCTTTGGTGTGAGACCTAAAGCGCAGTTGGCCTGGGGTAAGTGACTGGTCCCTTTGGATCAGGAATAACCTGAATATTATTGTGATTCTCGGTATAAAGGGCCATCTACCACAGAGATACACTCACCTGCGTGGCAAGACAGGCATGAATATCCAGGGTGACAGTCTGCGATTCCATGTTAAGGCTGTTAAAGTATTGAAGAGTTTGTACTTGGTGCAGCTGGTTGGTGAAATCCAAGTTTAGAACTCACAACCAATTAGGCGTTCTTTAATAGTCTGCTCTGAGATTGGGGCTCATGCTTTTGTGTTACCAATGGAAACATCACAAAAATATTCTATGTTTAACCTCTCAGTATATAAAATAGGTTAGAAATGTCAATATCAGCAAGTGAACAAAGGCAGACACTGGTAATCTTAGATTCAGGCAAATTCAGTGTCACTAGCCTAATCTACCACTATTGTTGGTGTACCTCTTCCCAGTACTCAGAAGGTCAAAGTGTGATCCACTGCCACACTCTAAAAGGCAATAGCCTTTTAAGGCAAAGATTTGAGGGTCGTTTCCCCTTTATCTTCCCAACCCACTGACGTAACTCACACAACAACAAATACTTTGCCATATCCATGTACATCACATGTTTAGCCAGACATATGGGGGACAAATCCTCTGTCAGCTTTCTGATGCTTAGGATAGTTGGTGTAGGAAAATCCCTATACGTAAAACTATCATAGCCCCTAAATAGGGGGGGATCAGAAACATGGTGGAAAGACACCTTTACTCCCCTCCTTTCCTCAGGTATTCTGAGTGGATATCTGAGAATCTAGCCCATTAATTTTTAAATAAATTGGCTGCTGAAATTAAAGATTTAGAGTGTTTGTTTTGGAAGATCTATAGGCCTAATCTTAAAACAATGCTGCATTACCAGGGGGCAAAGGATGACATTCTGTTAAATCCGTTATTCAATAAAGCTAATGTTTTGGTTACAGAATATCTGTTATAGTTATTATATTTGATAGTGAACAACGAATACTGATGTCACAGTGCCTTTGAATATTTTTCAGGTTTTTTGCTTGTTTTTACTGTGTACCTCATCTACTACTCATTCAACAGTTATTTTAAGCTTCAACTAAATTTGTTCAATTGTTGAAAGTGTATCACATTGATTTTTATTTCCCCCAGCAGCCATGGCTGAAATACATTGCAATTTACAGACTATCATTTGCCTCCTGCATATCAACTGGTTATAGGTGCTGAAACATAATAGATGGGCATGTGATACCAATAAAACTCTTTGAGTTAAGTTTTTATCTTTTGTTATTCAATAGCAGGTGGTAAGTGATTTCAATAAATAATTCTGACTTTTCTTTAAAGAAATATTTTACAACAAATCAGAAATCTGGTCATTATTGTGCAGCCTTTTCAGGCTTAATTCCAAACATGTTTTAAAACAAACACACTTTAAAGAAGAAACCTAATTATAGAAAATACTTTGCATGAAGCTTTCATGTTTTTGTGAGTCACAGAAATGTAATTGAGGAGATACTGTTGTTTGTTGCTATTCAATCACTGAGACCACACTTCACAATGGAGGTGATGAGAGAAGATTTACACAATCATAATGTTACGCTCTCTCTTTGTTCAGCTTTTGTGGAAGACAATTATATACATCTCAACAGCACTTGGAAGATTAAATCTACAGTTTAAACTTGCTGTTTGAACTCTGTATTCAAAACAGCATTCCAAAATTAGCGAACCACGCTGTGTGGCCTGGGGTTAAACTAAATAGGAGGCAGAGTATGGGGTATCTAAGACCAGTGTTTTCATCTAAACTGTGCAAATAATTGTGCTTTGATATCGTGGTTCTGAAACTGCACAAGGCCTATTCAAATGTGTCCATTTTTGACAGTCACGCAGGTCAGAAAGGATTCGATTCCATGGCTGAAAAGTGGCAGCACTTAGGAGCAGCATTACAGCCTGTCAAAGACAAGTAGAAAATCCTGGATGTTCCGATCTTTGCTGTCTTTCTTGCCTTGCATGAATGATAGTAAGATGGCCATGAGGTGATAGAAAAACAACTCTTTGAAGTCTAAAAAATAATAATAAAATAATAATATTCACCACAACCTGCAGTCCTGAAAATGCTATTGAGCATGTTAGTTCTATCTGTTTATAAGCAGCGCAGACCAAAATAGACTTTTCTGCATGATTCAGGGAGGGACTCACAGATTCGGAGAGGCCAGGAACTGAACATAACAACATATTATTTCTGCAGAATCTTGCAGAGTTGTCTCTGAAAAAATACTATACTTTTCAATAGGTGAGTTTATGTGTTTGTCATGTATGCTGAGACACAGTAGCTTATTTTTATTTGTGTTTATCTCCACTAGTAATGTAGCAGCATTAAACCATGTGCAGCAGACAGTATATGAAAAAAGCAACGGCTGATGTATGCAGCCGTGGCACTGAGATACAACTGGAGTTGGGTGGGGGGGGCATAAATAAGACAGCAGTAGATTTAAAATAAATTAGAGTTTGGATTCTTTTGTCTTCTGGGTTTGAAGCCTTTAGTGTTCAGATTTTGAAGTTTTTGTAAAAACTCTTGACAACTATAAAATTGAGAAAGGTGCTTTTTTCTTTTTTTTAAAATGAAAGCTGATAACCCCTGAGACGGGAATAGGGCTACAGAGTGCCTGTGGAGAACCAGACAGGGAGCAGGATGGACCAGGGAAAGGGAGATCAGAAAACGAGACAAAACGGAGGGGAAACAGTGGGTGTGCAGACTAAAGATAGTCACAGTATGAATATTCATGCATCCCAGCTGCTGCTGACAGAAGAAGTATCTGCAAACTAGAAATACTATACATTCCATAACTCTAGCTCACCAGCCAGCAGGGTACTACACCCAACACTTCTAACCATGCAGGACAGTGGGCAAAAAAATGAATGCAACCCTAGTCCTAGTGAAAAGAGAGACACAAAGTTCCCAAAGTTCCAGTGTAACAGGAGGTGAAGATTCTAGCAGGGATCATTGCACCTCTTGTAAGGAGATGGTGGGTGCAGATCACATCTATTCTAATTCCAGTGGGAAAATGACACCACTTCAGAGGGGTCCCAGTATTTCTGAAACATAAGGATCCCCAAATGCAAATATTGCATCCAGATATTAAATGGGCTCTTCACCTATCTGTTACTTATCAAACCAGACCGTTGCAGATTTGCCCATTACTATTTTCAGCATATACTGCATACTCATACTAGTGTTGTACTCCTTTGCATAAAAATTCCTTGCTACCAAACACAGTTTATCTAAACTTTAAGATCTGGATATAGAAGGATAAAAAATGTAAATACACGGGGTTTCAGCAAAAAAAAAAAAAAAAAAAAAGTTTGTTCCACCTTCAAACATTAATTACTTTGTATCTAATGAAGCTGAAACACTGTAGAATTACATTTGTACAATGAATTCACTTTATCTTTTTTCTTTTCTGCAATATTTATTTTGCACTTACTGATTAGCATCCATTTAGGTCCAGATATTTTCTGATAACCGCCATCCCACAGCATGATATGTTCAGTGGGATAATAAAAAAGAATCCATTGATGCTAAACAAAAAATGTGTGCCTAGCATGTATTGGTGACTGTCAAAAATATATTTTAAAAAAACGTGGTAGTATCAGGTGGAAAACTCTTTCAATCTTCTCATCTGCAAACACTTATTCACAGTCCCGGGTAAATGCTACATAATGACATTTCTTACCTTGTCTAGATAGATTTAGTTACTCCCTTGGTGGTTGCTGTGACAAGGTGACCTGAACAGAAAAATTGTAAGACACTCCAAGATACCAGTGAGATCAGGAAAGGAGAAAGAAGATTTCTTACCAAACGGTTTAATAAAGACCCTGAGCAGAGAGACTACGCTAGATGTAGCTACCCACCTCAGATTCTTTTTTTTTAATCTTAAGATTCCAGGAAAGGGAAGGTTCCCTAGGTTGGATTTTTCTCTCCTTTCTAAAAATGACCAACTCTCTTCTTGCAGTTTTCTATTCAGAGGGCCCAATCCTGCATAGAGGATTTTTATGCATGTGCTTAACTTTATACATTTGTGACCAATCCCACTGAAGTCAACAGAACAACTTGCAGTGTACAAAGTGGATTAGAGGATGGACTAAAGCCCACGTGGTGCTATAATTTTTAATCTTTCCACATAGACTGCTTTTCAAAAACTGCCACAATATAAAATGTTACATTTGTTTGCACATATATTTGATTGTTTGAAATGGTGATAGCTTATCAATCAATAAAGGACCAATCCTGCTCCCATTTCAACTTGGTGCCACACAACATTTTGATTAAAAATAGATAGATATATAATTAAAATGGCACACATGGATTAAAAACTGGCTTACTGATAGGTCTCAAAATGTAACTATAAATGGGGAATTGTCATTGAGCGGGTGTATTTCCAGTGGCTGTCCCACAGGGATCAGTTGTTGGCCTATGCTATTTGATATCATTATCAATAACCTGGAAGAGAACATAAAATCATCACTGATAAAGTTTGCAGATTACATGAAAATTGTGGAAGTGGTAATAATGAAGAGAACGGATCACTGATTCAGAGTAATTTAGATTGCTTGGTAAACTGGACACAAGAAAACAATATGCATTTTAATATGCCTACATGTAATATATATAACTGTGAACAAAAAAATCTTGGGCAATTATGTAACAAATACAAATGAATGCATCTTGATTGGCTTCAGCTGATTACTGTGAAACTGCTATTCATTTCAAGTTTTGTCTTATCTTGCAACATTAGAAATACATGTTTTTTCTTTTCTTGTGCCTCTAACTTCTTTTTCACTTTGAAGAAATTTCCAAATATTTTCCATAAAGAAATTTAGAATGTATATAACAATACATATATTTGTCTTCATCTATTGGTGAACATCAAGATTCATTGTTCCTTGGCTTGACTAAGCAGTGCTTACTTCTTAAGGCAACAAATCTTAAGGCTTTCCTCAACACAAGTAGATATATATTTATTATGCTGTGGATGTTATATATATACAGTAATGTATGTAAACATCAATGGCAAAGTGACAAGAGTGAGCTAACATATTTATGGGACAAACACCATTCTAACTTTATTATGTTGTTTAACATCTGAATCTTAACTAACTTGAATTTCTTCTCATATTTTTAATTTTTAAATGCACAAAAAGTTGAAATTAATAAATTAGATGTACCAGAGGAAAAATCTTGGGGGGTGGAGGGGAAGGGAAGGCTGAAGAGCACAAGAGGAGCAAATGCAAAAAGATGCCTGTGTAAGTTTACAGAATTGTCACAACCATCTTTGATATCTGATCATATGGACCTTTCATCATAGTGGATTCATTCCAGAAAATGGACTTCCAGACAGCAGGGCACCTAAGAAAACCTTCTTCTGTTCTCATTTGATGGAATGTAATTATTCAGAACATTTTCAGTGTGTTCAGAGGAGGAACTCAGTGATTCCCATACACTTGCTCCCAGTGGCTCTACCATACTATAAATGTATGTGAAGTTGCAAGAACAGCTTCTTAAATGCATGAAATGATACTGAATGATTCTGGCACTTCAAATGGGAATTAAATGAAAAATGTTGTGTGATAAAGTATACCACCAACTGTCTATATTAATTTATTATATCATTAAGATTTTCTTATAAGATAGACAGATAAATACACTATAAATACATTGATTTAATAGGGGCTCTGGGTGCATAATAAAGTATTACATAAATGAAATAAATATAAGGTTTTTCAACCATAGTTAAGTGTCTGTGCAGCACCTTGCCAGGAAGACATTTTATAAATAAAATAATTATTGTAGTCTTCAATTTTCTCTTTTACTTTTATTTTTTTTCTTACCTACTTATACCAAAATAGTCAGTGATATTGTTCAGCTATTTCTAATGACACAGTACAGAAACTGAGGTTCACATGAAGCAAACTAACCACTACACTGAGAAAAACAAAAAAGCTGAATTAGTCAAGTAATCTATAGTTTTTGAGTGTTCTTAAACCATAAATAGGGCCCTACCAAATTCACAGCCATGAAAAACGTGTCATGGATGGTGAAATCTGGTCTTCTGTGTGCTTTACCCTATATTATACAGATTTCATAGGGGAGACCAGAATTTATGTAATTGCGGGTCCTGACCCAAAAGGGAGGTTATTTTAGGTGGGCTATTTTAAGTGCCACCCTTACTTCTGCACTGACTTCAGAGCTGGGCAGCCGGAGAGCGGTGGCTGTTGGCTGAGTGCCCGGCTCTGGAGGCAGCGCCCTGCTAGCTGCAGTGCAGAAGCAAGGGTGGCAATACCATTCCATGCCACCCTGACTTCTGCCCTGCTGCTGGAGGTGTCTCTGCCTTCAGAGCTGGGCTCCTGGCCAACAGCTGCTGTTCTCCGGCTGCCCAGCTCTGAAGGCAGCGCTGCCACCAGCAGCAGCGCAGAAGTAAGGGTAGCAGCACTGCAACCCCCCTACAATAACCTTTCAACCCCACCACAGCTCCTTTTTGGGTCAGGACCCCTACACTTACAACACCATGATAGTTCAGATTTAAGTAGCTGAAATCATGAAATTTATAAATTTTAAATTCTTATCACCATGAAATTGACCAAAACAGACCGTGAATTTGGTAGGGTTCTAACCACAAGAATTATGTATTTACCAATTCAACTTTTTTGTAGTTATTTGTCCTTAAGTATATTTCTGACATCATCCCTCAATGTTTAGGTCAGTGGTTTCCAGACTTGTTCTGCCACCTGTGCAGGGAAAGCCCCTGCCGGGCCGGGCTGGTTTGTTTATCTGCCACGTCCGCAGGTTCGGCTGATCATGGCTCCCAGTGGCCATGATTTGCAGCTTCAGGCCAATGGAAGCTTCTGGAAGTGGTGCAGGCCGAGGGACGTACTGGCTGCCGCTTCCAGCAGCTCCCATTGGCCTGCAGCGGTGAAATGCGGCCAGTGGGAGCTGTGATCGGCCAAACCTGCAGACGCGGCAGGTAAATAAACTGGCCCGGCCTGCCAGGGTCTTTCCCTGCAGAAGAGGCGGAACAAGTTTGGGAACCATTGGTTTAGGTTGATGAATATTTTATTCCTAGAGTGCAAAACCTATAGTTTTTTGCAGATTGCTTTACTAAATGAATTGTCTCGTGATCAACAGCTTGGAGTTAATCAAGTGAAACTGTACAGAAGATATGGGTTCCTCCAATGCTCATTGAAGTCAATGAGAATCTTTTCTATGTAAGCATGATACAATGAAGGCGTATATTCTAATAATAGCTTAGAGAACTACAGCTGCATTCATGTATAGATTCAAAGCTGATCAGTGGCCAATTTAAAAGGAAAATGGTGTTGTCTGTGACTTTAAAACAACAAGTCTTGAGATATTAGAGCATGAGGTGTCCGGTTTAAAAGCTGGGTAAATTTTTCCTTTCCCACCCCCACTTTTTTACAAATAGTTTATGTGTAGTGAAATACAATCAGTCAATCCTAAATTATTTGTAAGTTTGACATGAACTCAGCAAATAGTGTCATCTAGAAAAAAAAATGGGGTCTGGATTTACAAAGAGGGTCTTAGGCACCATACACAAAATGACCAGAGGGGGAGCTGATTCTCTTATGACCTTTAGTCTATTGGTAAGAGCACTCACCTGAGCTATGTAAGACTCAGGTTAAATTCTCCCTCTGCCTGATGTGTAGAGGTGATTTGAGTTTGGGTGTAAGTGCCCTCACCATTGGACTATAGAGTCGTTCTCACTCTCTCCATGGCCCAATGTCTTTTAAAGTATTTTATACAATGTGGAACTGAATCAGCAGGAGAAACCTGACCTCAGTTAACCTATAGCCCCAGATATGAGGGTACTCTCGTTCAATATGGGAGACCCAAGCCTAAATCCCTATTCCATACCAGGCAGAGGGGAGAATAAAACAGAGGTATTATACGTCCCAAGAGTATGCCCTAACCACTGGGCTATAGGGGATGCAGTAGTATCCTCTCTATGGCTGTATTGTGAAACTAGCCCTTTATTTACTTTGCTTTTTATTTTATAAAATGCCCCCAAATGAAATTTTAATTTGACCCAAAATTAAATTATTGTCAACTTTTTCCATTTGCCAACATTTTTTTTGTTTGTTTTTGACTCTTCAGTTTTGGTTCAACCCAAATCAATTAAAAAAAATCAGAACTGCCAGTGTACCAAAAAATCAAGTATTTGTCCAGCTCTAGTCTGGATTTCTTCAGTTTAATACCTGGAATTTTGTACTGCTTATTTACGGATATGCTGTGGGATGAAAAAAAAATTCTGATTCTGTATTTGGCAGCCATTGTACCCAAAATGGGAACTAGTAATTAAAAAGGTATCATATATATATATATATATATATATATATAAATTTATTCTCTCAATTGAAATAAATTATATATACAATGTTATTTATTTAAATTATTATTATTTATTTCAATTGAGAGTCACCTTTTACATCCAAAACTGTATGAAATGCCACATTCTCATGATTTACATTTTACTTATTTGCATGATATGAAACTCTTTTACAAAGGTAAATTGAAGTAGTTTGTTATACTTGTACCATATGTGAAATAAACATAGAATTTAAAGTGCAATACAAAGTGAAAATACAAAGATTTGACAAGTTAAATATGCAGCATATCATTTCCAACATATCTGTGTGCAAACTCAAATTCTTTATAAATGTTTTAAAATAAACTTTTCAATATTTTCCATTAAAAATATAAATAACTAATACCAGCAGCCCAAGACTCATTAGCAATCTAGAAGAAGAAACCATTATGCATCCACAATAGAAATAAAAATGCAATAAGGAAACAGATTTCAGTTTGAGGCTACTATGGGATTTTTATAACCAATGCAAGGACATTTACAAAATAAAAGTATAACCTTGATAGAATCATTCTGAGTGCCTTCTCTAGAGTTGTGTTAACATTTAAAATAGAATTAAGTTCCCAGGAGAAGATAATATATTCACTCTACGTGAACAACTCAAAGGGAGTGGCATGCACAGATGGAGGTGATTATGTGTCCCTCATTGTTTTACTGAGAAGTAATCATTTAAATTAATTATATATTTATTAGTAGGGTAGAATTAATCAAGACAATCATGAATATAGGCATCACAGAACGTTTCAGGGCCAGTTGTTCCTGGACAGCTGCAGCGGCACAAGAGCCAGCAATCAGAGCTGTAAACAGGGGAGTTTGAGTGGGAGTTCGTAAGGGGAGTTTGGGGGGAAGACTAAGAGAGCCAGGAAAAGGAACAGACAGGCTAATGAAGGGAGTGGGTGGTGGTCTGCCAGTGTTTTGGTGCTCCTGGGGGGTTTGTTTTGCTGTGGGTGGTGGTGTTTTGGTTTGGTTTGTGTTTCACAGACTAACAGGACTTAGGTGAGAAGGCTATGACAGACACAGAGGCAGCAGTGGGAGTGACCCAAGTAGTGGAAGACACAATGAAGATGACTGGATGTAGAAGCTGTGGCATGTACATGATCCTGGAGGGGGTACCTGAAAAGAGTTTTGTTTGCATGAAGTGCCACCTGATAGAGCTGATGGAAGAAAAGATCTGAGGATTGGAGATGCAGGTGGAAACTCTGGTTGAGTTTAGAAGCGGGTGTGAGTGCGGGATGATGGAGCAAAGACATGAAGAGCCAGAAGGGAAAAGCTCAGACTTGCATATGGAAGCAGGACCAAAGAACTCTGAGGGGAGACTGCTGGGTGAGGAAAGTGGACAGTGGAAGCATGTGACTAAGAGAACCAGGCAGAGGAAAAGATGGGCTAGTGAAGGAGAAACAGCTCAGGAACTTTGCTCAGAGCTTTGCGGAGTTGGAAAATGAAGAAGGGGCACCGCAAGTGGTCACTGAAGGTGAGAGGGCAAGGAAGAAGAGAAGAGCAGCTAGTCCTATAGGAAGAGGGCATGAGTCAATGGAGACAACAACACCGAATATGAGCCCCAGAAGGATACGGGATGGATTGCAGAGGATTGCAAGGGACAATAGGAATCGAGAGGACTTGCAGCCAGAGGGAACAGGGGATAGACTGGAGAATTGCACCATTGCCAGGAAAATGCAGGTCTATGTGATTGGGGACTCCTTACTGAGAAGAATAGACAGGCCTGTAACAAGAGCTGATCCAGAGAACAGAAGGGTGTGCTGTCTGCTGGGTGCTAAGATACGGGACGTGGGCCTGAGGCTGAAGAGGATCCTAATGGGAGCGGGAAAGAATCCACTGATTGTCCTTCATGTGGGAACAAATGATACAGTTAGATTATCAATGGAACATAACAAGGAAACTGTGCCAGGATGGGGAAAATGCTTAAGGAAAACGAGGCTCAGGTGACCCTAAGTGGGATTCTGCCT
Organism: Eretmochelys imbricata; assembly: GCF_965152235.1. Classification (NCBI taxonomy): domain Eukaryota; kingdom Metazoa; phylum Chordata; order Testudines; family Cheloniidae; genus Eretmochelys; species Eretmochelys imbricata. Next base: position 150,447,178 of record NC_135573.1, read on the forward strand.
GTTCCTAGAGAAGGGCAACAAACTGTGACAAGATTATGATGCTCAACAGATGGCTCAGACACTGGTGCTATAAGGAGGTCTTTGGGATGTATGGCCACTGGGAAGCATTCATGGACAGAGGATTTTTCTCTCGGCATGGCCTTCACCTGACTAAGGAGGGAAATAGATGTCTAGGATGGAGGACGGCACAACTGATCAAGAGAGCTTTAAACTAGGAGTCTGGGGGAGATAGTTGGGATTTTAACATTGCAAGGGAAGAAAATGAAGTAAGAGAGGATACAGCCGTGGGTAGGAGAATGGACATAAGGAGGACAGGTAGTGTACATACCAGTCTAATAGGTGATACTGGTGGTAGAATGTCTGTGCCTAATCGGGTAAAGAATGTGAGCAAGGCCAAACAGCAAAAATTAAGATATTTGTACACTAATGGGAGGAGCCTAGGTAATAAAATGGAGGAACTAGAGCTACTGGTGCAGGAAGTGAAACCAGATATTATAGGGATAAAAGAAGCATGGTGGAATAGAAGTCATGACTGGACTACAGGTATTGAAGGGTATGTGCTGTTTAGGAAAGACAGAAATAAAGGCAAAGGTGGTGGAGTAGCAATGTATATCAATGATGAGGTAGACTATAAAGAAATTAGAAGTGATGGAATGGATAAGACAGAGTCTGTCTGGGCAAAAATCACACTGGGGAAGAAAGCTACTACAGCCAACCCTGGGATAGTGCTTGGAGTGTGCTATAAACCACCGGGATCCGATTTGGATATGGACAGAGACCTCTTTAATGTTTTTAATGAAGTAAATACTAATGGAAATTGTGTGATCATGGAAGACTTTAACTTCCCAGATATAGACTGGACGACAAGTGCTAGTAATAATAATAGGGCTCAGATTTTCCTGGGTACGATAGTGGATGGATTCCTTCACCAAGTAGTTGCTGAACCAACAAGAGGGGAAGCCATTTTAGATTTGGTTTTGGTGAGTAGTGAGGACCTCATAGAAGAAATGGTTGTAGGGGACAACCTTGGTTTGAGCGATCATGAGCTAATTCAGTTCAAACTGAATGGAAGGGTAAACAAAAATAGATCTGTGACTAGGGTTTTTGATTTCAAAAGGGCTAACTTTAAAAAAAATTAAGGAAATTGGTTAGGGAAGTGATTGGACTGAAGAACTTGTGGATCTAAAGGCAGAGGAGGTCTGGAATTACTTCAAGTCAAAGTTGCAGGAACTATCAGAAGCCTGCATCCCAAGAAATGGGAAAAAATTCATAGGCAGGAGTTGTAGACCAAGCTGGATGAGCAAGCATCTCAGAGAGGTGATTAAGAAAAAGCAGAAAGCCTACAAGGAGTGGAAGATGGTAGGGATCAGCAAGGAAAGCTGCCTTATTGAGGTCAGAACCTGTAGGGATAAAGTGAGAAAGGCCAAAAGCCATGTAGAGTTTGACCTTGCAAAGGGAATTAAAGCCAACAGTAAAAGATTGTATAGCCATGTAAATAAGAAGAAAGCAAAGAAGTGGGAGAGCTAAACACTGAGGATGAAGTGGAGGCTAAGGATAATCTAGGCATGGCCCAATATCTAAACAAATACTTTGCCTCAGTCTTTAATGAGGCTAATGAGGAGCTTAGAGATAATGGTAGGATGAAAAATGGGAAGGAGGTTATGGAGGTAGATATTACCACATCCAAGATAGAAGCCAAACTTGAACAGCTTAATGGGACTAAATCGGGGGGCCAGGATAATCTTCATCCAAAAATATTAAAGCAACTGGCACATGAAATTGCAAGCCCATTAGCAAAAAAAAAAAAAAAAAAAAAATCTGTAAACTCAGGGATTGTACCGTATGCCTGGAGAATTGCTAACATAGTTCCTATTCTTAAGAAAGTAAAAAAACGTGATCTGGGTAACTACAGGCCTGTTAGTTTGACATCTGCAGTACACAAGGTCTTGGGAAAAAATTTGAAGGAGAAAGTAGTTAAGGACATTGAGGTCAATGGTAATTGGGACAAAATACAACATGGTTTTACAAAGGTAGATCGTGTCACACCAAACTGATCTCCTTGTTTGAGAAGGTAACAGATTTTTTAGACAAAGAAAACACAGTGGATCTAATTTACCTTGATTTCAGTGAGGCATTTGATATGGTTCCACATGGGGAATTATTAGGTAAATTGGAAAAGATGGGGATCAATATGAAAATTGAAAGGTGGATAAGGAACTGGTTAAAGGGGAGACTACAACAGGTCACACTGGAAGGGGAACTGTCAGGCTGGAAGGAGGTTACTAGTGGAGTTCCTCAGGGACGTGTTTTGGGACTAATCTTATTTAATCTTTTTATTATTGACCTTGGCACAAAAAGCGGAATGTGCTAATGAAGTTTGCGGATGACACAAAGCTGGAAGGTATTGCCAATACAGAGAAGGACTGGGATATCATACAGGAACATCTGGATGACCTTGTAAACTGGAATAATAGTAATAGGATGAAATTTAATAGTGAAAAGTGCAAGGTCATGCATTTAGGGATTAATGAAAAGTATTTTTGTTATAAACTGGGGACCCATCACTTGGAAGTAACAGAGGTGGAGAAGGACCTCTGAATATTGGTTGATCACAGGATGACTATAAGCCGCCAATGTGATGTGGCCATGAAAAAAACTTAATGCGGTCTTAATGCATCAGGCAAGGTATTTCCAGTAGAGATAAGGAGGTGTTAGTACCGTTATACAAGGCACTGGTGAGACCTCTTTTGGAATATTGTGTGCAGTTCTGTTCTCCCATGTTTAAGAAAGATGAATTCAAACTGGAACAGGTACAGAAAAGGGCTACTAGGATGGTCCAAGGAATTGAAAACCTGTCTTATGATAGGTTTCAGAGTAACAGCCGTGTTAGTCTGTATTCGCAAAAAGAAAAGGAGTACTTGTGGCACCTTAGAGACTAACCAATTTATTTGAGCATAAGCTTCTATGAGCTATAGCTCATGATGAAGTGAGCTGTAGCTTATGAAAGCTTATGCTCAAATAAACTGGTTAGTCTCTAAGGTGCCACAAGTATTCCTTTTCTTTTTGCTGTCTTATGATGTCAAAGAGCCTGGCTTGTTTAGCCTAACCAAAGGAAGGCTGAGAGGAGATATGGTTGCTCTCTATAAATATATCAGAGGGATAAATACCATGGAGGGAGAAGAATTATTTAAGCTCAGTACCAATGTGGACACAAGAACAAATGGATATAAACTGGCCACCAGGAAGTTTAGACTTGAAATTAGACGAAGGTTTCTAACCATCAGAGGAGTAAAGTTCTGGAACAGCCTTCCAAGGGAAGCAGTGGGGGCAAAAGACATATCTGGCTTCAAGACTAAGCTTGATAAGTTTATGGAAGGAATGATATGATGGGATAGCCTAATTTTGTCAATTAATTGATCTTCCACTATTAGTAGTAGATATGCCCAATGGCCTGTGATGGGATGTTCGATGGGGTGGAATCTGAAGTACGACTGAAAATTCTTTCCTGGGTGTCTGGCTGGTGAGTCTTGCCCACATGGTCAGGTTTAGCTGATTGCCATATTTGGGGTTGGGAAGGAATTTTTCTCCAGGGCCGATTGGCAGAGGCCCTGGGGGTTTTCGCCTTCCTCTGCAGCATGGGGCATGGATCACTTGCTGGAGGATTCTCTGCACCTTGAAATCTTTAAACCATGATTTGAAGACTTCAATAGCTCAGACATAGGTTAGGGGTTTGTAACAGGAGTGGGTGGGTGAGATTCTGTGGCCTGCGTTGTGCAGGAGGTCAGACTAGACGATCATAATGGTCCCTTCTGACCTTAAAGTCTATGATACAAAGATCTTCTGTAACAACCTGTGGGTTAGAACCTGCATTTGCAGAAGCAACGGCAGTTGATATTCCCACAATGCAACCAGAAGGCCATCAAAAAGCACAGCCACGGAGCACTATGGAGAGTAGGCATCACAGGAATTACTGCCCAGAGTGACAGTACCCTGTGGCCAAACACCCCTACTTAACCCCAGGGGTTACCCAGGAAACCACATAGACTTTGCCTCATCTCCTGACCTCTGGTCTCTGACTGCGACCTGTATTTCTCCTTCTCAATTCTAACCTGGTACTACCTCTCATCTCTAGTCTCTGATCCTGGCTTGACTCTGACCCCAACTCTTGTTTACAGGATCTGGCCTTGCAATTCCTCCAACTCTGGCCTGGCGACTCCCATCCCTGTTGGGCAGACCTCAGCCCAGCTGTGACTACTAGGCCAGACCACCTATGCCCCAGTCTCTTATAGCTTCTCTCCAATTGTAGTCCTGCATAGAAATGTGACACCCTAGAATTTCTTATACTCCCTTGACGAGAATAAAGGGGGCTGGAGAGAAGAAGTAATCATGACACTACTGCCTCTCTGCAGTAGCCACCAGAACAGGTCAGGTTAAAGGATGAAATGGGCTCTTTACCTGCTAAAAGGGCAGTGCAATGGCTGTGCTACCTATTAGCTCAGTAGGCATTGTACCTGCCTGAAACAATGTGCTTTCCCATTTTCTCTCTGGGGCAGTGTGCTGCCACACTACTGCCAAGATAAAGCTGTTCCTTCAGCCCTTAACTGAGAGCTTAATCAGTCTTATACTCCCACCCTACACAATCAGAACCAAAATTTGGTATCATTGACTATATGTCTTGATTTTTGACATTGCTTAAATAATTATGAAGGTGTATGTTTTCTGTTTTTTACAATGAATGATGTACAGGATGCAGGTTCAACATACATGTTGTTTCAAAGTCTATGTAAACGTAATGAAGTTATTACATGGATAGTTTCCAGTGAGCTGCCATGTCTCTTTACCAGTAAACTTTACAGTCAGCTCCTGAAAAGCCTTACTATATAGTAACTTTCAGATACCATCTGGGAAAAACAGGAAATCTATAAAAACTCTTTACTATTATCTGGCCAAGGTTTAGAAATACACTTCAAGAAATAGCAGAGGTTGTGCAAAGAAAACAAAGGGAGTGTAAGTCCTCTGATTTTTGTAAAGAATGGAGATCTCTTAAGTTAACTTAAAAATAATAATGGTTGAGTAAAAGTAGTCCTTCTAGCTGACAAACAGTCGTATATATCTATTTTCAGTTTTCACAGATCCAAGAAATATTTCTGCTGAAAAGTGCCATTCATATTATTCTGCTATAACTTACAACAGACACCTTCCCTTCACACAAGTGTTCCTTGATGTTTGCTTTATATGGCTGTTTTGCTGTGTCCAAACCACAGTCCTATAGTAAGAAATTTTGTCATACAAATATATTGCATGCCTGTTTGTTCTGATTGGAGTCAGTCTTGACAGTAAGCTTTGTAAAATCTTTCTTCTTTTCTTTAGTGTTATGGTACTAATTGGAGAAATTTACACATATGTTATATAAGTAAAGAGAATAGACTTGACTATGGAGTTGTTGACACTTATGAAGTATCTAGTGTATTTGACATAAAATGTGAATTTTGTTAAGTATGAAGAACCAAATTAGTCAAGCAGCTGTTTGAGTATGACGCTGAAGATGAAACAGCCAAGAAGCCCAGGGGGAAAAGAAAGAGAAGGGACTCTTTCCCTTTTCTGGATGGAGACACTTTGTCATTTAATGAAACTTTCATCACCTTTGTGAATTTCTGGAGCGCTTAGGATATTTCTCTCAGATATCATGTCTCTGCTAGCTTTCCAGTGGAAAGAACAGAGGACTGTAAGGAAAGACATACTAACAAGCATGGCAAGCAATCTTTTCAACCATGAAAATGTAGCAATTTCTCATACAATAAGTCACTCAACAAGACTTTTCTTTGTATTTATTTTTTCTTTGTCCTCAGGCGGGGACAATCCATCAGCAATAATAGGAGACAGCCCATCTTTCCTGCCACCAACTGCAGCCTGCTGTCTCTGCAGCAGGTAACACCAGATCTGGGATTTTGGATCTAGAGACCCAGACTGCTTGCATCCAAACCTGCAGGTTCCAAGAGTTAAAGACTGTTTGCACAGTTCCAGAAGGGAACGAATGGTTAGTCTCTCTGAAGAGATCCCTAGGGATAACCTGCTTGCCTGCACCAATCCCCTGATCACTCAGCCTGAAAAAGAACCTGAGTTGGGTATTCTTTATTATAGTTAGAAAGGTATTGAGGATTTAATTTTGTGCCATAAAGGGACATTGCTTCTGTGAAAGGACTTTCATTTACCTGGATCATCAAGACCTGTACCGGCAGTTCCCAGGATAATGAAGTGTGTTTCTAACAGCCTCTCTTTACAGGCCTGCAGTGTGTCTCCATGTGTACTGCCTGGGTACTTAAGACGTGGAGGGATAGATGGAACTGAGGGGAGAGACACTTTTGAACAGGAACACTGGGGACGGTGTGGTCATGTAACCGGATGTGCATGCCAGACTAGCCTTTAGTAATTAAAAAGCATGGTTAATATCTCTAATCATTGTAATCATTTAATATTTTAATTGATGGTATATTTTTCTTTACTCATCTGTGTGACCAAGTAAGGGAGGGGGGCAATCTAGCCCATACTGACTTTCATTGAAGGCTCCCCAAATCCTTGGTCTTTAAAGGAAAGTTGAGATACATTTTTAGAGAAGTTTAGAATGACCAAAAAACTCATTTCCAACCTCTACCTCCCAACAGTGTACCCAGATTTGATCACTTCCCTGTTGAAAAATTATTGCTGAAAGAGAAAACATCCTCAGTAGGGCAGCTATATGTTAAATGTTTTGGGAAGGCTTATGTGTGAGAAGAGCTGAAAGAAACTTAGAGTAGGTCAACACTTTGAGCTGAAGGTGTAATTCCCAGGCAGCTCAAGGAAACATAGCTGTGCTAGCTCTGATCAAGCTAGATTACTAAAAATAGAGAGTAGCTGCAGCAGGAGCATGAGTGGCAGCATGAGCAGCAAGGGAGGCTGCCCTCCAGGAGTATGATCTTCTCTGAGACTCTAGATACATACTCATGGTGGCCAGCCCCTCCCACTGCTGTGACTGCATTCTGTTTTTAGCACTAGTCTATGTCTCCTCGAGTTGGAATTCACACAAGCTCAAAGTGTAGACATACCCTTAGGTAATTTAGAAACAGGAGACATGATAGAGGTGTACCAAATAATGAATTGTTTAATGAAGATGGATTGTTTGGTGCTCTTTAATTTAGTCTCATAGTGTGAGAACAAAGGGACACTCAATTAAGTTGACTGGTAGCAACTTTAAAACTGATAAAAGGAAATAACTCTTTATGCAGTGAGTAGCAAATCTGTGGAATTCAATGCTATAGAAATCACTGACAAACAATTTAGCCTGAGTTGAAAGGGGAGCTCAATATATAAATGAACAAGCATAACATATGTGGTTACTTTAAATTAGTGAGTCTGGTGAAACACACTCAATATATCTAGTATACTTTTCAGGCTATTATATACATGCTTTTTGGAAGTCAAGAAATTGTTTCCTTCCAGGACAAAGCTTTGCACAATTTGCCAAATACATTTTTTTTTAAATTGTCATTTCCACTAACACATTATGTTCTAGGAATTATTTTGGGGAAGTTCTATGGGCAGGGGTCAGACTATATGATCACAATGGTCCCTTCTCGCCTTAACCAATGCCTGTTTGAGGACTCCAGACTGGACAGACCAGACTTCTGCATGTCATAGCGATGTGTTATATTTTATGACATCGTTGTTCATGTTAATGTCATTATGTGGCTGAAGATCCCCATGTCATGATGTGCTGGACAATAATCCCCATTCTCTCTGAGGCTATTGTTTAGTAGCTGGTCACCCAACAGGAGTACTTTTGGTAGAAGGTGTGAAACTCAGCATCCACGTAAATAAAATGTGGATACATTGGAGGAAGATAAACTAAACATTTATGGCTACCGAAGAAAAACTTCAAAAAACATCTCATGAGGTTTTCAAAGAAACTCTTAAGGTTTTACTGTTCAGGGACCACCAACTCTTCACTAAGATTTCAGATAGAGATATTCATGTCATTTTTTACTAAGGTGGCAGTGGTTATGATGCCATAATTAAGATCACATAGACAAATTCAGTTGGATTGATATGAAAACCAAAATATTTCTTCTTTAATCTCAAACCACTAAGTAAAGGTGGACCCACATCTGCTACTGAATGGGTCCAGTTTCAAGTTCTGTAAAAAATGTGAGTGATTCTGCTGAACATACTATTATACAAGTTAGTTTTTAGAAATTACTAATTTCTGAAATTTTCCATTGGTTTCCAATTTCCCCTGTTTAGTTTAATATTTCCAAAACATAGAAACCATGAACTTTGCACAATTATCCATTTCAATAACATCTACAAAGTAAAATTTTCCATAATAAGGGAATTTATCACCTGATGATGTTACATCAGATATCCTATTACCATAATTTATGCTAAGTTTCAGATCAGTTCTGCCCCTTACCATAACACCTGGACTTTTCAAACACATTGGCCTTCAGCCTGGGTAGAAAGTCTTGCACTAGCTCAGTTTGAGTTAGTGTACTAAAAATAGCAGTGTGGATGGTGTGGCACTGGCAAAATGTTGGGCTAGCTGCTCCAGTCCAAATCTGCCTGGCTTCCTGGATCTGAGTGTGGGTGGCTAGCCCAAGCCACCATCCGTGCCACAACATCCACATTGATATTTTTAGACAACAACCTTGAGCTGAGCTAGCATGAATCTGCCTATCTGCACAGTGAATCACACCTCCCAGCTGCAGAATAGACATACCCTCACTACCCTTTACTGGTCAGTGTGGAGTCTATATATCCCACCACAGAAACACAGAGGAGCTCTAAGGGTATTTGACGTTTGTATGTCACATTTATTCATTTGTTGTTGTTTTTTAATATATCTCATTTTGTGCACCAGGCCCTTGCCCCTGCTGGAGCCCATGCTGCTCTGCTACACGTCATCCAGAAAACAGTGAGGTGAAAGGAAAAGAGCAGCAAAGGGGAGTCTTACAGGCCTGCCTAGAAGGCCTCACTGGAACAGCCATGTTAGAAGCTAGAGGGACCTGTTCCTCCAAGAGATAGAAGGCTAGCAACAGCCAATCAGAGCCCAGCAGACTCAGATAAAAGGAGCTACAGGGCCATAGCATGTCAGCTCCTGGCTGAGAGGAAGGAAAGAAGGATGCCAAAGGCTCCTGCTAAGTAGTTAACGTTTAAGATTGGCTGAATGTGATTGCTGAGAGAGAAGAACCAGAGGACAGTGGCCCTGAGATGTGGCAGAAGAGAAAAGGCCTTATAGGAAGAGGCCCAGGGAAATAGTAGCTGAGGATTGAAGTGGGTATGTAGCTGCTGAGTTGGCCCTGGGGTCCCTACTGGCCACAGGCAAAGTTGCGTAAATCCTAAGCAGGGGACAGGCTCTATTTAGGAGCCCAAAAAATAGTCTGAGGAAATGCAGCTGTAACCACCAGTCCATGTGGCAGCTTCTGCCTGCGCAGATCAAGTGAGTAAGCTTGAGGAGCCTTGGGGCACTGAAGGTACTGGCCTAGCATTTGGGTGGTCTCCATAAAGGTTGCATGGGACTCTCAATGCAGTCTTTGAGAAGACACCCTGGGTGAAAGGGTGGGCCGTCTCCTTTTGAGGGTACCAATTATCCCACATTGACCAGATGCTCCTATAAAGATCTAGTGCAGTGCTTCTTTTTCTAAGAGTGTCTATTGTCTGGCTGCCCATGTTGCATGCTCCCTCCCCAGTAGCAGCTCAGGAAACAAGTCTCCTTTCCAGTAAGCTTCGGTAGTGCAGTGACAGTCCTGCAGATCCAGAATGTACAGCATGCGGAGGCTGAGGCTGGGACCTTACATTCACTAGAAGCAGAGTGGCATTGGGTAAGTGTTGTAAGAATGGCATTAAGAGCAGAGGGAGAAGAATCAGGGTGGACATCCTCATTTGTCCCAGCAAGGGTAGGACTAGATGACATTGCAAATAGAGGAGAATGGGTGCCACAGATCACACTACGACCTCTTTACAGTGCTTTTCTCTTCCACAGACACGTAATAGCCTCCTGATTCAGGCATATTTTGACTGGAGGATACGAATAACCAAAATATATAAATTGTGGAACTAATGACACTATCACGCTGTTCACTCTACTTGTGTTAGACCCGTTTTCTGTCTCTCTCTCTCCCCCGCCACCTTGTCTGTTTTGTCTATTTAGAGTGTAAGCTCTTTGGGACAGGGACTATCTACTACTGTGTTTGTGAAGTGCCTAGCATAATGGAACCCCATTCTTGGTTGGCTCTTAGGAATGACTGTAATAAACAATATTGATTATTAATGATTGCTTCCACAGATGGGACCTGATGTTCTGCAGATGTGCTTGAGCAAACAAGAGTAAGCATTAAGGCTATATAGTGTCTCCATCTCCAGATTTTTCATCCCTTTGATACAGTGTATATTGGACTGCAGAGGTGTCTAAGATATGCAAGCTTTTCATTAATTCTGTGAGAGTGAGGGGGGAGGGTGTATGAATGGTGCTATGGTTGATGCTGCAAGATTGCTGACATGGGGAGATGCCCAATGGAAGGTTGTTTGCAGGTTGTGATTTGTTGCAGGGGTGATAGTGCTTATGAATATAGATATTTAATAAACATTTGCTCCTCAGAGAAATGGAGTCCAGATGGCCTCCAACTATATGATGGAGGTGAGGGTGATGGACCTCTAGTCCTGTGGACATCATCTTGGGGGGCCTCTCTCATGCTTCTGTGATGTCCCCTCCATTTCAGGTATGTGATCAGCCTTCTTTTTGTGGGTGGATATGAAGGACTTTTATTTTCACCTTTTGTGCCATCCTGCTGTTACAGCTCAGAGCATTTACCAATTATTTGGTTTCACAACTTCTGTTTCATGGTAATCGAGAGAGCTCTAGAGAATTCCCCTAGAAATTCCTCTTCAAAAGGAGTTGTCTGAGCTACAGTGGAATCATTTGTCCATTGATAACATTGGACACTCTTGCTTCCCTTGTTCTCTGTGCCATCTACCCCTCTACTGCTGCTTAAAAAAGCACTCAAGTTGTGGCTACAAATTGTGGGGGGGTTGTTCTGTTGAGCTTCATGCCTTTGGGGGGTGCATCAACATATGCTAATAGCATATGTCAAGTAACCCCTTGGATACCTATCTGCCCAGGTTTGGACAACCAGGAAAAGTGCACAGCCATTTTTGAAAATTCTGCCAAGCACTGAATGCTCAGATCCCTGGGTGCCAAGGCTGCATCTATACCCTGTGCTCAGGACATTAATTGGTTAGCCCACAGCATAAAAGCCTTTCAAACAGCTTAAGTAACAAAGGAAGCACTGTATATTTACTCTGATTATCTTGCTTTTGCCTAATGAAGCTGCTTTAAGTTTTCTCTCCTGGCAAGTGTCCAAAATGCTTTTATCTGTCTGCATGCAGTAGGTAGTCAAGCTGAAATAAAAAAGTCTCCTTTTGTGTGCACAGTCTGTCTCTTTACTATAAGAGAAGTTGTGGAGAGATGGGTGGATTTCTTTGTTGGTTCTGTGACTTTCACATGTGGGAAGGGGCCTGTAAGGGCACTCTTTCATAACTGATCTGATTTTTTTTTTTTTAATTTTGATCCCCATTAAGGGAATATGCTTTGAGAACAAACCAGCCACTCATTCTTTCTGGTCACGTGGTGCCTCCATTTGGATAACTTGCATGTCACCAATGAGAATATCTTAGACATACCCTACTCTGAACCCACTGATCACATAGAACCCTAACCCTCCTCCCCTGCCCCCCAAAATGGAATATCCATTGAGAGATTCTAAGGCAATGCTGACGGGAGTTTTTAAAGGTGAACAATGAATGTGCTGATGGCTTACTGGACATTGTTTTCTCTCTTATCTTGGCACAGTCCAATTTGATAAGCTAGGCAAATGCATTACCTGTAGCTTTATAGTGAGCATTGCTGGCTGTGGGAAACACTTTTGAAAAGTGCCAGAGCAAACATGGCCAGTGACTCCTCACTAGAACTAGTTAAAAATTAATCAAGGCCTCTTAAAAATAATGAAATATTTGTGAAACAACTGACTTTAAAAACGATGTAATTTAAAAAAAAAAAACTAACTGGCTTTTCTTCTCAGTTATGCTGTACAATTAATCCTATGTAGCCATCAGCGCATGCAGAAGTTGTGTTGGATCTGTCCCACAGTTCTTAGGCTGCCGGCTTCCCCATGCCAGTAACAAACCTCTCAAGATTTCTCCCATTCTCACACCAGGCCTCTTTCCCACCCTTTTAATGGGATCCTTGCAGAGGTAACTGAATTGCAATTATAATAAGGGGAGGACCTGCTGATTTTAATATGCTGCAGTGAGGGGGCCTTCTGATGTGTGAATGGCAACAGATGATTCATGATGATGATTCATGATGATGATTCACTAGGTTATTAATCAAACTGTCTCAACATGGAGTCAGAATGAAACTGCTGGTGCATGCTGTATGGGCTAACTAGTATTTGGCAGTTCCCAAAGTCCCAACAAGAAGCCCCAGTCTTCTTGGAGTAACTGATGTTCTTACAAACAGACTGTAATCCCATCAGTTTACTGAGTTCTATAAATCCAACTGCTTCCTTTGCTGTGGCCCACTGGACTTCAGAAGCTATTACACTCCAGTCAAGCCCAGGGTCTGTGTGAGATTTCTCCCTGGGTACAAGGGGTAGTAGAGAGAGAGCCTGGAGCACTGGGACTGGTGCAAGATCGAAGGCCTGAACCAGAGGCTGTGAACCAAAGTCAGGCCATGTATTAAAGGAGACGTTTACCAGTTCACTGTCCGGTACGTGAACTTGGAAAAGTTGTTGCTAGTATATTACACACTAGATATTTATGTAAATATATTCCAGCTAATACAGATGCACCCCAATCTAGTACAATATAATATGTTTTGACAACATAATGAATAGGGATTTTTTCCAAGATATCAGGGAAAAGGGGAGATAACATACAGATGTTGTGTATTCCAGTTGATGCCCTCAGACTATAAATGACCCAGCCTAGGGGGCAGCAGAAAGTCTCATCATTGACTGAGCTAAAGCCATTGTAATAAGCATACATGTGTTATTGTAACTGTAAACATTGATCCAGGGAGTTAGTACCATGATTTGTTGACAATAAACCTGGCTGAGTGCCTTTGCGACTGAACGGTGCCTGTGGTCTTCCTTTATTAGTAACATGAAGGTCTGTTGAACTAACATGCTGCACTATCTACTAATACCATTGAAGTTCCAAGAACGGAAGCACTGGGCAGCCTGAACAGCACTACCGGGGCAATGACATTCCAGCCTCCAGCACTTAACTACATTGGGTACTACTGCCAAAGTCTGCTGAACGAGCTACCTCCATGGAGCTGGGGACAGCACACTGAAGGGACACACACACAAGCCAACTGACAACACAAGGTACCCTCCTAAACTCTATATGTCTCCTTGTTTTGTCAAAGTTATGTTGAAAAATAGTTACAAGACCCATCAACCCAAATGTGCTTGAAACCTTCAAAATGGTTTGGAGCTGTAAGCTGAGTCAGTGGAGCAAAATCTTGCCTGGTGTCTGGGTTGACAGGTCAGGAAATGACAAGTATAGATCCAGGGATAAGATCCAGAGTAAGAGCCAGGAATCAGAAACCAGAAGGGAGGCTGGGGTGGTGCAGAAGAAGGAACAGAGTTGGGGGCAAGGCAGGAGCAGAGCTTAGAGCAAGGACTAGAAACAGGCTGGACCAGGGTAAGTGCAGTTGTGAGCATGGTACACGTTGTGCAGCTGTGCTGCTGCTGCTAGGATCAAGTAGCAAACCCCTGCCCAACCAGTGAGCACAATCATTTAGAGGGGGCTCACTGGGTTCTGCTGAGATGCCATCTGACCAGGCTGAAAGCCAGCTGTGCCCCTGATGAGACCAGCCATGCATTTATTCTTTTTAGTGAGCACTTTAATATAATGTAGCTGTACAATTTGTTAGGTAGCTTGCAGTTCAGCATGACATTATTTCTCTGTCTGATCTGAAAACCTGGCCACTTACTGGGGTGCTGTAATGGGAGCTGAGCTCTTTGAAAATGTGACCCTGTTTGTTCAGGCATCTCATTTGGAGGGCAAAGAGGGGCTCTTTCCTGAGCTCATTGTGTACAAAATCTATTTCTCCATGTCAGAGCCTAGAGTAACTTTTCTGGGATAGATCAAGCTCTGTGCAGATCAAGCACATCATAGGGAAATGAGATAAAGGAGCAGGAGTCAGGATATTCCTGTTCTCTGCCGTAGCTCTGACCATTTTGTACCTTACATTTTCCAAAACACATGTTCCGTCAGAGGATGTGTGGAGGTGGTTCTAACTGAATGTGGAGTGTCTATGTGCATGCATCCCAGCTGTCTTGCTACAGGAAATTGAGCACATTACCCCTGCATGCTGGTTATGCCATCTTCATTGCTCCATGACTGAATACTGAAATGTGCCATGGGCTAGATTTTAAAAATGCTATACTTACACTAATCACTGTTAAATTGTATTAACACATTTTATAAAACAATCTGTGGTTGGCTATGTTATTTCCATTGAGAAGTAGGCAAATAATACAGAAAAAACCTTTGAAAATAAAAACATGGAAAATAATTGAGAGGGAAACTTGCTAGTAAAAAGGCATATTTTATTTTATTTTATTTTATGAGTGGTACTGGGAGCTCTGGAAGCAGAATCTTTCTATCCTTCTTTCCAGCTGCCTTGGAGAAGGGGGCCCAGCTACTTTGGGCCATGTGGCTTCAATTCCTACCTCTACCAGCCACAATAGGAACATCCTCACCTCTTTCCAGTGGTGATCATGAAGAGACTCATGAGGTAGCAAGCAGAAAGGAGCAGCAACTCCCAGAAGAGAAACAGCAATGAGCTTACCAAGAACTGGGGGGAGACTTCTGATGACAGAGCTACACATTTTTCTTCTGCTCTTCTTTTCAGTCTAGATTTGAAGGAGACTTGTCTGGTTGAGAATGGAGGGGAATAAGCTGGGGGTGGAGGGTAGGATAAAGAGAAGGGTCACTGTGTAGTGTGGACACAGAAGATGGAAGGAATTACTAAAGGGTACGGATCAATCTTACTGTGGAGAGAGCAGCTCCCCTCCCTCTCCATTCCTAAAATAGAAACCAAAACAAAAGTCCAAGTATGCAATATTATTAAGCTAATTCAGAACCTTGTGTTTAGAACGCTTGTTCCCCAACATCTCTCTTTTGGTTTGTCTTCCTTTGTCGTATCACATAGATGCTGAGATCTTGGATAAGAACTCGACCTTTTTTTGTCTGGATAGTGCCTAGCACATTTCGGTGTGTATGTCAGTGCAAAAATAATAAATATTTCAATATAGTTTTCCAGCTTTTGAATATATCATTCAACAAATAAATGAATTAAAGGCTGTGTAATCTAACAAAGACAATTTAGATACATAAACAAATTACTGTTATAATTGCTTAACTGACCTTCCAAGTGTTGTAATTTTTAGATATCATGTGATACCTGTCAAGTTTGGTTTCTAAAACTGTATTGATTTTTTTTTTTGGCTAATGCAGATATCTGTTATCTAT
This sequence comes from Eretmochelys imbricata, assembly GCF_965152235.1. Taxonomy (NCBI): domain Eukaryota; kingdom Metazoa; phylum Chordata; order Testudines; family Cheloniidae; genus Eretmochelys; species Eretmochelys imbricata. The sequence goes on from NC_135573.1 coordinate 150,462,754, forward strand.
TTTACCATGATACACTTCCTTTGGGTCTCCACAGTAATTGTAATTACATTGTGGTTTTAAGAGGCATTCAGCCATCATAATGTATTTCGGTTTGAGATGCACGCAGTAGATGTTAATTTGTGTTTAGTGTGTGCCTATTCTAAGATACCAAAGGAGTTGAAGTAGGCTCATAATGGAAGTCATTGTTTGCTCTAGTTAAACAAATAATTTTTGATCCGCTGTGTATGAACAGAGAATGTTGTGTGACACATCCATGGATGAAAGACACATGCAGCTGTTGCTCAGTATCTCAAGCATGGCACTGTGCAAACAATTATCAGTTTTCTTATAGGTTGGTAACAAGTCATGTATTAATGAGCTGAAGTCCGTTTCACGTCTACGTGCCATATGAAAATTTTACCTCGGAATCATAATGCGGTTGCTGGACAACCTGCAGCATTTCTGTAGCAGACAGTGTTCTGTTAGAAGTGTCATTGTTGAATTATTGATAACCAGCCCAAACACTCAAAAACATATGTCATTAAGTCAACAACAAAAAATCTACACAAACTGTTTTGGTTTATATATTGCAATCACAGCTTTGAAGTTGTCCTTATTGTATGCATTTACTTGTATTTTTAAACAATAACTCTCTCAATAGCAAATGTTACAGAGATGAGAAAAGCATGAATTATGAGAAGAATATAACTAGCTTACTTATTTTTTCATGTGTGTCAGCTGAGTAGTGTAGTGGCATATTGCTGCTACTGAGCTGGGTCTACCTGAGAGGAACATTTCAATATCTGAGTAGAAAATCTGTATGAAACAAGACTACCTGGGTGATAGAGTTTCTGGGGAAGCAGAAAAAGTCTGAACACAACACAATATTACAAGACTAATAATATGGCTGCTGTTTGCAGAAAGAACAAGTTGTACAATGTAGTGTTAAGATCTAGGGTGTGAGTGGTCTGACCTAGTGGGGTTGGAGCAGGAGTCAGGAGCTGGGAAATGGAGCACAGAGTTACAGTCCAAGCCAAGAAAGGGAGCTGAATGTTAGAACCGGAGTCAGATGCTGAATGCCAAGGCCAAAGGTCAAAGCCAGAATCAGAGTCAAAATAGGGGCAGAGATCAGGAGCATGACAGGAAGAGAGGAACCAGGCACAAGGAAGGGAAGCAATAACAGGGTCAGGTAAACAGGGCTCAGGAGTCAGGAAAGAAGGCAGAGTCTGATGTAGCAGCCACACAGAAACTCACTCACTTCCACAGGCAACTTCCTGTGCATCTTTGTGGCTTAAATAGTGCAGCTGAATCAAGAGGTGGGGCTGGGCACTTCTCCAGTCAGGATTCCTGTGGGTGGTGCCTTTAGTGGGGTTAGGATTCCCTTAGCTACTCAACCCACCAGCTACAAGCAAGCTGCCAGATGGTGCCTGAAAAATGAAGGTTGCCTGGAGAAACCCAGACCAGTGAACAAGATCCTCACATCATCCCCTCTTCCATGGTGCTCTCTGAGTGCCACTGGACATGGCTTCTCAGGGTGGGTCTCATGAAAGGCTTTCATCAGGTCAGGGTCATGGATGTTCTCCATAGGCTCCCAGGAGAGTTCCTCAGTCCCATAGACCTCCCAATCTATCAAGTACCAAAGTTTGCCCCATTTAACCTTAGAACAAGGACCTCATGGATGATATACTCATCATGACTTTGGACATGTATTGGTGAGGGAGAGGCTGAATTCAATGGGGAAATGGGTCCAGTTTAGGAGCAACATGAAAAACAGCATGTATTCTGATGATCGAGGCAGGTGAAGCTTAAAAGCAATGGGTGATTTGTTGGTGGACTGGGATACAGTTTGTGTGATGGCCTGCTCATGCGGCAATATGGAGACTCACACCTTCATGTGGAGACTCACACTTTCTGGCCTACAGAGAAGGTGAGACTCTTCTGCCATTGCTAGTCTGCACATCGCTTCTTCAAGGTGGTTCTTTAACTTCTCTTGGATCTGGTAGATCTGTTGTATCCAATCTGAGGCTATTGGGTTGGACAGGCCACTGGTAACTCTAGGGGGAATTGAAGATGGAACTTGTAATTTGGGAAGAACAGGCTTGCCTGGTAGAGGCATGTTCTGCATCATTATATGTAAACTCCACATAAGGTAACAATGGGGGCCAGTTATTCTGGTGATCTCTGATGTAATATCATAGGTACTGTTCAAATATGTTGTTCTCTCTGTCCATCTGACAGTTTGTTCGGGTCGTAGGCAGAAAAGATGCAGGAATGAACCCCTAATATTTGGAGGGCTCTACACCAGAAATGGAAGATGACTTGTGGACCAAGATCAGAATGATGTGATCTGGGAACCTACGAAGGTGGACATATAGGTTCGCCTTTAGTCAGGCAGTTTCCTCTGAAGAGGGCAAGCGAGTGCAGGGAATAAAGTGACCGATCTTCATGAAGTGCTTTACAACCATCAAAATTATTGTATTGGACTCAGGTAGCTCCATGAAGAAGGGGTGGACTACTATGGGAGAAGTGGTAAATCTGAGTTTTAGTTGCTCAAAAACATGCAGGGCCTTGGGGGCCTTGGTGCTCTTGTGCAGCAGAGAAGTGAGGGATGTGATTTGCTCAAAGAAAGTTTGAATAAACTTATGGTCCAAGAAGTCCAAGAAGTCCAAGAAGCTCTGTAGGTCACAGACATTTCACAGAATAATAGAATATCAGGGTTGGAAGGGACCTCAGGAGGTTTCATAGATTCATAGATACGAAGGTCAGAAGGGACCATTATGATCATCTAGTCTGACCTCCTGCACAACGCAGGCCACAGAATTTCACCCTCCCTCTCCTGCGAAAAACCTCTCACCTATGTCTAGCTATTGAAGTCCTCATATCGTGGTTAAAGACTTCAAGGAGCAGAGAATCCTCCAGCAAGTGACCTATGCCCCATGCTACAGAGGAAGGCGAAAAACCTCCAGGGCCTCTTCCAATCTGCCCTGGAGGAAAATTCCTTCCCGACCCCAAATATGGCGATCAGCTAAACCCTGAGCATATGGGCAAGATTCACCAGCCAGATACCCAGGAAAGAATTTTCTGTAGTAACTCAGATCCCACCCCATCTAACACCCCATCACAGGCCAGTAGGCCTATTTCCCATGAATATTTAATTACCAAAACCATGTTATCCCATCATACCATCTCCTCCATAAACTTATCGAATTTAATCTCAAAGCCAGATAGATCTTTTGCCCCCACTGCTTCCCTTGGAAGGCTATTCCAAAACTTTACTCCTCTGATGGTTAGAAACCTTAGTCTAATTTCAAGTCTAAACTTCCTGGTGGCCAGTTTATACCCATTTGTTCTTGTGTCCACGTTGGTACTGAGCTTAAATAATTCCTCTCCCTCTCCGGTATTAATCCCTCTGATATATTTATAGAGAGCAATCATATCTCCCCTCAACCTTCTTTTAGTTAGGCTAAACAAGCCAAGCTCCTTAAGTCTCCTATCATAAGACAGGTTTTCCATTCCTTGGATCATCCTAGTAGCCCTTCTCTGTACCTGTTCCAGTTTAAATTCATCCTTCTTAAACATGAGAGACCAGAACTGCACACAGTATTCCAGGTGAGGTCTCACCAGTGTCTTGTATAACGGTACTAAAAACCTCCTTATCCCTACTGGAAATACCTCTCCTGATGCATCCCAAGACCGCATTAGCTTTTTTCACAGCCATATCACATTGGCACCTCATAGTCATCCTATGATCAACCAATACTCCAAGGTCCTTCTCCTCCTCCGTTACTTCTAATTGATGCGTCCCCAGCTTATAACTAAAATTGATGCGTCCCCAGCTTATAACTAAAATTCTTGTTATTAATCCCTAAATGCATGACCTCACCAGTGTCTTGTATAACGGTACTAACACCTCCTTATCTCTACTGGAAATACCTTGCCTGATGCATTAAGACCGCATTAAGTTTTTTTCATGGCCACATCACATTGGCGGCTTATAGTCATCCTGTGATCAACCAATATTCAGAGGTCCTTCTCCACCTCTGTTACTTCCAAGTGATGGGTCCCCAGTTTATAACAAAAATACTTTTCATTAATCCCTAAATGCATGACCTTGCACTTTTCACTATTAAATTTCATCCTATTACTATTATTCCAGTTTACAAGGTCATCCAGATCCTCCTGTATGATATCCCTGTCCTTCTCTAAATTGGCAATACCTCCCAGCTTTGTATCATCCGCAAACTTTATTAGCACACTCCCACTTTTTGTGCCGAGGTTAGTAATAAAAAGATTAAATAAGATTGGTCAAAAAACCGATCCTTGAGGAACTCCACTGATAACCTCCCTCCAGCCTGACAGTTCACCTTTCAGTATGACCCGTTGTAGTCTCCCCTTTAACCAGTTCCTTATCCACCTTTCAATTTTCATATTGATCCCCATCAATTTCCAATTTAACTAATAATTCCCCATGTGGCATGGCATCAAATGCCTTACTGAAATCTAGGTAAATTAGATCCACTGCATTTCCTTTGTCTAAAAAATCTGTTACTTTCTCAAAGAAGAAGATCAGGTTGGTTTGGCACGATCTACCTTTTGTAAAACCATGTTGTATTTTGTCCCATTTACCATTGACCTCAATGTCCTTAACTACTTTCTCCTTCAAATTTTTTTCCAAGACCTTGCATACTACAGATGTCAAACTAACAGGCCTATAGATACCCGCATCACTTTTTTCCCTTTCTTAAAAATCGGAACTATGTTAGCAATTCTCCAATCATACAGTACAACCCCTGAGTTTACAGATTCATTAAAAATTCTTGCTAATGGGCTTGCAATTTTGGGTGCCAATTCCTTTAATATTCTTGGATGAAGATTATCTGGGCCCCCGATTTAGTCCTATTAAGCTATTTGAGTTTTGCTTCTACCTCAGATATGGTAATATCTACCTCTATATCCTCATTCCCATTTGTCATGCTACCATTATCCCTAAAATCCTCTTTAGCCTTATTAAAGACTGAGGCAAAGTATCTGTTTAGATATTGGGCCATGCCTAGATTATCCTTAACCTCCACTCCATCCTCAGTGTTTAGCAGTCCCACTTCTTCTTTCTTTGTTTTCTTCTTATTTATATGGCTATAGAACCTTTTACTTTTGGTTTTAATTCCCTTTGCAAGGTCCAACTCTACTTGACTTTTAGCCTGTCTCACTTTATCCCTACATGTTCTGACCTCAATAAGGTAGCTTTGCTTACTGATCCCTCCCATCTTCCCCAACTAAATCATCCCAGCCAGGGCTTTGTCAAGCCTGACCTTGAAAACCTCTAAGGAAGGACATTCCACCACCTCCCTAAGTAACCCATTCCAGTTCTTCACCACCCTCCTAGAGAAAAAGTTTTTCCTAACATCCAACCTAAACCTCCCCCACTGCAACTTGAGACCATTACTCCTTGTTCTGTCATCTGGTACCACTGAGAACAGTCTAGATCCATCCTCTTTGGAACCCCCTTTCAGGTAGTTGAAAGCAGCTATCAAATCCTCCCTCACTCTTCTCTTCTGCAGACTAAATAACCCCAGTTCCCTCAGCCTCTCCTCATAAGTCATGTGCTCCAGCCCCCTAATCATTTTTGTTGCCCTCTGCTGGACTCTTTCCACTTTTTCCAAAACTGGACAAGTACTCCAGATGAGGCCTCACCAATGTCAGATACGGGGGAGGGATAGCTCAGTGGTTTGAGCATTGGCCTGCTAAACCCGAGGTTGTGAGTTCAATCTTTGAGGGGGTCATTTAGGGATCTGGGGCAAAAATTGGGGATTGGTCTTGCTTTCAGCAGCAGGTTCAACTAGATGACCTCCTGAGGTCCCTTCCAACCCTTATATTCTATGATCATGTCCCTCGATCTGCTGGCAATGCCCAACAGCCCCAAATGACGTTAGCCTTCTTGGCAACAAGGGCATACTGTTGACTCATATCCAGCTTCTCGTTCACTGTAACCCCTAGGTCCTTTTCTGCAGAACTGCTGCCTAGCCATTCGGTTCCTAGTCTGTCGCAGTGCATTGGATTCTTCCATCCTAAGTGCAGAACTCTGCACTTGTCCTTGTTGAACCTCATCAGGTTTCTTTTGGCCCAATCCTCTAATTTGTCTAGGTCCCTCTGTATCCTATCCCTACCCTCCAGCGTATCTACCACTCCTCCCAGTTTAGTGTCATCTGCAAACTTGCTGAGGGTGCAGTCCACGCCAATCTCCAGATCATTAATGACAATTTGAACAAAACTGGCCCCAGGACCGACCCTTGGGACACTCCGCTTGATACCGGCTGCCAACTAGATATGGAGCCATTGATCACTACCCGTTGAGTGCGACCTTTTAGCCAGCTTTCTATCCACCTTATAGTCCATTCAGCCAGCCCGTACTTCTTTAACTTGCTGGGAAGAACACTGTGGGAGCTTTGCTAAAGTCAAGGAATAACACATCCACTGCTTTCCTATGTTGCTTGGGTGTTGCCCAGATGTGGACCACTTCTACCTTACATGGGTCCATTTTGACACCCTCTGAAGGCAGGATAAACCCCATAAATTTTATGGTGGTGTGGTCACACTTTTTTGAAATGTGGCATAGAGGTCATGTTGGCTAAGTCACTCCGGAATGGTTCAGACATGTATAGTGTGTTGAACAGTGCAGTCCGACAAAACAAGTATAAGTCAAGATATACTACCACATATTTTGTCACATCCTGAACTGGTATGTCATTGATGCAATATTGGAATGTGGTGGGTACATTGGTTAGACTGAATGGGTTGAAATGGCTGTAGCAGGTCTGAAAGGTAGTCTTCCAGTCATCTCCCACCTTGATACTTGCAAGGTTGCATACTCCCTGGAGGTTCCGTTTTGTGAACTTTCAGGTGGCCTGCACAATCCAACAGTTCCATCCGGTATAGCAGGTATCTTTCCTTATTGTTATCTGGTTCAGGGCTCAGTAGTCAACACAGCTGCAGGCACTGCTTTTTTTTATAAACACAAAGAGGACTGGTATGATGGTATGCAAGGTAGCCTGGTGAATAAATCCCTTGGCAGGCTATTCTGGAGGCATGTGAATAGAGGGGCCAACTTTGGCCCTGACATGGAATATTTGCCCCTGGTTGCAGGAAGAGGATCAGCAAAGTCACCATATTTAGAAGGCAACTGGGGTGCAGAATTGGCAGGCAGCCCTGCCATGCCAGTCACCCACACTTGCACCTCCCCCACAGATGGCTAAATGCCCACCATTTTCTTTAACCAGGCAAAGCTCTGAGGGAAAACTGACCCTTTGTTCCTGACAATTGCTGAGAGGATTGCAGAGGATCAGTGAGGAGATGTCTAGGATCGTAGGAAAGTGCTGGGAGCACTTAGTAAACCCAGCATTAGTAATTCATCTGGTGGCCCCAAATGCAAGCAACACCACAGGCAATAGTAGATAGGTGGCTGTAATGACCCTCCCACTGTTAACACAACCCATTGTCAATCTAAATAGTGAGGTCACTGAAGGTGTCCAAACCTGCCATGGTTTCTAGTCAGGCCAACTCATCCTTAACCTCCTCTTGCCAGCCCCTCTGTAAAAACTGGGCTTCCTCATTCCACTCAGTGTCTGATGTGAGTTGACAGATATACTATCATGTGGGGGGCAGCTGTGCCTTGTCTCTGCCATTTTCCATAGGGCAGCCTTCGCAAACAGGCAAAAATGGGGGTTGTCTATGACTATCGAGACCCACCATAGGAAGGCAGCCCAGCTGGCTAGCACTGGACTATCGCTCTCTAGTATGGGGGAGGCCCAGTTCAACGCTTTCCTGATCAACCAGATAACTACTAGGCCTGGTAGGAAAAGTAAATGCGCAGCTGAAATAGGAATAGGAGGCAGGACTGGTTCATAAAACCTCAGAACCTCTGATGGTTCCTAACAAGTGTTCCAGCAGGGGAATTGTGGTCCTTGTTTGGAAGGTGATGCCGGAGGCTGGGTCCAAAGTGAAGGATTCTCTGCATGAAGTTAAAGTACTTGTTCCTGAAAGTTCTCAGTTGTCAATTATGTAATTTGGGTCTGCCTCACTCGACTGTCTGTCTGAAGGTGGGCTAACTGCTATGGTGATTCCATCACCCCTTGAGGCAGGAGGAGCTCGGCTGATTCCATCTTTCCCCCCGGAGCTCACCTAAGGAGTTAAAGGGTAACATGCAAATTGTTAGGGATTGGAATGTGGGTGGTCTGATCTAGTGGTCAGGGCAAGAATCAGGCCTAGTGGTCGGAGCAAGAGTCAGGAAATGGAGCCAACAGTTAGAACCAGAATCAAAGGCTATATGGCAGAGCTAGGGATAAAGCCAGAGTCAGAGCAAGGAATCAGAGCAAGGAATCCATCAGAAGTGGAGTCAGAGGAGGAATTCCAAGGCCCCGGGTCACAGCTGGAATTAGAGTCAGACAGTCAATCAAAGGGACAGAGCCGGAGTTGAAATCAGACACCAGGGGCAGGGATCAGGAAGGTGGTAACCAGGGATAAGTCAGGTAAACAGGGCTCAGGAACCAGGTGAGAAGTCAGAGTTCGATGTAGCAGCCAGAAAGAAACTCAACCAGTTGCACAGTCAACTTACTGCGCTTCTTTTCTGGCTTAAATAGCATATCGTGACCAAGTGGTGGGTCCAGGTGCTCCTCCAATCAGAAATCCTGTGTGTGGTGCCTCTAGTGGCCACTCAGCCGCCCTGCCCCGCCAAGCTACTAGCAAGCTGCTTGATGGTGGCTGGGATCTGAGGTTGCCTGCAGGTCCCTTAGTCCTACAATTAAGCCCTACATTAGTCTCACGTGATATTTTTTGAGATTTTTTTTAGATTAAAAGCCTTGTATGTATCGAAAGAGGCTTGTCTTGGTACTGGGAGCACTCCAAACTGTAGTTATAATTTTTCTGCAATGTGTGTTTTAAGTAAATATGTTGTTTTACTAGAGTTACACATAGATACACTCTGAACTCTGGCATGGCTTCAGGTAAAGCTTATTGATTTGTGTAGGGGACAATTAGGCCCCCAATATTACGGAACTAAAATTGCATTTTAAAACCTCTTACAAATTATCCAAAATAGCTTTTCTATATGTAACAGTGCCACCGTTTTAAAGTGCTGCTGTTTAGAATACTGGAAAACTGGGAATGTCCCCTTTCTGATGGTACATAGCTTGAAAAGCCAGATAAATGTTGTTGTAGCCGTGTTGGTCCCAAGATGTTAGAGAGACAAGGTGGGTGAGGCAATATCTTTTATTGGACCCACTTCTGTTGGGGAGAGAGACAAGCTTTCAAACTTACACAGAGCTCTTCTTTAGGACTGGGAAACTTGCTCCCAGATCTGAAGAAAAGCTGTGTATAATGTTAAAGTTTGTCTCTTTCAACAGAAATTGGCCCAATAAAAGATATTACCTCACTCACCTTGTATCTTGAAAAGCTAGAAGCAGAAATGATCAGATTGATATAGATCCTTGAAAGTTGTCACAGATCCAGGCCTGAATAAAGCCTATCCTGTCTTTCAGGTTAGTTTAATTTTGTGGGGGAAAGGAAGAAAAAAAAAATTACACTGTTTGAACTTGCTCAATGATTTGGAGGGATAAATTGGAATAAGCCCAGGGAGCTGGATTGGTGAGAAAACTGTAGGTGAGGTGATCACATGTGCATGACAAATGCAATTTTGTCATGTATGTCTGCAGTTTACCACCTGGTTCTGGCATCTATTAAATGGCCAACTCCATTACATATACACTTATGTATAAGAGTAGCAGCCGTGTTAGTCTGTATCCGCAAAAAGAAAAGGAGGACTTGTGGCACCTTAGAGACTAACAAATTTATTTGAGCATAAGCTTTCGTGAGCTACAACTCACTTCATCAGATGCATCTTATGCTCAAATAAATTTGTTAGTCTCTAAGGTGCCACAAGCCCTCCTTTTCTCTTTACTTATGTATAAGTTATATAAAATGTGCAATGGATTGATTCTCCTCACACCACTTTTACACTGGTATAATGGAGTTACTCCTAATTTACACCAGTATGTGAGGAAAATCAGGTCCCACAATTGTGAGTGCCTATACTTATTCTTAACAGTACATGAGAAATGTTTCTCCCTGTTGGAAATATTTATATGTCAAAAAGCATTTTGAAAGCCCTCATCATTGTAATATGAGAGCCTATTAACATTTTGTTTGCATTTTATGGCCTCTTTCCTCTTTCATCTGCTTCAAAATGGCATTTGAAATAAAATTAGACCCTGTTCATTTGGTGGTTTGGTTTAAGATACAAGCTTGTCACGCAAGAGTCTGCACTCTCTAGTCTTAGTCTGTGCTCCCAGCTATGTTTTTGCCATAACTTCTGTACCATCCACACACACAACTCTCACACACGTGCTTATTTCTGCTTTGAATCCACGCTTGCTTTTATAGTTGGAGGTATACGTTAAAGTTCACGCTATGCTTTAGCTTAGGCTGGAACCCATCTCTTTGCAGTGAGGACATATGCAATTGCATTGATAGTCTCTGAGGGCTGAATCCTCCAGTGCCCTTCCCACAATTCCCAGAACTGACTGGGAAAGAATCCTAGAGTATCTCAGCACATAGAACCATGGTATATGTGCCTGGACACACATGGGCAAGTGAAGAAACAATGAGGACACAGCAATAATGTAGGGATGTTCACATCAAGACTAGGCTAACCCTGTGGTGGCAATCACGTGGATTAACTGGGCAGTGTAGAACTTCTAAGAGTCTTTTGCTTACCTAGGAAAAGGTAAGGTGGTAAACCAAGAGAAAACACTCATGGGCCAGATCCTCAGCTAGTGTAAACCAGCATAGCTTCACTGATAAATAGACTTACATCAATTTACACTAACCAAACATCTGGACCATGTCTCAGTTCCATTCAAATTCCATTCAGTGAGTTTCTGTTTATGCAATTCCTTGTGTGTTTCAAAGTGTGTTCATACTATTTCAAAGGGTCTATTACTATTTTATTGAAGAAATAAATGTTCATCCAAGAGTTGCCTTGTAACTCTTAATAAATGGCTGCATTTGGAAAGTATACTGTACTAATTATATTGATAGGAAATAAAATTAAGAAGCTAAGTGTTAAACCATAGTATTTAAGTAAATTGCAGAGATGAGCTATCTATTATTCATAATCTACTAAACTAATAACTAGAGCTGGGGGAATAATTGACTTTTTGGTTTGCTGGCCAAACTGAAAAAAATCAGAAAATATTTACTTGGGTTCTGAAAATGTTCAGGATTTGCCAAAAAATTGGGAGAAGCTAGTTTCTCAAATTAGCTTTCAGTTTTGAAATACTGGGGCACAATCCAGACTAGTGGGGGTATGTCACCCCTGCCCTGAAACCTTGGGTGCCTTACAATGCCTTGCTGTAGTAGTTCCCATGTGCGCTGTTCACAAACAGCCTTCCAGCATGCAAGCCACACTCTGAGTGTTTGTGTATAACCACAGCCTGCTCTCACCAGCCTTCGTTATATTGCAGGATGACCATAATGCATACCCAGTCCCAAATCTTCCCCCCCAGAAATGTATTCCCTGTACTGCCCAGCTCTCTCCTGGACAGTATAAATATTAAGTCTGCTATTCCTTTAAGGCCAGTTTATTATTTTTAATAGCGTACCCGCACATTCTAACTTAAATATACTGGATTAGATAAAATAGTAAAACAAGTTTATTAACTACAAAGATTTTAAGTGAGTACAAGTAATGAAAGTTACAAATGGTGTGATAGGGGCCACTCCCCTCTTGTGAGAGCCTCCTGTCTCTTGGGTCGTACCTGCTCTCTCTTTCGCTCTCTTTTCCTGGTGCCTCCTGTCAGCTGTTTCCCTCATCAGGTGGGTCTTCAGTGGCCCAGCCCTCCTGCCAGGTCACACACAGTCTATATGTGAATGAACAAACCCCTTCTGGGTAAAAGTTCCAACAGGGCCTGTCCCTGTACCCTTGTTAAAGTTCTTAGCCCTATCTCTGGGTTCAGTCCTCAGCCCTTCTAGGCTAGCTTTAAGTGTGTGCTTGCCCTAGTATAGAGCAGTGCCCCCAAGGCTTTCTCCCTGAAGACTCTTTGCCTTACTGGGTGAACAGCTCTCCAGCCAGGTCACTTCTTCTCTTCAGTCCCCCTCTGGGGGTAACAATGTTCAGCAAATGGTTGGTCTTCTGCAGGGTCTTCAGCCTCATCCTTGAGCTGTTTAAATTCCAGCCCTGTACTTTGGGGCCTTCATGAAACTTCTCCTCCTCTCGGGGCTTTGCCCACTTCACCTCTGGCCAGTGGGGTGACTTGGGCCCACTCACTACTCTGGGTCCCAACCAAGAGACACTACAAATAGCAGCCACATGCTGCTTTCTTTAATAGTTGCTGCTGCATTCCCTGGGCTGCTTCCCACTCTGTCCCATCACCTTCACCCATTATACCTGAGGCAGGGGTGGCCAACTTGTGGCTCTGGAGCCACATGAGGCTCTTCAGAAGTTAATACGCGGTTCTTTGTATAGGCACCGACTCCAGGGTTAGAGCTACAGGTGCCAACTTTCCAGTGGGCCAGGGGTTCTCTCTGCTCAACCCTTGGCTCTGCCACAGGCTCTGCCTCCACTTCACCCCTTCCCGCCCCCTCCCCTGAGCCTGTATTGCTCTTATTCCTACCCCCTTCCTCCCAGAGCCTTCTGCATGGCACGAAACAGCTGATCAGGAGGTGTGGCGAAGGAGGGGGAGGCGCTGATCAGTGGGCTGCCAGTGGGTGGGAGGCGTTGGGACTGGTGTGAAGGAGCTGATGAGGGGCTGCTGACGTATTACTGTGGCTCTTTGGCAATGTACATTGGTAAATTCTGGCTCCTTCTCAGGCTTAGGTTGGCCACCCCAACCTAAGAGTTATGGTCCTTGGATTCTCTGTCTGTTCCCTGCTTGAACAAGGTGTCTCCCAGGCCTCCTCACCCGGGGAGTTTCACAGCCTTCCAATCCTTTCTCATCGTTCTGGTCCCAGCAACCATCTGACCTGCTCAACCCCTGAAGCTCCTTTTATCTGAGCCTGCTGTGCTGTGATTGGCTACTTCCCTGCAGCTTGCTAGGCAGGCCTTCACTACTGCTTTTCTGGGGCTGGCTGTGGTAGTACCACAAGCCTTCTGCCTTTCAGGGCCTGTATACCCTGTCACAAATGGTTACAAGAAAAATAAAGATGAAAAGCTTATTAGTGTCTAACTTAACACACTATTTTAGATTCAAGCAAAATTTCTCACTACATGATTCCACCAAGGTCACTCACCAGACTCTTCTGGTTAGCACTCGCTACACCCCTAAATCTGACAGCTGTTTTCCTTTGTCATCTTAGGTGTGATGCCAGAGACAGAGCGGGGAGAGAGGAAGGGTGTCTTGGCGTGTCTGGCCCTTCTTTTTATAGTCATCTCCCCCCTTTGCGAAGCAATTCCAGCTAGGAGCAAGGCATCAGGCAATCTAGTGAAGAAAGAAAACTCCATGCTGCTTTGCCAAGATGTAGATTTTTCTTTCTGCCCCCTTCCTTGACAAAGAATGGCCACTTCACAGATAATGGTTCATTAGCTTTGTTGACACCTAGCTGAGGCATCATTTTGCCCTGACTAAATGGGAGAAGCTAGGGGTAAGCCAGCATCAGCATAGGGGAGGCTCCCCATCTCCCTAACAATCCATGCCACCCACCCCCAAAAAACTGTTCCATACTTCTCCCACCCACACCCAAGAGCCCCCCAGGTTCACTACCAGGCTCCTTCCCAGAAATTATTTCCCTTTCTCTCAGCACTTCCATTATCCCTGATTCCCCAAAACCTTTGCACTGCTTCTGTGGGGTGCAGGAAATACATTTCTGTATTGTAGTTTAAAGGAATTGTTACTCAAAGTTCCGTATTAATATTCCTAGTAAGGAATCTATTTGTCAAATATATTTCCTGAATTTTTGGTGTTGTCTGTATAGTTACAGACATACTTACTGACAGGTACTTTGCAATAAATTACCAAAATAATTGAAACTGACATGATTATATTGTTATTTTGACAAAATATGCAGAATTTTAAAATATTGTGCACAGAATTTTTAATTTTTTGATGCAGAATTTTTAATTTTTTGGCCCAGAATTCCTCCAGAAGTACATGTTCATGTCACAATGCCACTTGGTTTGGGAGCCCTCTCAAATGTGGAGCCTTGGGCAAGCTCCAACTTTTGACTCCCATCCTGACAGCTTTCTTCAACTGTAGCAGTGTTTCTAAGCAAATAAACAATTTGTCCAAAAATTTTTGCCCAGCTTCACTAAAGATTTATTTACTAGGAAAGGGGGTGGGAGATGATTTTAGTATTTGTCAGTAAGTAATGTGAGTAATCATAAACCTATTTAATAATAGCTCATCAATTAGTAGAATGAATCAAATGCTAATAGCAAGAAACTGATTCATAATAATAGCTATAAATGTTTAGGTATTTTCCTCATTACCTCTCAGGTGGTGACTCATTAGAAGAGTTAAGGAAGGAAAACCTATTCCTTTCAAACTATTTTAAAGGATTAAGAACATAAGAATGGTCATACAGGATCAGGTTAATGGTCCATCTAGCCCAGTATCCTGTCTTCTGACCATGGCCAGTGCAAGATGTTTCAGAGGGAATGAATAGAACAGGGCAATTATTGAGTGATCCATCCACTGTTGTCTAGTCCCAGTTTCTGGCACTCAGGGGTGTAGGGACACCCAGAGCACGAGGTTGAGTCCCTGACTATCTTGGCCAATAACCTGATGAACTTATCTAATTCTTTCTTTTTTGAACCAGTTATACTTTTGGCCTTCACAACATCTCCTGGCAATGAGGTCTATGAATTGACTGTACATTGAGTGAAGTACTTCCCTATGTTTGTTTTAAACCTGCTGCCTATTAATTGATTGGGTGACCCCTGGTTCTTGTATTATTTGAAGGGGTGAATAAAACTTCCCTATTCACTTGCTCCACGCCATTCATGATTTTAGAGGCCTCTATCAACTCCATTTAGTTGTCTCTTTTCTAAGATGAACAATCCCAGTCTTCTTAATTTCTCCTTGTGTGGAAGCTGTTCTGTAGCCTTAATCATTTTTGTTGCTCTTCTCTGTACTTTTTCCAATTCTAATATATGTGGTTTTGAAATAGTACAACCTGTATTCAAGGTGTGGGTGTACCATGGATTTATATAGTGACATTATGATGCACTCCTCTGGATCAAGAGGAGCCAGTTGAGGTGGTTCAGGCACATGATAAGGGTGGCCCCTGGGAGGATTCTGTTAGAACTACACCGGGCACCTCCCAATGGGCCAGCCACCTCCCGAGGCTAATCCAGGATATGCTGGAGGGATTATATCTCCCAGCTGGCCTGGGAATGCTGGGGAATCCCCCAGGAGGAGCTGGAACCTATTGCGCAGGAAAAGAAGGTCTCGTCCTCCCTACTTCCCATGCTACCACCGTGACCCTCACCTGGAAAAACAGCATAAAGGAAGAAGAAAAATGATATTTTCTGTCTTATCTATCTCTTTCCTAATGGTTCCTAACATTCTGTTGGCTTTTTTATGATAACCGCTGCACACTGAGCAGATGTTTTCAGAGAACTATCCACCATGACTCCAAGATCTCTTTCTTGATTTGTAACAGCTAATTTAAAACCCATCATTTTGTATGTATAGTTGGAATTGTGTTTTCCAATGTGCATTGGAAAGCAGAGCAATTGGCTAGTTATCTTAGGTGAGTGTACACGAATGCAAGAAGCCTGGGAAACAAGCAGGAAGAATTGGAAGTCCTGGCACAGTCAAAGAACTATGATGTAACTGGAATGACAGATACTTGGTGGAGTAACTCACATGACAGGAGCATTGTCATAGATGAGTATAAACTGTTCAGGAAGGACAGGTGGAGGAGAAAAGGTGGAGGAGTTGCACTGTATGTAAGAGAGCAGTATGATTGCTCAGAGCTCCAGTATGAAACTGGAGAAAAGCCTGTCCTTGGGTTAAGTTTAGAGGAGAGAGCAACAAGTGTGATGTTGTGGTGGGCATCTGCTATAGAGCACCAGACCAGGAGGATGAGGTAGATGAGGCTTTCTTCAGACAACTAACAGAAGTTTCCAGATCACAGGCCCTGGTTCTCATGGGGGACTTCAATCACCCTGACATCTGCTGGGAGAGCAATACAGCAGTGCACAGACAATCCAGGAAGTTTTTGAAGCGTGTTGGGGACAACTTCCTGGTGCAAGTGCTGGAGGAACCAACTGGAGGCTGTGCTCCTCTTGAGATGCTGCTCACAAGCAGGGAAGAATTAGTTGGGGAAGTAGACATGGGTGGCAACCTGGGCAGCAGTGACCATGAGATGGTCGAATTCAGGATCCTGACAAAGGGAAGAAAGGAGAGCAGCAGAATACGGACCCTGGACTTCAGAAAAGCAGACTTTGACTCCCTTAGGGAACTGATGGGCAGGATCCCCTGAGAGGCTAATATGAGGGGGAAAGGAGTCCAGGAGAACTGGCTGTATTTTAAAGAAGCCTTATTGAGGGCTCAGGAACAAACCATTCTGATGTGCAAAAAGAATAGCAAATATGACAGGCGACCAGCTTGGCTTAATAGAGAAATCTTCTGTGAGCTTAAACACAAAAAGGAAGCTTACAAGAAGTGGAAACTTGGACAGATGACTAGGGAGGAGTATAAAAATATTGCTCGAGCATGCAGGGGTGTAATCAGGAAGGCAAAATCACAACTGGAGTTGCAGCACATCATGTTTGTATTGGTGCACAAAACAAAATTCATGTGCTGGGGGTGGAGCTGGGGTGTTTGCAGTGTGGGCGGGGAGTCTGGGCTGGGGCAGAGATTTTCTGAAAGTCCAAGTATGCTATATCCACTGGGTCATCCTTGTCTACATGCTTGTTGACACCGTCAAATGATTTTAATAGATTGGTGAGGCATGATTTCACTTTACCCCAGCTGTGTTTACTCTTCCTCAACATTTCATATTTATCTATGTGTCTGATCATTCAGTTCTTTATTATAGTTGCAACCAATTTGCCTGGTATGGAATTAGACTTACTGGTCTGTAATTGCCAGGATCACTTCTGCAGCCTTTAAAAAAACCAGTGTTACATTATCTATCCTCCAGTTATCTGGTACAGAGATTTAAACATTAGGTTATATACCACTGACAGTAGTTCTGCAATTTCATATATGAGTTCCTTCAGAACTCTTAGGTGAATAGCATCTGTTCCTGGTGACTTAATGTTTAATTTAACAATTTGTTCCAAATTCTCTACTGATACCTCAGTCTGGGACAGTTTCAGATTTGTCACCTAAAAAGAACAGTGTAGGTGTAGGAATCTTCGTCAATCCTCTGCATTGAAGATCAATGCAAAGAATTCATTTATCTTCTCTGCAAAGGCCTTTTTTTCCATGAATGCTTATTTAGCACTTTGTCCAGTTGTCCCACTGATGGTTTGTGAAGCTTCCTGCATTGAGGTCATTATTACTGTGTGGTTCAACTATATTCACCTCTTGGACCAGATCCTGTGCTCCACTTAGGATTAAATCAAAGATTGCCTCTTCATGTGTGGGTTCCAGGAATAGGTGATCCAAGAAGCAGTCACTTATGGTGTCTCGAAATCTTACCTTTGTACCCCATCGTTAGGTGAGATGTACACAGTCAATATGAGGATAGTTGAAATCGCCATCACCATCCTGGTCATGTGGTCAATAATATCTTCCTAGTGCTGTACTCTTATTATTCAAGCATGGAATTTCTATATGTAGAACTTCTATAGTACAGTTTGAGTCAATTAAGATTTTTACTATATTTGACTCTATGTTTTCTTTCATATATTGTTCCACTCCTGCACCAGCACGGCCTACTCTGTCATTCCTGTATATTTGGTACCCTGGTAATACCACGTCCCACTCATAATCATCATTCCACCAAGTTCCTGTGATGCCTATTACATAAATATCCTCATTTAATACCAGGCACTGAGATTCACCCATCTTAATATTTACACTTCTAGCATTTGTATACAAGCACTTATAAAATCTATTCTTATTTAGTTGTCTGCCTTCATGTGATGTAACTGAATGGGACTTTTTTTGTTTGTCTGTTTCTCTTCAGTTTCTACCTGTACTTAATCAATGTCTATCCTCTCCTCTTTATTAGGATATAGAGTATCTCCTTAAAGAGATGTCTCTGTGCTTACCATGTGCGTCTCTGCACCTGCTGGCTTTACCCCAGCCCTTAGTTTAAAAACTCTTTTACAACTTTTTTAATGTTACATGCCATTTAATGTTACTGATTCCATTTGGTTTAGGTGGAGCTCATCCTTCCTATATAGGCTCCTCCTCTCCCCAAAACTTCTCCAGTTCTGAATAAATCTGAATCCCTCCTCCCAATACCATTGTGTCATCCACACATTGAAAATGTGCAGTTCTGCCTGTCTAACTGACCCTGCATGTAGGACTGGAAGAATTTCAGAGAATGCTGCCATGGAGGTCCTGAACTATAATCTCTTATCTAGCAGCCAAAGTTTGGTCTTTAGGACCTCCCTCCCACATTTCCCTATATCACTGATACCTACATGTACCACGACCACCAGCTCCTCCCCAGGACTGCACACAGAGGTGGCACATAACTGCAGAGGTGCTGGAACAATTTTTATAGTGGAGCGCTGAAGTGGAAACCATGTATTTGGTTGTTAATGCTATTTCAAGCCATGGAGTGCTGCCACAACCCCGCCACCCCTTGTTCCATCACCACTGCATAACTGCGGATAATGGGGGGCACAACTGAAAGATTTTGTGAGATCATGTGACCACCTCATATGTTGCCTCTGCCTCCGCATCCTGAAATTTGATATGTATGTAGACAACATACACTAGCAACTACCTCCTCTTCTTCCTGTTCTCTGTCCTGTGGCTGCCCAGCCCATTGCAGAGCTTGCAGGCATCCCTCCCTGCCTGAACTATCCTCAATCAATTTAGCAAGTGTTCAAAACAAGACCAACAAAAGGGACAACACAGTTTGGATGCATTCACCATCAGGGTGAGTAATGCCAGGGTAGGATGGTACTTGGGGCTGGATCGTCACAGTTAACAAGAAGTTGGAGATTTATCACTCACTTTTTGTTGGGGGAGGGAGTAGGGAATATGACACCCCCAAATCACCTTCTCCTTGATAGGCACAATGGAGGCTGCTGCTGTTTCAATGCACCAGCAGCAGGGTCCACCACACCCCTTTCCCACTCTCCCTGCCCAGGCTGCTCTCCTCACTCACACCCAGGGCTCTCAGGCTGGATGGGGTTCCACTTGAGCTGCCTGGCTCTGAACACAACGTCGCAGCTCCTCTTCCCAGTCTTGAAGATGCCCCCCTGACTCATCTCAGTAGGTGGTCAGCCAAGCACCTGAAGGGCTGGGACTCCAGCAGCAGGGAAGGAGAAGTAGTCCCATATAGTGGGGGCGGGGAGCTCAGACCACAGCCAGCCGCCTTGCTGCTTCCTCCCTTCCAATACTGCGTGGACACTTGGTGAATGTGACCACCAGGGGGAGCCACTGTCTCCTTGCTGCTTGGCATCCTGGTGAGAGGCATCCCAAGAAATCTGGGGGGAGCATGTGAGGACCCCATCTGTCACCCCCACGTATCGCTTTTGACTGCAGATATGTCTATATAGATGTCTTGAGTGGTCTACAGCCTTCACACCAGGCAGGCAATTCAGCATGTGATTCTCCTGGTCATCACAATCCCAACTATCTGTTTCTAATAATCAAATCCCACATAACGATTACGTGTCTCTTCCTAATAACTTGGATCTCCTCCCACATAAGAGTATCCTCAGTTTGAGAGGATACCATGACATTATCTTGAAGGACTTTCCCGACTATGGGATCACTTCCCTCTGCTCTAGCTTGCTTTTTCCTTTCCTGAGACTTTCATCCTCCTTAACAGCAGAGAGACTGTAAGGCTGAGGGTGCTGTGTGGTTCAGTGGATAAGACACTGGTGTAATAATTGGAAAGAGAAGTTCAGTTCCCAGCTCCACTAATGACTTGCTGTCTGAGCAGGGAGCAATTCACAAGTCTGCCAGACTTCAGTTTCCCTATCTTTAAAATGAAGATAATGATATTCACCACTGTGTGTACTGGTAAAGTGCTTTGAGACAGCTAAATGTCATTATACAACATGTTAACACATGATTATCTTATTAGTATTAGCAGAAAATTAGAAATCAAACTGAGGAATGTATATATTGAATAATAAATAAGCAGTGTATCAAACCTGATATTTACTGACATTTTCATATAGGAGAACTGGCTAGACCTGAACAAAATTCACATTTTTTTTTTACAAAATATTACACTTGCATCTTCAAAATTATTGTTTTTATTATTATTTATTGGGTTGAAATCAGCAATATAATTATTTTCTCATTGGAAATGTGAAAATGTGAATTTTTGCCTGTTTTCATTATGTCACTATCTTCACTCAAATACGTTAATTTTCATCAAAAATGAATTTTCTTTGGGGAACGGGGCCTGTTACACTCAAATATTTGTATATTCAAGCAAAATATATACAATTATGATATTATGGCTGAAACTTGTGCAGGTATGAAAGGCAAGGGAAGGAAGTTTTCTAGTACTCTCTCTTCCCTTGTGCGTCTGTGTATAGCCAGCCATAATGTTGCCCCAATAACAGTAACATACCAGGATACCTTACACACACACACACACAATGCTAAAAACAATTATGTCTAAATCAACTGGGAGAAAGAATTTAAACAGAAAAGTGTGAATGATAATTGGAAACTGGTTAAGATCATTTTACTAGAGGCCCCCAAAGTCACAATCCCATAATGAAAAAAGGAGTTTACATGAGTTAAAGACCAGTTTGTCTTAGATAGGAAACAAAAGCAGCTATAAATTAAACAAACAAACAAACAAACAAACAAACAAACCAACCAACGAACAAACCACTCACTATGTGATAAAATAGAAGAATGGGGAAGTTGATTGCAATTAATATAAATTATATATAATATAAACTGGAATAGGTTGCCAAGGGAGGCTGTGGGATTCCTACCACTGGGGATTTTAATGGGTTAGACAAATTCCAGTCAGGGATCATCTAAGAATACTTGGTCCTGTCTCAGCCTTCCAACCTGACAGTTCTAAGATTCCATGAAAATCACATCCTATTTTAAAAACAGAACCTTAACTCATGCATTGAATGGATGCTGGTTAGGCAACTGACAACAATTAGCTCTCTAGTGTAAAAGTCAAAACTCTCTTTTGGCTGCCACAGAAGTACTGAGATCTTCCTGGTCTATCAGAACTGCGCCTCCAGATATACCTTATAATCTTTAGCACTGTTTACAATGTGACTGATGCAGTCTTCATTGCTGCAGAGCCAGATTGAATTTGGTGACGTCCAAGTAGTCATAGGATAGTCCCCATGTTTGCAGTGTTGTTAGAGTTCTTTGATCCCAGGATGTTAGAGAGACGAGGTAGGTGAGGTAGTATCTTTTGCTGGATCAACTTTTGTTGGTGAAAAAAACAAGCTTTCGAGCTTACCAAAAGATCTTCTTGGAGTCTGGGAAATGTACACAGCTAAAGAAAATGTAGACAGATAAATAAAAGATGGAACAGATAGTTTAGCATAAGTATTTAATGTATATATTAAAAGACTATTTAAAATGTTAACACCTCTGCAGTCATAGGAAAAAAAGGTGGGTTAGTTGGTTACAGATTATTGTAATTAGGTATAAATCCAGTATCTTTATTAGTGATTTTTAGTGTCTAGCAGAGTTATGCATTTAAGCTCTCGGCTCCTCCTTTGAAGGTGTTGTGCAGGTTTCCTTTGAGGATGAGGAATGAGATGTCAGCTGTAGAGTGATCACTTTGTGAAATGTGTTCACCCAGAGGTGATATGGTGTTTTTGTTTTTTATCATTTTTATGTGTGAGTTGATTTGAGACCATGGTGATTATCTGGTTTCACCCTTCTTGAGGAAGTCAGTTGTGTCTTGGAGGAAGCTGGCACTTTGTGTGGTGAGGGGTATGAGGATGTTTTCTGTGAGTCCTGATATTCCTTTAGTAAGAGTAAAGGAGTACTTGTGGCACCTTAGAGACTAACCAATTTATTTGAGCATAAGCTTTCGTGAGCTACAGCTCACTTCATCGGATGCATGTGCATATATGCACAGTATGCATCTGATGAAGTGAGCTGTAGCTCACGAAAGCTTATGCTCAAATAAATTGGTTAGTCGCTAAGGTGCCACAAGTACTCCTTTTCTTTTTGCGAATACAGACTAACACGGCTGTTACTCTGAAACCTTTAGTAAGAGTGTTGTAGTCAGGTATGATGGGTCTGCCTGGGTTCCCTTATTTGTGTATCTTAGAAAGCATGTAGAAGGTCTTTGGGGTGGGTTTGAGGGGAATGGGGTTGTAGAGTTTCTCTTGGGGGGTTTTGGGGAAGGATTTGATGATATCCTTTTAAATTCTTGGGTGAACTGTGGTGTAGTATCTTCTCTAAGTTCTCCAAAGTAAATGGTGTTGGAGCATTGTCAGTTTGCCTCGTTGATGTAGTCATCATGGTTGAGAACTATGATGGCACCCCCTTTGTCTTCTGGATTGATCACTATCTAGTGGTTAGATTTTGGGGACAATATAGCTGTCTTCTCAGCGGTGGAGAGATTGTGGTGGATGTCATGTTTGTTAAGGATTTCACAGTCAATTTTCTTTTTCCTACAATCAATGTAATGATCAAGTGTGTATTTTCTTCCACTGTGGGGTGTCCAGTTAGATGATTCTTTCTCCATATGACTGTTGATGGAGATGTGGTAGTTGTGAGTGGTATCATCATTTTTGTGAAATAATTTTTTGAGGTGGAATTGGTGAAAGAATTCTTCTAGTTCTCCACATGGTAGAGTATGCTCATGAATGAAATAGTAAAAAGATTCTTTATCCATATACATAAAAAGAAAACAAGAAAAGAAGGCATGAGATCATTAAGCACAAAGATGGAGTGTAGAGTAAAGATAATCTCGACATGGCCCAAAACCTAAACAAAATCTTTGCCTCATGTTTTAATAAGGGTAATGAGGAACTTGGGGGCAGGGTGGCTAATGGGAACAAAGATATGGAAGTAGAAATTACCACATCCAAGGTGGAAGGCAAACTCATACAGCTTAATAGGACTAAATGGGGGGAGGGGGAAAGAGAGGCTGGATAATCTCCATCCAAGAATATTAAAGGAAATGGCACATGAAATTGCAAACTGAATAGCAAGGACTTTTAATGAATCTGTAAACTCCGGGGTCACACCCTATGAACCTGGAATTTCATATGAGGTACCTCTAT
This sequence comes from Eretmochelys imbricata, assembly GCF_965152235.1. Classification (NCBI taxonomy): domain Eukaryota; kingdom Metazoa; phylum Chordata; order Testudines; family Cheloniidae; genus Eretmochelys; species Eretmochelys imbricata. The sequence continues at coordinate 150,486,098 of NC_135573.1, forward strand.
TTAAGAAAGGTTGGGAGTGATCTGGGAAACTACAGGCCTGTTAATTTGGCCTCAGCTGTATGCAAGGTCTTGGATAAAATTTTGAAAAAGAGAATAATTGAAGACATAAAAGTAAATGGTAATTGGGATAAAATGCAACATGGTGTTACGGAAGGTAGCTCATGCTAGACCAACCTAACCTCTTTCTTTGAGAAGAAACTGATTTTCTAGACAAAGGAAATGCCATAGATCTAATCTGCCTGGATTTCAGTGAAGCATTTGATACAGTTCCTCATGGGAAATTATTAGTGAAATTGGAGAAGATTGGAATAAATATAAAATTTGAAAGATGGGTAAGGTAAGAAGAGACCACAGCAGGTCTATTGAAAGGTGAACTGTCAGACTGGAGGGAGGTTACTGAATCTCTTCAAGGATCGGTCTTGGGACTCATTTAACACGTTCAAAAATGTACTTGGCACAAAAAGTGGGAGTCTGCTAACAAAGTTTGTGTATGACACAAAATTGGGAGGTATTGCCAATATGGAGGAGGACCAGAATATTTTACAAGATTATTTGGATAACCTTGAAAACTGGAGTAAGAGAAATGGGATGAAATTTAATCATGAGCTGCATGTATTGTAGGCGGGGGGAGACTATGCCTCCCCAAATAGCCATGTGTGGCCCCGCCCATGCTCCACCCTGAGCCGCCCTCCTGCTTGCCACTTCCCCCTTGGCCCCAGCCCAGGCAGGCTGCTTCTCTTCTGGGAAGCATGCTGGGGCTGGGGCTAGGGTGGCCAGCCTGCAACCAGGACTCGGAGTTGCTGGGGCTCTGGGCTTTGGAGGGGAAAGGAGGCAGGAGGGGAGGGCCAGGCCAGGGGCTAGCCTCCCCGAGCCCATGGTTCACCCACCACCCATAAATTTAATAGTCCAAAGTGCAGGATCATGTATTTAGGGATTAATAAGAGTTTTTGCTATAAACTGTGGACTACAGAAAGGATGTGGACAAATTGGAGAAATTCCAGCAGAGGGCAACGAAAATGATCATGGGTCTAGGGCACATGATTTACGAGGAGAGGCTGAGGGAACTGGGCTTGTTTAGTCTGCAGAAAAGAAGAGTGAGGGGGGATTTGATAGCAGCCTTCAACTACCTGAAAGGGGGTTACAAAGAGGATGGAGCTTGGCTGTTCTCAGTGATGGTAGATGACAGAACAAGAAACAATGGTCTCAATTTGCAGTCGGGGAGGTCTAGGTTGGAAATTACTAAAAACTATTTCACTAGGAAGGTGGTGAAGCGCTAGAATGTGTTACCTAGGGAGGTGATGGAATCTCCATCCTTAGAGGTTTTTAAGGCCCAGCTTGATAAAGCCCTGGCTGGGATGATTTAGTTGGTGTTGGTCCTGCTTTGAGCAAGGGGATGGACTAGATGACCTCCTGAGGTCTCTTCCAACCCTAATATTCTATGATTCTATGATTTACTGGTTGGAAGTGACAGAGGATGTCAGGGGTCAGGCCAGCTTTGACCAGCCACTGGCCTGATTTCCTGCTAGCTTCTCTGCTAAGCAACTAACTAGCTCAGATGAAACAACCCAGAATTGTCTGAATAACCACGGGTTGCTATGGTTGACTTAATAGGTGTTCACTTTAATTTAGTAGATTAAGTATCTGATACAGCAGGTAATTCACGTTTCATCAGGTTACACAATTTATTCAATCTGTGATGTATCTAGCAGTCTTGTTCTTTTTTCCAAAGGGTGATTTGTCCATTTTAGATGAACCATGTCACATTCTCCATGTGTTATGTTAATTTCAGTGTGTAAAGCAAGCATTTTCCCAGTAATGTATATTATAATATTCATGTTAATGTATTAATGCATAGCCTTTCTGAATTTTTAACAGAATGGTATCTCATCTTGAAATTAGATTGTGATGTTTATTTTCATCAAGTTTTTCATTTATTACCATCAATATTATTTTTTCAGTGCCCAAAAGCATGCTAGGTGCTTTACAGAAACAGAAAAAGAAAAATTATAGCTCTGAAGAATTTATAATCTAATCTTAGACCTGATATACTGAAAGGCTGACAAGCAATAGTGGGAGAGGGAAGGAAGGCTGAGGTTACAATGATAATATCATTTGATGATTTTCTTTTGGCAGGTGCAAATCTTAGGGTTCTATTCCCTATAGCTATTTTTGTTTGTTTTTAATTAATTTCTTATAGGTGATACATACGAGTTGCATCCGAGAGTGCTGAAGGAATTGGCGGCTGTGATTGCAGAGCCATTGGCCATTATCTTTGAAAACTCGTGGCGAACCGGGGAAGTCCCGGATGACTGGAAAAAGGCTAATGTAGTGCCAATCTTTAAAAAAGGGAAGAAGGAGGATCCTGGGAACTACAGGCCAGTCAGCCTCACCTCAGTCCCTGGAAAAATCATGGAGCAGGTCCTCAAAGAATCAATCTTGAAGTACTTGCATGAGAGGAAAGTGATCAGGAACAGCCAGCATGGATTCACCAAGGGAAGGTCATGCCTGACTAATCTAATCGCCTTTTATCATGAGATTACTGGTTCTGTGGATGAAGGGAAAGCAGTGGATGTATTGTTTCTTGACTTTAGCAAAGCTTTTGACACGGTCTCCCACAGTATTCTTGTCAGCAAGTTAAGGAAGTATGGGCTGGATGAATGCACTATAGGGTGGGTAGAAAGCTGGCTAGATTGTCGGGCTCAACGGGTAGTGATCAATGGCTCCATGTCTAGTTGGCAGCCGGTGTCAAGTGGAGTGCCCCAGGGGTCAGTCCTGGGGCCGGTTTTGTTCAATATCTTCATAAATGATCTGGAGGATGGTGTGGATTGCACTCTCAGCAAATTTGCGGACGATACTAAACTGGGAGGAGTGGTAGATACGCTGGAGGGGGGGGATAGGATACAGAAGGACCTAGAAAAATTGGAGGATTGGGCCAAAAGAAATCTGATGAGGTTCAATAAGGATAAGTGCAGGACGGAAGAATCCAATGCACTTAGGACGGAAGAATCCAATGCACCGCTACAGACTAGGGACCGAATGGCTAGGCAGCAGTTCTGCGGAAAAGGACCTAGGGGTGACAGTGGACGAGAAGCTGGATATGAGTCAGCAGTGTGCCCTTGTTGCCAAGAAGGCCAATGGCATTTTGGGATGTATAAGTAGGGGCATAGCGAGCAGATCGAGGGACGTGATCGTCCCCCTCTATTCGACATTGGTGAGGCCTCATCTGGAGTACTGTGTCCAGTTTTGGGCCCCACACTACAAGAAGGATGTGGATAAATTGGAGAGAGTCCAGCGAAGGGCAACAAAAATGATTAGGGGTCTAGAACACATGACTTATGAGGAGAGGCTGAGGGAGCTGGGATTGTTTAGCCTGCAGAAGAGAAGAATGAGGGGGGATTTGATAGCTGCTTTCAACTACCTGAAAGGGGGTTCCAAAGAGGATGGCTCTAGACTGTTCTCAATGGTAGCAGATGACAGAACGAGGAGTAATGTTCTCAAGTTGCAGTGGGGGAGGTTTAGATTGGATATTAGGAAAAACTTTTTCACTAAGAGGGTGGTGAAACACTGGAATGCGTTGCCTAGGGAGGTGGTGGAATCTCCTTCCTTGGAAGTTTTTAAGGTCAGGCTTGACAAAGCCCTGGCTGGGATGATTTAACTGGGAATTGGTCCTGCTTCGAGCAGGGGGTTGGACTAGATGACCTTCAGGGGTCCCTTCCAACCCTGATATTCTATGATTCTATGATTCTATGATAATTGGGGCGGGGGGGAATGTAAATAAGGAATGGGTGGTGTCTTGGCAAATAGGAAAAGGGAGGGTATTCCTTGCTTAGGACATCTGGCATGGAAAAATGTGTAGAAGTGTGAGAAGGAATTGAAGTGAGCATTAGGATTGGCATTCTTGAAGACCTAAAGGGGCAGTAGTATGTAGCAGGATTACAGGTACAGCAGAGTTGTGTATGAAATGTTTTGGTAACAGGTAACCTTTTTTTATTTGTTGCATGGTCAGCAGCTGCACATTAGAATGATTACAGTTAGAGAGAGGAATGCAGTGAACAGACTTTACTGGTGATATGTTTAGCATTTGAGAAGTGCATCACAGCTAACAAACAGGAGTTCTTCACCAACTAGCTCCTAAACACTTCATAAGCAGAGCTCATAACACCATCTGCCCAATAATATTACAACCCCCTTCTGGGAGAGGAAAACAAAAACATATCAAGTTAATATAGCACAGATGCCAAACTTCCCCCACATCCCAATTTTCCATAATCCTCCCAAGTTTTACATGTAATTACAAACAATTAATTCAGGCTTAAATCTACTAATTTTAGAAGCACACACATTATATATGTAAAATGTATGTATGTCACTCACTGCCACTCCAGTCTGATGAAACAGCAAATAGCACTGCAGCCAGGGGAGCGTTCTTCTCCACTGCCCTTGTGGCACATGCTCCGAATGTGCTGTGAATGTCTGACAGGAAGTAAGTATTGGCGATTTTGAAGGGGTTGGTTGGTAAATTTATCGCTCAAGCCACAGGATGTATGTTGACTCTAACTTCCCCCCATGGACCCTGTTGGACTATGGTCCCTTCCCCACAGGGCAGTTAGGGCACAACATGCAGCCTGTGACTTGGGCAGTGAATCTAGTGACCCAGGCCTCACTGATTCTCGCTGCAGCTTGCCTGTTGTCAGACCCTCACTGCACAGTCTGTGAAGTAGGAGAAGCCAGGGGGCCAGAGGAAGCAATGGTGGTGGCAGTGGAAGACGAGAGAAGATACATCACAGGATGGAGAGTATAGGAGGAGGATCATCCTGGGAAGGAGGTCCAGGCTTGGGATTGGCCAAGGTAATTAATAGCCTTGGTGACATAGAAGGACAGATTTCCAAGGGCTGATCCTCCCCTTCTCCCTGTTTGGTATTGCACATTAGGGCACAACAAGGAGGAAGGTCCAGGAGGCCCATCTTACCTGCCCCCCGGCCCATAGAGGGGGAGGGGAAAGGAAGGGGATCCATCCAGGTTTTTCCAGGGGGAGGAGAGGAGAGAGTTGTTCAAGCAACATCCCTGAATCCTCCCTATTTTTTTCATAAACATTCCCACATAACTCAGAACAAGCTGATATCTCTGATATTGTCTTGAAATATATAGAGTCAAATTATAGAGTCATAGGAAAAATTTCAAAAGCATTTAATTGCTAGATTGATAAAGAAACTTAATTAACTTTTAGGTGTCTAGACAGTCACTGGGACTCATGAAGCTTGAGTTCAGCACCTAGGCTCCCTGTAAAATGAATGAGGAGAGATAGGCACCTCAGAATGGGATTCACAAAAGCCAGAAGACAAGGTATCTGTTTGTCTAAAATAGCCAATGGGAGAAGCCAAAAAGCTGAAGAGCGTCTCTTGGAGATAGGTACCTAAACCCAGATTGCAGGGACTTCCTTGGGATTTTCAGCTGCAAACCTGTCTAGGTCTATGCTGTTTTATCAAGAAGCCAATGGGGGCAGGGGGTGAAGGAGAAGGAAAAGACACTCTCGCTCCATAATTTTTACCCAGTGGTTAGGGTACTCACTGGGATGTGGAAGACCCAGGACCCAGTCCCCCTGTTCCAATGACTTTTTAAATGATTTAATCCAGAGTGCAATAGCTGCAGCAGTAGAGACTGAGAAAGTCCCCACATCAGAATGGCTTACTGGTTAGGGCACTCACATAAGAGGTGATAGATCTCTGTTCAATTCCCTTATCCTCATGTCGCAGGTGAGTACCCTAGCCACTGTGCTAAAAATATGAGTTGGCACTGCTGCTGTAATATTTGTGTAAACTTCTTTATAGGGGCCTGATCCAATAGGTGAAGTCTGAGCACACTTACTGGATCAGGCAAGTTAGACCAATGAACATCCATCTTCTCCCCAGTTCTCTTTGGAGCTTAGGTGTCCAGAAGCCTAGTGCAAAGCTGAAGTGCTCTTGGACACAGACAGAAACATAGGAACCTAGGCAACTTCCACTGCAAAACTGTGAGTGAGTTTAGGTGCCACAGCATTCAGAGACAGCGCAGTGGAGGTTTTGTGAATCCCAGTGAGGCCTCTGGTATTTATGCACCTGAAGTAGGTGGCACCTGAGGTGGGTGGCAAAGTCTTTTTGGAAATCAAGCCCTAAATTGAGTCCCATTTTCAAAAGTCAGTTATGCACCTAAGTCCTCTAATTGGCAAACTGGTTTAGTCATAAACTTTTCCTGTACTATAGCTTAAATTTTTATTTTTGGCTTTAATTGTTGAACACAAATGAAATGCAAGCAACAACTCATTAGTAGGATCCTCTGTCCTAAGACTGCATATGCCTGTTTTCCAGCATAGCTAGATATGGTTCTCCTTCACCCTGTTTGATATTTTTACTATGAGGTGTTTCACAGTCTGTGCTTCTTTTTCTAGTTGCCCATTGGCTGGCAGACTGCAGGGGCTATGTGTGTAATGAAAATCACAGCTATTTGCAAATAGCTGGAATTCTTATGAATTGTTCTCAAGACCATTGGTTGATACCAACTCCTTTGGTATTCCATGTTGTTTATGTTTAATTGTAACTGTGGAAGTGTTTATGCGTCTCAATTTCAAACTGAAAATGTCACTGCAAATGTGTCATTTGTTACATCACAATTTTAATTAGATGGTAAGGTTTTCAAGGTCTTCTCTTTCTTCTCTAAAGTGCCTCACACAGTTTGGGGTGCTGTAAAAAATAATTTATTATTATTATTAATAATAATAATAATATAATATACATGCACATAATGGGAAGATTTATGGCTAGCTGAAATTTCTTTTCTTTAAGTGTTTTATGCTGCAATGTTTGCATTACCTTAATATAATTTTACATATCTACATGCACGTGTGCACACACTCTCGTAATATCTTAAATACCATATCTTCACATACATAGTATAATCCTTCTCTTTTTCTCTCCTATCACATAAAATGCAGTGGCTGATAGACAATCTGGATTTTGGATTAAATATACTTTTTGTTTGTTTCAACCAAGGATTTTTAGAATCTCCTTCAGAGGCATTCAGATCAAGTTTGTGAATAAGTATTTATGATATAGAGTCATAAACATGTATAAAGGTGATATGACATAATGCTGAGCTATTGTGGTTAGATTATGCCAATATGGTGTTTTACTATTTTTACATTTTATTCTATTTATTAACTGTATGGCTGAAAATAAATACATCACGAATACCAATCTGTTTTTGTACTCAAAATGACCCCTGGCTTTGTTAGTAATGGAATCTAATGACATCATCTTTTGACAGTCATGATCTTTAACCCAGTTTGATCTAAACCAGACTCCTCTGGAATGATATCATTAAGGTAAATCCCTGAAAAGAGAGCAAACCATTTTAGTATAAACCATTTAAGGGTATTAAGTTACTGGGAATGATTTCACTCATTTATTTTTCTTGTGAAGTACAAACAATTTAAAAATTGCAGTTAGTGCCAAGACACAACTGAACTTTTAAAATGTTGAAGCAAAACTTACACAATATTTAAGAAGCTTTGTTTGACTGTACAGTCTTTAAAATTTCAGAAAAGACATATATTTATATTAGATTAAATAAGTATTACCATACAAATATATATATATATATATATATATACATACACCAATCTGAATGACAGTATTTGGAGAAAGATACTAAAATTAAGAGTAGAGAAAGAAAATTATATTGTTTTGCTATTTTGTGGGAAGAGCTTATATATGAGTAGTTATTTATTTTTATTTTTGTTTTAATTCATAGGTCTTTTCAGGATTACACCACAGCTTTCTGACTAGGCAGCTGCTTCAGGGGATATAATACAGGCTTATGTTTTGTAAAATATTAACTTTATTTTTTATTTTTTCCCCAAAACTATCCTCAGTAGTCTAATTTATTTCAATTGATTCAAAATTTTAACTAGTCAGTCATACTTTAAAAGAAAATTATTACCACAGGTCTTCTGAGGAGTGCTAAAAATGGCCCAGAATTCTCACTGGAATCCTACCTGGATACTAAAGTGAAGTGCAAGAAGATTCTGGATTAGATACCAAAAACACTCCTTGGTCTATATTGCCCTTTACTACCATTGTGGGAGTGAAATGTTTTAGTAAAGGATGAGTGATTTGTGTCTATGTCCCACACATGGACCATATCACAAAGGTTGGATGCCTGAGTTCATCCAGAAGACAAGCCTTTAAATCACTGAGTCGAAATGTGAATTATAAATTAAAAATAAACTCTCTTGACAGCACATATAAACACATACAATAGATTAATTTTCCAGTTGCCCTCTGAAGTAAGCATTGGTTTTAGCTTGACTGATTAGTATTGTCAATGTTTTTCCTTGCAAACAAAGTATGTACTGAAGGTGTCAAAGTGTTATCCTCTTTAGCTTAACCCTGACTTTTTGTAGTTTTATTTTTTTAAGCCAGGTGTTTCTAATAGTTTTGACTGTGAAGTAACCTAACAATGAATGATTAATGTAGCCATCGTAAAGAACATAATCTCTGTCCTGAAAACAGAAATCAAAGTTCACATATAGATGCTAACACTAATTGCTTTTAACAAGTGCAAGAGAGGTGAGAGGAAACCTGGTATTGAATTTTGTATTGCAAAAGAGAAACTGGCCAGTGAAAACAGAAGCATCAGAATCAAAGTGCAGAGAGGTAGCACTTTGCACAGGAAGTATCATGAAACAGCCCATATCAGCCTAGTAGTAATTGGCCCTTTGAAGTTTCAAATGTGAGATGAGATGAACATTCATCTTTAAAGTGTGCTGAGTCTCAGGGATTGCTTTTGGTTAAAGTAGGAATGTGCAGTTATTTGAAACCTGACCCTGAGGTCTCTAAAAAGTTTGGCTTAGGTTGTGCTAGTAGTGACCTTGTAAATTTAGACAGCTGCTAGACTACTGCTAGGAGCAAATTATTACAGCAATTGTGATTTTCATGACTAGCATAAAAGGAAAGGGCACGTATTTAAGCCTTGCAGGGTCAGCTTTCACATTTATAACATTACTGAGAAACAGAAGCTGTTGAATCTCGCGAGAATAAGGTACTCTGAAGAACTTTGAGATTCTGCAAAAAACTAGGGGGAAACAAAACAAGAAAAGTGGGATTTTTCTTATATAAGCCTGAGACATAATGGCTGTAAAAATGTTCAAAATATTATTTGTAAAAGTAAATGTTTACATTAGAGATAGAAAGGGTCTTGAATCATCTACCATTTTCCAACAGTCCAGCATCAAGTTCCTAAACTGAAAGAACATTTCAAATGTATGTAAGGACACAGCAAATATTAAAGGGATAACATATATACTTCAACTGAGTATTTTTCTTGTTAATTTCTTGAAAGTGGTATGACAAATGACAGGAAAGAAACAGTTTTATTTCACTGTTTTATTTACAATAGCAAAACAGATTGATCAAAACTCCATTTATATTCTTTTGGAGCTGGGTCCAAACTAAAGCCGGGATCTAAACCTCAGATCTGGTTTTGCAGTTTGAAACTTTCTCTATCATGGATGAAGCACCCTGAATTTGAGAACAGTTCAGATTTGAATCCAATTTTTGATCTCCTCCCACAGATTTGGGTGTGTTGGATTTTGGTTCTGTCTTTCATGAATAGATCTGTTATCAGAAGTTCAAGATCTAGTTTTAGGGGGTGAGAAGGAGATCTCCTTTAATATTTTTGTTATCTCCTGCTCTCTAGGATATGCTCAATTCCTTTCCATTCTTCTAAGAATCTAATTAAATTTACTCTGTAAATTGGAGAGCAAGCATATCATCTACACAGCAAGCCTGTTGTCTAGAGAATTGCCAAGTTGTTTTTCTTAAATTGCTTTCCTTTAGAGTTTTGGTTCTATTGGTGGAGACAAGAGGATTCATGTATTTAGTATTTACTTCCAATTTTCAAATGATCTAAAGATAAGAGGAAAAAAGCCAAGTTATCTAATTAAAATGTATTACTTACTAGCAAATCACTGAATGTTTCTTTGTCAAGATTCTTATAATGTTTGCCCTACAGTTAATTTGAACCCTCCCTCCCCCTGGCCAAATGATTTTTCATGTTTGTAATGCCCGATGGTGCTTTCAAATATTTCCAAATATGCACAGCACTCTGGGATGTTTCAGGCTGACTGCAGCATAGCATGGGTAACACTCCAGATAGCATGGGTAACGATCACAGTAAAGACAGTTAAGTGCAGTCTTCAAAGTGGGCTAGTGAGTTAAGTAAGTACCCAGGGTCCATACTGGGCTTGTACTACCCATCTGGAAGCTCACACTGCACTGTCTTCATTGCTATTCTTACCCACTAGCTGATTAAAGCTAGTTTGGGTAAGCTAGTCTGAACAGCATTATTTTGATGTGTAGACATACCGTAAGTATAAAACAAAAGACAACAGATGAACACAGACAGACTGATAAGGGAATGAAATAAAACAATGAGACAATATTGGTCAGCATGATAGGTAATGTTCTCAACACATCATCAGTCTAATTGTGGTCAAGTGTTTTCCAGGCATCACAGCAATGGAGAGGTTGAAAGAAAATAATAAGGTAGCTTTGCAGATGTTTGTGGGGAGCCCTCCCAAGTGTGAGGAGTAGCATGAGAGAAATTACATATGTGCTTGTTTGAAAATGTAACAAGTGGGGAGTGGAGACTAGAGTTGTGGGCAGATCAGAGGTGGGAGATGACATCTTAATTGTGAATGAGAGATGAAAGCTAGTTTGGGGATAGGTTGTGAAGAGCCTTACAAGTGAAAAGAAGCAGGTTATGTTTGAAGTGATAGAGTAGGGGGAGCCAGCGGAGTGTTGCAAAGAGAGGGGTGACGTAGTCAAAGCAATGGGCTAGGAAATTGATCTTTGCAGCAGCGTTCTGAATGGATGTGAGCAGGGCAAGAAGATTGCATTTGTCAAGACCAGAAAAAAGGATATTGCAATAATTGAGAAGCAACATGATGAGAATCTGAATGAGCGTTTTAGCTGTGCGGATGGCTAAGAAAGACTGTATATTAGAGATGTTATGAAGAAATAATCTGAGAGATGTAGACATAGCCAGGATGTGAGGACCTAGATAGAGGTCCGGCTCAAAGATGGTGTTGAGGTTATTGGCCAGAATTACAGGCAGGATGGTGGTGTTGTCTACAGGGATCAAGAAAGGAAGTAATGGGGATGGCTTGGGGGATGAGGGATTTTAAGAGCTGTTTGAGCCATATTCAGCCTGAACTGATGGCTAGACATCCATGAGGAGATGTCAGAGAGACAGGCAGACATTTTAGCTTGGACAGAAGCAGACAGGTCTGGAGTAGAGAGCGAGAGCTGCCAGTTTTGTTCAATATCTTCATAAATGATCTGGAGGATGGTGTGGATTGCACTCTCAGCAAATTTGCGGATGATACTAAACTAGGAGGAGTGGTAGATACGCTGGAGGGCAGGGATAGGATACAGAGGGACCTAGAAAAATTGGAGGATTGGGCCAAAAGAAATCTGATGAGGTTCAATAAGGATAAGTGCAGGGTCCTGAACTTAGGATGGAAGAATCCAATGCACCGCTACAAACTAGGGACCAAATGGCTAGGCAGCAGTTCTGCGGAAAAGGACCTAGGGGTGACAGTGGACGAGAAGCTGGATATGAGTCAACACTGTGCCCTTGTCGCCAAGAAGGGCAATGGCATTTTGGGATGTATAAGCAGGGGCATAGCGAGCAGATCGAGGGACGTGATCGTCCCCCTCTATTCGACATTGGTGAGGCCTCATCTGGAGTACTGTGTCCAGTTTGGGGCCCCACACTACAAGAAGGATGTGGATACATTGGAGAGAGTCCAGCAAAGGGCAACAAAACTGATTAGGGGTCTGGAACACATGACTTATGAGGAGAGGCTGAGGGAACTGGGATTGTTTAGTCTGCAGAAGAGAAGAATGAGGGGGGATTTGATAGCTGCTTTCAACTACCTGAGAGGTGGTTCCAGAGAGGATGGTTCTAGACTATTCTCAGTGGTAGAAGAGGACAGGACAAGGAGTAATGGTCTCAAGTTGCAGTGGGGGAGGTTTAGGTTGGATATTAGGAAAAACTTCTTCACTAGGAGGGTGGTGAAACACTGGAATGCGTTACCTAGGGAGGTGGTAGAATCTCCTTCCTTAGAAGTTTTTAAGGTCAGGCTTGACAAAGCCTTGGCTGGGATGATTTAATTGGGGATTGGTCCTGCTTTGAGCAGGGGGTTGGACTAGATGATCTCCTGAGGTCCCTTCCAACCCTGATATTCTATGATTCTATGATTCTATGATCTGTGAACCATCCACATAGAGATTGCAGTGAAATTTGTGCTTGCAGATGAGATTACCCAGAGAGAAGGTGTTGAAGGAGAAGATAAAGGGGACAAATACAGAGCCCTGTGGAACCCTCAAAGAAAATGAAGGGGAGATAAGGAGGGTCCTTCAAAGGACACATTGGAGGAGCAATTAGGCAGGAGGAGAACTAGTAGAGGCCATGCATGCTGAGACACTCCAAAGCTGAGAGTTAATAAGCGTTTCTTATTACAATTGTTTCTGGGAATAATGGAAGGCACAGGCACAGACTCCATGGGTGCTCCGGGGCTGGAGCACCCCTGGAAAAAAATAAGGGGTGCTCAGCATCTACCAGGATGACCAGCTATTGGAGGCTAGGGATCAGCTGTTGTGCGGGTGCCTCGTAGAAGAGCTATTTCATATGGGTAGCCTGTATGCAGCTGCAATCAGTTGGCGGGCAGGATCAGATCAGATCAGATCAGCTCGGCAGGGGCTGAGCGAGTCTCTTACCAAAAAAAAAAAAAAAAAAAGCCTTTAAGGTTAGGGGTGGGTGGGAGTGCTGGGCTACTGGCAGCAGTGCAGTCCACCCCTGCTCACCAGGACCTGCCCCACACCTCTTGGGCTGTATGGTTTTTCCCTCCCAGCCAGGCTCAACTCCAGCCACAGCAGGCATCAGATGACCCAAGGGAGCCCAGCTAGGCTAGGGCTGGTGGGGGAAGTGGTGGATTAGGGGGAAGAGAAGCCCCTGACCCCGGCAGAAGATGCGGGACTGAAACCCCCAGCTCTGGAGCCCCAGTCGCCCTAGTGGCAGAAGCTGCAGGGCTGAAGCCCTGACCCCACTCTGTGTGGAGCTGGCCTGAGCCCCTCTCTCTCCTTTCCCTCCTGCATGAAGCTGGCTCTCACTCTCAGGCTGTGGACAAATTCAGCCCAAATCTACCCATCTTGGTCTCTTCATTTCCCCCATCATCACACAACCATGAATGGATTTAATCTAGAAGGCAGAGTCAGCATTAGCCCCATTTGGCAGGTGAGATCCAGGGCACACAGAGATGAAGTGATTTTCCCAAGGCTAAGCAGGGAGTCTGTGGCAGAGCAGAGAACCAAACCCAGAACACCTGAGCCCCACATGCCTGTGCCTTAACCACTTGGCAACCCTTCTGACTGCAAGGAGGGGGAACCTCCTCTGCATTTTGAGTGCATGGGTGGAGGCGGGCACTAGACACAGCCACCAGGAGCTGAGGAGCAGAGAGAGATGGTAAAAGGGACATGGGTGGGAAGCAAGAAGGCAGAAACATCAGGAAGGGGAGCAAGGACTTAGAGAAAAAAAACAAGAGAGAGGGAAAGGGGCAGGGAGAGCGATAGGAAGGGAGAGGAGAAAGAGGAAGGGAGAGGGGAAAGACTCCCCACTGCTTGTCCCTCCCATCCACCTTCTTCCCACAGCCATCAGTGGCCTTCAGGTTCTAAACAGGCCATAAGCATGTTTGACGCACAGAGTGAATGCAATGTCTTTAAACTGGGATGTTAGTGAAGACAGCTTGTAGCTGAGTGTAATGATTTTAATATACTGTACTTCATGATAATGTAATTATATAGTTCATTACCATTTTAATAATGATTACATTGTTAAGATACCAATGATAGACACACATTTAATAGCTAGAATATGAAAGAAGTGTATAAATATGCCAAAAGTTGCTGGTTTGGGGGGGAGGCTGAGCACACACACACACACACACCTCGCCCTTAAGGCAGGAGGGGGCGGAAAGCAGTACGTGGGAGGCACTCAGGGGAGGGGGCAGACCGGGGGCAGGAAGAGGTGGAGTGGTGCGGAGTGGGGACAGAGTCTTTCAGGGGGGGCGGAACCAGGATGGGGCACCCACCGGCAAAACCAAAAGTCAGCACCTATTAGAGAAGGGGACTTTGAAACTTTCCTTTCCATGGTGACTGTGTATGCACTAGTAAACCTGTCTGGTTTTTATCAACAGCATCTTGAGGGTTCCCCTTGCATACTCACAGGATGCCGATCCTGATGAAGAGAAAGAAGGGGACATGTTGAGTGGTGCATTGTACCATGAACAAATTGCTTGAATGTCTAATATGACTGATAGCATGGAAAAGGAAAGAGAGGACAGGAGAAAAGCCCAAGAGTCTCATAGAACAAAGACAGGAAAATGTATCAGGACATAATGGGTTTTCTCATGCAGGAAACCCAAATGCTATGGACCCTGGTTCACCTACAGATTTAAAAAATCCCAGATTCCCCACCCTTTGCTGTCCCTGGAGAACTCTATGGACACTACTCCCTCCACCCCATCCCCAACATACCAAGTGGTATCATGGGGTGCATCTCTACCCCGCCACTCCAGGCTGGGAGACTGTAACAAAACCACAGCTTCAGATACACCACCTGTGGTTCTCACGGGTCAGTGTATGGATAGCCACAATGGACTACATTTGTTCACTGAAATGGACAGAAATGTTTGCTGCCTTTTCAATTTTAAAGTTTCACTCCATGAATTTATATTAAAAATGTATATTGTATTGCCTGTGCTCTTTTGTACATTATTTTTCTGCACGGTTTTTCCCGCTCAAAGTGTTATTTTTGGAGAATAAAATTATCTTTATTAGTTCACAACACATGTTCCAGAATTGATAGCAATACTCAAAGCAAACAGTACGTGTAAATGTTCAGCAATCACCACATAATTCATGGCTTCAGGAAAACCTCCAGGCATATTTATAAAAGGACAGCAAGCACTACACAATTCTTAGCATCATCCAAAGTGTCAGGCTCAGAGAACACTCCTAACTGTTAAAGTGCTCATTCAAAGCTTCTCTCAGCTGCATAGGTCCACACTAGGCTCTTGTAATGACCTTGGTGTCTGTCTGTTCAAACTCAGCAGACAGCTGCTCCATCTCTGCCCTCCACCCTGGTGGAAGGTCCCCCTCCGCCCCATTTGCCTCAGAGATTATGCAGGACAGAACAGACAGCTATAATCTGGAATACTGCATCCAATTCAGGAAAACCTCCAGGCAGATTTCCAGATTCAGCAGTGCTGAAAACAGGGGAATAATCACTTCCCTCAATCTGCTGGCAATGCTTCTACTAATAGAGCCCAATATGCCATTAGCCTTCTTGGCAACAAGGGCACAGTGTTGACTCATATCCAGCTTCTCGTCCACTGTAACCCCTAGGTCCTTTTCTGCAGAACTGCTGCTTAGCGAGTTGGTCCCCAGCCTGTATCAATGCATGGGATTCTTCTGTCTTAAGTGCAGGACTCTGCACTTGTCCTTGTTGAAGTTCATCAGAATTTTTTGGCCCAATCCTCCAATTTATCTAGGTCACTCTGGACCCTATCCCTACCCTCCAGCGTACCTACCTCTCCTCCCAATTTAGTGTCATCTCCAATCTTGCTGAGGGTGCAATCCATACCATCCTCCAGATCATTAATGAAGATGTTGAACAAAACCGGTCCCAGGACCGACCCCTGGGGCACTCCGTTTGATACCGGCTGCCAACTAGGCATTGAGCCATTGATCACTACCAGTTGAGCCCTACAATCTAGACAGCTTCTTATCAACCTTATAGTCCATTCATCCAATCCATATTTTTTTAACATGCTGGCAAAAATACTGTGGGAGACCATATCAAAAGCTTTGCTAAAGTCAAGATATATCACGTCCACTGCTTTCCCCATATCCACAGAGCCAGTTATCTCATCATAGAAGGCAATCAGGTTGGTCAGGCATGACTTGCCCTTGGGGAATCCATGTTGACTGTTCCTGATCACCTTCCTCTCCTCCAAGTGCTTCAAAATGGTTTCCGTGCTCCATGATTTTTCCAGGGACTGAGGTGAGGCTGATTGGCCTGTAGTTCCCAGGATCCTGCTTCTTCCCTTTTTTAAAGATGGGCACTACATTAGCCTTTTTCCAGTCATCTGAGACCTCCCCTGATCTCCATGAGTTTTCAAAGATAATGGCCAATGGCTCTGCAGTCACATCTGCCAACTCCTTTAGCACTCTCGGGTGCAGTGCATCCGGCCCCATGGACTTGTGCTCGTCCAGCTTTTCTAAATAGTCTCGAACCACTTCTTTCTCCATAGAGGGCTGGTCACCTCCTCCCCATGCTGTGCAGCCCAGTGCAATAGTCTGGGAGCTGACCTTGTTCGTGAAGACAGGCAAAAAAAGCAATTGAGTACATTAGCTTTTTCCACATCCTCTGTCACTATGTTGCCTCCCTCATTCAGTAAGGGGGCCACGTTTTCCTTGACTTTCTTAGTGTTGCTAACATGCCTGGAGAAACCCTTCTTTTTACCCTTCACATCTCTTGCTAGCTGCAACTCCAGCTGTATTTTGGCCTTCCTGATTACACCCCTGCATGCTCGAGCAATATTTTTATACTCCTCCCTAGTCATCTGTCCAAGTTTCCACTTCTTGTAAGCTTCCTTTTTGTGTTTAAGCTCACAGAAGATTTCTCTATTAAGCCAAGCTGGTCGCCTGTCATATTTGCTATTCTTTCTGCACATCAGAATGGTTTGTTCCTGAGCCCTCAATAAGGCTTCTTTAATATACAGCCAGTTCTCCTGGACTCCTTTCCCCCTCATATTAGCCTCTCAGGGAATCCTGCCCATCAGTTCCCTGAGGTAGTCAAAGTCAGCGTTTCTCAAGTCCAGGGTCCGTATTCTGCTTCTCTCCTTTCTTCCTTGTGTCAGGATCCTGAACTGGACCATCTCATGGTCATTGCTGCCCAGGTTGCCACTCACTTCTACTTCCCCAACTAATTCTTCCCTGTTTGTGAGCATCAGCCTGACATCTGCTGGGTTATGTCCCCTAGTTGTTTCCTCAAGCACTTGCACCAGGAAGTTGTTCCCAATACGCTCCAAAAACTTCCTGGATTGACTGTGCAGTGCTGTATTGCTCTCCCAGCAGATGTCAGGGTGAATGAAGTCCCCCATGAGAACCAGGGCCTGTGTTCTGGAAACTTCTGTTAGTTCTCTGAAGCCTCATCTATCTCATCCTACTGCTCTGGTGTTCTATAGCAGACGCCCACCATGACATTAATCTTGTTGCTCTCACCTCTAAACTTAACCCAACGATTCTCAGCAGGCTTTTTTCCAGTTTCATACTGGAGCTCTGAGCAATCATACCACTCTCTTACATACAGTGCAACTCCTCCACCTTTCCTCCCCTGCCTGTCCTTCCTGAACAGTTTATACCCATCCATGACAGTGCTCCAGTCATGTGAGTTATCTCACCAAAGTCCCTGTTATTCCAATCACATCATAGTTCTTTGAATGTGCCAGGACTTCCAATTCTTTCTGCTCATTTCCCAGGCTTCTTGTGTTCATGTACATGCACCTAAGATAACTAGCCAATTCCCCTGCTCTCTCAGAATGAATCAGGAGGCCCCCTGTTGCACCGTCCTCCTTGTGTTTCCTCCCGGTATCCCACTTCCCCACTTACCTCAGGGCTTAGGTCACCGTCCCCTGGTGAACCTAGCTTAAAGCCCTCCTCACCAGGTTAGCAAGACTGCCTGCGAAGATACTCTTCCCTCTCTTTGTTAGGTGGATCCCATCTCTTCCTAGCAATCCTTATTTCCTGGAACAACATCCCATGGTCGAGGAATCCAAAGTCCGCTGTACAACACCACCTGTGTAACCACACATTTACCTCCACAATTCGACGGTCCTTACCTGGGCCTTTCCTTTCAACAGTGAGGATAGACGAGTACACGACTTGCACCTCAAATTCCTTTATCTTTCTTTCCAGAGCCACGTAGTCTGCCGTGACCCACCCAAGGTCATTCTTGGCAGTATCATTGGTGCCCACGTGGAGAAGTAGGAAGGGGTAGTGGTCCAAGGGCTTGATTAGTCTCGGCAGACACTCCATCACATCCTGAATTCTAGCTCCAAGCAAGTAGCACACTTCTCAAGTCTCTCGGTCTGGTTGGCAAATGGATGTCTCTGTCCCCC
Source organism: Eretmochelys imbricata (assembly GCF_965152235.1). Taxonomy (NCBI): domain Eukaryota; kingdom Metazoa; phylum Chordata; order Testudines; family Cheloniidae; genus Eretmochelys; species Eretmochelys imbricata. Next base: position 150,504,378 of record NC_135573.1, read on the forward strand.
TTAGGAGGGAGTCCCTGACCACCAGCACCCATCTCCTCCTCTTGGGTGTGGTGGTCATGGAACCCCCATCACTAGGACAATGCATCTCATGCATTCTTGTTGATGGGGTCTCCTTCTGATCCCTTCCTTCAGATGGCTCTTCCAAATCATCCTCCACAGTAGTACCTGTGCAGAGAGCCTGAAAACAGTTTTTTACCTCTATCTGCATAGGGGGTACATGGGTTCTCCTCATTCTTTGTCTGGAGGTCACATGCTGCTAATATTCTTCCCCTTTCTGCACTTCCCTCTCTGATTCTTTGGGATGTTGTGCCTCCAGAACCAAATGACAGGTTTCAGAGTAACAGCCGTGTTAGTCTGTATTCGCAAAAAGAAAAGGAGTACTTGTGGCACCTTAGAGACTAACCAATTTATTTGAGCATAAGCTTTTGTGAGCTACAGTTAGTCTTCATTTTCTCTGATGCAACACAAGGTTGATACTTGCATCTCTAGTCCTTTAACCTTCCTTTCCAATATGGAGACCAGTTTGCACTTTGTACGGACAAAGTTGCTTCTATCCTCTGGGAGAAAGACAAACATGGCACATCCTGTGCAGGTCACAACAGCTGATCACTCACTATCCACATCCTCTTTCTAAAAGCATCCTCAGATGTTGTATTTACTTCTCACAGAAGCCTGAAAGGCAAAGACACTCTATGGGAACTCCACCAAGGCGAACTCCCAGGCAAACTCCCTCTGGTTAAGCCAAGGTGGTCTCTTGCCATACTTCCTATCTTTCCTATAAAATCAATTTTAGTTTCCAAGTTACTCAATTTGTAAAGCAAAATTATTTCAAGTTGTAGACCCTAAAATATTCTTAGATACAGAATCTTGGGGACTTCCTGCATCATCTGGAGGGAAAATGTATGACAGGATAATGTGGTTTGGAATACTACAGGTGGGAATAGTAGAGTCTCTAATAGCTAAGGTTGTCTAACACTTTGCATTATAACACAAGGCCAGATACTTGTGTTCAGTTCCTTACAACTTTGTCAAACTAATTTTTCAGGATGAAATTTTCCATGCTTGATTTCTGCCTCGGGCTATGTTTTTTAACAAAGGTTTCAGCAAAAATGGTTCAACCCTTTCCAAAAACTAGATTACCACAAAAAAGTAAGTTTGCTAATTTATTTTAATCAGTTCTTTGAAGAGCTCTCTAGTGCCTCCATGGTTTGGAGTCGGAACTTGAAATTTAGCAGGGAGATGATGCTGGTGTCAGATAATTGATTTTCAGTGTTCCTGTGCAAATCCACACAGATTAGAAGAAGTCATAACACTGTGAACATCACCATTTACACTTGCTTAGTAGAGTTGTTAGAAGTTTGCTCCTAAAATCTCTTGACTATTCATTAAAGTAGTAGATTTACAAAGTCAGAAGGGAATATTATGATCATCTATTTAAAACTCCTGCATAACACAGCCCAGAGAGTTTACCCTGTGATTCCTTCATTTACCCAGCAACTGGTGGTTGAACTAGAGCTTTTAGAAAAGTATTCATTCTTGATTTAAAGACTCCAAGTGATGCAAAATTTACCAGATCATGTGCTCCAATGGTTAACTATTCTCATTGTTAAATATTTTACTCTTGTTTCCAGTTTGAAGTTTTCTGATTTCAGCTTCCAGTCACTTATGATTTTGTCTTCAAGAGCCTGCTAACACCCGGAATCTTCCTGTGTATTGCATGCTGTGATTAAATTACTACTTAACTTTCTGCAGCTAAATAAATGTGTTCTGGACCTGGAATAATTTTTGTAGCTCTTCTCTGAATCTTGTCCAGTTGAACAACATCCTTTTAAAAGTATATACACGAGAACAAGAGATAGTATTCTGGTAGTGTCTCACTGATGCCAAATACAAAAGTCATATAACCTCTCTAATCTTGTTTAATGTTTCCCTGTTAATACATCTCAGACTTCTTATATGACATTGGGCAAGACTCTATTAATTCATACTACGCAAAGGGTCTGAATTAAGGTTGCAAAAAGTAATCTTAATTCTGACACTCACTAAAATTTGAGTGCTTCACTTTGCAATACTTCTTCTCCTTAATGTAGTTGGTGTGGGGATTTTGTTTGTTTGTGTTTATGTAATGGGTATTAAATCTAGACAATATATCAAAGAAAGAGTACAAAATTCAGAAGTGCCTGTAGGAGTCAGGTCACTCACTCTGAAGGCAAAAGATTTTGCTTGGGTGCAAATACATTTCTACATACGCCACTTGTCAAGGCTGAGAACCTGAGCATATTTGAGATTGGTGGGGCTTGGCTGTTGTGAACCTGTTAATTCCAAAGGTGAATCTCAGAGCATGGTCACATGTTCCTTAGGATGATATGATCCTCCCCCCAGTGCTATTTGCTCATTCGTCTCCATTTTAAGGAAGATGTAATTTCTATGTGAGGCTTACTCCTACCTTCCACTGATGAAGTTAACACTCCAGTCTTTATGTGTGTTTTATATTTGTAAGTGACACTAAATAATGTGTATTCATATTCTGCTGTTTATGACTGGGACTTAACATATAGTTCTTTCACTCTCATCTCAGAAGTGTAATACCATTGTTTACTCTACTTTGGTTGTCAGTGTAGATAAAAGTCATTCCTATCAAAAACTGCCATCAAAGTGGCAGTCAGAGAATAGCTGACATCAAGCACAAGACCTTATCTGTCAAGGCTGTAGCAAGGTATTGGCTGAAAAACTTATTCTGTTGCATGCCATCCACACGTTGTAGTTATGCCAGCTATTTTCTGGACTACTACTTGATACCTAATGCCAGTCCTGGGACATCTAGTTAGATGTTCCTGAAGGTGACATATTCATTTTATTTTCAGGGCAAATTGGATGAGTAATTTTTGTAGTAAAAAGTGAGAATTCGTAACTCCATGTGTTGAAATTACATGCAGAAGTGTACTTACATCAAAACATATATCCTTTGCAAAGAACACCACCACATCGTATAATATCTAGGTGTTGAACACAGTAAGAGGATGTAAGACTTAAAAAAGTGGGCTGTGCTCTTGTTTCAGGTTTCAGTCACTTATAATTATTTAGAAAAAGGTGGTATTTGCATTTTCCATTGTCAATCTAGAGCATGCTGTTAGGGTGTTCCACAATGTAAAGTCCAGCACCAAAAGTAGATTTGTGTGTGCTGTTCTAGTTTCTGTGTGCTTGCTGAACTCAGTGATCCTGGGAAGTGGCTCATAAATAAGAATCTGTCTCTAACATAAACTGGTTGCAGTACATTAAAAACTAGGACTGGGATCTTGAATTGGACTGTGTTGAATGGGAGAACACAGATGGTTGTGGAGCACAGTGAGATGTATTCACTATGGTGTATTCTCATCAAAAGTGGGCTGAGGCATGTTGGACAAGCTGGAGTTTTAGATGGCCTTGAATGATACCCAAGTTAGGAATTTGACATAGTTAGTCTGAAATTAACAAACCCGTGCACTATGGGTGCCAAGTCCAAGAAGAATGGGCAAAGTCTGTTCTGAGGTGGAGGAAGACATTACTGCTTAATAATTCTATCTGTTTCTCAAGAATAAGGGCCAAGTGTAATAATACTCCAAGCTGAATATAGCTTGGATAATTGGTGGGCCGATGTCCTCAATAGATAGCAAAGTGATGGTCTTTTCAAACTCATGGAACATTTTCTCTATCCCTAAAAACATCACTTCAGTCTTCCATGGGTTAAATTTTAGCCAGCAGTTTTTATCCAAGTGGGTATATCTCAAAGATATTGCAGGTTGTGTGCAAAAGCGCTGCTCAACTTCCCAGAAAGCAAGTAATAAACTTCTGTGGAACAGTATACTGGAGGCTGTAAGGCTGGAAGCATCAAACAATTCCTCATAAGGATATAATGTACATGTTTAAAAAGAGTGGCAACAGGATTGATCCCTGTGGCACAGCGTATGTGAAGGATCTGAAAAAAAAAAGGAACGGTATTGCTTGTCACTACTATCTACTGTAAGGTCCAGGTAAGAGCCATACTGTCCACCTCATCAGTTCATGTAGACAAGTCAGTAGGAGCTTGTTATCCATTCTGTCAAAAGCTGAAGATAAATCAAGCAGGATGAACAAAGTACAAGGAAAAGTTTGTCCATGAGTCTTATCAAAGCTGTTTCAGGACTCACCTGATTCCTGATTGTGAGGAGTCAAAATGTTGGAAATAATTAGATGCTGCTGAAATAATAGTATTGCCATTTTTCAATGATTTTTAGGAACAAAAAGTTTAACATCCCATTAATAAGAATAAGTAATAATAAATAATAATAAATAATTAGCATTTTTAGGTACTACATAAGTCATCTATTTGTTTTTTTTCTTTTTCTATGTCTTTTTTTTTTGCTTTTTTTTGATATATGAATGATCAGTACAAATTAAATGCATTATTTTTTTCTTCCAAACTTCAAAAACATTTTCAAGTTTTAGTTTAAAATATCAGTTTTTATATTATCATCAGTTAATTCATTCCTAGGGGTGCGCATATATAATAAAGTTCTAAAAGTTCTGAATGGAACCTGGATCTTCCCTGTCATATAACAAAAACTGCTGAAAATCATATTTATTATTTTCTTGAAATTCAGGCCACACTGTCCTGCAACGACTCAAGAGTGTAGGTACCAATCTCAGGACAGGCTGTAAAGAAGCAGGCACAAAACACAAATTGGTTGTGAGTTCTCTACTTAGATGTCACCAACCAATTAGCAAGTGTAAACTACTCAAATACTGTAACAGCCTTAACATGGAGTCACAGATAGTTTCCCCTTCAGAACTACCTTGGCACCCAGGTAAGTTTGCCTTTCATAGAATCATAGAATCATAGAATATCAGGGTTGGAAGGGACCCCTGAAGGTCATCTAGTCCAACCCCCTGCTCGAAGCAGGACCAATTCCCAGTTAAGCCTGACCTTAAAAACCTCTAAGGAAGGAGATTCTACCACCTCCCTAGGTAACGCATTCCAGTGTTTCACCACCCTCTTAGTGAAAAAGTTTTTCCTAATATCCAATCTAAACCTCCCCCACTGCAACTTGAGACCATTACTCCTCGTTCTGTCATCTGCTACCATTGAGAACAGTCTAGAGCCATCCTCTTTGTGATCCCTCACACTGAAAATCATAATAATATTCAGGTTACTCCCAGTCCCAAGGGACCGGTCACTTACCCGGGCACAGAACCTTGGATATCACACCAAAGACTATGCTTGTAGTTAATCTTTTAGTAAATGATCTAAAAGATTAATTAACTAGAATCATAGAATCATAGAATATCAGCGTTGGAAGGGACCTCAGGAGGTCATCTAGTCCAACCCCCTGCTCAAAGCAGGACCAATCCCCAACTAAATTATCCCAGCCAGGGCTTTGTCAAGCCTGACTTTAAAAACTTCTAAGGAAGGGGATTCCACCACCTCCTTAGGTAACGCATTCCAGTGTTTCACCACCCTCCTAGTGAAAAAGCTTTTCCTAATATCCAACCTAAACCTCCCCCACTGCAACTTGAGACCATCACTCCTTGTTCTGTCATCTGCTACCACTGAGAACAGTCTAGATCCATCCTCTTTGGAACCCCCTTTCAGGTAGTTGAAAGCAGCTATCAACTCATTCTTCTATTCCACAAACTAAACAATCCCAGTTCCCTCAGCCTCTCCTCATAAGTCATGTGTTCCAGTTCCCAAATCATTTTTGTTGCCCTCTGCTGGATGTTTTCCAATTTTTCCACATCCTTCTTCTAGTGTGGGGCCCCAAACTGGACACAGTACTCCAGATGAGGCCTTACCAATGTCGAATAGAGGGGAACGATCACGTCTCTCAATCTGCTGGCAATGTCCCTACTTATGCATCCCCAAAATGCCATTGCCCTTCTTGGCAACAAGGGCACAGTGTTGACTCATATCCAGCTTCTCGTCGACTGTAACCCCTAGGTCCTTTTCTGCAGAACTGCTGCCTAGCCATTCGGTCCCTAGTCTGTAGCGCCGCATGGGATTCTCCCGTCCTAAGTGCAGGACTCTGCACTTGTCCTTGTTGAACCTCATCAGATTTCTTTTGGCCCAATCCTCCAATTTGTCTAGATCCCTCTGTATACTATCCCTACCCTCCAGTGTATCTACCTCTCCTCCCAATTTAGTGTCATCTCCAACCTTGCTGAGGGTGCAATCCACGCCATCCTCCAGATCGTTAATGAAGATATTGAACAAAACTGGCCCGAGCACCAACCCTTGGGGCACTCCACTTGTACCGGCTGCCAACTAGAAATCGAGCCCTTGATCACTACCTGTTGAGCCTGACAATCTAGCCAGTTTTCTATCCACCTTATTGTCCATTCATCCAGCCCATACATTTTTAACTTGCTGGCAAGAGTACTGTGGGAGACCATATCAAAAGCTTTGCTAAAGTCAAGTCCACTGCTTTCCCCATATCCACAGAGCCGGTTATCTCATCATAGAAAGCAATCAGGTTGGTCAGGCATGACTTGCCTTTGGGAAATCCATGTTGACTGTTCCTGATCACCTTCCTCTCCTCCAAGTGCTTCAAAATGGTTTCCTTGCTCCATGATTTTTCCAGGGACTGAGGTGAGGCTGATTGGTCTGTAGTTCCCAGGATCCTCCTTCTTCCCTTTTTTAAAGATGGGCACTACATTAGCCTTTTTCCAGTCATCCGAGACCTCCCCAGATCACCATGAGTTTTTAAAGATAATGGCCAATGGCTCTGCAATCACATCCACCAACTCCTTTAGCACTCTCGGATGCAGCGTATCCAGCCCCATGGACTTGTGGTCGTCCAGCTTTTCTAAATAGTCCCAAACCACTTCTTTCTCCACAGAGGGCTGGTCACCTCCTCCCCATGCTGTGCTGCCCAGTCCAGTAGTCTGGGAGCTGACCTTGTTCGTGAAGACAGAGGCAAAAAAAGTATTGAGTACATTAGCTTTTCCCACATCCTCTGTCACTAGGTTGCCTCCCTCATTCAGTAAGGGGCCCACACTTTCCTTTACTTTCTTCTTGTTGCTATCATACCTGAAGAAACCCTTCTTGTTACTTTTAACATCTCTTGCTAGCTTCAACTCCAGGTGTGATTTGGCCTTCCTGATTTCACTCCTGCATGCCCGAGCAATATTTTTATACTCTTCCCTGGTCATTTGTCCAATCTTAGACTTCTTGTAAGCTTCTTTTTTGTGTTTAAGATCAGCAAGGATTTCACTGTTAAGCCAAGCTGGTCACCTACCATATTTACTATTCTTTCTACACATCGGGATGGTTTGTCCCTGTAACCTCAATAAGGCTTCTTTAAAATACAGCCAGCTCTCCTGGACTCCTTTCCCCCTCATGTTATTCTCCCAGGGGATTCTGCCCATCAGTTCCCCGAGGTTGTCAAAGTCTGCTTTTCTCAAGTCGAGGGTCCATATTCTGCTTCTCTCCTTTCTTCCTTGTGTCACGATCCTGAACTGGACCATCTCATGGTCACTGCTGCCCAGGTTCCCATCCACTTTTACTTCCCCTACTAATTCTTCCTGGTTTGGGAAGTAAATTAGTAAAATAAGTAAATAAGTTACAGTTATTCACAAGGTTAACGAAGATAAATATATATATACACAAATGAGTTCCAATCTTAAATTTCAAAAAATAATAGAATCTTCTACGATAAGCAAGTTCTATATGTTTTTAGGGCTAACCCAGGCATAGCACTAGGGATCTTTTGCTTATGCTTAGTAATCATTGCCCCTCAGAGTCCAAGCAACATAAAATTTACAGTTCCTCCTTGTTAGAGTTTTTTATTCCTTCCCCCCTTCTGCTTCGGGTTACAAATTCTGCTCTTGGGAAGAATTCATTTGCATGTCTCCTCTTCATGAGACCCGGGAGAGCAACCAGCAAAGTCTTCTGTCCTCTGATATTTCACAGTAGTTTGTCTCCTGTCAGTTGGCCTTCTTTGTGGGGCAAGAGATAACACCTCCTGTTATTAACACTGACTAATGCTTCTGGTGATTTACAGTTAAGAGAAAAAACTACCTTATAACATGGGATTCAGGTATTATGAGTGAGATCAGTGCATGCAGCAATTTACAACTATTTAATAAAGTCTAATCACTAAACACATTTTTATAATTCTAATACCTATTTTAACAGTACCGACACATAGGTGAGCCAGACTAGTTCCAGCTATGTATTTGTCAGTGTTCAGCTGAGATCCAGGGGCATTGGCATCCTAGGGTGCCAGCACCAGATTAATCTTTTAATTTTTTTGTTTGATGTTTGATTTTTGTTTGATCTATTGTTATAGGATGAGGCTTTTTATTTCTCCTGAATCCCCTAGAAATGTAGGGGAATCCAACGTGCCCCTAAGCTGTCCTGCCTCCTAGACTCACCAGAAATTACATCACAGGCCTTCTCTACGCTATACATTTTTGTTGACAAAAGTCAGCTTTCTTCGACAGAACAGTAGCGGAGTACACACTGCAGTGTTCTTTCCGCTGACAAAACTCTCCTGCTTTACCGACAAAATAAAACCACCTCAGCTAGGGGCATAGAGCTTTTTGTGGCTAGGTTATATCAACAAAGTGTCAGAGTAGACACCGCACTTGGTTATGTTACTGTAAAAGGCCTCCAGAAGGTGTCCCACAATGCCCATTGTGACAGCTCTGGTCAGCAGTTCGAATTCCGCTGCCTTGAATCACATCTTCCAAGCTAACCATGGAGGTTCCACTCAATTAATACTCTCCCACTTGGAGCACACCTGAGTTGGATCTGCTGTCATTGTGGGGAGAGGAGGCTGTGCAGTGAGCTGTAGCTCATGAAAGCTCATGCTCAAATAAATTGGTTAGTCTCTAAGGTGCCACAGGTACTCCTTTTCTTTTTGCGAATACAGACTAACACGGCTGTTACTCTGAAACCTGCTAATACATAGTGTCATTTGATCATTTGCTGACTGCAAATCCCCGTCAGGAATCATCACAATTTTCATGCAAGGTGGCAAGTTAACCAAGCATTGGAGAGTTCTGTATAGAAAAAACTAATTACTGGTGCTTATTTACGTTCCCTTTAAGCTAAGGGCTGTGCAGGCGGGGAGAGGAGCCCCTCTGCCAGCTCGATCCAGCCCAGCCCTGCTGGAGCTGCTGGGAAGAGGAACTGCTGCTGCCCGGGACAGGGGCCTCTCACCCGGCCCTGAGCTGCTGCAGCAAGAGAGGGCTGAGGGCAGTCCTCTCTCCCCTCTGCAGCCCCAGGGCAGCCTGCATCACAAACCCCTCATCCCTGACCCCACCCCAGAGCCTGCACCCCCAGCCAGAGCCCTCACTCCCCTGCACCCCAACCCTCTGTCCCAGCCCTGAGCTCCCTCCCACACCTCAAACCCCTCAGCCCCACCCCCTCCACACATCACCTCCATATTGGTGCATGTAACAAAATTCATTCTGCACATGGACATAAAAAATTAGAGAGAACACTGGTGCTCATTGTCAAAATATTGTCTCAAAACTTCCCTGATTTGATTCCTCCCCCACCCGCACCCCACTGTTCCCCTCTAATAGCCCTGGTATCTGGCTGCATAAATTCAGCAGCCAGACAATCTGCCTCTGCACTCCGCCCCTGGGAAATTTTTTCACCCCCTAGACTCACAAATATTGTAGAGGGAGTATAACATTGTACCCCATAATTCTTTATGGGAATATGACATAACTGGAATATGTTTTATGCTACATGTGCCATGTAACATATCTCTGTAAAGGTTATGCTCCACTGAATCTATTAATCCTATTTGTATGCATGTATCCTTTTTTGTATTCAAAGTTATTAATATTGGCTGCATACTTGTTTGATTCTGAGTAGGTTTTAGTGAAGCAGTTGGTCAGCTTCCTGAGAAAAGGCTATTCTCAGTAAGTGCCCAGTCAAGAAGACCTTAAGCCAACAATGAACTTGTAGACACCAATCCACATCTGGGCTTTCCCAGGAATGTGGCTTGGCTGGTAAGGAACTCAGTCATGCATGGATATGTGATTTGCCCAGGTGACGCCAAAACTCCATTTTGTAACTGGACTTTGCAGAGGAGAGAGGAGGGAGGTTTCCACCCACAAGAGAAAGTGTATTTAAACCCCTGGGAGACCCCTCCATTTTGTCTTCAGCTGGCTAAAGAGAGAACCTCTCCACCCCCAAAGATACCTGAAAGAAACTGGAACAAAGGGCAATAACTGCAGGGATTCTGAATGATTGCTGGACCCAGACTAGAAGGAGACTAGTCTGTAAAAGAAAGCTTACTGGAACTGGTGAGGTTTTCATCTGTATTCAGTTTTATTACTGTACTAGACATAGACTTGCGTGTTTTATTTTATTTTGCTTGGTAATTAACTTTGTTCTGTCTGTTACTAATTGGAACCACTTAAATCCTACTTTCTGTATTTAATAAAATAACTTTTTACTTATTAATTAATCCAGAGTATGTATTAATACTGGGGGGTGGGTCGGCAAACAGCTGTGTATATCTCTCTATCAGTGTTATAGAGGACGAACAATTTATGAGTTTACCCTGTATAAGCTTTATACAGTGTAAAACGGATTTATTTAGGGTTTGGACTCCATTGGGAGTTGGGCATCTGAGTGTCAAGGACAGGAACACTTCCTAGGTTGCTTTCAATTAAGCCTACAACTGTTAGGGGATGTGGTTCAGACCTGGGTCTGGGTTTGCAGCAAGCTAGCTGGTCTGGCTCAAACCAGACAGGGCACTGAAGTCCTAAGCTGACAGGGCATGAAAACAGGAGCATAAGTAGTCTTGGCACATCAGTTGGCAACCCCCAGGGGGTTTCTGTGATCCAGCCCGTCACAGGGAGCATGGGGATATGTTTCTCATTTCGGTCTAACTTGCCATAAAGGCAGCACTAGTGCACTTTTAATCAGCCAAAGGCACATTCCACAGTCATTCTGCACCTGCTTAACCTATTGTTGAAGCACTTATTGCTGTTGTCCAGGTTTCCTGTGTAAGGCTTCATAAGCCATGGAATAAGGGGTACTCTGGGTCTTCCAGGATCACTATGGGCATTTCAACATCCCCCACTGGAATCTTCTGGTCTGGAAAGAAAGCCCTGGCTTGCAGCTTTCTGTGTAGACAAGTGCTCCTAAAGATGCCTGCATCATGCACCTTCTCGAACCACCCCGTGTTGATATCAGCGAAATACCCACTGTGATCCACAAGCACCTGCAATACCATAGAGAAGTACCTCTTTCTATTGATGTACTCCATAGCAAGCATCAGCTTCCACACAGCGATCTCCAGGCACTTCTCCACTAAGAGGGTAGCTCTCATTTTGGTGTCCTTTGTGCCTCAGTGCTGGGGTGAGCTCTGCACACAGTTCCAGGAAGGTTGCTATTGGCATACAAAAGTTCTGCAGCCTCTGTTCATCCCAGACCTGCATAGCGATGTCATCCCACCACTCAGTGCTTGTTTCCCGAGCCCAAAAGTGATGGTCCACTGTGTTCAGCTGCTCCATGAATGCCAAAAGTAATCTGGTGTTGTTTCTTTCCATGGCACACAGCCGGTCAGGCAACTATGATTCCTGTTCAGATTGGGTGCTCATAATATACTGCATGAGCATCCATGATGTGTTCATAACAGTGACCACAACAACGGTAGAGAGCAGTGCTGGATCCATCCTTTCAGAAGCAAGTAGCAAAGCAGCATAGTTACCCACAGTGTGGTCCTCTCTCTGTCAGTGCTAGAGCATCAACTGTGGATGCACTCTGCTGATAGAAGTGTGTGAATATGCACAAGCAACGTCATTATATTGTTTTTTGATTGTCAGCTTAACTTTCATTGTCAAAACTCTACAGTGTAGACAAGGCCTCAATCAAAGCTGCACCATTTTTGTAACCAGTGTACATCTATATGCCTTTTAAATTGGTCATATAGTAATCATAATATTATTGGTTTCAGAGTAGCAGCCGTGTTAGTCTGTATTTGCAAAAAGAAAAGGAGTACTTGTGGCACATTAGAGACGAACAAATTTATTTGAGCATAAGCTTTCGTGAGCTACAGCTCACTTCATCAGATGCATTCAGTGGAAAATACAGTGGGGAGATTTATATACATAGAGAACATGAAACAATGGGTGTTACCACACACACTGTAACGAGAGTGATCACTTAAGGTGAGCTATTACCAGCATGAGAGTGGGGGGGGGACGTTTTGTAGTGATAATCAAGGTGGGCCATTTCTAGCAGTTGACAAGAATGTCTGAGGAACAGTGGGGGGTGGGGGGGAAATAGTTTTACTTTGTGTAATGACCCATCCACTCCCAGTCTCTATTCAAGCCTAAATTAATTGTATCCAGTTTGCAAATTAATTCCAATTCAGCAGTCTCTCGTTGGAGTCTGTTTTTGAAGTTTTTTTGTTGAAGAATTGCCACTTTTAGGTCTGTAATCGAGTGACCAGAGAGATTGAAGTGTTCTCCAAGTGGTTTTTGAATGTTATAATTCTTCACATCTGATTTGTGTCCATTTATTCTTTTACGTAGAGACTGTCCAGTTTGACCAATGTACATGGCAGAGGGGCATTGCTGGCACATGATGGCATATATCACATTGGTAGATGCACAGATGAATGAGCCTCTGATAGTGTGACTGATGTGATTAGGCCCTATGATGGTGTCCCCTGAATAGATATGTGGACACAGTTGGCAACGGGCTTTGTTGCAAGGATAGGTTCCTGGGTTAGTGGTTCTGTTGTGTGGTATATGGTTGCTGGTGAGTATTTGCTTCAGGTTGGGGGGCTGTCTGTAAGCAAGGACTGGCCTGTCTCCCAAGATCTGGGAGAGTGATGGGTTGTCCTTCAGGATAGGTTGTAGATCCTTGATGATGCGTTGGGGAGGTTTTAGTTGGGGGCTGAAGGTGATGGCTAGTGGCGTTCTGTTATTTTCTTTGTTGGGCCTGTCCTGTAGTAGGTGACTTCTGGGTACTCTTCTGGCTCTGTCAATCTGTTTCTTCACTTCAGCAGGTGGGTATTGTAGTTGTAAGAATGCTTGATAGAGATCTTGTAGGTGTTTGTCTCGTCTGAGGGGTTGGAGCTAGCGGTCAGTAGGTTTCCGGTATAGGGTGGTGTTTATGTGACCATCTCTTATTAGCACCATAGCGTCCAGGAAGTGGATCTCTTGTGTGGACTGGTCCAGGCTGAGGTTGATGGTGGGATGGAAATTGTTGAAATCATGGTGGAATTCCTCAAGGTCTTCTTTTCCATGGGTCCAGATGATGAAGATATCATCAATGTAGCGCAAGTAGAGTAGGGGCATTAGGGGACGAGAGCTGAGGAAGCGTTGTTCTAAGTCAGCCATAAAAATGTTGGCATACTGTGGGGCCATGCGGGTACCCATAGCAGTGCCGATGATTTGAAGGTATACATTGTCCCCAAATGTGAAATAGTTATGGGTGAGGACAAAGTCACAAAGTTCAGCCACCAGGTTTGCCGTGACATTATCGGGGATACTGTTCTTGATGGCTTGTAGTCCATCTTTGTGTGGAATGTTGGTGTAGAGGGATTCTACATCCAAAGTGGCCAGGATGGTGTTTTCAGGAAGATCACCGATGGATTGTAGTTTCCTCAGGAAGTCAGTGGTGTTTCGAAGATAGCTGGTAGTGCTGGCAGTGTAGGGCCTGACGAGGGAGTCTACATAGGGAGATAATCCTGCTGTCAGAGTGCCAATGCCTGAGATGATGGGGCATCCAGGATTTCCAGGTTTATGGATCTTGGGTAGCAGATAGAATACCCCAGGTCGGGATTCCAGGGCTGTGAATTGGAATTAATTTGCAAACTGGATACAATTAACTTAGGCTTGAATAGAGACTGGGAGTGGATGGGTCATTACACAAAGTAAAACTATTTCCCCTTGTTTATTCCCCTCCCCACCCCCAACTTTTCCTCAGACTTTCTTGTCAACTGCTAGAAATGGCCCACCTTGATTATCACTACAAAAGGTCCCCCCCCACTCTCCTGCTGGTAATAGCTCACCTTAAGTGATCACTCTCATTACAGTGTGTATGGTAACATCCATTATTTCATGTTCTCTATGTATATGAATCTCTCCACTGTATTTTCCACTGAATGCATCCGATGAAGTGAGCTGTAGCTCATGAAAGCGTATGCTCAAAAAAATTTGTTGGCCTCTAAGGTGCCATAATATTATTGTGATGCACTGAATTACTTGAAATCTTCAGATAGTATTTAAACAGTGGGCTTTAAATGAATACATATTTGATTTTGCTGCTTTTAGAATCCTTGATCTATATTATTACTAGGCTAAAATAACCATTTGTTTTTATCTTTTAATAGACAGTTTCAAATAAATGCATACAATTATCAATTAATCTTTCTTACAAAGAGTATAGAAAATAAATCAGAAAACATAAATGGATATTGAGACTAGTTATAGCAAAAATAGTTACTTCATTGCACTGATTTTGGATAGGAAATTCTAACAAAAGATGTCATCCCACAATTGTTAAAATTACATAGAGGCTTCTTGTTTTATATTATGTGAGTAAAATACAGTATGTTTATTGGTATTGTAAACAGAACTGATGATTGTAAGGTAAAATATCACTGAAAAGGCTTTAGGCAACTCAAAGAATATTGATATATCACTTGAACCTACTGTAAAGTCTCTTTTAGATGTCTAGGGGTAATTCTAAAATGGCATGATTACTGAACTGTATATTTGTCACACTTTTTACTAGTTCATACTTTTTCTTACATTTTAGGAAGCAGCTTTGTTGTTATGCTGGGTAACCTATATGTGACCCCTCCCTATCAATTATTAACACTGTGCTAATTTAAAGAAATATTTGACATTGCAGTTTCACTATTTGTACAACACCTGAAAGCATGTTTTCATGGTTCCATTTCAAAATAAACTTAGTTCTCTATGAAATGTTTGAGGTTGACTCTAGTCCAGGTAGGGTTCATATAATATCAAAGCAAACAACTTAGTTCTGTCTTTTACTGGGGGAATAAATATGCCATAATACCTTAGTGCTACTGTAACTTTAAGATGATATGCTAATGAAATGAAGCAGTCTCTTGGAACATAGTAAATGAAAAAAAATGCAAATCAATATTTATCATCACCATTAGTCACTTTTTCTTCTTCAAAATAAACATGTTTACCAGTTACAGTAAGTAGATGCAATTGTAAAGATTGATGGTACATTTGCTAAAAGGGGCTAAAAAATTCTACATGGAGTACAGGACATTGGCTTAATGAGTTCCAATGTAGAGGGCCGTCAGCACAGTATTTATTATGTAGAAAGACATTCTTTTATGATGTCTGCATTCCTATGTAAGACTATGCATGTGGCTTTGTAGTAACTTTATGGTAAGAAAAAAAGGATGTATTTGCTTTGTCTCTGCAGAGCAAACAGTAATTAGTAACTTGGTGTCTTACCTTTTAGCTGAACACTTCTTTTCCCTAATTAGTCATATTATTTTTGCAGTCACTGTGAACAACAATGATGTATTTAAGTACAGGCCCAGAAAAATTGAATTGGTAAAGTAATATAAAATCATCAGGAAAATGTACTCCATGGCTCAAAATCCTTCCTGAAACTTGGAATGCAGTGTTATGGTTATGTTCCAAAACAACTTAATCAGCCTTGTACTCTAAATATTATTACAGCCCTGTAACATTTCATATTAATTTCCTAATTGGACAGTTATTGAAAATTCATCAAGTTCCTTGTGATGGTTTGTGATGTTAACTGAAATACTGAATAGGAACAGGTATTTATGATTAATTTACTTTTTACAGTATGTACGCATGACATGCAAAAGGGGGAAAATGAGTTTGAACCCTCCTTTAGTACTTTATAACTCAAAAAGAAGGCCTGACATGGAGTGACAGAGGGAGGAATAATTGTTGGGGTCCTTTTGGGTTTTTACCTTAGAAATATCAGGACTACCAAGTCTGCTCTTCCCGGGTTTTGCTTGAGAACAGCTGTCTTGGACATGGATTGTGAGCTTTCTTAGCATTGTTCTTCCAAGTCTTTCTTGAGCCTTTGTGTTAAATAGATGTTAATAAAAACAAATAAAAACAAAAGAGCTAAAGCAGTCTGAATGAAAATCGCTTTCCCTAATCCAGCTCCACTCACATAGGTTCTCTGATGTCAGAATCCTTCCAGTTCTGTTTCTTACTGAATACTGTTGAATACACTGGCTAGAGATGCTATTCTAAATCTGATGTTTCACACAAAAAAACTTTGTATATTCAGAAAGTTTAAGAAATAGGGAAAACTCTACTCAGATTCAGACAGTTTTATAACTCAGCTAAAACAGTGTCTAACAGCAGCAGCTGAGAAACTTGTTTGAACTCTTTTGATTCTATTTCCTGACATTAGAAAATCTGTCATCATGATATATTTTGAAACGTGGCATAAAATATAGTGCAGGCTGCTTGTGTGGAATGAAAGTTTCAGTTTTATGACTATTCTGTTATTTATCCTTTCATCTGCCCTACAGATCAACATTTCTGAATTTATTGCATACATATGTCTGAACTCTTGCAGCTCAGTGGGGAACAGCAAAATTTGAAAATAGGAAACTGGGACTGCAGTTCTGGCAGGAGACAAGTTCTATTCCAAGTAATAAGAAAACATCAGTAGTCCTGTTTCAGGGAGGTGATCTGAAAAAAAAGAAAGAAAGAAGGAAAGACCCAGTGAGATTTCAATGTGTAAAGTTAAACATTCACAGTAAAGGTCTGCTTTGTGAAGACAGTTTTGGTTTTGGAAGATTTTGGAGGTCAGTCAACTATGGTTTACTTAATTGGCTTCCCATGAACTTTGTGAAAACCTTCTGAAACTTTGATATGCTTTTTATCTAATTTTCAGTTGAGTTACTGAAGATAGACCCACTTTTAAAAAAAACATAAAGCTGGATGCATTTTCTCATAAATGAAATTATGTAAATTTCATGGAAAGAAAGATAACTTAAATTTAGAAGAACCTTCTCCAGGGCCTGAAGACAAGTTTGTGTTTTTCACCAACAGAAGTGGATCTGATAAAAGATATTACCTCATCCACCTTGTCTCTCTTCTACAGTACCTCATTTATGTGCTCTATAAAACTTTGGTATTTATGTTACTTGCTCTATGGTATTTAGGTTAATTAACTGCAAAGGCATCCCTACAAATTTTGGACTGGATGCTCAGTTGAAGTTGATTTACAACAGCTGAGAATCTGACAGTAATACATTCTCCAGAATGGAGATTCCACAATCCTTAAACAACATTTAGGAAACATTTAGGACTGAAATTCAAACAGGAAATTTCTGATCTCTCTTCAATTGAGTTTCTGGCAGCTCTGAGGAAGAATGTCATTCAGCAGATGAACGGCTTTAGTGATGGCCTGCTGATCTATTATAACTATCTTTTAACTTTAACTACTGGAAAAGTGTAATTGAAAATAAAGATGAAATTCAATAAAAATAGTCTCAAATTCTGCAAATATAACGTTTATGTGCTGAGTAAGTGGGACAGAAACTGTGATTCCATGCCTAGGAGATGAGAGGTCTTGGGTAATCTGCTAAAGCCATATCTACCGATGAAGCATCTTCTCAGAATGTGTGAAGGTACATTTTGGTTGTACAGAGCCCTTTGGACAATGGGTTTTAGACTTCAAATGAACTTAAACATAGAAATCAGCCTCACACATAATGCCAGCCAATCTAGATAGAGACATTGACGAAAGGGAAATTTCATTATTTTGTTCTTGTTCTTTTAAGAAGCTAGTAGTTCAGAATTCAAAAGAAAATGATCAATCAGAGAAAAAATAAAAAGAATTACAATAGTTAAATATCAAAATAATGAAACTATGAATTAAAATAAGGGAAGAACTAATTTTCAATACTTTGTATATTTTCAATTTTAAGTGTGCATGTATAAATATATACATAACACACATACATACAAAATCCCTATGTTAAAAGGACATTATTAATACTGCAAAGTCAATCACTCAAACTCAGTGTTAATTTGGCCTCCTTGTACACATACATTATAATACAGTCTTTAAAAAAACACTCTCTTTTTTTCACTCTTCCTCATTGTCTGCCTAGCATCTGATTTTTCAGACTACTTAGTATTATATATGTTCAAAACACTGCTCCTGTTGATTTAATTTGTAGCTCTAAGTATTCAACAGTTCTGCAAATCAGATACCAGGGTCTCAAGTCAGGCAGCAGAAGATGTTGAACACACAATTAGTGATCATTATGAAAATGTGGGTTTAAGTGACTTGCCCAGCATCACACAGGAACTTTGTGGCAGAGGCGGGGATACAATCAAATTCCCTAGGGCAACATTCAACTACCTTAATCAAAAGACAAACCCTTCTCTTCCTTCCATCTCCTGACTTGTCCGTTTCACGGTTTTCAGCTTCTGCAACAAATAAAGCAGGAGTCTTACAGATAGTTTCCTTCTCTACACAGCCTGATTCATCCCCAGAGCAGGGGGTCCTGTTGGGGAAAAACGTAACGATGTAATTAAAGACTGGCAACTTTAATTCTGGCATTTCCTAAGTGCTTGACATTTCAACTTTAATAATTTTTTTTGACATAGGTGAGTTCCTAATTTCCTATGCTTTTATAAAGCAAACTAAAAAAAAAAGAGAAATAAAGTCCATGTGGCTACATGGGTCTTCAATAGGGTTAGATCCATTGCACAGACTTCTGCCTTTTGAACTGATAGTTTAACTGATACCAACAGTAGATTGTTATCATCTATGTCAGGGGTGGCCAACCTGTGGCTCCGGAGCCACGTGTGGCTCTTCAGAGGTTAACATGCGGCTCCTTGTCCAGGCACCGACTCCTGGGCTGGAGCTACAGGCGCCAACTTTCCAGTGTGTCGGGGGCTGTTCACTGCTCAACCCCCAGCTCTGCCACAGGCCCTGCCCCCACCCCACTCCCACTCCTTCCTGCCCCCTCCCCTGAGCCTGCCGTGCCCTCATTCCTCCCCCCACCCTCCCAGAGGCTCCTGCAGACCACAAAACAGCTGATCAGGAGGTGTGGGGAGGGAGGGGGAGGCTCTGATCGGCGGGGCTGCTGGTGGTTGGGAGGCGCTGGGAGTGTGGTGGGGGAGCTGATGGGGGGCTGCTGACCTATTACTGTGGCTCTTTGGAAATGTACATTGGTAAATTCTGGCTCCTTCTCAGGCTCAGGTTGGCCCCTCTGATGTATGTGGAACAGCAGTAGAAGGGGACAAGACACTTTGCCTGTTGGAATCATAGATGTTTGATGACAACAGAGGACTGGTAAGATTAAAACAATGAGGATTCCTGTGGCAATTTAAAGACTAACAGATTTATCTGGGCATTGGAGAAGTGGGGTTTTTTACCCATGAAAGCTTATGCCCAAATAAATCTGTTAATCTTTAAGGTGCCACTGGACTCCTTGTTGTTTTTGTGGATACAGACTAACACGGTTACCCTTCTGATACTTGGTAAGAAGAAGTAATCTTGTGTTCCATTCCAAGTTCTGGAGATAAATAGTAGTCAGCACAGGCCCTTCTGCCTGTTCTTACCATGTTTGACCCTTTATCCCCTGTCTCCTCCAACCTGTCCCTCTCTGAGTCCTGTCTCTTCCCTACCCCTGGCTTCTTATCCCAGTTTCATTCTCCTCACCTAGCCAATCCCAATCTCCACTTCTCAGGCCACTCATCCCAGTCCCAGTCTCATTGCCTAGCTAGTCTTAGTTTTACCATTGTGACTCTTTCAGCTGTCTCTCTCTCTCTCTCTCTCTCTCTCTCTCTATTCCAGCCTCCCCATCTCCACTGCCTCTCAATCCCAGTCTCCCTCCCTGGGCTCCTAATCCAATATCAGTGTCCCCATTCAAACTTCGTTGCTCTAGGTGCTTGCCCAGCCAGTCCCTGCACCTTTATTCTTTGACAGATGTATCCCCTCACCTGCACCTCCTTCTGTAAGCCTCACTGCTTTCCAGTCCCATTCTCCTTGACTCACCAGTTCCCCCACACCTGTCTCCTCATCATCCACTGGCTCCCAGGCCTCCCCCTGCTTCCCAATCCCTTCTCAGCTAAGGTATCCTGGCCCAAACAGTCTCAGTCTCCCTTCATCCCAGTCCTAACTTCCATGCCCATCCAGTCCCAGTATTTCCCCACTCCCTATGTTCTTGTTCAGACCGTCCCAAAGAAGAGGTCACCACCATTTTTAAAAATGAGCAAAACAATATATTTTCCCCTAATATTGTTCTCAAAAATGTCTCAAATGTTTTGGTTGAAAAATTCAAAGTTCTTGAGCTTGAGGCAGACAGCCACCATGGAAAATTTCAGAGCAAATGATTAAATTTTGGCAAAGTTATAAGCACCAGAAAAGGGTCTTATAATGGGATGTGTCAGGAAATATTAATAAAAGGCAGTGCTACCAGCCCTGCCTATAATATAGACATGGGTTAAAACAACTAGTTATGTTTAATCTCTAATAGGCATTTTCAAATGTATATGTACAGTTGTCAATTAATGTTTCTTAATTCTTACTTAAAACCAGTTAAGGTTGCTCAAATTCATACACAGCGGAACCCCCCCCAAATGCCAATAATTTTGTAGATCAGTCCTCACCCAACTCTTGCAGCCTATAGTGTCCTTTTTCACATCAACCACCCACAATACATGCCTTCTCCCAGCAAGCACAGTGTGCAGCCCTCATCTCTGACCATGTGGAATGGCTACAAATGGCCATTTTCTAATTGCTAATTATTACTTATTTGTACTCTCCAAGCTCCCACAGGCTTCAGTCAATATTGGTATCCTTGCGCTAAATAAGTTTACACTCCAAACAGACAAGTGGGGAAGGAAAATAAGGAGGCAATACAAAAGCAGTAATGGGTGGCATATTTCTGTTAGTCCTGTGTTGTTGTTTTTTTCTTTTTTATTTCTTATAATATGATTCATTATTATTTTATTTAAAAATTATATGTATAGTGGGAGATGGGTGTGACAGGATCTCTGGGGTGCAGCCTGGGACTGTGGGACTGCTGTGCCCCCTTAACTGTCCAGCCTGGCTGTTTCTCACAATGCTTTGCTAGTGACAAGCAACAAACCCCTCTGGACACTGTTATCACTCAGCACAACCGCATTTGGAGCCCCACACCCAGCTAGATTGCATGAATGCTCCCAGAGCCACTCATGCATCACTCAGAGAAAGGCACCAGCCAAATCCCTCCAGCTCCCAGCCTTGTAACTCAGGAAGACACCATCTTGCTCTGCTCAAGACGTCAATGGAAAGTGGATATACACCAGCCTTTGCAAACCTGAGCAGATTTACCAAACACTTCAGGCAGACTCACCGGTAAAGATAAACAGTAAAACAAATTTATTGACTACAAAATGTAGATTTTAAGTGATTATAAGTGATAGGCAAAATATCAGAGTGGTTACCAAAATGAAATAAAATATAAGTATGCAGTCTAAACTCTCAACCCTCTTCAACTGGGCAACATCTAGGTTAAGCAGTTTCTCTCACCCCATTGGATATTGCAGCTAATAGTACACAGTACACATAGTACACTCTTGAAACCCTGGGCCAGTCTCCTCTTTTGGAGTCTTCACTCTTCTGAGTGTCCTTGTTGCTTGCAGCATAGGCGGGGAAAGGAGACAGGCCAAGCATGGGGCCACTGTGTTCTGTTTTATATCCTTAGTCCATGTACTTGGAGAACACAAGTCCAGGTGTGTCTGGTGGGCATTGCTGAGTCACAAGGAGAAGCAATATTTCCGGTGTGTCTCCTGTGAGTGAGTCACTGAATTGTAACTCCTCTAATCGACAATGGCTGGTGATGTCTGTTCAGCACCCAGACAGGCGTTGGTTACCTCTTCAGTTGTCATTGTCTCTGGAGAGCTAGTATCTGGGCACTTCCCAAACTCACACCATATTTTAGTGACAACTATACAACACATTCTCATAACTTCATATGTACTAATGATATACATATTTAGATAGAACAGTGACTTTCAGCAGATCATAACCTTTCCCCTGACATCTCACATGGCATGCTTTATATGCAATATCACAATTATATAGACATGAGCAATATGGGGGTTACAGGCCGCTCCCCCAAGGTATAGAATGCCACAATGGGGTTATGGTTGAAATGTAGGAAATAAGATAAGAGGAGCACTGGAACTGGAAAGGAAGGACGATATTGTGGAAGAGAGTGGGAAAGGAGGAGAGTAGGGTTGGGAGAATGTAGCTGCAGCAGAAGGACTATGAGGGATGGGATGGGAATGAATTGGAGTGAACAACCAAATTACTAGGAGGGGAAAATGTGCAGGATCAGAACAGAAATAGAGTCTTGTGACATCAGTGGTGTCCAAAGATGTTTCATCCCCAAGCTTCATCTGCTGTTGTTTATCTATCTAATCTATCTATCTATCCACGATAGTATCTGAGCACCTTCCTAGTATGGGAATTCTTTCAGTGCTTCCCTTAGCGTCCCTACTCCCTCTCCTCTTCCATTGTCTCTCCTCTTCCATTCCTCCTGTTTACCCACTGCAACTCCCAGAACTGCATCTCTACCATGATCTCTCCACTACATTTGACCTCATCTGCAATTGTTTATAAAACATCTCTTCCTCGATGTCTCCCTTTAGCAAATATTCAGCATGGGCAAAGCAGAACTCATCTCATCCTCCAAATTCTCCCCAAATCCTCCCTTCATCACAGTAGAAACTCTACCATCTACCAACTCTCTGTATTTAAAGGCCCAGAGTCATCCATCCTTGACTCCTTTTTGCTGTTCACATATCACATCCATGTTGTGGATAAATCTTCTTACTCTGCAGGATCTTTAAAGTATCTTCTTTTCATTTCTTTTGGCAAAATCCTCATCCATACCTTGGTAATCTCCTGCCTAATTGTTGCAATCTCATTTGTTTCAGTCCTGCTTAATCCCACCAATCTAAAATGTAACTGCCACACTCTTCTTCCTCCTCTGCTGCTTTAACCATGTTATTCTCCTTTTAAAGAGACCCTTCCTTAGCTCCTTCCATATCAAATTCAAACTTTGCTATCCTCCCCTTCAAAACTCTACAGTTATGATCCTACTTCTGTTTAATCTCATTTCCTACCAAATTAAGCTTTGGAATCCACTTATTCTGCTAACATAACTATCCATCACATCACTTTCATAGCCTTCTCCACAAACTGACTTTTTTATTTCTTCCATGATACCATTCTGGCTAGAAGGTCCTACCTCTTCCACTATACCACACAACCACCCTCCCCTCTTTTGAATGTCTCAGCAAAACCCTTTATTTCCACAGTCTTTCCAACAATTATCCCTCACTCCCAGTGGTAAAGCCAAGCAACTTTATAACCTTAGTCTATACCTGATTCTTATGCTGATTCTTTAATGTAATCACTCCCCAGTAATGTCTAACCTCAACTGCAAATCTCCATGCAGTAACCATGGGCTAGATCCTCAGCAAATATAAATAAGCATAGTACCTGGTCTGAAGTCTTTATTCTTTCTGTAAAGTGCCATCCACACCTACAGCACTATGTACAAAAATTAAATAATAATAGTAATAGCACCCAACGGGCCATACTTGTGCTGCCTATTGTGGATGATGGACATGCAGTGATGCCCCTTTCACATGATCTAAATTACACTCCTGGAAATCCTGGCTGTGGAAACAAATGGTCCAATTGGTACCAACTCCAGAACACACTAAGAAGAAAGAAGTGAACCTGATAGACTGCCTATAAAGAGGTGGCACCTGTTAACATTACATTTATTCCTGAAAGAACCTCAGCCACAGCTGACAATGATTTAGACCTCTGAGAGTTTAGCTACACAGCAGGTGAAGCAGCCCTGTTATACATGGAGCCAACTCCTAGCCACTCATGGAGAGGCTTATGAGAGCAAAGATCCTGAAGAGGTTGACCCTGGCCAGATATTGGCATTAGTTAAAGAAGGAATCCCATCCTTGTGGAAGCATAGAAACTATCAGGACATGACACAGTAAGATCAAATGGATTTTTAAACTATTTTAATCAAACACACAGACTTGCAAAGGCATCACAAAGGAGAAACAACCAAGCCAACACTCCTTTGTTCAGCCTTCAAGAAACAAAGATAGCACTTAAAGTAGTCATAGTACATGCATATGTTGTTTTTATGTAGTGTACCTGGTATAGCCCATACTCCCAAGGCAAACTCACTCACCTAGAAAGTCCCAAGGAAAGAAGTGGTAAAGGTAACTCTGAAGGTGACTCATGATTTGAGAAGCCAGGAAGCAGTGGAGTGAGAGAAAGAATCAAAACTCAGTAACTAAGAAATTGATCTGAATACCCATTAGATTCTGAATAGTAAATTGAGGAAGCAGTTAATAGAAGTGAGAGTTACTAAATATAGGCAATTCAAACATTAGCTAAGCAGAGAACAAATGATGCAAACAGAGAAGTTAACGAAATTCTATGTCATGAACAAGTTCTAACTAATAAGGAGACATACTGTAGTAATCTGAACATGACCCTTAATAAGTCAGCTATTAAGTCAGCTAAACTCAGTCATGTATATTTATATCATTCATTTAATACAGAAATTGTGTGAAATTAAATATACAGACAGATGAAAAAAGATAATAACTTACTATTGTCATATTGATGTAAATTTGATTTTTTGGCGAAATATTTGTTTTTTCATTTTGCTGTAGTATCTTATTTTCACGTTTCCTTATTCCTCCACAATAGATCAAGAATAGTGTTGTTTTACTTTCCTCAAACAATTTTATACACAATATAAAATTAGCCTAAAAGCTTCATGAAATCCAACACCAATACTTTCATTTTGAATGTGGACGTTGGTCAGGTTTTTACCCCTATTCCCAACCATCATACGTTCAGGGATAGTCTGTGTTTCTATAACAGAAAGTGAGCAGCTTTCTCCAAATTACTGGCTACCAGAATACTTCTGCAATTGGTTTGCAGGCCACAAAGCCTTGACTCCAGTGGAACTCCCACTGACATCAAAAATGCCATGCCCTGAATATACGTAGGGTGTATCCCCAAGAGACCAAACATGTCTCCATTTGGAAGAACCTCCATTACTATTAAAATTGTATTTCTGAATATGTCTCCTACATGACTTTCTAATGTTATTTTTATAAGAACAGCTAAAATATCCTGGTGCTTTATCCTGTTATTGCACAATTCTATTTGTTGATGGAACAGGATCCAGGTGAATTTATGTGGACATCATCATACTTGAGCAGGGTTAATCTACTTAGCCTCAGGTGAGTTCCTTTTAGTCTTGATTCACTGCAATGCACATCTATAATGGTTATTAACAAGCTTTAAGGACCTTTGGGAGCTTATAGATAACAATGCAGCACCATGGAAGGTGGGAAATCATTATGCTAATAAGGTTGGTGTAATAATTTGCAGTCACACGCAGTTTCCATACTAATCCTTGGGGTTGGGATAGGTCAGTAGGTCTGTAAACCTTTCATTAACGTCATACTATTTTTTTGGCTCTTGCTCTTTAATGAATGTATAATATCATAAAAGTAGATGTAAAGAGGGTAACATATACATTGCTCATGCATCACTGACACATTTTAATAGCTTTAAATGTGTATTTATTTTAAATACCTTTAGAGTGAAATTTCCTTGATTCTATCTTATCTATTCATTTTTTACCCTTTGACTTGATAATTACTGTATAACATCGAAAATGGAATGTGATAGAACTCCACAAATAATCTTATAAGATTAGCTATGACTTTTTGTCCTGTTTCACAAAGTATAAAATTAGTTCAGCCTTCGGTTATATTTAATTATGTAGTCACAGTTATAGTCAGAAGTCCTATGAAGTAAGTACATGTTCAGAGGTATAGAAATTCTAAAAAAAAAAAAAAAAAAAAAAAATTTGCCATGGCACAGAAAAAATCTCAGTATAGAAATTATTTTGTGACAGTTTTTCTTTATCTAGAATTCAGAACACACTGACATGCAGTACAGTACAGGATTTCACCACAAGCATTCTAATCAAGAGTCAGGTTGTGAAGATAGTGTAAATGAAATTTTGATAAATTAATTTTAAACCTCAAATCTGTTAAATGAATAACAACAAACATGTTCATATACTTTTATAATAACTTTATAATAAAGTATACAATAATATAACTAACATTAATACCGAATTATGGGACTATTCTCCTCCAAATTAGTGTGTACAATTCCTTCAACATTAATGGCAGTTGCAGGAGCCAAGTATCATAGAAAAAATAGATTCCAGTTGTTTATATTCACTGATTTTTTCCAAATAACACAAAGGAATTAGAAGTCTTTTGTAAGTACACAAATCTTTACTTTGTAAATACATTCCTCTGTGTAGTTCAAAAGCTTGTACCTTCCACTAACAGAAGTTGGTCCAGTAAAAGATATTACCTTGCCTATCTTGCCTCTCCTTTTCCTTTCTTTTTTTTTTGTCTAAGAATTGTATTCATAAATTAATAACACCAATATACAGTAGATCAAACTATTGTGTCTGTTGCAGTCTTATAATGTATTATTTTATGAGTAGATAAAATGATATAGAAGGTTTCACTTAATATTTAAGAATTTATACACAAAAAAAAGTTATCTAAACTATTCAGTAACAGAACCCTTCAATCTGAGGAAATATTGCTGCCAAGATAACCTGACCACAAAGAAGACTGCAAATAATTTAGACAGTAGTGACTATTTTAAATAGAAATGTGATCTATAGCTATATATATAGCAAGAATGTGTATAAAAAACTAATAATTAGCAAAGGAATAATAAGGTATTTGTTTTTATTAAAGAAGTTGATATGTTCAATTGGTACACTGAGAAGCCAATATAAAGTGTTTCAGAGTAACAGCCGTGTTAGTCTGTATTTGCAAAAAGAAAAGGAGTACTTGTGGCACCTTAGAGACTAATCAATTTATTTGAGCATAAGCTTTCGTGAGCTACAGCTCACTTCATCGGATGCATACTGTGGAAACTGCAGAAGACATTATATACACAGAGACCATGAAACAATACCTCCTCCCACCCCACTCTCCTGCTGGTAATAGCTTATCTAAAGTGATCACTCTCCTTACAATGTGTATGATAATCAAGTTGGGCCATTTCCAGCAAATATCCAGGTTTTCTCACCCCCCCCCTCCACTTTTCCAAAAACCACACACACAAACTCACTCTCATGCTGGTAATAGCTTATCCAAAGTGACCACTCTCCTTACAATGTGTATGAAAATCAAGGTGGGCCATTTCCAGCACAAATCCAGGTTTTCTCACCCCCCGCCCCAAAACACACACACACAAACTCACTCTCCTGCTGGTAATAGCCCATCCAAAGTGACCACTCTCTTTACAATGTGTATGATAATCAAGGTGGGCCATTTCCAGCAAATATCCAGGTTTTCTCACCGCCCCCCTCCACTTTTCCAAAAACCACTCACACAAACTCACTCTCATGCTGGTAATAGCTTATCCAAAGTGACCACTCTCCTTACAATGTGTATGAAAATCAAGGTGGGCCATTTCCAGCACAAATCCAGGTTTTCTCACCCCCCCCCCCAAAACACACACACACAAACTCACTCTCCTGCTGGTAATAGCTTATCCAAAGTGACCACTCTCCCTACAATGTGCATGATAATCAAGGTGGGCCATTTCCAGCACAAATCCAGGTTTTCTCACCCCCCACCCCCATACACACACAAACTCACTCTCCTGCTGGATGTGCCATCCTTCCTGCAGCCCGCATTGGCCTGGAGCTGCGAACCACGGCCAGTGGGAGCCGGAATCGGCTGAACCTGCGGACACGGCAGGTAAACAAACTGGCCGGGCCCGCCAGGGGCTTTCCCTGCACAAGCGGCAGACTGGCTTTGAGAACCACTGATTTAGGGAACCTTTTGTGAAATCCAGAAACAGAAAAAGAACACAGCTTTCCTAACACCTTGAATGCAAATAATTTTCTATCTATCTTGGGAAAACAGTCATTTCAATTGTGAAGCTGAGCTGGAGAACCCATCTTCAGACAAATACCAACTGATAAGTAGCTAAAAGACCTTATATATATATTTTGTTTACCCGCTGGTTGACTTTGTTATTTTAAACTAAACATTTCTGAGCAGGTACATAGCTGACTTAAAATTCTGTACCTGCATACTTGTGTTTCACTAACAAATTTAACCTCACTTGTCTGAAATAATGCTAAGTCAATTAATACAGCATGATACAGCTGAAGAAACTCATTACACTAATTGTGCTAGTAGTATATTTGTAATCATAAAGAGTGCCTACTTACAGCATAAAACAGCTGAGAGAAACCCTAAGTATGTCAAGGAGATCAGCTTAAAAATCGCACACAAAAATTGACAATTTCTCAGATAAGAGAGAGAAGTGTGTATTGAATTGTAAGCTAATGATTTTTACCACTGTATGGAGACTTGGTTATGGTAGCATAAAAGGCTATAATACTAATGAAATTCCAGAGATGTTAGAATAGTTTTAAAATCCTTAGCTGAACATTATATTTGAGGTGTGTGATAAATTTTGTGCATGAAAGAAGAAAAATCTGGTTATAAGTATCACCTGGGTGAAGTGAATTTTAGTTGAATGGGCTTTTTTCTATAATTAACTGGTTTATATTTTTAAATTTTAACTTTAAAGTGGTTTGGCTGAAGTGCCACGAGCAGTCGTATATTGTTGTTGGCACTCTGATAAGGTTTTATATATAAAAGATCCATAGTTCCATGTTGTTACCAAAATCACCTGCCCAGAATAGTATAGATTTAGGATAAAGTTTACCTATATAACAACACTGTGATTGTGCTACATAGATTCATAGATTTTTAAAGCCAAAAGGGATCACTGTGTTCATCTTGTCTGTATAACACAGGCCACAGAACCTGCCTGAATTAATTCCTGCTTGAACTAGGGTATCTTAAAAAAAAAAATCCAAACTCCACTTAAAAATTTCCAGTGATGTAGACTCCTCCACAACCCTTGTTAAGTTGTTCCAATCGTTAATTACCCTCACCATTTTTTTAAAAAAAAGTCCTTCTTCCAGTATGAATTTATTGAGCTCCAACTTCCAACTTCTTGTTATATCTTTGCCTGCTAGATTGAAGAGCTCATTATCAAATATGTGTTCCCAACATAGATACATATAAACTGCAATCAAGTTGTCCCTTTAACTTTTCTTTGGTAAATTAAATAGATTGAGTTCCTTGAGTCTATCACTATAAAGCACGTT
Source organism: Eretmochelys imbricata (assembly GCF_965152235.1). Taxonomy (NCBI): domain Eukaryota; kingdom Metazoa; phylum Chordata; order Testudines; family Cheloniidae; genus Eretmochelys; species Eretmochelys imbricata. The sequence continues at coordinate 150,533,663 of NC_135573.1, forward strand.
TGCCAAACCTTTAATAATTTTCATGGCTCTTCTCTGAACCTTCTCCCACTTACCAAATACTAGTACCAAAACCAGAGGTAATATAACTGCTCTAGTAAAACTAAAGATTTCTCCTCAAGGATCACATTAGCCCCTTTGTCCTCACTATCTCACTGAGTGATAATCTTCTGCTGATTTGCCATCATGATCCCCAAGTCTTTTTCAGAGTCACTGTTTCCCAGGATAGAGTCCCCCATTCTGTAAGTATGAACTACATTCTTGAATTGATTAAGAACATAAGAACATAAAAATGGCCATACTGGGTCAGACCAAAGGTCCACCCAGCCCAGTATCCTGTCTGCCAACAGTAGCCAATGTCAGGTGCCCCAGAGGGAGTGAACCAAACAGGTAAGGATCAAGTGATCTGTCTCCTACCATCCATTCCCACCCTCTGACAAACAGAGGCTAGGGACACCATTCCTTACACATCCTGGCTAATAGCCATTCATGGACTTAACCTCCATGAATTTATCTAGTTCTCTTTAAAACCCTGTTATAGTCCTAACCTTCACAATCTCCTCAGGCAAGGAGTTCCACAGGTTGACTGTGTGCTGTGTGAAGAACTTCCTTTTATTTGTTTTAAACCTGCTGCCCAATAATTTCATTTGGTGGCCCCTAGTTCTTATATTATGCGAACAAGTAAATAACTTTTCCTTATTCACTTTCTCCACACCACTCATGATTTTATATATCTCTATCATATCTCCCCTTGGTCTCCTTTTTTTCCAAGCTGAAAAGTCCTAGCCTCTTTAATCTCTCCTCATATGGGACCCATTCCCAACCCCTAATCATTTTAGTTGCCCTTCTCTGAACCTTCTCTAGTGCCAGTATATCTGATTTATTCTCTCTTAATGAATGCTAAAATCCCATGTTAAATTCATTTTTGTACACACTATTATCTAACCATCTTTAATTTGCTTTATGGAATTTCTGATTCATTTTTTAAATTCTATTTTTACTATAAAAAACAAACAAAAAAAAATTAAACCTCTGCTCTAGCTAAGGAACAGAAATTGAAAGAACTGTGAGTAGAGGTGGTTAGAAAATGGAATTTCCAGCTGGTGGGAAATTCAAACATTTTGAAATGCCTTTTCTTTCTGAATCAGGACAAAAGTCAAAATCTCAAAATATTTTGCAGAATGGAAATTCTGAAATATTTCAATTCAGAAATATCAAAACAACTTTATTACAAAGTTTCATTTTTATAATGTGGAAAGATTATAATATAACATGAAATGTTCATATGTATTAAATATAATATCAATATAATAGGAAAACTTTATATAAACTGAAAATGAAATATTTCAGCACCATCAGATCTGGCCTAAGCCCTTGTCCCTCAAAGAAACTTAAGGTCCCTAGCTCTAGACTGAAGGGTGGTATATCCTGCTGACTGGGATTCTCAGCTGTGAATCCTCTTCTGGAGCTGGGTGCCTAAGCCTGGTCACTCCTTTCTCTCTCCTCCCCCTCCCCCCGCCACCTCCCAAAAAGGCAGTTCCCTTATACCCTATAGCCAAATAGTAAGATCACTCACCCAGGATATGGAGAACCCTAGCTCAAATCAACCTTCTATCTGAGAAGCAGAGAGTTTAACCCAGGTCACCCACCTGCCACATGAGTGCCCTAATCAATGTTTCCTTGGGTATCCCATTGAGGTTGTTCCACTTTTTATAAAATAATTAAATATTCATTGAACAAGAGAGGGTGAAAACGGCTCTATAGTCTAGTGGTTAGGAAGGCAGATGAGGCATTTATTATTTTTAAAGCATTGTAAGAGTACTTAGTACTGTGGGCAGTTATGATTCTAGATAGAGTCTCCCACATGCTGGGTGAGTGTTGTAACCATGGGTCTTCTCCCCTCCTGGAGTGGTTTTGCAGGGTCCAAACCAGTAGACATATTTAGGGCAGTCTTTGAGCATATCTACCAGATCAGGACTCATAGGTGATATAGTTTGTGAATTCCACAGGGCTTAGATGTGAGCTATGCACCAGGACGTAGGTGGATGCGTTGTGCACATACCCACAAGCAAATTTTTAGGTGCCTTAGGGACTTTATCAGTGGGAATTTAGGACCCTAGGGAATTTAGGTTCCTACAGGTTTGGGCAGCAGCCGAACAGGGGAATTGAGGATCTACGTTTTGGGCTTAGGTGTCTAAAGTGGCAGTTAGGCACTTAACTCCCTGTGTGGATGAAGCCTAAAGGGATTGCTCCTATTGGCAAAAATACCATTGATGTCACTGAAAACAGGATCATTCCCAGGGTGAATGAAAATAAAAGTTAGAGCACTTCTTCTTCCCCAGTGCAAAGGATATAAATATATTCAACTACTGTAGGTCTTCAGCTGTGACATAAACTGTAAAGTATTTATAGTTCTAACGTACTTAGAACCGGCACACTGATTTTCTCAGAGTTTCTGTAAGATCATTTTTACAAGTTCTGGAGCACCTGTCAGGAACTCTATTATAACAAAGACTCAAATTAATCAAAGGGCTCTCACAAAACTGGGTGACTGGCAACAATATGGCAGATGAAATTTAATGCTGTTACATGCAAAATAATGCAAATTTGGTGGGGGACGGGGGATCCCAACTATCCATACAAAATGATGGGGTCTAAATTAGCTGTTACCACTCAAGGAAGTGATCTCGGAGTCACTGTGGATAGTTCTCTGAAAACATCTGCTCAGTATGCAGTGGCAGTCAAAAGAGCTAACATAATGTTAGGAAACATTAGTAAAGGGATAGATAATAAGACAGAAAATATTATAATGTCACTATATAAATCCATGGTACATCCACATCTTAAATACCATATTCTGTTCTGGTTGCCCCATCTCAAAAAAAGATATATTGGAATTGGAAAGGGTACAGAGAAGAGCAACAAAAGTAATTAGGCATTTAGAACAGCTTCCATATGAGGAGAGATTAAAAAGACTTGGACTTTTCAGTTTAGAAAAGAGGCAACTAAGGAGGGATATGATAGAAGTCTATAAAATCATGAAGGGTGTGGAGAAAGTGAATAAGGAAAAGTTATTTACCCCTTCACATACCACAAGAACCAGGGGTTGCCCAATTAAATTAATAGGCAGCAGGTTTAAAACAGCATGAGGAATTACTTCTTCACACAATGCACAGTCAACCTGTGGAACTTGTTGCCATGGTATGTTGTGAAGGTTAGAAGTATAACTGGGTTCACAAAAAGAATTAGATAAGTTCCTGGAGGATAGGTCCATCAATGGCTATTAGCCAAGATAGTCAGGGATGCAACCCCATGATCTGGGTGTACTGAAACCTCTGACTGCCAGAAGCTGGGGCTGGACTTGTCCTGTTCTCTTCATTCCCCCTGAAGAATCTGACACTAGCCACTGTCAGAAGACAGGATACTGGACTAGATGAGCCATTGGTCTGACCCAGTATGGTCATTCTAATGTTCTTGTGTAATGACATAAGAGTAGGCATAAGGGTTCAGGTGTCTAAAATATGGCTTAACTGTTCAGTTCACAGCGGAAACTTCTAGATAGTAACAACTGGAGGTTTGTACAATGATCAAGGATTAACTAGGTCGCTTATGTAGTAACTACGTTTTTAGTTAATAAAGTTATTGTTGTTCCATTGAGCATCACTCAGTGGAATATAATTATGTCAGGTGCGTTTAGTACAGGGGTGGGCAAACCTTTTGGCCCAAGGGCCACATTGGGGTTGCAAAACTGTATGGAGGGCCTCCCCAAACAGCCTGGCCCCTGCCCCATCTGACCCCTCCCACTTCCTGCCCCCTGACTGCCCTCCTTCAGAACTCCCCAACTCATCCAACCCCCCCTGCTCCTTGTCCCCTGACCACCCCACTCCTGGGACCCCCCCCACCCCTATCCAACACCCCAGGACCCCATCCCCTATCCAACTCCCCCTTCCCCCGCTCCCTGTCCCCTGACTGCCCTGACACCTATACACACCCCCGCGCCCTGAGAGGCCCCCTGGGACTCCCACACCTATCCAACTGCCCCCTGCCCGCAGGCCGCAGTTTGCAGGGCCGGCTCCAGGCACCAGCTTTCCAAGCAGGTGCTTGGGGCGGCATTTAGAATGGGGGGGCAGTCCGTGTCCCACGGCGGCAATTCTGTGGCAGCTTCGCCACTCTTCCCGTTGTTGCATTCCCGCTTTTGGCAGCAGCCCGGCCACTGTTGCGGCAGCGGCAATTCGGCGGCCACTGCTTGGGGCGGCAAAATTGGTAGAGACGCCCCTGGTAGTTTGCCCACCTCTGGTTTAGTATGACTGCTATTTCTGCTCATTATTTATTTGCATTTATCCCATTCACACACACAATTGCAGTAAGTGAGCAAATTCAGCATACCACTGCACACCTACATTATTTGAAAATCATCATTTTGCGGAGAAGTTTCAATGTTCTACAGAGATGAAGATAACTCTGCATTAGCTTTGCATTCGTTTATACTCAGTTCCAGTTTTCAAGGTTTTCTTCACAACTTTTAAAGGTAAGTAATACTTTTTTCAAAAATGAAAACTTGCACTCTTCAGAATTTTAACCCCATCATCCCAAGGGTCAGAATTTATACCACAGCTTGCATATTTGAAACCATATCTATGCACACACAATGCCATATATAAGATTAAATTATTATTGTTATCAGAGTGTAAGAGTTAAAGGAAAAGCACCTTCCAATATTTTTTGTTGAATAATATATATGTTAATATTAGAGGTACAGTGAGCTTCTCCTAATAACCTCCTCTCCCTATCCTTAACCACATTTCCCACCTGCTGCGCCTCTAAAAAAAAACAAACCCAAAAATCAAGCTGGCAGTTTTGGGAGGACTTTGGCTCTTCTATTTTCAGTTAGCAAAATAAAATAAAGTGGAAATGTGAATTGCTTTAGCACATTCTGACCCTCTTGGCATTGTGGGCCAGTGTCTCAGCTTGTGTAACTCAGAACATCTCTATTAACTTCAATGGAGCACATGGATTTGTATCAGCTGAGAATCTTACATTTAGTATCCATTATAACTTTCAGCATAACATGCAACATCTCTCTTCTCATAGCTAACTACAGACCAACCTGTAGAGTACAAATGTTCAATGACACTTTTTCCTTGCTATTGGAATTTAGACTGGATACAAATGTAATTTAGTTGGTACTTTATTTCACAGCATGAGGAATTTACTGAATGCTTACTATAGCCAAAAACATTTAGTTTAGATATTGACACCAGCAACACTATCTCTTTGCAGAGCACTGTAGCATAATAGTACTGAACATAATTATATTTGGGAAATACAAATGAGTGTAGGTGTAAAATATTTTTCTTCCAGTACTCGGTGATATTTTAAATAATTACAGATGGTGGCATACTAGCCAGTTATTGACAGCAATATCAGCTTTAGAAAGGATTTTGACAGGTCTCATCATACAATGATTAATTACTGCAAGACATTCCAATTTCCTCTTTCTTTCAGCTCATGGCTCAGGGTAAAATCTGTAGCCCTTATTACACTGTACAACACAGGAAATGTCTTTTCACTGCTGTATCCAAGGACCAATCCAAAGTGCAAAAGTCAGTCATATAAGGCCCAGTGTGATACGTCAACGTTGGAAAGGCCTTTCCTCAGGGGATCAAGGAAGGAAAGAAGATAACATGGCTTTCCTCTCCATTTTTTATTTGTTTCAAATGGCCAATGGCTAGCTTATTTTCTGAGCATGGCAGGTAGATATTAGTCAAGTCAGCTCTCAGTTATCTGTAAAAAGGCAAGGCACAGTCAGAGTAAAGATGAGTGTAAGAGAAGTATGCAGATCCCCATGTCTTGATGATTTCATCTCACTAGAAAAAGAATAAACAAGAAAACATGATGATAAACAAGGGACTGTATGTTTTGAGTTGATTATTCTTTAATAAGCAGAGAAATTAAGAATAAATTTTGATCCAAAAACTTCAGAACCCAAAAAAAATTATGTTTGCTTCTAAGAATGGGTGAGGCTTGGTGGAGCTTTTATTTTGCGTGGGATTTTGTGCTGCTTCCTCATGTGAAGGAAAATTGTGAATCAGCACTACTTTTTCTTTCTATCTAAACCAGGACAGGCAGTAGGCAAAATATCACCGGGTTACTTTTCAGGGACTTCTTTAGTGTGGAAACTCTCTAGTAACAAGAGTAGGAGGAGATGTGAAGCCTGCATCTTTTCTCATTGAAACTTGGCTCATTGTGTCTTCCAGACGAAAGGTGAAATGCAACTTGAGTTAGTATTTTCTGTCAGAGGCATTGACTCTTATGTAATGTCAATGTGGTTAAGAGACAGCAGTAAGACTGGCATACATTACTGCTGCATTTATTAATTGCATGCAGAAGAGGCACTACCCCACAATCATGCTTCAGCACATCCAGAGGGGCAGTTTAGTTCTGGGGAAGGGAAGATAGAGATGGAAGATCAGAGAGGCAGGTGCAGTGACCAAGTCTTGCTGGTGATGGGATCGGCCTGAAGTTTATTTGTGTCCAACAAATAAAATAGAGCACATCTGCCAGGAACAACTAAAGAGAAAAATAATAACCTAAGAAATGGGTAGATAATTCCTTACTACTGAAGGGGGAATACAAGACCCTGGGAGGAGAGGGAGAGATATAAAAGCAAGGATATAAAAGGAGAGGCGTTTGTGAAAGTCACAAAATAATTCTTGGAATAGTGACCAACAAAACACCTGTGGGTATTTGGGGCGGAGGGGGGGGAGAGTTGTTTTGTTTTCAGTGGTGTAAAATACCCTGAATAATGTGGTTCATTGTTTACTTTATGGGCTAGTAGTGGTCACACCTGAACATAGCTTCAGTGCCCAGGGTAGTGTTTATTTCAGAATAGAAGAAGACAATGCAATTTTGCCTGCAATTTCAATGGAAGCAAGCTCAGGTCCACTGACTCCCATACCATGTTTGCTCACATTTGCCAATCATAAACGAATGTCTAACTGGCTTCATGCTACATTGTCTTGACAACAAAGGATCTGCACTTAGCATTATGTGGCAATTATAATGATACATGTCTTTTAGTTCTTTAATATATCAAATAATTGTTCAAATGCATAGGGAACCCTCATTTAGATATTAGATAGATCATATTCCCCTTATGGAATCAACAAGCACTTTTGGCATTAGAAGCCAATTAATTCTGAGATAAATATAAATCTGAATATTTATAAAAGAATCCTATGGAATTTAACAGAAAATGATAGTCTTCCTGTATGTTTTGACCCATCCTTTAGAATGTAATAATAGAGTGAAATAAATCTATAGAAGAGATGTTTTCTATTACATTATTTTAATTTTTAGACTACAACCCCCCTGTTAAATGTATGTAGGACTCTATTATTTCATCCTTATTACATTCAAGAAAAGGAGTTCCCTCACCTATTTATTTCAGTTCTAAGGACTAAAGTGTTCCTCCCCTCTAGATAAATTGCAGTGTCTTAAACTGACGATGGCACAGACAGTATGGCAAAAGAGATGAGTTTACAATTAACCTTGGTTTTGGTAGGGTTTTTGTATTTTGACAGCAAGAACTTAAGGTGGATTGTGTCTTGTGCTCTGCCTGAGGACCTTAATAAAATGAACCGAGAAACATAATTTCATCATGATTAGAGACCAGTGTTTAACCTTGGATTATCCAACTGAGGCCAGATCCAACTCCCATTGAAGTCACTGTGGCTCAGATCCTCATAGGTATCTAGTGCAAATGCTGGCTTCCTACAGAAGCTATTAGGTCCTGCCTAAAAAGAAGGACTTTGAAACTAAATGAGCCATTGTGAAACATCCAAAGACTTTGTTAATTGCATTCCTTTTCCAATCTATGAAGAGAAGACCTGCTCCTGAACTCATCCTATCAGCTTGGGTTCTGGGAAGAAGGGGATAAAAATCCTTGACAAGGAGAAAATTTGTTCTTTTTGCTACTTGTACTCTAAACAGGCAATAATCACTAAGCAAAAGACCCCCAGCTGGGTTAGCCCTAAATGACATATGACTTTCTATTATCTTTTGGAATCTAAGACTGTAACTCATTTGTGTGCCTATGTTACCTGCTTTAACCTTGTAAATAACGCGCTTACTTCATTTTCCTTGTTAATAAACCTTTAGTTAGCTTATTATAGGATTGGCTACATGCATTGTTTTTGGTTTGAGGTCTGGGAGCTGCTGGGGACTGGGCCTGCGGACGGTCAATGCAAACAAAATGTCTCACGGCCCGCCAGCAGATTACCCTGATGGGCCACGTGCCAAAGGTTGCCGACCCCTGGACTAGTGGCAGCAGATAGTCTTAGACATGCTGCCCTGCACTACAAGTGCACAGAGTGGCGATGGTGGCCACAGCAGCAGTGAGTCAATGGATTGTGCTGAGTGGTAGCATCAGCAGCTTCTCCAAGGCAATGGATGTCTCAGAGTGGTAGTCACATCTTCCCAGGGTGGATGGCAGAGAGAAATGGCAGAGCTAGGCAACTTGGGCTGGAACCACAAACAAAGCAGTCTACCAAACAGGTGTGGGCTTCCCTACCCAGCAATGCTTGTTGACTAGCAGATGGTAATTCTGGGTTCTTTTTAAAGAAACTCAAACACTAGCAAAAATGTGATTAATAAGGAAAGCATTACATTGACTTTTCAATGGATTCCATCACATTGGTATCTAAGGGAGTGAGGTAGCTGATGATCTCACCAAAGTTGGAAGTTAAGAAACTCAGGCTGGAAGACAACAGTTGAGGATATCAATGCTCTCTCAAGGAAAATATTAGCTGAAATAAATGATCAAAAGTTAAAAGATCCTCTGACTGATATCAAAGCACTTCAGAAAATAACATCCACTATCATAAATTAATTGTTGGCAAAGTAAGTTGTTCAACCCGCTCTTGTTGAAAGGAAAAATCTTTTATAAATCAATATAATTGGACAAAAAGAAGTACATGAGAGAAAGTAGGCTCGTTGACAAATTATTCATCGCGGGGGGACCTGAAACAGACATTCAGTGAGTGGAAAAATCCTGGAAAACACATTTCTGAGAGAGTGGGGGGTGTCACAGTGAACTGGAAATTAGACATTAATATGTGATATGACAGAAAAAATATGAAATATTGGGACATAGTATGTAGGGGCATCATATCACATACCAGGGAGTTAACAGTCCCTCTCTAAAGTATACAAAGATGCTCACTGGGCAAGTTTGTACTTTCACTGCCAGTGATTTGAAATGACACCTCTAAAAGTAAAAAAGAAAAACAGTAATTTGGTTACAATCCTTTAATATTTGCTATATCCTAAAAAAACATACTGAAGAGCAAATATTTTAACATAAAGACCACCAGAGGGATTTCTTTTCTAGGCTTTCCAACCTGGAGAACTTTTCCAGTCTTTGCCCTTCTTAGTTAGGGTCTTCTCTCTCAGTTTGCAATCTCTGTTCTGGTTAGTCAGGGTCTCTCCCCTCAGACCTCTCTGTCTGGAGAGCTTTCCATTTTCTGTCCTGGTTACTCAAGGTCTTCTCTCTCAGGCCTCTCTATCCAAAAAGACTTTAGAAGTCTCTTACGCAAGTAAGTCAGGGTTTCCCCTCTAGGACCTTGCTGACTGGAGAGCTTGTTATAGTCCTGGCCCCTTTTAGTGGGGACTCCCTCTCAGGCTTGCCTACCTGGAGAACTATTCACAGTTCAGGTTCCGTGGGAGCTCACTTCTTTCAGAGTCAATCTATCTCAAAGGTGGGCTTGACCAAAGTTACTCCAGCCAGAGGGGAATTTCTTGTTTGGTTTACAGTAGGAAGTCAACCAGGTCCTTAGCAATACCTGTATGTTACTCAGAGAAATACAAAGTGACCATGGCCTAGGGTCCCCTTTGTTGTACATAACCCATACAGTGCACTTAGCCCTGCATAGTCAGTGACATGTCAAAATTTAAAGACGAAATTGAAGACAGTTGGCAGTTTTTCAAAGAGACATTATTAAGGGCACAAGAGCAAACTATCCCACTGCATAGGAAAGGAACTATGGCAAGAGATGACCCTGGCTTAACCAGAAGATCTTCAATGATCAAAATATCAAAAATGGAGCAAATAATTAAGCAATCAATTTGCAAACATCTAGAAGATAATAAGGTGATAAGTAACAGTCAGCATTGATTTGTCAAATTGTGTCCAACTAACCTCACAGCTTTCTTTGACAGGGTAACAAGCCTTGTGGATAGAGGGGGAAAGTGGTAGAGTGGTACATCTTGACTTTAGAACTGTCTTGCATGACCTTCTCATAAACAAACTACGGAAATGCAACCTAAATGAAGCTACTATAAGGTGGGTGCAAAACTGGTTGGAAAACCATTTCCAGAGAGTAGTTATCAATGGTTCACAGTCATGCTAGAAGGACATAATGAGTGGGGTCCAGCCGGGACCAGTGCTGGGTCCAGATGCATTCAATATCTTCATCAATGATTTAGATAATGGCAGAGAGAATATAGTTATAAAGTTTGCCGACGATACCAAGCTGGGAGGGGTTGCGAGTGCTTTGCAGGATAGGATTAAAATTTAAAATGAGCTGGAGAAATGGTCTGAAGTAAATAGGATGAAATTCAATATGGACAAATGCAAAGTAGTATACTTAGGAAGGAACAATCGGTTGCACACATACAAAATGGGAAATGACTGCCTAGGAAAGAGAACTGCGGAAAGGAATCTGGGGGTCATTGTGGACCACAAGCTAAATATGAGTCAACAGTGTAACGCTGTTGCAAAAAATGCAAACATAATTCTGGGATGTATTAGCATGAGTGTTGTAAGCAAGACATGAGAAGTAATTCTTCCTCTCTACTCTGCACTGATTAGGCCTCAACTGGAGTATTTTCTCCAGCTCTGAGTGTCACATTTCAGGAAAGATGTGGACAAACTGGAGAAAGTCCAGAGAAGAAAACATGACCTATGAGGATCATAGAAACATGACCTATGAGGGAAGACTGAAGGAATTGGATTTTTTTAGTCTAGAGAAGAGAAGACTGAGAGGGGACATAATAACAGTTTTCAAGTACATAAAAGGTTGTTACAAGGAGGAGGGAGAAAAAATGTTCTTCTTAACCTCTGAGGATAGGACGAGAAGCAATGGGCTTAAATTGCAGAAAGGGAGGTTTAGGTTGGACATTAGGACAAGCTTCCTAACTGTCAGGGTGATTAAGTACTGGAATAAATTGCCTATGGAGGTTGTGGAATCTTCATCTGTGATAAATGAAATGTGGGGGGGGGCGGGTGTGAGGAGGGGGGGGTAGCTCCCTTTGATGGACACCCAGCCAACCAGTTAGCTGCAAAATCCCTCTTGGTAGCCGTTCTCTACTTGCTTTACCTGTAAAGGGTTAAAAGTGCCCCAGGTGAAGAAAAGGAAGTGGGCACCTGACCAAAAGAGCCAATGGGAAGGTAAAAAGAAAAGGAGTACTTGTGGCACCGTAGAGACTAACAAATTTATTTGAGCATAAGCTTTCGTGAGTTCATGAAAGCTTATGCTCAAATAAATTTGTTAATCTCTACGGTGCCACAAGTACTCCTTTTCTTTTTTGCAGATACAGACTAACACAGCTGATACTCTGAAATGGGAAGTTTCAGAGTAACAGCCGTGTTAGTCTGTATTCGCAAAAAGAAAAGGAGTACTTGTGGCACCTTAGAGACTAACCAATTTATTTGAGCATGAGCTTTCATGAACTCACGAAAGCTCATGCTCAAATAAATTGGTTAGTCTCTAAGGTGCCACAAGTACTCCTTTTCTTTTTGAAATGGGAAGGCAGAACTTTTTAAAATTGGGAAAGAAACGTTCCCTTTGTTTGTTGTTCTCCGGAGAAGGAGACATGGAGCAGCAATGCCATAAGCAGGAATGCTGTGTAAGGCTTGAACCAGATATGAAAATTCATCTTCCATACCGACAAAAAATTATTGGACAGGAAATGTTTAAATAGACGCAATCAGGTTTATTTCTTTATTTTGGCTTGAGGCTCTCTTCTGTGCTAACACCAGATGCTTTTGTTTGCTTGTATCCTTTAAGCTGAACCCCCAAGAAAGCTATTTTGGGTGCTTAATTTTTTGGAATTGCTCTTTTAAAATCTTGGAAAAGCCTAAGTTCCAGATGTATTTTCTTCCTTTTTGTTTTTAATAAAATTTACCTTTTTTAAGAACAGAATTGGATTTTTGGTGTCCTAAGAGGTGTTTGTGCATATGCTGTTTGATTAGCTGGTGGCAACAGCTAATTTCCTTTGTTTTCTTTCTCAGCTTTTCCCTGGAGGGAGCGGGGGAGGAGGGGCTGAAAGGGCTTGAAAATACCCCACAGGGAGGAATTCCTAAGTGCTCCTTCCTGGGTCCCCGGGGTTTTTTTGCATTTGGGTGGTGGCAGTGTTTCCCAAGCCAAGGTCAGGGAAAAGCTGTAACCTTGGGAGTTTAATACAACCCTGGAGTGGCAAGTATTAATTTTTAGAGTCCTTGCGGGCCCCCACTTTCTGCACTCGGAGTGACAGAGTTGGGGATCAGCCTTGACACCATCATTGGAGATTTTTAAGAGTAGGTTAGACAAACACCTGTCAGGAATTGTCTAGATAATACTTAGTCCTGTCATGAGTGCAGGGGACTGGACTAGATGACCTCTCGAGGTCTCTTTCAGTCCTATGATTGTATGATTTAGAACATACTGAGCATTCAGATAGTTGAAGCCTTCTACCACCTCTAGTGTGGTTAACAGAACTGGGATTTCCCCAGAAAATAACTCTTCTACTGTGGCTTCCTGATCTCCTTGAGAGGAATGCCTCTGGATGCACCTGCATCTACACCCTCAGAGTTAAGGATCTCTCTATCCAGTGCAGATCTCTTCCAGGCTTTCCAAAGACCAGAGATTGTACTGTTTTGACCACTGCTTTTAATAACTGCTTAGTAACACCCACTTTTGTTTTTTCTGTACCCACGTGTGACGTTATTGACAGGAACTGTAACCGTACAGATCGTTGTTGGAACCACTGTTATATATTTGCAGCAAATATTTTACAAAGGTTGCTGTGTGAGGTGTCTATGAAAAAGTTATGATTTTCTGGTTATGATTATGCTATCTGTATGTGTGTATCATTTCTGTAGTTTAAATTATTAATATTGGCTATGTACTTGTATCTCAATGTGTTTGATTTTAAGTAGCATTAGTGAAGCATTTGGTCAGCTTTTTGAGAAAGAAATTTGCAGATTAAGTGTCCAATCAAGAAACACTTAACTGACAATGGCTCTTGGGAGACTCCAATCCACATATGAGAAGTTTTCCTGGGATGTTCAAGGTAGCATGTGAGCAATGGATACCACCTGCAAACTGAGTCATGCATGGACATGTGACTTGCCCAGGTGGCTACAAACTCCATCTTGTTGCTGTGATTTTGCACAGGAGAATTACTGTATGTAGTTGATTCCGTTTAACCACTGTTAGCTTTTATCTATATTTCTTTCTTTTTATGAATAAACGTTTAGATTTTAGATTCTAAAGGATTCGCAACAGTGTGATTTCTGGGTAAGATCTGACTGGTATATTGACCTGGGTCTGGGGCTTGGTCCTTTGGGATCGGAAGAACCTTTTTTCTTTTACTGGGCTTTTGGTTTCCATGACCATTTGTCCCCATAACGAGTGGCACTGGTGGTGATACTGGGAAACTGGAGCATCTAAGGGAATTGTGTGTGTGACTTATGGTTAGCCAGTGGGGTAAAACCAAAGTCCTCTCTCTTTGGCTGGTTTGGCATGCCTTAATAATAAAGGAACTCCAGCTTTGGGCTGTAACTGCCCTACTCTAAGCAATTTGTCCTGAATTGATACTCTCAGTAGTGTCCAGCCAGAGGCTGCATTGTTACACCGCACTATTGTATAGATGACATTCAGTATGTTAGGATCACTTTTATCTGCCTTTTTTCCTGTGAGCAGAGCTCTTCCTTTTAGGAGAAGTTTGGTTGTGGCTTTACCATGCAGCTTTACTGTACTCCTGCATTATTAGACTTGGGGCAGGGCAGCTCTTAATTTCAACTGGCTGATGTTCCTCTGGGCTCAGTCAACCTTTCTGTTATACTGGTTGTGCCCTGCATGATTCTAACTCCTTTTTTTCTGATGACTGCTTCAGTCTTCAAGGTGAGCAACTCTTTATCTTTAGCCATGCTGGACTTCCAGTTAGACATTAAGCAAGTTCTAGAGCAGGTGTGGGCAAACCTTTTGGCCCAAGGGCCACATCTGGGAATAGAAATTGTATGACCTGCCATGAATGCTCACAAAATTGGGGTTCAATTGTGGGAGGGGCTGAGGGCTCTGGTTGGGGGTTAGAGCTCTGGGGTTTGGCCAGAAATGAAGAGTTCAGGATGCGGGAGGGGGCTCTGGGCTGGGGTGTGGGGCGGGGAGAGGGGGTGTAAGGGCTCCAGATGGGGGTGCGAGCTCTGGGGTGGGGCTGGGGATGAGGAGTTTGGGGTTTTGGAGGGTACTCCAGGCTGGGCCCTAGATGTTTGGTGTGTGGAAGGGGGATCAGGGCTGGTGCAGGAGATTGACATGTGGGAAGGGGTGCAGGCTCTGGCTGGGGTTGCGGGCTCTGGGGTGGGGCTGGGGATGAGGGTTTTGGGGTGCAGCAGGGTGCTCTGGACAGGGACCGAGGTGTTTGGAGGGCAGGAGGTGGATCAGGGCTGGGGTAGTGGGGTGTGGGAAGGGGAGGGGCTGAGCACTCTGGCTGGGGGTGCAGGCCCTGGGGTGGGGCTGGGGATATAGGCGCCATCTCTGTGGGTGCTCCAGGGGTGGAATACTCACAGGGAAAAATTGGACTCACTGCACCCACTGGCAGCCAAGTTCCCCTCCCCGCCCCAGCTCACCTCCACCTCAGCCTCCTCCCCTGAGCACGCCGCATCCCTGCTTCTCCTCCCAGTGCTTGTTGCCATGAAACAGCTGTTTCACAGTGTAACAAGCTGTGGGAGGGAGGGGGAGGAGCAGGAATACGGTACACTCAGGGGAGGATGTGGGGAAGAGGCAGGGCAGGGGCGGGGATTTGGGGAAAGATTCCAATAGGGGCAGGGAGGGGGCAGACTTGGGGCAGGGACTTTGGGGAAGGGGCTGGAATGGGGTGGAGCAGTGGTGGGAGGGGTCAGGGCAGTAGTGGAGTCAGGGTGGGGCCAGGGGCAGGGGAGGTCGAGCACCCACTGGTGCCAGGAGAAATTGGTTCCTATGGCTGGGGATGAGAGGTTTGGGGTGCAGGAAGGTGCTCCAGGCTGGGATCAAGGGGTTTGGAGGGTGGGAAGGGGATCAAGGCTGGGGTTGGGGCATGGCGGGAGGCTCAGGGGTAGAGGCTCTGGGGGGTGCTTACCTGAAGTGGCTCCCAGAAGCAGCGGCATGTCCCTTCTCCAGCTCCTATGCAGACGCACTGCCAGGTGGCTCTGCACACTGCCCTGTCCACAGGCACTGCCCCTGCAGCTCCCATTGGCCGTGGTTCCCAGCCAATGGGAGCTGTGGGTTCAGCACTTGGAGCGGGAGCAGTGTGCAGAGTAGAGCTTCCTGGCTGCCCTATGCATGCGAGCCAGAGGGGGGCCATTCCACTGCTCCTGGAAGCCACATTGGAGCAGCCCCTGATCCTGCTCCCCGGCTGGAGTGCCGGAGCAGAGCAAGCCCCAGATCCCGCTCCCCAGCAGACGTTCAAGGGCCAGATTAAAATGGCTGGCAGGCCAGAGGTGGCCCACGGGCCATAGTTTGCCCACCCCTGTTGTAGAGATTAGTCCTCTCCTTTTGCAGCATTAAACACTGCTCATAGATTCACAGAATATTAGGGTTGGAAGGGACCTCAGGAAGCCATCTAGTTCAATCCCCTGCTGAAAGCAGGACCAACACCAACTAAATCATCCCAGCCAGGGCTTTGTCAAGCTGGGCCTTAAAAACCTCTAAGGATGGAGATTCCACCACCTCCCTAGGTAACCCATTCCAGTGCTTCACTACCCTCCTAGTGAAATAGTGTTTCCTAATATCCAACCTAGACCTCCCCCACTGCAACTTGAGACAATTACTTCTTGTTCTGTCATCTGCCACCACTGAGAACAGCCAGGCTCCATCCTCTTTGGGACCCCCCTTCAGGTAGTTGAAGGCTGCTATCAAATCCCCCTTCACTCTTCTCTTCTGCAGACTAACTAACCCCATCTCCCTCAGCCTCTCCTCATAAATCATGTGCCCTGGCCCCCTAGTCATTTTTGTTGCCCTCCTCAGGACCCTCTCTAATTTGTCCACATCCCTTCTGTACGAGGGGGACCAAAACTGGATGCCATACTCCAGGTGTGGCCTCACCAGTGCCAAATAGAGGGGAATAATCACTTCCCTCAATCTGCTGGCAATGCTGCTACTAATACAGCCCAATATGCCATTGGCCTTCTTGGCAACATATCCAGCTTCTCGTCCACTGTAATCCCCAGGTCCTTTTCTGCAGAACTACTGCTAGACAGTTGGTCCCCAGCTTGTTGTGGTGCATGGGATTCCTCCTTCTTAAGTGCAGAACTCTGCACTTGTCCTTGTTGAACCTCATCAGATTTCTTTTGGCCCAATCCTCCTATTTGTCTTGGTCACTCTGGACCCTATCCCTACCCTACCCTCCACTGCTGTTCCCCAGTGTCTTTTTTAAACCTGAGACCAAGTCCTGTTCCCGCTGTAGAGTTTGATCTACTCCTTTGAAGAGCACATCTTTTTGAGTGCCTGTAAGGCCTTGACCTTTTGGGCCTCTACGAATATTGAACTGAACTGTGACTTCCTCTTTGACCTTATCTTCTAACGTCTGTCCATTCCAGCAAGGGTTGGGTTTGTTGAATGGTTGTACAGGCTACTGCCGTTACTGTAACTCCTATAGTCAATCTCTGTATTGGTGGCTGTTGATACGGGATCCATCATCAAGTGGTGCATGCCCCCTTTACCCCATCTTCCCAGGTTCTTGAATCGTGACCCCATTTCCCTGTGAGGATACCAGCTTTCTGGGCAGCTGTCACTTTTGTTCTGCTTTCTATGCTTTCTGCACTAATATTGATGCTTGTGTGCTCATCATTCCTCTCTGCCCTCTTCTGGACTATCATCCTCAGTTCTCTCAGTTCCTCTATTTGCTCCAGAAGGTGGTTGCTGGCTCAGATTGATTTTTGTAGTTTAGTGTTGAGGTTATCCCACTGTCCTTTAAGCACCTCCTTCTCACTCTGTTGTTGCTGCAGCTCCCAGCTGAGCAATATGCTTCTGTCTCACAGACTCATCTGTTGGATCTCTGATGTCTGCATGTGGTCCTGGAGGGCTTGTAGCTCCATCTTGTTTTCCTTACACTGGCTCTGTAGCTGGAGCTGCACCACAGAGACCTTCCACATGGCTATCTGTAGATACAGTTGCAGCATCAGATTACAAAGATGCAGAGATTTCAGCTCTTCATGTTTCCTCTGCTGGGTCATAATAGTCTTGGCCCTGCTGGCATTATAAAAAGCTTCCTTCTCTTTTAACTCCTTGGTGAACTTGTCTAGCTCTTCTTGGAACTGGGAGACTTCATCTTTCTTTGTTACCTGCAAGCTTTGCAGTTGCTACTTTAGCAGCCTCTCTAGCTCCTGAGCCTCAGCTACAGGTGTTACCAAAACTGCAGAGTCAACCTTCTCTGGGACCTCTGTATTCATCCCAATACAGATCCTTTTCTTCTCTGTGGGAACAACCTTTCTCCCCATCTCCTACCATGTAGACCTTCTGAGTGTGTGTATTTTCTGCTTCCATCAGCACTACATCCCCTTCGCCTGTAACTACTGCTTTTCCACTGTGTGTTACCCGCCTCCCCCTCTTTCTGACTCAATGATTCCACCATCCCTCTTTTCAATCTCCCTGGTTTGCCTGATTCTGGGGTCTCCTTTTTTCCTCTTGTTGCTACCCATTTCTCTGAGAGGGCAATGTCATTTTAAATGCCCTTCCACCCTGTAGGCAAAATATATCACTGTTGCCCTTTCTTTGATAATGGGCAGATATCCCTCAGGCAACCTACAGTACCTCTCATGCCACCTGTTGCCCTGAGTCACTTTTGCCATCTTGGTTTGTACAGAGGCAGGTCCTTCCAGTATGTCCACATTGCCCACAGGCATTGCATTTTCTTAATTAGGCCTCATGCCTCTTAGGCCCTGGAGGAGTTTCTGTGGCTCTTCCTGCCGTTTGCTTCAGCAACTCTGTCTTTTCCCTACATATTCACCAAGGGAAAGCCTCTCTTAAGTGTCTCATCTGTCTACAAACATAACATCTCCTTGGCCGGGCCTCAGGCCTCCATCCCACTGGATCCCTCTTGTCTACCCAGTAATTGCAAACATTTATGCTTTTCTTCTGTAGGATCCATAACTAGTACTACTGCTGTTCCTCTAGCCTGGCTAGCCACTGTTGCAATTCCAGACACCCTGGCAAACTGCCTCCACTTGGCAGGCCTGTCCGACCCCTTTCCTTTTGATTTCTGTGGCAGCCAGATTTATTTGGATGGTGTCCTGGTTGCTGAGCTTCCTGACAAGCCTGAAACAGGTGCTTCTGGAGTCGTTGTTGCTGCTCCAACTGAAGTAAATCCAGGAGTACAGACTCTTGTTGCCCTTTGGCTAGTACCGCCTGAGTTTCAGCAGAGCTGTGCTGGTCCTCGACTAGAGCTCTCTTCAGCTCCTCCGTTGTCCCTTTTTTCCAAGTTGTGACTGTGTGCACTCGCCTCTCATCAGCACCTCCTGTCAGCTGGGTGCGATCCTTTCCTCTTTCTTTCCACTTTTGGCACTCCTGTCAGCTGCCGACCACGCTAGGCAGGTCCTCAGTGGCTCTCTGCCCCAGATCCCAAGCCAGGATGCTCCTTCTGTGGGGTGGTGGTGGTAAGAAAGAGTTCACCAGATGGTCTGTCTTCCCTTACGAGGGTCTTCAGCACTTTCCCTTAGCCCTTTAAATTCCAGCCCTTTACTTGGGACTCTAAACAAGCCTTGCTCCCTTCTTGGGACTTAAACCACTTCCCCAGTGGCCTATGGAAGAACCCAGGTCCTTCCATTACTCTGAGTCCCAATCCAGGAATCCTATAAGCAGCTGCCATGTGCTGCTTCCCTTAATAGTTGCTGCTGCACTCTCTGGGACCGGGGCTCAAACTCACCCACCCTACAGGGCTTGGGGCCCAAGTCTAAATCAGACAGGATTGTGTGTAGATGGAAGGGGATTTGGGGTTTGAGCCTGAGTCTGAACCCAGGCTTACACTGCAATGTAGACTACCCTGAGTGTCCTCCACATAGTTACTGCTCCAATTTCTTGGAGCAGTAATCTACTGTGATCTTGTATTTCCTGTCACTAAAAGTGAACAGGTCTTTTCTGACCTTTTCCTATAGTAGAGTTGGGATTTCATAACACTGTACAGTCTCCATCTGTTGTTGATCACTATACTCTTTGTACACCTCAAACTGCAATTGATCATGGTACTCTTTATATACCTTGCATTGTTTTAGGGACACTCTCAATTGGCTATTCATGCCTGTTCAGTAGATTCACTCCCTGGCTCATCTCATGCCTACATACTCAGGTGTGAAACATGGATGTCAGCTCTCAAATTTGCTGGGATTACTGCTCAGTCCCCTTGTGATAAATGAACGGGGTGGGAAGGAGTGTGTGTGTTCCCTTTTATGAACACCCAGCCAGCCAGTTAGCTATAAAATCCCTGTTAGTAGCTGTTCTCTACTTGCTTTACATGTAAAGAGTTAAAAACATCCATAGGTAAAAAGAAGAGTGTGGACACCTGACCAAAAGAGCCAATGGGAAGGCTAGAACTTTTTAAAATTAGGAAAAGACTTTCCCCTATGTTTCAGAGTAACAGCTGTGTTAGTCTGTATTCACAAAAAGAAAAGGAGTACTTGTGGCACCTTAGAGACTAACCAATTTATTTGAGCATAAGCTTTCGTGAGCTACAGCTCACTTCCGATGAAGTGAAGAGAGTTGTCACTTTGGATGGGCTATTACCAGCAGGAGAGTGAGTTTGTGTGTAGGGGGCTGGAGGGTGAGAAAACCTGGATTTGTGCTGGAAATGGCCCAACTTGATCACTTTAGATAAGCTATTACCAGCAGGACAGTGGGGTGGGAGGAGGTATGGTTTCATGATCTCTGTGTGTATATAATATCTGCTGCAGTTTCCACGGTATGCATCCGATGAAGTGAGCTGTAGCTCACGAAAGCTCATGCTCAAATAAATTGGTTAGTCTCTAAAGTGCCACAAGTACTCCTTTTCTTTTTATGTCTTACTCAGTGTATCTGCTACCAGTAGCAATTTTCCTGGTCAGCACCTTACGTTCATAACAAAGTGCTGGATTCTCAGTAACATGTATTATGGTTGCATGGGTGCACTCAGCAATGGCTTAATCATGATGCTTTCTAATGGCTTGAGTTCAGACTGCATATTCACTTAATGCCCAAAGATGAAGTGATGGAATCATTCCATACCAAAGAGCATAGATTCATAGATATTAAGGTCACAAGGGACCATTATGATCATCTAGTCCAACCTCCTGCACAATGCAGGCCACAGAATGTCACCCACCCACGCCTGCGAAAAACCTCTCACCTATGCCAGCAGATCCTTTTCTATCTATATCCCTTTTTGTGTCTGTCAGTCACTGGAATCCCTTCACATCCTTTGGTCTGGACATTTTTTAGTGGCTCTCAGTTTCTCAGGGTTCTTTCCAGAGTCCATCAGAAATCAACAGATGTCTGTAGGCGTCCTCAGTTCTTCTCAGCTTCAGCTTGTTGTCATTCAGCCTAACATTCCACTCCTGGCACCTGTTTAAGGAGTTGTCGTCACAGCTTAGTATCATGGTTCTGGATTGGCTCTTTCTTGACCTTTCCTACAGTACTGCAGTATGTTATCAGCAAGAATGTCATCAGCTACTGGGAGTCCCTCTAGTGCCTGGTTTACACTGGAACATTTCTGGGGCCAGGCTGACGTGCCTAGGCATTTGTAGCCATTGTCACCTGTCAAAAGGTGTGGAAGGTTGTCGGGTGGCTGGATGGCTCATCTAGCACAATATGCCATGACTGATTCTTGACATCACATACAATGAACACTTCTGCCCTGGATAAATCAGGTAGTATGTCCACAAACATTGATGATGGGTTGTGATTTTTTTTCAATGCTCTGTTAAGTGGTTTTGGATCAATGCAGATCCTCAGTTTACCTGAAGGATTTCTCATCATTACTAAGTTGCTATGCACTCTGTGCTATTTTCAACAGGTGCAATGATGTTTCATCTTTTCAGGTTGCCCTCTAAGTGTCCATCTCCTTGAAATATGTTCTTACACTCTGTTAGAATGCTGGATAGGGCCCATGGTGACTGTTCATTTTACTCTCTTGCACTGTGGATAGTCTAGTGTTGCACTGTGAGTGAACTCATGGCTTGCACTGCATTGTAGACCAGAGTGTGATGGGCTCCTGTGTGTCATCTACTATAAACTCCAAGTGATAATGTCTTTTGTTTCTTATTGACAGCCTGCATTTGCCCACTGGCCTCAGAATGGTTTTATTGTATATCACCGGCATTTCATCACATTACTCCAGTCTAATATTGCCGCTTATCAAAATTGCTGGGATTATACTGCAGCTGGCTCCACAATCCAGCTAGAATTGAATTGGTCATTGATCTAAGAGCATAGTGCAAGTGTGGCACTTGCATGACTGTCAAAAAATTTTTGCAGTGTGTGTATATGGAGAGTGTTTGGATCTGCTAAAGTCGAACTGCAGATATTCTCTTCATTGGAATTTCTGCATCATCCCACCCCTCTAGCCCAAATGTTGTAGATTGTATGGATGGTTTTATCCAGTTGAATAGAAAATTACATTCAGCTCAAACAAATGGTTGGCTTTTCAAGCCTTTAACTAAAATTGATATATTTAGTTATAAAACATGGTGTCACTTTTTCCTCATGAAGAATTTGTATTTGATTCTACAAAATTTGAGTTTCCCATGGACTACAAGTGTGATAAATATACAATGTCCTCAGACACAGTACATCTGTTAATTGTATCTAGCTATAATTCTAGTAGTCTTAATACCTTTGTTTCACTTTTGAATATGTTTTATACTAGCCCTTTTGTCTTATAGCTTTGTTGTTTAAAAATAGAACTAATTTATGTTACATAATGATAACAGACTGATATAACTTGGAAAATTGCTAAGCACCTGCTGTTTTACTTATTTATCAAATAAAGAACTGCTGTTTAATGGCTTGCTGTCCAGAGGATTATAGTTTCCTATCTCTTTACAAGCAAAGACCAGTAGCCATTTGTCTCCAGAAGACAGGGGAATTATAAATTCCTGGCTCTGTGCCTAGTGTTGGTGAATGAATGACTACTAAATATATACAGCTGAACTCTGAAATCCAGCGTACATTATTTAGCAACAGCTATAGGGCTCTGTGTCACGGTACCTGGCAGTGGCTATAGAGGAAAAACCTCCAGATCATTGTTTTTTCTAAAGTGATGACCCCTTTGGGAGTATATTGGAAAGAATTCTGTCTGACTAATGCGTATTAGGGGTTTTGGTACCATTCCCACCCAGATTTTAAGAAAAATATGCATGAATGACCTTGCATACTTTACTATTTTGCAAATGGAACTAGATGTTGAGAAGTTCTACAGAGACTCTTCAAAATGCAATAAATGACTTTGTAGTTATTATACTTTCAATCTTTGTCTTAATATTTCTTATATGTATTAAGAAGATTTCTTTTCAAGTTTGAATATATTCAAGTAACAAAGGGATTCAGGAAGGTAATATAAAGAATTCAGCATTAACATCAGTTCAAAATTTAGTTTTAAGAGTCAAATGATCAGGCTGAGTGTTACTCTCATTAGCCATGGAATTTACTGTTTGTGCCCTCTGTCAAATGGGAGTCTTCACTTTTGTATTTTTGATGGAAATGTTTGTGCCTAAAAGATTTAATACTGTAGGTCTCATTATACTTTGAAGTACTTCCTGTCTGTGTCATTTCTGGAGTATCACTATAAAACACTTACCTCTGTTGAAGTCACATGCAGCTGCCAGCTCTAAGTGCTCTCTGCTGTGGCCTAAACCATAATATGAAATGTGATCGGTACTTCATCCAACCTCTAGGAGAAAACAAAGGGAATGGAAGAAAGAATAAGTGAAACTCCTCAGTAGTGAGTAGAAAGAAAAGGAGTACTTGTGGCACCTTAGAGACTAACCAATTTATTTGAGCATAAGCTTTCGTGAGCTACAGCTCACTTCATCAGATGCAACTGTATGAGCTGTAGCTCACGAAAGCTTATGCTCAAATAAATTGGTTAGTCTCTAAGGTGCCACAAGTACTCCTTTTCTTTTTGCAAACAGACTAACATGGCTGTTACTCTGAAACCTGTCAGTAGTGAGTGTTTGTTCTCATTGTACACGTGCACTAGAGCAGTCCCCAGAACAGGCTATGACATAGAACAGAATCATAGGATTGTTGTAGGAGAGGGAGAAGGGAAAGAGACTGTTTTGGAAATTGTTAAAGAAGCCCAAAAATCAAGGAAAGTTAGTCACATTACAACTTATAGGTGTAATTTATTAGACACTCACACATTTCCATGTTGCTACGTGTACACTTTCTTTTCTGCCCAGTAAAAACAGCTGTCTATCCCCACTTCTCAGCAAATATTTATTAGCAGAATACTAGAGTACACTTTTAAAAATACACTTTTAAAAATTTTATGCCTTTCTTTTTTAAATTTTTGTTTACTCACATGAAATTCAGAAATTCTCAGTAAACCTCTAAGTCATTACTGCTCTAGTAGCCTTAAATAAAGAGCTGAAAAAGTGGCAGGAGAAAGACACTCTGGGAGTATCACATGAAGAGAAAGACAGATAGGAGAGCCTTCAACAAAGGAAGTCATGGTGATCTTGGAGATAGTCAATATCAATAAAATAGACCTCAGTAATAAAAAATAGTTCCTAGGTGTGATTGTTACTCAGTGCTGAAGACTGACAGCAATATGCAGAGCTAAATGGCTCTAATGTCACTGAAGAGAAATCAAACCCAGGTTTGGTTCAGGGCCACACAGGAGGAGCTGAAGGTATGAAGAGTTGGAGTCTCTTTGACTTTGGTTTGATTTTGAATTTCTTGATTCTCTTTTGCTACCTGTTCCACCTTCCTTCAACTGAGCATATTAGTGTTGCCATGGTTTATTGCTCCCTATAATGGTACTTGAGTCTTTATGGATTATTGCCTGCTTGGGTTATAGTGCAAATAATGCATGTTCATTTTTGATTATTTGACTAAATAATGCCCAATGCAATTTCAAAAAAGTAAAAAATCCCGAAGATGTATATGTGCACAGGCACAAGCAATCATGATTACCTACAATGGAGTTGGTAGGTAAGATCCCATGGGAAGCAAGTCTACAGGGAAAAACAGTTCAAGAGAGTTGGCAGTTTTTCAAACATTGTTAAGGGCAGAAGAGAAAACTATCCCACTGTGTAGGAAATACAGAAAGCATGGCAAGTGACCACCAAGGATTAACCAGGAGATCTTCAATGATCTGAAACGCCAAAAAGAGTCCTATAAAAAGTGGAAATATAAACAAATAACATAAGTATGTAGGGACAAAATTAGAAAGGCCAGGACACAAAACGAGACTAATTTAACTAGAGACATGAGGGGTAACAAGAAAACATTCTACAAATACATGAGAAGCAAGAAGAAGACCAAGGACAGGGTACGCTAGTTACTCAATGCGGGGGGCGGGGGAGGAGGGGAGAGCAATAACAGCAAGTGTGGAAGTGGCAGAAGTGCAAAATGACTTTTTTGTGTCAATTTTCACCAAAAAGTTATTAGTAATTTGACATCTAACTTAATGAACGCCTATGAAAATGAGATAGGGAAAGAACAAGTTAAAAATTACTTGGGCAAGTTACATGTCTTCAAGTCACCAGGGCCTGATGAAATACATCCTAGAATACTCAAGGAGCTGACTGAGGAGATATCTGAGCCATTAGTGATTATTTTCTAAAAGTCATAGAAGACGGTGAGATTCCAGATGACTGGAAAAGGGCAAATATAGTGCCAATCTATAAAAAGGGAAATAAGGACAACCCTGGGAATTGGAGACCAGTCATCTTAACTTCAGTACCCGGAAAGATAATGGAGCAAATAATTAAGCAATCAATTTGCAAACACCTAGAGGATAATAAGGTGATAATTAACAGAATGGATTTGTCAAGAACAAATTGTGTCAAACCAACCTGATATCTTTCTTGGTCAGGGTAACAAGCCTTGTGGATATGGGGAAAGTGGGTAGATGTGGTATATTTTGACTTTTGTAAGGCTTTTGATACTGTCTTGCAAGACCTTATAATAAACAAATTAGTGAAATACAACCTAGATAGAATTACTATAAATTACTGGCTGGAAAACTGTTCCCAGAAAGTAGTTATTAGTGGTTCACAGTCAAGCTGGAAGGGTATATCTAGTGGAGCCCCACAGGAGCCCGGTTCTGTTCAATATCTTCATCAATGATTTAGATAATGGCAGAGAGAGTACACTTATATAGTTTGCAGACGATACCAACCTGGGAGGGCTTGCAAGTGCTTTGGAGGATAGGACTAAAATTCAAAAGGAGATGGACAAACTGGAGAAATGGTCTGAAGTAAATAGGATGAAATTCAATAAGGACAAATGCAAAGTACTCCACTTAGGAAGGAACAATTGGTTGCACAAATACAAAATGGGATATGACTGCATAGGAAGGAGTACTGTGGAAAGGGATTTGCAAGTTATAGTGGATCTCAAGCTAAGCATGAGTCAACAGTGTAACACAATTGCAAAAAAAGCAAACACATTCTGAGATGTATTAGCAGTAGTGTTGTAAGCAAGACATGAGAAGTAATTATTCCGCTCTACTCCACAATGATTAGGCCTCAACTGAAGTATTGTGTCCAGTTCTGGGCACCACATTTCAGGAAAGATGTGGACCAATTGGAGAAAGTCCAGAGAAGAGCAACAAAAATAATTAAGGTTTCAGAGTAGCAGCCATTTTAGTCTGTATCCCCCCAAAGAAACAGGAGTACTTGTGGCACCTTAGAGACTAACAAATTTATTAGAGCATAAGCTTTTGCGGGCTACAGCCCACTTCTAGAAAATATGACCTATGAGAAAAGATTGAAAAAGCTGAGTTTGTTTAGTCTGTAGAAGGGAAGACTGAGGGGGGACATAATAACAGTTTTCAAGTACATAAAAAGTTGTTACAAAAAAGAGGCAGAAAAATTGTTCTCCTTCACGCTTAACTCCTTAAGGTTGTGGATCTCTCAAGACATCGAGATAGACTTATGTGTAGTACTGGGGAGAAGCTGGTGGTCGTGGTACATGTAGGTACCAATGACATAGGGAAGGATAGGAGAGAGGTCCTGGAGGCCAAATTTAGTCTGTTAGATAAGAGATTGAAGTCTAGGACCTCCATGGTAGCATTCTTTGAGATGCTCCCAGTTCCACAAGCAGGGCCAGTTATACAGACAGAACTGCAGAGTCTCAATGTATAGATGAGACTATGTTGTAGGAAGGAGGGGTTTAGATTTATTAGAAACTGGGGAAACATTTGGGAAAGGGGGAGCCTATACAGGAAGGATGGGCTCTACCTAAACCAAAATGGAACTAGATTGCTGGCACTTAACATTAAAAAGGGTTGATGAGCAGTTTTTAAACTAAGGGCTGGGGGAAAGCAGAGAGGTGCAGAGGAGCACATGGTTCGGACATCCCTCAGGGAAGGATCTATTAAGAGAGAACCTCTATGTCCTAGTGAGGATGAGAGGATGGAAAATGATAAAATACAAGCAGGGTCTCATCAGAAACAGTCAAATAAAAAAGAGTCCTATTCAATTACATCGTGTAATGGCAAACAGCTAAAAGGAGACAAGTTTTTAAAGTGATTATATACCAATGCTAGAAGTCTAAATAATAAAATAGGTGAATTAGAGTGCCTCATATTAAATGAGGATATTGATATAATAGGCATCACAGAGAAACAATAACAGAAAATGTGGAAATGGCAGAGGTGCTTAATGACTTTGTTTTGGTTTTCACCAAGAAGGTTGGTGGCGATTGGACATCTAACATAGTAAATGCCAGTGACAATGAGGTAGGATCAGAGTCTAAAATAGGGAAAGAACAAGTCAAAAATTACTTAGACAAGTAAATTGCAGCAAGAGTGTTTTATGTGACCTTCTCATAAACAAACAAGGGAAATACAACCTAGATGGAGCTACCATAAGATGAGTGAAAAACTGGCTGGAAAATCATTCCCAGAGAGTAGTTATCAGTGGTTCACAGTCATGCTGGAAGGGCATACGGAGTGGGGTGCTGCAGGGATCGGTTCTGGGTCTGGTTCTGTTCAATATCTTCATCAATGATTTAGATAATTGCAGAGAGAGTATAGTTATAAAGTTTGCCAATGACACCAAGCTGGGAGGGGTTGCAAGTGCTTTGCAGGATAGGATTAAAATTCAGCATGAGCTGGACAAACTGGAGAAATGGTCTGAAGTAAATAGGATGAAATTCAATATGGACAAATGCAAAGTAGTACACTTAGGAAGGAACAATCGGTTGCACACATACAAAATGGGAAATGACTGCCTAGGAAAGAGAACTTCAGAAAGGGATCTGGGGGTCATAGTGGACCACAAGCTAAATATGAGTCAACAGTGTAACACTGTTGCAAAAAATGCAAACATAATTCTGGGATGTATTAGCAGAAGTGTTGTAAGCAAGACATGAGAAGTAATTCTTTCTCTCTAATCTGCACTGATTAGGCCTCAACTGGAGTATTTTGTCCAGTTCTGAGTGTCACATTTCAGGAAAGACGTGGACAAACTGGAGAAAGTCCAGAGAAGAAAACATGACCTATGAGGATCATAGAAACATGACCTATGAGGGAAGACTGAAGGAATTGGATTTTTTTAGTCTAGAGAAGAGAAGACTGAGAGGGGACATGATAACAGTTTTCAAGTACATAAAAGGTTGTTACAAGGAGGAGGGAGAAAAATTGTTCTTCTTAACCTCTGAGGATAGGAAGAGAAGCAATGGGCTTAAATTGCAGAAAGGAAGGTTTAGGTTGAACATTAGGAAAAACTTCCTAACTGTCACAGTGATTAAGCACTGGAATAAATTGCCTTGGGAGGTTGTGGAATCTCCATCACTGGGGATTTTTAAGAGCAGGTTGGACAAACACTTGTCGGGGATGGTCTAGATAGTACTTAGTCCTGCCTTGAGTGCAGAGGACTGGACAAGATAACCTTTTGAGGTCCCTTCCAGTCCTATGGTTCTATGATTCTAAGAAATTTCTCTCCAAAGGGAGAGACCCTCCACAATAGCATGGGCTATAGCCTGCTGATTAGGGATTCATCTGGGATATAGGATACTCTGGTCAAGTCCTTGCTCTGCTTGGTTTAGAGCAGGAACTTGAGTGTACATCCCAGCTGAGTGCCTTAACCACTGGGTTATAGCCCCATCAATAGTTAATTATTTATACAGCATGGAACAGCAGATCTCGAGGCACTGGCTTTATAACATGATGACTAGGGCACTCAGCTGTGATGTTGGAAATACTTGTCCAAGTTCTTATTCCAAATCACGCATTGAGCGCCTTGAATATGGGTCTCTGACATCCCAGCTGACATCTCCTGCATTTTCGTTCTGATTTTTTGTGAATTTTTTTAGAAGATCTACTTTTCATTCCACTCTGGAATGAAAAGAAATGTTGAAGATATTTGTGAAGCGGAATTTTTGTTTTCCATACAGCTGTACCTATTAACATTTTAGAACGGTAAACAGTACTGGATAAAGAGTTATAGAAATTTGGGACAAACTAGATAAAGACTCTAATCTACTCATTGCCCCGATTTGCAATCTTACATAATAACAGTAGTGATAATAAGAATAAAAATAATTCACAATGAAATGCAAAGAGAATAATAAATGCTCAAAACTAAATCAAAATGCACAGGCCTGTATGCAAGTAATGAGAGGAGATTAAAAGTATCTGGTTGAATATAATTCAGGCAAGGCAGAGGTGATGCTGCTGGGTAGAACATCACGTTCTGTAAAACTGGTCAAATCCACAATTTCATTATAACCAGAAAACATCTTTCCTCTGACTATTAAGGGAAAGAAGATTGTGGTTTAGTTTGCACAGCCATGCAAGGTAATATGGGGCATAAGGCACTCTATACTCCCTTGCACTAACAATTTAAATTCCAAGTAGCAGCATGGGGAAGGGTGGCTCTATGTGGCTGCTACATAGAATCATAGAATATCAGGGTTGGAAGGGACCTCAGGAGGTCATCTAGTCCAACCCCCCGCTCAAAGCAGGACCAATCCCCAACTAAATCATCCCAACCAGGGCTTTGTCAAGCCTGACCTTAAAAACCTCAAACAAAGGAGATTCCACCACCTCCCTAGGTAACACATTCCAGTGCTTCACCACCTTCCTAGTGAAAAAGGTTTTCCTAATATCCAACCTAAATCTCCTCCACTGCAACTTGAGACCATTACTCCTTGTTCTGTCATCTGCCACCATTGAGAACAGTCTAGATCCATTCTCTTTGGAACCCCCTTTCAGGTTGAAGCAGCTATGAAATCCCCACTCATTCTTCTCTTCCACAGACTAAACAATCCCAGTTCCCTCAGCTTCTCCTCATAAGTCATGTGCTCAAGCTCTCTAATAATTTTGTTGCCCTCCGCTGGACTCTTTCCACTTTTTCCACATCATTCTTGTATTGTGGGGCCCAAAACTGGACACAGTAAGTACTCCAGATGAGGCCTCACCAATACCAAATAGAGGGGAATGATCACGTCCCTCGATCTGCTGGCAATGCTCCTACTTATACAACCCAAAATGCCATTAGCCATCTTGGCAACAAGGGCACACTGTTGACTCATATCCAGCTTCTCGTCCACTGTAACCCCTACGTCCTTTTCTGCAGAACTGCTGCCTAGGCACTCAGTCCCTAGTCTGTAGCGGTGCATGAGATTATTCCGCCCTAAGTGTAGGACTCTGCACTTGTCCTTGCTGAACCTCATCAGATTTCTTTTGGTTCAATCCTCTAATTTGTCTAGGTCCCTCTGTATCCTATCCCTACCCTCCAGCGTATCTACCACTCCTCCCAGTTTAGTGTCATCTGCAAACTTGCTGAGGGTGCAATCCATGCCATCCTCCAGATCATTTATGAAGATATTGAACAAAACCAGCCCCAGGACTGACCGCTGACCCCTGGAACAGCTTGATACTGGCTGCCAGCTAGATAGGGAGCCATTGATCACTACCTGTTGAGCCAGACGATCTAGCCAGCTTTCTATCCACCTTATTGTCCATTCATCCAGCCCATACTTGTTTAACTTTCCTTAACTTACACGTCTTCCCTGTCCTGAGTGAAAAGAGATGGGTAGTGGGTGGAGCTTTAGTTCCATCTCCCCAAAATATGCCAGCTATCATAATATGACTATTATAACTACACCTGTGTGCCATTGGAAGTATGCCACACTAGTTACAAACCTAGAACCGGGTACCTCCCCAAGAGGAGAAGGAGAGACTCAAAAGGCAGACTTACTTAGAATTGGTTCTAGGGGCTAGTGGCATAGCTAATAATTGAGCACTAAATTAATAAGTCATCTAAATGCTCATATGCCTCAGCAGTCCTGGGTACCTAAACACCTTCTGGGGCTAGCAATACCTTTTTACCATTTTCAACTGGCCATGAGGTTGCACACTTTCCTGTTGGATGTGAACCTGGCTATGGTGATACATATATCCATCACTTTCAAGCTTGACTGTGCAACACACAGGACCTGAGACTAAAAATGTTATCAGTGATCTGTTTCCAAGTCACTGATAACTGAGAAGAAAATTATTTTGAATGTTTTATGGATCAATGTCCGAACAAAGCACAAGATAGGCTGTTAGTTGCTACAGACCACCAAATCACATTAGGGAACAGGATGACCGCCTCCCTATGCACCTAACTATAGTGTGTGGGTAAAAAAGCTGCATGATCATGGGACACTTCAATATATGTCATTATGTCATTATGAATGACATACATTGGTGATCTCATGCTGCCTGTACTGAAACATCTACGGAATTTCTAAACATTATATATGACAATTTCCAAACTCAAAAAGTGTTGAAGCCATTACAGGGAAATTCTTTGTTAGACCTTGTCTTAACAAATAGAGAGGAACTGATCACAGAACTAAAAATTAATGTTAGTTTAAGTACAAGTGATCATGACTTGATCACATTTATAATGTGCAAACACAATCAGGTTCAGATCAGTAATATATACACTTGGTTCTTTAAAAGGGCCAACTTCAGAAAGCTGAAAACAATTATGAGATAAGTAAGCTGAAAGGAAGAATTTGATCAGAAAAATGTGAATGATAATTGGGAATCATTTAAGAACACCTTACTAGTGGCCCAGAAAAGTCATACTCACACACAGTAAAGGAAGCAGGCCATACTGTTTAAAAACCTGACTTGGTTTGGAGGGGATGTGAAGGCAGCTATATATATATATAAATAAAAATGGAAGAAAGGGGAAGTTGATAATGATAAATATAAATCAGAAATTAGAAATGGTAGAAAATTGACACAAGAAGCAAAGGCACAAGGTGAAATCTATGACCAGCAGAGTTAGGCCAATAAGAGAGGGTTTTTAAAATATATTAGTAACACAAAGAACACTGACAATGGTATTGATCCATTACTAGATAGAAATGGTAGAATTAGCAAACATAATGGAGAAAACTCAGAAGTGTTCAATAAATATTTGTTCTATATTGGGGTTGGGGATGATATAGTCTCATTATATGGTCATAACATGTTTTCCATTCCACTAAGACCTCTGGAGGATATTAAATTGAAGTTATGAAAGTCAAATATTTGCAAATAAGCAGGTCCCAATAACTTCCATCCAAGAGTTTCAAAGAGCTGGCTGAGAAGCTTGTTGTACTCTTAATACTGATTTTCAATAAGTCTTAGAGAACTGGGGAGGTTCCAGGAGTCTGGAAGATAGCTAATACTGTGCCAATTTTTAAAAAGGGTAAATGAGATGGCCTGGGTAATTATAGGCCTGTCAGCCTGGATATCAATCCCAGGCAAGACAATGGAGCAGCTGAAATGGGAATTGATTAATAAAGAATTAAAGGATGGTAATGTAATTAATGCAAATCAACATGGGTTTATGGAAAATAGATCCTGTCAAACTACCTGGATATTTTTTAGGAAATTACAAGTTTGGAAGATAAAGATAATAGTGTTGATCTAATATACTTAGACGTCCGTAAGGAGTATGACTTGGTACTGCATGACATTTTGATTAAAGAACTAGAAAGACATACAATTAACATGGCATATGTTAAAAGGATTAAAGACTGACTAATTGATAGGTCTCAAAATGTAACTGTAAACCAGGAATCATTGTTGAGGGGGTCTGCTTCCAGTGGGGTTCTGCAACGATCAGTTCTCAGCTCTACACTGTTTAACATTTTTTATCAATGATGTGGAAGAAAACATCAAATCATCACTAATAAAGTGGGTGGCAGGGTGGAACTCACTCTCCTGCCAAAGGGGTCTGTGGAACAGCACTCAAGACCCCCATTCCCTGACACTAATACAATTCTGGAGTGATTAAACCGGGGAATCTTGAGTAGGAATAGAGAGGTTATTTTACCTCTATATTTGGCACTGGTGCTCCTGCTACTGGAACACTGTGTCCAGTTCTGGCGCCCACAATTCAGGAAGGATGTTGATAAATTGGAGAGAGTTCAGAGAAGAGCTGTGATAGTGATAGTCTCAAAGAGCTCAATCAAAGAACTAATTAATTGGTATGCTTTCATAATTGTGGTAGTATTCATACATCCTATTAGGCATAAGATAGATACATAACAGTGTTACTGTAAAATACAACCAGCATGGGTATGTTGTGAAGGGTCTACTAGGAGAGGTGTTTACTGAATCCTCCTATGTCAACATCAACGTGAGAATCCATCATCACCAGCTGAGGCAACACCATTTTAAAATCAGTTTATGTGGAGCTAAAAGAGATCTCTGACTAGATGTGATCATGTACAATCTAGTTGTTGTGTATATGCAAGCTGCACAGTACTAGACATGCTCTTTCAAATGGTGTAAGTAAGTGATGGAAAGAAGAAAGAATTACAGACAGCCTGCTATGAAGTGACAAAGATTTTCATTTGGTACTCTCTATACCAATGTTGATATCAGTCTGAGAAAAAAAAATATATAAGAAGAAGAATTGACAAAATGATTGATGTGGTCTTTGAGAGAAAGGTCTGAATCAAAGGCTCCAAGGGCTAGGCACTTGCTATGATCATCAGATGGGATTTTAACTGAGGACTATAGAAAAGAGGACAGCTGGAACCAATAATTAGAAGTTCAATCGTTAATCCATTCACCTGAATTTGAAAAAAATATATTTTTGCAGAGTTGCAGAGGACATTGTTTATAAGGAATATAAACTATGTGGGTGCATATGATGTCACCTACAAGATATCTGGAGCCAGAACAGATCACTAGGTAATCTGATTCATGCTCTCTCTAGACTGAGTTGTTGCTGCTGAGGCCCTTCATCCTGGTTTATGCCAACTGAAAACCAGTATAAACCAGGCATCACTCTAATGTAAAGTATAGAGCTCTTCAGCCTCAAATACAATGTTCCTAATATTATAAGCAGCACAAAACCTGATTTTATTTTTTCATTCATATAATTTTTTAAGAGATGTTTCTGATGCTGCGTGGAAATTACTTTCTTAGTGACCTTTGACAAGTAGGTTGGCGATTTATGACGGGAAAAATAACACAGCTTTTCTTAGAGATGATAGGGTTCTTAAAGGTTAAGTGGACTGCTACT
Source organism: Eretmochelys imbricata (assembly GCF_965152235.1). Classification (NCBI taxonomy): domain Eukaryota; kingdom Metazoa; phylum Chordata; order Testudines; family Cheloniidae; genus Eretmochelys; species Eretmochelys imbricata. Next base: position 150,567,618 of record NC_135573.1, read on the forward strand.
GTTTGTTACTACTTGTCTCTCTCACTAACAGATGCTGGTCCAGTAAAAGATATTACCTCACCCACCTTTCCTTGTTACTATTTGAGTCAGACTAGAAGAGTATCAGCAATGCTAGTGATAATAGGTTTTATAGCATTCAGACAATTTTTAAGGATCTGGGTTTTATTTGTTTTGTTTTGTGTTTGTGCAAAATGTCAAGTGTAAAGTTGGTATTTGGTGACTCCTAGATGACATCCTCAATCTACTGTAGTTAGTCAGTAGTAGAAGGAAAGGAGCGGGAGCAAAGAAGGGTGACCAATGGGAGATAACTGAGATTGGAGATTTTGTTCATACTATACATATTACATACTATTCATACTATACAATGACTAGGGATTTTTTTTCAGATACATTTGAGAAATTGTCACAGGAGACAAGTGTCTGCTGCACAGCATATAAGAGAAAACAGAGTTGTACAAAAACAAATTTGCACAGCTGGTGAAACCAATGAAAATCCTATTTTTGTGGAAAAGCAAAAACCTCCACCTCCTAGGCTCTTATCTTACCCAAATTGCTGTAAGAGAAAGATATGCAATTATTTGGGTGCTTGTCCACATATCTGTTGTAAAATTCATGGTTTTACTTCTGGTCTATCTGAGAGAGTTCTACTTTGCTACTGTTATACACAGGACTAGTAGCACCATCTACTACGAAGGTTTGCCAACAGTTCCCACTGGAAGACCCTGTTTTCAGTTGCTTATAACTTTGCAAAACTTAACAATTTGAACTGAAATTTTCCAAGCCAGGTGTTTGCCTCAAGCTAATTTTTTTTTTTTCAATGTAAGCCAAAATGGCTGTGCCATTTCTGAGAACGAGACTAGAGGAAAAGATGTTTGTTTTCCCATTTTAAAAACTTCTTGTGAACTTTTCCTCTGAACAACTGTAGCACCTGTATGTTTTGGAACAAGCATGTGAAATTTGGCAAGGCTGTGGCCTTTGTGTCTGGGATGTGCTTTTCCTTTCCCTGTGATTCTCTTTCCAAATTTGGCTAAATAATCAGTCCTTGAAAAAACACTGTTTGCACATGTTCAGTAAAGATTTTTTGATTTTAACAGCTAACATCTGAGAAGTTCTGTCCTTAATGAGCATGCTTGAGCCTCCCATAGCTTCTGTGTGTGACTGGACGTCAGCTACACCAACCACACAGAGCATTTGAGCATGCTCCATCCTCTGATGGCTCCTAGCACTCACCAGATTGTGCATTCATTATCCCCACTGGGCTGGAGCATGGCTTCAGCCCATGCCCCCAAAGGTCACTGCTCAAGCCTAAAGTAACACTTAACTTGAGCTACAGATTTTTGTGTGTGGAAAGGAGTCAGGTTAGTAGCAACACTTGATTTATAGCTTAAAAAACAATGTAATGAAGACAAGATCTGAAGCCCACCCCTCTCCCTAGGCTTCAGAGCCCAAGCTCTAGCTAAAGCCATAATTTCAAAGAGCTATCTACCCTCTTTTTAGAGGTTTCAGAGTAGCAGCCGTGTTAGTCTGTATCCGCAAAAAGAAAAGGAGTACTTGTGCCACCTTAGAAACTAACTAATTTATTTGAGCATAAGCTTTCGCGCATCCGATGAAGTGAGCTGTAGCTCACGAAAGCTTATGCTCAAATAAATTTGTCAGTCTCTAAGGTGCCACAAGTGCTCCTTTTCTTTTTACTCTTTTTAGAGTACTAGTGTGAGCCTCACTAGCCTGACTTTGCAACCTGGGCTGGGAAGCTTGCTCCTAAGGGCTCCAAAATGCTGTGTAGACATGCCATCAATGACCCACACCCTCCCTGCTGGCACCTAGGCAATGTGGAGAAGGAACTGATCTGATTAAATGCCGAGGGGATAAAAGTCAGACCAGGCAGGACATAAAGGAGCAGTTTAGAGCAAGGATTCTGGTGAAACTAGAACTGGGGAGGAAAACTGTGACTGAGAGTTAGAGGGGCTGATTGGGCGTGACTGGATAATGAAACTGTGACCCGATGGGAGCACAGGCTGGGATTGGAAAGGAGACTGGGAGCCGGGGTGAGAGCTGTGAGACAGACCTGACCAGCAGCTGTGGTGTGGAAGGAAAACTGTGTCTGGCTGGACAAAAGACTGGGACAAGAAGGGAGGGAAGAGACTGAGGCAAGGAACAAAGGAGAGGTGGATGGAAAACTAAGATTGGATTAGGAGCCCAGGGAAGAAGACTGGGACTGGGAGCCGGTGGAGAAGGCAGAAGAAAGCCAGATTGGATAAACAGCCAACAAGAGGGAACTGGGACTGGCGATGGGATGGAAAGTGGGATTTAGACAGCAAGCCCAGATGGAGAGACTAGCAGTGGCTGGACAAGGAGACTGGGACATGGAGCTGGGGTGGGGAAGAGACAGGACAGATTTGGAGGAAACAGGACAGAAGCGTCTGTGCCCACTAGAGCACACAGCATCCAAAGCCTGGATTGGAAACCAAGATTCCTGAGTCTCAACATTCCTCTGCTGTCAGCAAATATCTGTGGAGCCCACTGATAAAGTGTGTCTCTCATCCTACTCCAGTGCTAGTCCACACAAAGGATGACACCCTACTACTGCTCCTAATTACTCCATTAGCTCAAGTGGCAGACTGTGGTGGGTCTAAAGGTGAAAACCCTGCTGATGGCCCATGTAGGTGTCAATATGATGCCACAAGATGGAGTTTATTTTCAGTATGCTTTTTTAAAACCCTAGGAAATTACACATAAAACATCCATTTTAATAGAACATTATTAAGGTCATAAAGTCAGGCACTCAAAAGTTTGCAATGGCCAGAATTAAAGTTGGCTGTGCAACATTAATTCAGTTCCCTTGTGTATGTGCATTATGATACTGTCTTTACTTACATAATCACAAGCTATTTTTTCCCTGCCACATTCAGGAAGGACTTGTTCTAGGATAAATCAGGGCTGTATAGTAAAGAAGCCTGTTGTCCATAGGACCGCTGACAGATTTGTTGCAGAAGGTGGTAGGTATATAATGAAACGAGCTGTGTGAGTAGCTGATTTTTTTCAGTTCACTGGCAGTTCTGAAAAATCAAATGAAAAAATATTCAGTTAAACCCAAACCAAAACTGAACTTGTTTTGGAATGTTCAGTTAATCAAAAAAGTTGGAAAAAAATTATTACAGGTTAAGAAAAAGTCATTTCAGGTACTTTTAATAAAAGCAAAGGACATGAAGGGATAGATTCACAAAAACCAAGGAGAAGCCCTACCCCATCTGCATAACATTTAGACCAGTAGTTAGAACACTGACCTGCAGTGTAGGACACTCAGGTTTTAACCCCACTCTGTAGCAGGGAGTAGAAACCAGGAGTTCCTCTCCTGGGTGAGTGCCTGTCGCTATGACTTAGTGGGTCATAACTGAGAATACCGGATTCAGGCCAAACTGCTAAGAAATAGGGCAAACACATCCCAAAGCTATATCAAACCAGCAACAAAAGTAGACTTCTGTCTCACCACACTGGGCTAACAAGAAGTCAGAAATGCGGTCTCCTTAGGTATCCCCTCCCATAGGCGCTGACTCCGTGGGTGCTCTGGGGCCGGAGCACCCACGGGAAAAAATTAGTGGGAGCTCTGCACCCACCGGCACCCAAGCTCCCCTCCCCTCCCCACCTCACCTCACCTCTTCCTCCCTGAGGGCACCACCTCCCCGCTCCTCTGCCTACCTCCCAGCACTTGCCGCCACCAAACAGCTAAGCTCCGGGAGGGAGGGGGGAGAAATGGGAACATGGGGCGCTCAGGGGAGGAGGCGGGGAAGAGGCAGGGCTGGGGCGGGGATTTGGGCAAGGAGTCGGAATTGGGGCAGGGAGGGGGAAGAGACTTTGGGGAAGGGGTTGGAATGGGGGCAGGGGTGGAGTCAGGGTGGGGCAAGTGGCAAAGGGGGGGGTCAAGCACCCTCCAGTGCAAGCCTATGTCCCGGCCCTTGTTTCAATACCCTGTCACTAGACTTAATTATGAATGGTTATTTAAACATAATTTCATCAAACAAAGAGTTCTTCTGATCCCAAAGGACCAGTCATATATCCAGGTCAATATATAACTCAGATCTTACCCAATTATCACACTATTGTCAATCCTTTCGTGTCTAGTATGTAAAGGTTTATTTATAATAAAAAAAGAAAGAGGTGTGTTGGCTAGACTGGATGTAAACTACCTTGTGGGTGTTACTACAGGAGCAAACACATTTGAAATACAGGTACATAATGAAAAGGAGTACTTGTGGCACCTTAGAGACTAACGAATTTATTTGAGCATGAGCTTTCGTGAGCTACAGCTCACTTCATCAGATGCATACCGTGGAAACTGCAGCAGACTCTATATATACACAGAGAATATGAAACAATACCTCCTCCCACCCCACTGTCCTGCTGGTAATAGCTTATCTAAAAGCCATTTCCAGCACAAATCCAGGTTTTCTCACCCTCCACCCCCCCACACAAATTCACTCTCCTGCTGGTGATAGCCCATCCAAAGTGACAACTCTTTACACAATGTGCATGATAATGAAGTTAGGCCATTTCCTGCACAAATCCAGGTTCTCTCACTCCCTCACCCCCCTCCAAAAACCCACCCCCATACACACACAAACTCACTCTCCTGCTGGTAATAGCTCATCCAAACTGGCCACTCTCCAAGTTTAAATCCAAGTTAAACCAGAACATCGGGGGGGGGGGTAGGAAAAAACAAGAGGAAATAGGCTACCTTGCATAATGACTTAGCCACTCCCAGTCTCTATTTAAGCCTAAATTAATAGTATCCAATTTGCAAATGAATTCCAATTCAGCAGTTTCTCGCTGGAGTCTGGATTTGAAGTTTTTTTGTTTTAAGATAGCGACCTTCATGTCTGTGATTGCGTGACCAGAGAGATTGAAGTGTTCTCCGACTGGTTTATGAATGTTATAATTCTTGACATCTGATTTGTGTCCATTTATTCTTTTACGTAGAGACTGTCCAGTTTGACCAATGTACATGGCAGAGGGGCATTGCTGGCACATGATGGCATAAATCACATTGGTGGATGTGCAGGTGAACGAGCCTCTGATAGTGTGGCTGATGTTATTAGGCCCTGTGATGGTGTCCCCTGAATAGATATGTGGGCACAATTGGCAACGGGCTTTGTTGCAAGGATAAGTTCCTGGGTTAGTGGTTCTGTTGTGTGGTATGTGGTTGTTGGTGAGTATTTGCTTCAGGTTGCGGGGCTGTCTGTAGGCAAGGACTGGCCTGTCTCCCAAGATTTGTGAGAGTGTTGGGTCATCCTTTAGGATAGGTTGTAGATCCTTAATAATGCGTTGGAGGGGTTTTAGTTGGGGGCTGAAGGTGACGGCTAGTGGCGTTCTGTTATTTTCTTTGTTAGGCCTGTCCTGTAGTAGGTAACTTCTGGGAACTCTTCTGGCTCTATCAATCTGTTTCTTTACTTCCGCAGGTGGGTATTGTAGTTGTAAGAAAGCTTGACAGAGATCTTGTAGGTGTTTGTCTCTGTCTGAGGGGTTGGAGCAAATGCGGTTGTATCGCAGAGCTTGGCTGTAGACGATGGATCGTGTGGTGTGGTCAGGGTGAAAGCTGGAGGCATGCAGGTAGGAATAGCGGTCAGTAGGTTTCCGGTATAGGGTGGTGTTTATGTGACCATTGTTTATTAGCACTGTAGTGTCCAGGAAGTGTATCTCTTGTGTGGACTGGACCAGGCTGAGGTTGGTGGTGGGATGGAAATTGTTGAAATCATGGTGGAATTCCTCAAGGGCTTCTTTTCCATGGGTCCAGATGATGAAGATGTCATCAATATAGCGCAAGTAGAGTAGGGGCTTTAGGGGACGAGAGCTGAGGAAGCGTTGTTCTAAATCAGCCATAAAAATGTTGGCATACTGTGGGGCCATGCGGGTACCCATAGCAGTGCCGCTGATCTGAAGGTATACATTGTCCCCAAATGTGAAATAGTTATGGGTAAGGACAAAGTCACAAAGTTCAGCCACCAGGTTAGCCGTGACATTATCGGGGATAGTGTTCCTGACGGCTTGTAGTCCATCTTTGTGTGGAATGTTGGTGTAGAGGGCTTCTACATCCATAGTGGCCAGGATGGTGTTATCAGGAAGATCACCGATGGATTGAAGTTTCCTCAGGAAGTCAGTGGTGTCTCGAAGGTAGCTGGGAGTGCTGGTAGCGTAGGGCCTGAGGAGGGAGTCTACATAGCCAGACAATCCTGCTGTCAGGGTGCCAATGCCTGAGATGATGGGGCGCCCAGGAGTTCCAGGTTTATGGATCTTGGGTAGTAGATAGAATATCCCAGGTCGGGGTTCCAGGGGTGTGTCTGTGCGGATTTGATCCTGTGCTTTTTCAGGAAGTTTCTTGAGCAAATGCTGTAGTTGCTTGTGGTAACTCTCAGTGGGATCAGAGGGTAATGAATATTCATAACTTCAGATACTAAAATGATACATTAATACAAACAGGATAATCATATTCAGCAAACCATATCTTTTTCATTACATAAGAACATAAGAATGGCCATACTGGGTCAGACCAAAGGTCCATCCAGCCCAGTATCTTGTCTACCGATAGTGCCACTGGACTCCTTATGATTAAGGCGGCTGACTGCTACCTTGAGGAACTGGATTTCATCTCTGCTTCTGCCACAGAATTCCTGTGTGATTCTGGGCAAGTCACTTAAACCAGACTTTTCACACAAGGTCACTAATTGTGTGTTCTTCATCTTCTGTGTGTCTGAGTTGAGACCCTGGGGTCTGATTTTCAGAAGTGCTGAGTGCTCACAACTGTAACTGAAGTCAACGGGAGCTGTGCTTTGAACATATACATTGTTATATAGTGCTAAGTATTCTGAAAAATCTGGCTTTAGGTGTCTCTAATTGGGCTTCCAAAATTAATGGATACCTGTTTTGAATGTAATTTCTCTGCCTCATCACCTGTAACAAGGGGAAAATAACATAATCCCACAGGGATTTGTGAATCTCTTGTACATTATAGTGATGAATGCCATGAAAAAGCTCACAAATAAATAAATAAATATGTCTTCAGAGCAGGGTTTAACTAGTGTGCAGTAAATAAGTCTAAAGACACACAATGAGGATAAAACAAAATATTGAATACCTGCTCCTTAATTGAGCACCTTCCATCCTGTGCACTGAATGAGACAGGGGTCCTGTGGAAAAAATAGTAGGTGATCATGTAATTAAAGACTGTATCATAATGCACATGCAGAAGGGGATGAATTGAGCTGCAAAGGGAACCTTAATATTGGCATTTCCTAAATTGTAAGTGCTTGACTTTTTAAACTTAATTTAAACTTAAACATACATTTTTGTTGGAATAAATAAGAGTGTCAACAATGGTAGAGAAGAATTTTCCTCATAAGAGAAAATATATTTGATTAACAGTGTTAAAATGTGTTTAATGTATATGTATTGTAATTGGATGATTTGGGGAAATATTTCATCTCTCTCTGAAAAAACCTATGGTATGATCTTCCTGTCATATATGTACAAGCAAATATATTGAAGTCCATCAAAAAAAAAAAAAAAAAAAAAAAAAAACCCTGTCCTACCTCTCTATGAATAATCAATCTAAAAATATCTTGGAATGAGATTTGTGGTGATGCTATTGCTTACATTTCTCCTTTGATACATATAACTTTCTCAGGGGATGCAAACAATCTTCCATGATTCATCAAAATCAGAATGAAAGTGACAAGCAAGCAGCTGAGCAGTATTTTCCTCAGACAAAGAAGATACTTGTAGTATCTGCAACCAAAGAGATTGTTAAATGTATAAGAGTATATTTGGTGTTTAAACTTCATGAAAACTAATGGGATGTTACTTGCTTGTTTTCACTTATCTAGTAGCAAATGTAGTCGCAAACATTTACATTGTGTATTCCCTGCAACTAAATAATCCATCAGACGAGAAAGAGGCCTTGTGCAATACAAATGAAGAACTCTAACAGAAAAGAGATAATTTCAAAGCAAATGGTCATTATGTGTGATGATCAGAAGTCAAAGACTCAGAATGCATTCCTCACTCTCTGTCATCAAAGGAAAAGCCCAAGTTGGTAGTGACCCTGTCAGCTTGTTTTCTGTGAGAAGAAGCTATAAGTAGGGATTCAAGGAAGGATCCTGCATCTCTGGACTATTTGGACTCTTACAAATGTAACCCTTCTGCCTGTCAGAGTTGGCAGCAACAAGTCCCAGGTTCAGTATCTAGGGGTTCCATTCCAATAACACAATGCAAAACCGGCTCGAGCCCCCACCCAGTGACCTGGGACAAATATATACCACCCCCACTGGGTGCCTCGAAGAGGTAATACTTCCCCTCTCACAAGCACAGAGTCCGAGTGTAGCAAAAGCCTTTTAATAACAGAGAGAAACAAGGTGGCATTATGTTGGGGGAACACCACCAACAGGATTCATAACACAACTCATGAGCAAAAACCCATCCCAAGCAAATTGGGCTATGTCCTTTCCCTTTGGTTCTTGAGTCCAGCAACCCAAAAGTCACCCAAAGTCCCAGAAGTCCAACAACCCAAAAATCTCTGTCTGTGGTCAATGCAGCCCCAGAGTTTGAAAATTTATCTGCAGAGTTTTACCTCCCAACCTGGGTGGAGGTGGAAGAGTTAAAGTGCACCTTATGTGGTCCGAAGCCGATTGCCCCAGCTCTCCATGGGGCTCCGCTCCGCTCCACCAGCTGTCCCACAAATCACTCTGCTCTGCCAGCCCCCCCACAAGCTGCTCCAGCCATTCAGCAAACTGCTCCGCTCCACCAGCTACTCCACTCTGCCAGCTGCCCCATGAGCCACTCCAGCTGTTCCGCAAACTGCTCCACAATATATCTTCAGGATCCCCCGCTACTTAACACAACACTCAGTGATTTCAACTCTTTTGTGGTTTCAGCTTGTAGTAGGGGAGCCTCAGTGCTGGTACACCATTGGCCCAAAGTGAATTCAGCTCAGCAGCCTGTAACTAGACTCCTAATAGAATCAAAATTAGCTCTGACATTCCACAGTGAAGGAAGAAGGAAACGCAATTGGCATATAGGGCCCTCACCAGGAGATCTATACTGTTTGTTTGTTTGTTTGTAATCAATCAATCTCTCTCTCAATTAACTGCATTTTGGAACCCATGTCCCTTGCCTAGTGACTGCTACTTAGTTGATGGTGAGTCACTCCATCATAACAAAAGGCCAAGTACGGTTCCACTGTCTTTGATTCACATAATCAGGATAATAACAATTTATTCTTCCTGCCCCAATAACAGAGAAACTGGGGATCCCACAGCAGCCAAAGTGACCATTTGGGCAGCTATGGGCTCATGCTAGGTGGGGTGGGTGTGCCTATGCAAATGAGATCAACCTCTAAAGTTCTTTTCCACAACTTGCTACAACTCACCACCAGATGATAGGGTGGAGCTCATCCTGACTCTGCTTACACAGAGAAGTGTACCAGATGCAAAGTGGAGATCCCAAGAGACAATCTGGGTATCCTGAAAGACTTTTATGAAACTGTCAGTTTATTACATCACTGTCACCATTTGGAATTTCAAACTGTGACTCACCTGTGCATCTATTTTACCTGTTTAAACCTCTCTATAACTTTCATTTTCTTTTCTTAACTAATAAACCTTTAGTTAGTTTACTATAGAATTGGCTCCCAGCATTGTCTTTGATGTAAGATTTAGAGTACCAATTGATCTGGCTGGGGTAAGTGACTGGTCTTTTGGGACTGGAAGCAACCTAAATGGAATGTGATTTTTGGTGTAAGTGACCTTTATCACAGAGTCAGTTTGTCTGGGTGGCAAGATAGATTGGACAATCTGAGAGGACTGTCTGTGACTCCATGGTAAGACTGGTTAGTGATCTAGGAATTCACATTTGTCACTTGGTTGGTTAAATCTAATTATAGAACACACCACCAGGTTAGGGTCTGCCCTGTTTCTGACAGTCTGCCTTGAGGTAGGCACTCATGGTCAGGAGCCATTCCAGGTAGTGTGACACCAAGGCCAAAAGGGGACCATTCTGACCATCAAATCTGACCTGTGTAACACAGGCAAAAGGACTTCCCTGAAATAATTCCTAGAGCTTTGTAGGAAAAAAATCCAATCTTGATTTTAAAAAATGTTAATGATGGAGAGTCTGTATAACTGACCCATCCCATCCCCATCATTCTTTAACACACCACCAATTTTGTATCATCTTAAATTTACCAGCAAAGATTTTATATTTTCTTCCAGATAACTGATAAAGATATTGAATAGCATTGAGCCAAGAACAGATTCCTGCAAGACCCCAATAAGAAACCTCCACTGAATGACAATCCCCCATTTACAATTTTTTGTGATCTATTACTTAACCAGTTTTTAATACGTTTAATATGAGCTATAATGGTTTTTGTATAGTGCTATTTTTTAAAAAAAATTATCAGACTATCATGTGCCTCACAGAAGTTTAAATATATTATGATAAAATAATTACCCTTATCAACCAAATTTGTGATCACAATAACAAATTACAGTAACTCCTCACTTAACGTTGTAGTTACGTTCCTGAAAAATGCAACTTTAAGTGAAACTATGTTAAACAAATCCAATTTTCCCATAAGATTTAATGTAAATGCGGGGGTTTAGGTTCCAAGGAAATTGTTTTGGGCAGACAAAAGACATTATATACTGTACTGCACTGTACTGTACTGTGGTGGGGAGGTGCCCTGGCTTATCCCATACAGGCACAGCCTGCTGCAGACAATGAGGCAGGCAAGGATACCAGGAAGTACCTGGCTCAGCAGCAGCTTCCCCCCAGAAGAACAGGCATTGACTTTGCCAGGGGATGCTCCAGGCCTGCGTCTTCCCGTCCCCACGCAACTCCAGGCCCACCTCTTCCCACCCCCACCCCACCTCCTCCCCAGAGCACGCCGTGTCCCTGCTCCTCCCCCTTCCTCCCAGCGCTTCCCTGCTGCCAAACAGCTGTTTGGCAGCACTTAGGACTTTCTGGGAGGGAGGGGGAGGAGCGGAGATGCAGTGCTTCCCCACTCCTCCTCCTCCCTCCAGTGGAGGATTTAGAGTTAGTGGAGCCATGTGCTTCACTTCATTTTCGCGCCCTCCACCCCCCACAGGGGGAGCATTCTTTCTTATCTCCCCCCCTCCCCATTTTTCATTCTTTTTCTCTCCATTCTCCTCCTGGGGCTGGTGGTGAAGGGTCTAGGAGGGAGTTAGGGTGCAGGAGGGGGTTCAGGGTTGGGGTGCGGGGTCTGGGAGGGAGATAGAGTGTGGGAGGAGGCTCAGGGCTGGGCAGGCAGGAGGTGCAGAGCACTTACCTGGGGCAGTTCCTATTTGGTGCAGGGGGTGGGCTGATGGCTCCGTGCAGTGCGGCACCGCCCCCATGGTCGCGATTCTGGGAGTTTCCACCCCCGGCCCCAGCCAGGCAGGGCCACCCAGAACGCAGGGGCTTTAGGGTCTGCAGGGCCCTAAAGCCCCTGCGTTCTGGGTGGCCCTGCCTGGGGAGGGGAAGCTTCCCCACTCCCTTCCTCCCAGAAAGTCCTAAGCACTGTCAAACAGCTGTTTGGCGGCAGGGGAAGTGCTGAGAGAGAGGGGGAGAAGGCAGAGAAGAGGAACTTATGCAATGCTCCCTTGTAACATTGCTGCTCTTCCACAAAATCTTACAAGCAGTTGACAGACCAGGCAGCCAAACAAAGTTATAAGGGAGCATTGCACAACTTTAAACGAGCATGTTCCCTAATGGAGTAGCGACATAACTTGGAAACAACATTAAGCGGGAGGAAGTTAAGTGAGGAGTTACTGTATATCAAGTTATAAAAACACCTATTTTCCAGGAAATCATGTTGGTTGGTATTAATTATTCTACCAGCTTTTAATTCTTCACTGATTGCCTCCCTTTTCAGACTCTCCATTAATTTGCTTAGGATCGATGTTGGGCTAACTGACCTATATTTATCCAAGGGCATCACATTTACTTTTTTTAGTATTGGCACATTAATTTCTTTCTACTCCTTTGAACTTCCCCAGTATTCCAAGAACTGTTAAAAATCAACATTAATGATTCAGAGAACTCATTGGACAATTCTTTTAACAGTCTTGGATGCAAGTTACCCAGTCCTTCAGATTTAGGAGTGTTTAACTGGGATGAATTCTCTTTTCTACCTTTCTTGCTGTGGAACCCCCTTTACAGATCTTCCAGGGCCAGCTGTTGACAAGGTTGTCCATATTCCTTGGAGTTCTCATAAAGTGCATGGTGTTCTTGGAATTGGGGCACAGGCCTCTAGAATACTTCTCACTATCCATAACCAATCTCAGTGAACCCTCAAATTCTGAGTTTGAATTCCCTGTTTGTTCCACAGTGGAGCAAATTCCATTCTCCCCTCATCATAGTTAGGGGAACTGTAAGAGAGGAAACCTCCTTTCTCCTGTAAAAAAATTGTTCAAGTTGAATGTAACATTTAGAATGTTGACCTGAAACCAATTTCAAAACAAAAAGTGGGAACAATTCATTTTGAAAATGTCAAAACAAAATATACTGATGTTTCCAAATGAATAAATCAATAAATTAAAAAAAAATCAGTTTGTGGGGTTTTTTTTCCTGAAACTATATACTGAATTCAGAAGTAGCTTCACTGTACTTTTTGGTGAAATCTATTTTCCAAAAAAAGTTTCACTCAGCTCTTATGTCGAGCCTTCAGTAATAATAAAATATACCTACAACAGCATATGTAATCATTTATGTACTGTGCTCAACTTGGAGCTAACAAATTCCTCTAAAGAGATTGATACTTTAATACTCATCCTTCTGTCACATAAACTGATTTTAATCATGGATTATCTGCTTCAACAATCAAAAAATAAGTTTCTGTATTATCATTAGCCTTTTCTTCTGTTTAAATTCTCAAGACTATATTCAGATGTGGAGAGTTTCCTTTTTTAATAAAACTGGTAAAACATAGCTATGAACAGCTTTGAAATAAGGATACAATATCAGACTATTTGTCACAAATTAACAATGTTGAGTGCAGCATTTCTTCACAATCTTATCAAAATTAGTTGCTAATACTTCTGATTTTTATAAAGACAATATTTCTTATGAAATTTTGAAGGCCATTTTGTATTTCTTAAGAACTTTAGGTGGGTGTACAGCATTTGGGCAGGCACAGTGTAAATTCTTCTGCCAATGCGCAGTGATAATGGATGTTGTCAGACAACAATTTTACCCTTTCTTACCATACCAAATGTTCTCTTGATGTTTCCTCTCACTTCCACAGCCGCTGTCCTGCTTATCTTCTCTCACTCTGGCCTCTCACTACAAACTTATGTCAACTCCAGTTACATCAGCATACAGCTGCTGCAGTTAGTACATTACTTGTGCATGTACATACTTGGCTCTTTGTGTCAGCAGTGCATGCATATACAAGGAGTGCTTGTATTGATAAAGAATGCGGTGCACCATGGGTAGGTATCCCATTGTGCAACTTCGCCTCCATCTAGCACAGTTTTGGCAATACATGAGGGGGTCAAAAAGAGTTGTGCATGGGTGACTGGGAGCATGGGGCCAACTTCCCAGTTTGCAACTGTCTCCATTCCATAATGTTATCTGTATCCCATAATTTTCAAGTCTTTTTTTCAAAATTTCATAAACCCACATGGCCTTCTTTTCTGTCAGCCATCTCTGACAGAATGGAGCCACAAAGCTCTGCACTATTGTCATGACCGTTGCAAACACAGGGTGCCTGACCTGGATTAATTGCAGACCTGAAAGAAGAACCAAATCAGTGGGGAACATGACAGTTCCTAGGATGACAGATTGCTGTGGGACCAGTGGTGAGCTGGAGCCAGTTCGCACCAGTTCGCTAGAACTGGTTGTTAAATTTAGAAGCCTTTTAGAACCGGTTGTCCCGTGAGGTTCTAAAAGGTCTTCTAAGTTTAACAACCGGCTAAAAGTAGCACGTTAGGCGCCGACTCTGTGGGTGCTCTGGGGCTGGAGCACCCACGGGGAAAATTTGGTGGGTGCAGAGCACCCACCGGCAGCTCCCCGCCCTGCGCCCGGCCCCAGCTCACCTCACCTCCGCTCCACCTCCTCCCCTGAACGCGCCAGGCTGCTCTGCTTCTCCGCCTCCCTCCCACCCCTGGCTTCCCGCAAATCAGCTGTTCGCACGGGAAGCCTGGGAGGGCTGAGAAGCAGGCGGCGGCTTTGCGCTCAGGCCCAGAGAGGCGAAGCGGAGGTGAGCTGGGGCGGGGGGATGAAAGGAGGGCTGCCCGCGCCACAGCAGGTAACCCGGGGGGCGTGCAGGGGAACCACTCCCCGCCCCAGCTCACCTCCACCTCTGTCTCCCTGGGGTGAGCTGGGATCCGGTTGTTAAGATTTTGGCACCTAATCACTGTGTAGGACATAGCAAGAACCAATTCAAGATTCTTGGTGGCATTCACGGAGAAGTTGCAAATGGTGCAGCGCTGCTTCTTGACCTGAGAAACAAGCAGTGATTGGTGGGATTGCATCATAATGCAAGTTCGGGATGACGAGCAGTGGCTGAAGAACTTTCAGATGTGCAGGCCTGTCAAATTTCCTTCCCCACTCTGAACTCTAGGGTACAGATGTGGGGACCTGCATGAAAAAACCCCTAAGCTTATTTTTACCAGATTAGGTTAAAACTTCCCCAAAGTACAAACTATTTTACCTTTTGCCCTTGGACTTTATTGCTGCCACCACCAAGCGTCTAACAAATATATAACAGAGAAAGAGCCCACTGGGAAACGTCTCCCCTCACCCCCAATCCTCCCAAACCCTACACTCTCTTTCCTGGGGAAGGCTTGATAAAAATCCTCACCAATTTGCATCGGTGAACACAGATCCAAACCCTTGGATCTTAAGAACAATGAAAAAGCAATCAGGTTCTTAAAAGAAGAATTTTAATAGAAGAAAAAGTAAAAGAATCACCTCTGTAAAATCAGGATGGTAAATACCTTACAGGCAGTCAGATTCAAAACATAGAGAATCCCTCTAGGCAAAACCTTGAGTTACAAAAAGACACAAAAACAGGAATATACATTCCATTCAGCACAACTTATTTGATCAGCCATTTAAACAAAACAGAATCTAACGCATATCTAACTAGATTGCTTATTAGCCCTTTACAGGAGCTCTAACCTGCATTCCTGCTCTGGTCCCGGCAAAAGCATCAGACAGATCGAGAGCGCCTTTGTTTCTCTCCCCCCTCCAGCTTTGAAAGTGTCTTGTCTCCTCATTGGTCATTTTGGTCAGGTGCCAGCGAGGTTATCTTAGCTTCTTAACCCTTTACAGGTGAAAGGGTTTTTCCTCTGGCCAGGAGGGATTTAAAGGTGTTTTAAATCCTTCCCTTTATATTTATGACAAGGCCACATTCCTGGATCTGTGCGCAGAGCTCACCTCAGTCCTCCAACACAGGGACACCAAAAAGAGTGCTGCATTGACTGTGGAGAAGCACGTGGCTATTGTGCTAGCAATGCCAGATTATCAACGGTCAGTCAGCAATCAATTTGGAGTTGGAAATCCACTGCGGGGTCTGTTGCGATGCAAGTCTACAAAGCCATTAATCACCTGTTGTTATGCAGGACTGTGACTCTAGGCAATGTGCAGGACATAGTGGACGGATTTGCAGCAATGTGGTTCATGAACTGTAGTGGAAGATAGACAGCACACCAGACAGAGTACATCAACATCCACATTGGACTAGATGACCTCCTGAGGTCCCTTCCAACCCTGATATTCGACGATTCTATGATTCTAACAGAAAGGGTTACTTTTCTATGGTTATGCAAACACTGGTGGATCAACAAGGATGCTTCAGTGACATCAGTGTAGGCTGGTCAGGAAAGGTTCAATGCACTCACATCTTTAAGAACACAGGACTGTTCAGAAAGCTGCAAGCAGGGACTTTCCTTCCCTACTGATGGATTACCATTGGAATGCTGAAATACCAGTAGCAAACCTTAGGGATCCAGACTACCTCTGGATCATCAAACCATACACTGGGAACTTCAGCAGCACCAAGGAACAATTCAACTACCACCTCAGCTGGTACAGAATGACAATTGAATGTGCTTTTTGTCATTTGATGTGTCGCTGACATTGTTTGCTCACCAGATTAGATCTCAGTGAAAAAAATGTCCCAAAGGTTATAGTTGCCTGCTCTGTCCTGCACAAAGCATGTGAAGCAAAGGGTGAAAAATTTCTGCCAGGGTGAAGGGTGTCTGCTGAATTTAGACAGTCATATACAAGGGCTTTTTTCCTCTCCACTGTTTCCTCCTCCAGACTGTCCACAATGTTCATCCTCCAGGTCCTGTACTCATGGTTCAATGCAGCACTAATTTGCAGGATATCCTGGAACATGTCATCCTGTGTCCTCATCTTTATTCTCCTTATCTGGCTCAGTTATTCTGCAGGTGTGGAGGGGGAGTCCCTGAAGGCTGCACTAGAAAATGAGCACAGAGCGGTACCATTGTCAGCACATTAACTACAGAAAGTGTAACTTAAGTGGCTGAAATCATTTCACTTGTTCCCCAAAAGTTTTCAAGCACTATATTCTCACTTCTGCTTGGGATTGCTTATACATGGCACCAGTCACTGCACAAGCCATGGTGAATAAGAGAGAGAGAGAAGGGGGAAGGGGAAATGAGGAGGTAATTGTTCAGTCGGAGTATAGGGCAATGGCACTGAATACTGGCATCATTTTCCACAGGCAGTGGTGATTTTAGCTATTTCACTCCTGTGGGTAACAATGGCAGGGGAGCACAGCTGCTGCTGCTATCTTGAAGCTGTTCGGGCCTGTATGCAGACTAGAAGTTTCCTGCAATGATGCCTGCTGAAATTATTGCTTAGTGGCATGGGAAAGTATCTTACCACAGAGGAAGAGATAAGGCAGCCCTTCTTAGAAACCTTCGGCAGAGTTCCTTCATGAAAGTATCTTTGAGATCTCTCAGGAGGATTCAAGGGACATCCCTGTGTACATAAGCAAACTACCCACATGCACCCCCCTCCCTGTCTAACCCTAGATAAGAATGTAAAGCAGACTGCAACTCTACCTCTGTTGTACCACAACCTCTTTTAGTGTAAGCATGAGCAAATTAATGAAACATCAAAAGTTGTGTCCTGGTAGTTTGGAAGTACCATTCCTGTAACTGAAAATTGATCTACATGCTTACCTGAGGCTCCAGTTGGCTGGATTGCAGTGGAGTCAAAAACAGGTCCTAGCTCACTGCACAGCTGGATCCCCACCCTCCTCCTCCTCCTCACTCACTATCTCCTCCTCCTTGATGTTCATGGCAGGGGCTTGTGACTTGGGCTCCTCAGAGGTATCCATGGTGTGTGTGTTGGGGGTGGATGTGAGGTCTTCATCAAGGATGGCATGCAGCTCTTTGTAAAAGCAGCAGGTCTGTGGCTCAGCACCAGGTTGGTTGTTAAGCTCCCTGGCCTTTTGTTAGGCCTGCCACATCTCCTTGACCTTCATGCAGAACTACTGCTGGTCCCTGTCATAGCACTTCTCCTGCATCCCCGAAGCAACCTGCTCATAGATGTTCATAGAATCATAGAATATCAGGGTTGGAAGGGACCTCAGGAGGTCATCTAGTCCAACCCCCTGCTCAAAGCAGGACCAATCCCCAACTAAATCATCCCGGCCAGGGATTTGTCAAGCCTGACCTTAAAAATATCTAAGGAACGAGATTCTACCACCTCCTTAGGTAACGCATTCCAGTGATTCACCACCCTCCTAGTAAAAAAGTTTTTTCCTAATATCCAACCTAAACCTCCCCCACTGCAATTTGAGACCACTGAGAACAGTCTAGATCCATCCTCTTTGGAACCCCCTTTCAGGTAGTTGAAAGCAGCTATCAAATCCCCCTTCATTCTTCTCTTCTGCAGATTAAACAATCCCAGTTCCCTCAGCCTCTCCTCATAAATCATGTGTTCCAGTCCCCTAATTATTTTTGTTGCCCTCCACTGGACGTTTTCCAATTTTTCCACATCCTTCTTGTACTGTGGTGCCCAAAACTGGACACAGTACTCCAGATGAGGCCTCACCAATGTTGACTAGAGGGGAACGATCACGTCTCTTGATCTGCTGGCAATGCCCCTACATATACATCCCAAAATGCCATTGGCCTTCTTGGCAACAAGGACACACTGTTGACTCATATCCAGCTTCTCGTCCACTGTAACCCCTAGGTCCTTTTCTGTAGAACTGCTGCCGAGCCATTCGGTCTGTAGCGGGGCATGGGGTTCTTCCATCCTAAGTGCAGGACTCTGCACTTGTCCTTGTTGAACCTCATGAGATTTCTTTTGGCCCAATCCTCTAATTTGTCTAGGTCCCTCTCTATCCTATCCCTACCCTCCAGCATATCTACCTCTCCTCTCAGGTTAGTGTCATCTGTAAACTTCCTGAGGGTGCAATCCACACCATCCTCCAGATCATTTATGAAGATATTGAACAAAACCGGCCCAAGGACCGACCCTTGTGACACTCTACTTGATACCGGCTGCCAACTAGACATGGAGCCATTGATCACTACCCGTTGAGCTTGACAATCTAGCCAACTTTCTATCCACCTTATAGTCCATTCATCCAGCCCATACTTCTTTAACTTGCTGGCAAGAATACTGTGGGAGACTGTGTCAAAAGCTTTGCTAAAGTCAAGGAACAACATGTCCACCACTTTCCCCTCATCCACAGACCCAGTTATCTCATCATAGAAGGAAATTAGATTAGTCAAGCATGACTTGGTGAATCCATGCTGACTGTTCCTGATCATTTTTCTCTCCTCTAAGTGCTTCAGAATTGATTCCTTGAGGACCTGCTCCATGATTTTTCCAGGGACTGAGGTGAGGCTAACTGGCCTGTAGTTCCCAGGATCCTCCTTCTTCACTTTTTTAAAGATGAGCACTACATTAGCCTTTTTCCAGTTGTTCGGGACTTCCCCGGATTGCCATGAGTTTTCAAAGATAATGGCCAATGGCTCTGCAATCACATCTGCCAACTCCTTTAGCACTCTCAGATGCAGCGCATCCAGCTCCATGGACTTGTGCTCGTCCAGCTTCTCTAAATAGTCCCGAACCACTTCTTTCTCCACAGAGAGCTGGTCACCTCCTCCCCATGCTGTGCTGCCCAGTGCAGTAGTCTGGGAGCTGACCTTATTCATGAAAACAGAGGCAAAAAAAGCAATTGAGTACATTAGCTTTTCCCACATCCTCTGTCACTAGGTTGCCTCCCTCATTCAGTAAGGGGTCCACACTTTCTTTGACTTTCTTCTTGTTGCTAACATGCCTGAAGAAACCCTTCTTGTTACTCTTAACATCTCCTGCTAGCTGCAACTCCAGGTGTGATTTGGCCTTCCTGATTTCACTCCTGCATGCCCGAGCAATATTTTTATACTCCTCCCTGGTCATTTGTCCACTCTTCCATTGTCCAACAATTCAGAATGTTGATGTTCTATGGCTGGATCAGAGTTGTCCCTGCATAGCCTCTTTTCCCCACAGGCACTGTGATTATGCCTGGTCCTTGCAGAGAGTGCTCAAGGTTGGGGAAACACTTCTTGCATCCTCTCTGCAGCACACCTATATAAAGGCCACTTGCAATTTACCCCAATCTATTACTAATGTTCTTAAATGTATAATACTTCATGGACTCTGCAGCCTTCCTCATGCCCTTGTACATAACAGAAAAATGGATTGTTTTGCCTCATTTAGGGACTTCAGCTCCCTGAGAAATGTATACACTTCCATTTAAAATTACAGTATTCCTATTTCATATTGTTATCCAGTAAATAATTGTTCACAGGATCATTAATTCATTCACAGACACTATAAACAAATTTGTCCTATTTAGTGAGGGATTACCATTAAAGATGAACAGACAATTATATCTTTATAATAACAATCACAAAATGCTTCCAGAAATAACATTGTAATAAAGAGTGAACTACAAAGAATAGGCATTGATATGTAATCAGTATCAGCTTTGAAACTAAAAACAAAAATAGGTGATTCCGTTGTCAACCAGGGCTTGAACAAGTGTTTCATTGATAAGACGGCTAATTATTTGTGCTACACAAATAGCACAAAGAACACCTATAGAAGTTTTACATCTACAGTTATTAATTGTGATTTTTGTAGATCACAAGGGAAAGAGTATATTTTGATTCTGTACAGTTTAATCTAATTATTTTAATTGGATTTTCTGCATGACATATGATTACGTCTTGCAGTCTTCTGAGTAATTGTTCGTATAATTTAAAGATTAATGAATATTGTCTAATATGTAGTAATTGTTATGCAGGGATTTTAAAACAATTCAAATCAATTTTGTACACAGTATTTAAAACATTGATATTAGAATTTTGTAATCAATGTTATTGAACAGGAATTTTATGTAAATACCTATGGAAAATTGCACAAATAATTAATAAAATCTAATCTGGATTAGTATATTAAAAAACCCTATTCACTACAAATTGAAAAAAGCTTCACGAGTCTCACTAAATAATGGATTAATTCACTGGGTTGGATAATGGCTAAGTGGTTGTCTTTATCTCTGGAAGAACATGGACCTTTCCCTACCATATTGTTTCATTGATATTTTATATGTGAAATATTTTGAAGACTTCTATCCCACCAAAACACTATTTTTGTTTGTATTAAAAGTATTTTCTCTGCTAATTTTGAACTACAAATACAGGGTCCAATTCTGCAAACAATTACATATGTGCTTAATTTTACATACATGAATAGACCCACTGAGTTAATAAGTTAAGCATGTATGTAAAAGTTAGTGCAGGATCAGGGTCTTACACATAGGAGTAACTCTGTAATCAAATGCTCTCACTGAGTTCACTGGGACTATGCAGGTAAATAAAATTACATGAGTAAGTTTGTGTAGGATTTGGCTTAATTTATAGATATGTTGTGAAGGCCAATAGTATAATTGGGTTAAAAAAAGAATTAGATAAATTCATGGAGGATAGATCCACTGATGGCTATTAGCCAAGATGGTCAAGAACGCAACACCATGTTCTGGGTGTCCCTAAGCCTCTGATTGCCAGAAGCAGGGACTATAAGACAGGGGATAGACTGCTTGATAATTCCCCTGTTCCCCTGTTCTGTTCATTCCATCTGAAGCATCTGACACTGGCCACTGCTGGAAGACAGGATACTGGGATAGATGTGACCATTCTTATGTTCTTGTGCTTTTATAGTGATACAGCTAAAATAGGTCATTTTATATTCATGTGAATTCTGTATTTCCAACTCTAAGCACTCAAGTACAATCAGTCAGGCCTCTAAATATCATTAGATTGGCTTAAAAGTCATAAGAATTTTTTTTAAAATAATGAATTGTGGGATCTGTGCCTTCTGGTTTCTGAGACTTTAGAATACACTTTCAAGCTTTTCTTGTGGGCTAGAAACATACCTTTTAAAATATGACAGTTGAGATTCTTATTTGACTCCAGGCAATGCAGCTTTAAGAAAATACAGTGTAGCTAATGATAAAATTGCAAGAGTTGGCAACATTATGTATTCCAAATTAATTCATAATGCTCCCCTGAAAATTCTCTTGCCACCTCCCAAAAATGTTCTTGCTTTCACTGGCCTATTATTTCACAAAGATATCATTAACTAAAAACAACCTAATTCTTTTACTCACTTTCACATCTTTACTCTCAGATTGAAGCATTTGCTTGTCCCACCCTCAATGACTGTAGAATTAATGTGGGGAGTGCATGTCTTCCAGAGCAGTCCATGAGCAGCTAGCTATTACAGAGCTAGTGCATGTGAGCAGCAATTACTATGATGTATAAACAAACCCACTCAATCTGCACAAGAAACAACATGAAAACAAATAGTAAAACTGGAGTTGCAGATCCAATTTGAAAACCAATTTCACTTTGAGCTTTCTTCAGTATCATAACTAAGGAGAAAAACATTTTTTTAAACTATTTACCCCGTCTCCTTCAACCTACATTATATTTTGTGCCAAATTTTGAATAACTTTATTTCCTTTGAACTGATTTTATCTTTAAAAAGTTCCTGAAACTGAAATTTAGAAGCAGTTTTGCATGCCCACAAAAACACTGTCATTTATTAGTTGGGCTTAGAACAAAAAAGAAAGTCTAAGCAATAGAGAAAAGGAATAGGAGGTAGAGGATAGTGTAGAGGAAGAGGAGAGGAGTCTGGAGATGTGACTGTTGGCAGAGAACAGAGAGCAGCATGTCACAGGTTTGGAGACACTTTACCTTGGTTGCAGTACAGATTTTAGGAGCTTATGCTCAACTGCACATAATAAGAAGTAAACTCAGAGGTCCCCAAACTGTGGGGCAAGCCCCGCTAAAAGGGGCATGGTGGGGCTCAGCTCAGCCACAGGGGGTGTGGAGGGAGCACCACTCAG
Source organism: Eretmochelys imbricata (assembly GCF_965152235.1). Lineage (NCBI taxonomy): Eukaryota > Metazoa > Chordata > Testudines > Cheloniidae > Eretmochelys > Eretmochelys imbricata. Next base: position 150,590,056 of record NC_135573.1, read on the forward strand.
CCCCATTCTGTTCTCAGCTCTGCTCCAGCCCCGAGCCAGTCGCACCCCTGACTCCCCGCTCCCACCTGGCTCACTTCCAGCCTCAGCCTCCAATTGTGGCCTGCCCACAGCTCCCCACCCGGCCCCACTCCTGGTTCATGACCCTGAAAAGTTTGGGGACCACTGAGTTAGCTGGTCTGCAGAAAGGATTCTTTGAGGGTTCCATGCTCTCTCTTCCTTTTCCCATACCCTTTTGGAGGCGCTTCCTGAGTCTCCCCACCCTCCTTTCTTCCCCTCATGTCCCCCAGACTCTGCAGAAGCAGACATTCAGGGGCAACTACTCCACTCTCCTCTGCATCCACTGGACTAACGTTTCCTAGAGCTCTGATCATCAATCCCTTCAGTAGCGTGGTCCAAGTGCTCCAAGCCTCCTGGGGCTCCTGCTCACAGTACACAGGAGAAGTAGCTGCTTTGTGGAGGTGAAGGTGGCTGACTTCTCAGTGATGACTAGATGAGAGGAAGTGCTTTTGTGCCTTTGGCCAGGGTGAAGCTGAGGGTGGATTGGTGCAGAAGATAGAATGAATGTATGAGGAAAAGATAAATGAGTGAATGTGTGCTCAAGGGAGAAAGCAAATGAATGCCTGGGAGAGTGTAGGTGAAGAAAAGTGTGTTAGGGTGGAATATGAAAGAAAATAGTGTTCCATCTTTACTGAGTGGCTGCAGATTCCAAGACCTTGTAAATCAGTTTCCTATTGGATGAGAAACTGGTGATACAATCAGGTATTTTCGAGGACAATTTGTTCATTTATAAAATTTACAAACATCTTGTTTGCTTGAACAGAGATAGTAACAACCAGCACAGGCAGCAAGTTCCTTCGAAAGAAATCTCAGCTGACAGCACTACTGCTCTCAGGAGCCACTCAGAAATCCTGAAAATGAAACATGTGACCTCAAGCAGGTGGCAAAGCCCAATAAATTCACCTTAGAATTCAAAAGTGCACCAAATATATCTGCATCGAAATTTTGGTTGATATCCAGAGAATGGAGGGTGGCGGGGGGAAGGGGGAGAAATACAATGGAGTTCAATTTTGGCATTGTGGATGCAAAAAAGCATGCACAGAAACCTACATTTCTGCAAAGCTTCACAAACAGCTCAAAACAGGATAAATGTTTTTTTTTTTAAATGTGCATCAAAAATTTGCATCCTAAAGGAGAAACTGATGAAAGAAATTATTTAAAAACAACAACAACAAAGATTAGTTTAATAATTAAATAGCACATTACAATAATCAATTTTAAATGTTATAAGATGAATAGTTCTTAGATACTATGGTGAGGGACCCTACACAAAACCGTAAGATAGAAATGCAATGAATATGGAAATATACTATATAAAATAATGACAGGTTTCAGAGTAGCAGCCGTGTTAGTCTGTATTCGCAAAAAGAAGAGGAGTACTTGTGGCACCTTAGAGACTAACCAATTTATTTGAGCATAAGCTTTCATGGGCTACAGCTCACTTCATCGGGTGCTCATATACATTTGTTAATCTCTAAGGTGCCACAAGTACTCCTTTTCTTTTTGTATAAAATAAATTATGTTCCCAGGATTTTTTTCCCGATGTCACTATTCTATTTTTTTTTTTACAAACACCTATTTGCATTTATATTTATATTTATATGTAGTATGCCTGCCCTAGAGCTGTAATCAAATACAAATGGGAAAATATAATTAATATAGAATTATAAATGCAACTGTAAAATGTATTGCTTTATTTCCACATGATAATTGGTGAGAAAGAAAAGCAAAGGGTAGGAATGACTATCCTTGTTTAATGCTGCTTACTTAGTGACTGGCATAATGATAAGTGATGGTAATTTACCTTAAAAACCATAATGAGTAGATCATTACTATAGAGAAATGGGAAGAAAACTTTAATCCCACAGAGGCAGAGCTCCATGGTTGGCTGTGCAATAACCAGACAGAACTCTCAATGAGATTCCCAAGCTTCTGTTCCCTAGATAAAATTTCCTCTCACTCCACTTTTGCAAAGGTAATGAGGAGGTAATGAGGCTTGACTTGAATTTTTTCAGCACTTGATTCCCTTCATTCCCCAGCAGGTTCCCATAGGATAGAGTGAGATGTTGGATTTATATAAAAGCTGTGCTGATAGATAGGTGGAGGAGGTGAGCCATGCTGTTTGGTTTTGGATTTTGCCTGTATGAGAAGGGGTTCAGATAAATGCAAGGTTCTTTCAGCACTGTCAATTTACTCTGATAGTTTCCACAGAATAAGACAATTTGACGATGTGCAGACCATGTCAGGCCTGTTGACTGTTTATTTTGTCACTTTACTGATACTAAACACTGACCTTTCGGTGCCACCTTTTCTTCCTCTTTTTTTCCATTTTTCACTGGAATGATACATTCATCTGAGTAAATAATAAAATCCAGAAAGGGAGACAGAGTGTTGTATTAGATCATTAGCTTAATTTAAGCTGAAAGGTCTTTGTTGTAAATTGGGGGTGGGAAGGGACCTGGGGACCTTTGCAAAGTATTTTGCTGGCAAGCTTGTTGAGATTTGATTGCCTTTGTTGTGATAATCTGAAATTAATTTGCACTTGAACCCATCCTTCTTCTGGGCTCAATTTAAACACGGTTATAATTATGCACCCTGCATGAAATTGAGAACAGACACTGATATGACAAGTCTGAATTTTTTAATTCCCCAGGTACTAAAGCCTTTTTTCCCCACTTATCTCACAAGGTAATAAAACAAAATGTTCCAGTGAAGCACATGCTTAAGAGAGAGGTATTTGCCTGAGGGGAAACAGTAATAATCAGTGTATTGCTACACATTTACTCATGTACTTTCTCAGTAGGTCAATCTCTTTCTTTTAAAGCGATGTTAAACTTCTGCTAATATTGGTTGATTTGTACCTGGTACAACATAAAAAAGTAAAAATGGTATGTTTTATTCCATTTTAGCAGCTCCTCAACTAAGAGGCTTTGTCTCAAACATCCATTTTGATATATATTATTAAAAATGATTAAAGACTACCTTCTAATATCCACAATTGATCTTAGCAATGCACCTTTCTTGTTCTCAGTCTGAGCTGTAATATCCTTATCAGCATTCTTTTAGTTTTAACCCAGATTAGTGTTTTTGGTGAGGAATCTCATTAACTACAGTAAGCCCATCTTCTTTTGTGATTTCCTTTGGAATTGTAATGTACAAAAAGGCCACCAAGGTCATTGCCCAGGGCACAAATTCTTCTTCAAATCATCATTCAGCTTAGAGTAACAACATTCTCTTCAGAAAGAGACATTTTTAAAGATCTGGAAGAAACTGTATAGTTTCCCTTAAGTAAAAATAATCTATAAAGAAAAGTATAAATTAGGCGCATAGGAAATTTAGGATGGGAATTCAAGCAGTCAATATTTCATATATATTTCAGATCTGCATTAGCACTTGTAATTCTTGCCCTCCGACTTCCCAAGCTCACATACTGGGTATGTCTTGATGAACGAAAAGGGGGCATATTTAATTCACGTTAGCTCAGTCGAGTTATTTTAACACAATTAAAAAGCCCTGTTAAGATGCAGGCTAACATGTTAGAAGCTGCGTCAGACGGCCATGTTGTAGTTTACAGCCTTCATTTGAACAGGGCTTCTCGAACATGTTAAGCTAATGATTGAAACACACACACACACACACACACACATCAAGACAGGGCCACAGTTACAGCCATAGCTACCCTACTATGTAATAGTAATATTAAAAAAAAGCATTGAACATGTTAGCAGAATAATTCACAGTTCTTTCTCAAACCTCCAATCCTGAGGCAAACAGAGTAAAGTTAGGTAACATAAAAGCACCTCATTATGGTTAAATATTGAGGAATTTGACCCTTATTTCATGGGATTCAAAGAAGCAATTCCTGTTTTAATGAAATATTTTATACTAATTGCTTCTTTTAATGATTATTTATTTAAACATTTGGTAGTTTTTTATGTTGGACTTAAGAAAAAAACAATATATTCATTTTAGATCAGGTGATATTAAAAATAACTGGATATGTTTAGTTCCAGCCTACCAATCACAATGTGGTGCCCAGACTAAGTATGGCTTTATGGACAGGGTTGACAATTCTACATTCAAACTAATGGTGCTAATGTTAAGAGTTATGAGAAATATACCCTTTGTTTTAACAAATGTGGGTTTCTAACAAATTCAGGTATCATTTTGTTGAAATTAAGGAAAAGGCTCTATGGGAAAAATGAGGTTATCACACTGGCAGGCCCTTTCCATTTTTTCAATAAAGCTGTACCTTCAAATGCTATAATATGTTATGAAAAGAGACACCGTGCATGTGCCATAACTACTTTTTGGATTTTAATTGCTCTGGTGATTATTACTTGGGACTAGAAAGACCAGTACCAAAAGACAGTATTTCATACCATATAGCAACGAGGTATCTGAAATACTGAATGTAAAAAATCAGTTCAGTAGGTTCCCTGTTGGGTCCATAGACACAGAAACAAAAAGTCATTTCCAGAGAAGTTTTAAATCACTCTGCTAGTGCTTTCACTGCTCTTTTACCACTTCCTTTAGAAACAGTTTTCAAATAGAAGAATGAGTAGGCTCACAGGTCAATAATCTTATTAATACACATAAAACAATGCAATAACTCAAGACTAGTAACAAAGAAAGTGCTAATCTGGAGAAATATTTTAATATATACTTTGGAGCCTAGTAATTGTGTGACCACAAGGCACAATGTGATACGGTAATAATGCAGTTGAATGTAATGAGGCATTTTGGGACCTAAAAGTTAAATAAGAATTGTACTGAATTATACATTGGGTAGGGTATGTTGAGAATGGTGTGGCCACACATGGTGTAGCACATTTTCACCCTTTGGTTTATATGTTTTGCTTTCCAGTGCCACATTTTCTTGTGACTTTATCTACACTCATTCAATCACACAGTACACATCACAGTCACTTACTGACAAGCAGCCAGGGCTGAAGCATTCAGAGAAACAACCTTCCCCAAACAAAGCAGGCAAGTCCTGTTTCTCTTAAGATAAAATCTACTGATCTCATTATTGATTGTCTGCTTTCGGGGGTTTTGTTTCCTGAAAGTTTGATATGGGGCAACAGAGGTGACAAAAGATTGGCACTGGGACCTGAAAATTAAATGGCCAACTATTAGATCAACGTCAAACAGGGTGAGGCTGAAGTGTTTGGCAAAAGCATTAGATACTGTCTTGACTTAATCTCTCTCTCCTTTATCTTGAATCTGTTTTGAACCCTCCCAGGCAATTTACAATCCTTGTCATTGATTTTTATCACCTTAATGTGCCCCTATGAAGAATTACTTTTTGAATGATAAATCAGTTTCTCCATTTACATAATTGTGTGCATCACCTTAATGTGAAAATAACTATAGAAAGAAAAAAAACTACAGTAACTATTTAAATTAATTATTGACCAGAAGGAACCCTCGTGACTTTGAAAGTTAGATTGGCTATCCCCTTGTGGGGGAGCTCTAATCAAAATACATTCTAAACCTGCTCTTCTATTAAACTGTAAGAAACAAGTTACAGTTACTACATGTAATTGTAACAGCTGGCAAGCAGAGAAAATTACCCAGTAAAGCAAGCTTGCTTTTTATTTTAAAGCACTTGGCACGTGATGTGTTTTGCAGATTGCTATTACTCAGATGTTCACATCGGCTGCAGAGGTGTTGGCTATGAAAAGACATGTGGGGAGGAGCATAAGAGGAGAATGAAAAAAAGCAGTCGATTTGCAATCATCTTTTTTTCAAAACTGGCTCCATACCTAAGGTAGAGCCACTAACCTCCACCCTTCTCAATGCCCCAGCTCACTATATGCACACTTCTGATTCTGACCAAAATCCTACTCTCTTTTCCTCAACTGGAGACTGGGAAGGAGATTCTTCCAGCTGGAATTAACAAAATGTATGTGGTAGTATGTGCTACAAACTCTTTAGATTATGCTGGCCCTACAAAAGTTCTAGGTCTTTAAAAATTACAAGAGATTGTAACAATACGCTTATTTTTCCTAAGTAAGCATCCATAAGTATATTACAGTAAATTCATTGTTTTAAATGGTATTCTTCTATGAATGTCAGCATGAGTTGACAAAATGACCCAAGTGTACCCTAAAGGCTCAAAGCCAGAAGGCAAATAACAAGAATCCCAAATGTATAGCTATTTTGAAATCTCTTGATTTTAAGCCAATTTTAGAACAGGTGATAAAAAATTTTGGGAGGCCTGACTCAGTATTTTTGTCCATTCAGGGTTAGTAATACTAGTAACCTCACCCACTACAAGCTTCTCTGTCCCCACTCAGATAAGGCCTTGCCTTGCACTACTCCACATAAGTCATATTGCTAGTTTCTTCCAGGCCCCTCCTTTCACACCACAGCCTCCTGGTGTCTTTCTAGAAAGAGATCCAGCAATCTTTATCCCCTTTCCTGATATTCAAAGTTGGAGGGAGGCAGATAACCTTGCTGCATTCTCCACTGAACCTTCAGAGAACCAAGCTGCCAGGTCTGAGCTACCCCCTTTTGATCCATAAAGTCTTCAGGGGGAATGGATGCTATCTGTCCTTCTCCATAGGCAGCTAAAAATAACAGTCTTCTCCCTGAGAGGCCACAAGCCCTTGAATAATTGCAAGGATGGTATGTAGTTCACCTACAAGCTGCAGCAGGTAAACTGAGCCTCTTGCTTTTGTGTGGGGGTCAGGTACTTTGTAATAGAGGTATGAAACCACAGAAGTGATGCAAACAGTGAACATTATATCTTTGCTCCAGTCACCTCACCTGAAATGGGTTGCGGTTACAAAATATTAATACCTTGTCACATGACAGGAGTAAATATTTATTGATTCTAGCAGCTAATGCTATAGCTTTTATTTGGGAGCATCCTCTGCTAAAAAGACGAATGTGGAGAAAGCGGCTGTTTGTCACCTCACCCTATCAAGCCTGGGAGGAAGAGAAATGGATGAAGGCCCCTGAACCCCTTGCCAAAGACATCAAAAGTGAGTGTGATGGAGGCCCTGGAAGGGAGCAAGTTTGACAGAGGATGCAGGATCTGAGTAAGAGAGAGGTGGTTTTGGTTATGTCATTGGGAAGATCAAAACAAAACAAAACTATGCATGAAGTTTTGCGATTCCAAAGATTGCCATCAAAGCCCATCTCTAGAAAATACATCAGCTGTCCTTATACATAGCAGTTTTGACAAAGTTTTAAAAAAATTTGCACTGTTCAAAGTTGAATTTCAGGGTATTTTGCCACTAGATCTTACAGATTCACTCTTAGTGGATGTTGTTCCAAAGATCCATTATTAGTGGATGGTGTTCCAACAGCATGAGAAATTGCATGGTACATTAAAATAATACTGGGGATGTTGTGTTGGTAACATCTTCAGAGCCTCCTCCTGTGAGAGGAGACCTATAGTACTTGTTAATAGTGATGATCAGTGCCCTTTTCTTCAATATGTCTGAGTATTGATTCACTGAATCAACCAAATACAAAGGTATACTTCTATCCTCTCCCAAAGTGGTCTCAGATATATAATGAATAGATATAGATATAATTTGTGGAAAGAGGGTAAAGGTGGTTGGGATGGAAACACACATAGCAATATTTCCCTTTATTTTTAGCACACATCATCTGTTCCTTTTTCTCTCATTTCTCTTAACAGCTGTTGCTTTCCTCTTCTCAATTTTTTTTAGAGTTTGTCTTCTCTCCTTAACTTGTCTCTATCACATCATGTAACATACATTTCCAAACCTAACAATTAGAGACATGATTTAATCTTCAGAAGCAGCACATATAGATTTCTGCAGGAGTGGTTTCAAGCCACATATGATTTACTACAGAATTCAGACAAAATATATTGTTATCCAACACCTTTCTCCCCCTCTTGTAGAATACAAGTTCCAATCAAAAACTTTAAGACAGATTTAAGGTCATAATCAGGCAATTATTTTACAATAATTGTATTAGAATGCAACAAAATAAAAATTTGCTAGTCAGCAATTTGCAACAATGGTCTGTTTGTTTGTTTTTAATCCCCAAATTGCTAAAAGGTATGTTAAGGTAACAATATCTACCTGAACTCTGCCCTTTACCTACCCTGCTTTTGCTGGCAGGAAAACTCTATTACTTGCTACATAAAAGAAATTTAGCCCAACTCGGATGTGTATATCAGTTATCATAGCAGAGTCTCTTGTTCAATGATATACCCACTCTCTGGCCATGTTAAATGCAGTGGGATCTTAGACTCAGATTGTGAAAGTGTGTAGGATGTTGAGCAGGTCTGCCCTGCCACTCGCTCCTCTCTGCCCTCTTGCCCCGTCACTGCCCTAGGAAAGGAGCAAGTGGTAGACAGAAGGCACTCAGGGCAGGTGGTCTCAGGGGAGAGGGCAGAGTGGGGGAAAGGCCTCAGGGAAGGGGGTGGGGCCAGCATGGGGCACCACCCCAGCAAAATAAAAAGTCAACACCTATGACACAGGGTTTTCTTCTGGAATAGTAGTAATCAGAAACTTGCAGCTAAAGGCTGTTATAGAAAATAGTGGCTAAGGTTTGTGCTATTGCTTTATAATAGCATTTCAGGAGTTTGACCATTTAAATTTTATGGACGATGATGCAAAGTCCTGCATCCCTGATTTCCACAGCTATGGTTTTCATCCCTAACTCTGAATTTCCTGACATTTGTCTTTGTAATAACTAAAATATTCTATTGGCCATTGCAATGACTGCAAACAGCCACTCCTTCTCATGATCTCTACCTACTCTAGAATGCCCCCTGTGCTGAGAGTCCTCTGCTGAAGGCTCCCACACCCAGAGAGGATCTTTTCCACTGGTAACATTCCTGGTAGGAGGCAGGACATTTTGCAGACCTTTGTGCTGGAACCAATGAATCTCCTACTAAGACTGAATCTAATTAGTTAGGTCTTAATATATCCATATTATTTCCAGCCCAAAGAATTATACTTGTAAAGTCCGAACATTTATCTTTTTCAGCTCACAGCAAGCAAAACACATTTCAAAAGAACGAAATAGGTAGGATTGAAGGAGAATCTACAGAACACTCAACAAGTTTAGACCTAGTTCACTGGGAAATTTTGCCCTCTAGCATCTTTATTAATTTTTTAATTCTGTCTTCCTTCCTCCCATGTTTACTTTCTAAGACCTAAATTCTGCCTTTTACTTGCAGCTCATACTGAAGCCTATGGGAACCCCCATATGCACCCAAAGGCAGGTTTTAACTGTTGAAAGGTAGGATAGTTATAAATGAATACATTGTTTGCTTTATTGTCTTTGTGCTAAACACATTTTTAATATAAACGTTGGATCAGATTTTTTTGAGTATTAAAAATATTTCTGCTACTTGCTAACTACAATTACAGGGTCCAATCCTGCAAACACTTATATATATGCTTTATTTTACATATATGAATAGACCCATTGAGTTAAGCATGTATGTGAGTCACTGCAGGATCAGGATGCTACACATAGGAGTAACTATGCATTTGAATTGTCCCTGAGTTCACTGGGATTATACAGGTAAGTAAAATTACATGTGTAAGTGTTTGTAGGATTTGGCTTAATTTATAGGCATGTTGTAAATGCCAAAAGTATAAGTGGCTTAAAAAAATTGATAAGTTCACGGAAGGTAGGTCCAGGGCTGGATATTAGTAGCCTTAGTCACTCTGAGAGCCACCTGACTGGATTCTACTTCAGGGACCCATACAGTCATTTGTGTCACAATCTAAAAGTTATGATATAATATGAGAGCAGAGATAGTCTATTATATTTGTCATTTTACTCCATACAATATTTATTCCACTATTTTGTTTTATTATACTCAACATATATTTTATATGAAATATACTCTGCATATTTCATTGAACAGAAATCTAATTTTTTCCTATATTATATTAACTAGACACTCAGTTCTGCTCCCCTTGCTCAGGATGTGTAGTACCTTGCCACTCAAGGAGTAAAGTGCTACTTAACATGAGCAGGGGAGTCAGAATTGTGTGTTGGGTTTGTTACATACAGAGTGTTTGGTGATGCATAGTGATGAAAGTGACCTAAGTTTGGAGATGAGATTAGAACTTCTGTTAACTGAGTCTAAAAAAGAGTCTACACTCTCCAACTTCCGACAAACAAGCTGCACTTTGAAGAATTTGCTTGTTATAGCAAATCACACCCATTTCAGTGTAATCTTGCTTCTTTGGCCATTGCATATTCTTCTAACATAATCTCACTTGAGTGCAAATATACTCTGATGGCAAAGTGTAGACTTAGATGATTATTCTAAATAAGACAAAGCAGCATATGATGACATGAAATGGAATATAGAAAAGTGCTTTTTAGGAAAAGTGTTCTTTCCATTAGCTTTAGCAAGGACAAAGCAACAAATATACCATCTTGGGACAGTAAATGAAACATCAGTGATGGGTCAACTGACAAGCAGTAGCATATCACGTAGTATAGCACTTTTTGATAGCTGAAGAAATTATTCATTGACATTGAAGAAATTGCTGGCACATTTTTTTCCTAAACGCTGTTTCTCACATTATTTCAGTATTTACCCTTCTAGTCCTGACTAAAACCAGGCAGTGCAGACATATGAAAAGATGAAAAAAGTAAAGAAAAAATAAAAAACAAAATAAACTTTTTCTGAACTTCAGAAATAGTTTAGAGTTTTGTGCAAATGATTAAGTTGTTTCTTATTTTATCTGAACGGGTACAAACTTCCTTATTTTGAATGTTACCTTCCATTTCTGCAGCTCCACTGGCTCTTGAGCTTTCATAAACTTGAATTACATATAGCTTCAATATCATTACTAATGGTTTGTTAGGTTTTCTTTTCATTTCATGACACTTACTGTATTCTAATTCTTGATTAATTACTGGTGCATCTTGTATTTGACATGTTAAGAAAAACCAAAAAAGCAAGTAAGTGTTGCAAGAAAAGAACAATGCTGAACCAAAACTCCTTGTAAAGGCACAGAAGCCAAGGCCTTGGAAGGTCCTCAGCAAAGGTGGCAGTGGAAGTTAATAGGGCAATAGGGCAGTGGAAGTCTTTCCAATGATTTGAATAAGTCTTTGCGTAGGCTCTAGATGGGTAAGTAAAGGGGATGTAAGGAAGCAGAGGAACTGTAGTCTGGGGAAGAGGTGAAGTCATCAAATGAGAACAAAAAAGTATGATATGATCTGCCTATAAAGCAGAGCACACACAGACAAATCCAGCTTCGAAAGCTACAAATGACCCCAACAGCACTAAACTAAGACAAACCTAACACACAATAAGGAGATGCGGCAAATAGTGGTAATAGTGTGAAAAGGAAATTCCACAGTGCAAGGCATAGCAATACATTACCATCTGCCAATGTGCATGTTTGTTTTGCACTGGCTCCTGTTGTGCTGCTTCACACACAGCATATGTGGTCAGGAGGCAGAGAGAATAGAGCAGATTAACCATTCCTGATTTCTGCTGTGCTTCTGCTGACTGCTTCTATTGAAAGCTACTTACTGGAAGTTGTGATGGTTTCTTTATCTCTCACCCTCACCATGATAGCTTTACTGCAGATTTGTTCAAGATTTTTCCTAATGGCATCCGTGAATAATACCAAATACACATCTCCTACTTGTATTTTCTGTCTATGGATTTTTGTCACTTAACTGTAAATTGTGATTTCATCGAAGAGGGAAAATAATACCCTTTAGATGTAATGTTTCATTGGTAAAGAGTCAGTTTTCTTTATCCATCTGCAAACTATTTTGGATTGTAAATCCAACAGCTTGTGCAATAAAGGCATATAATAATTATGTCACATGCCCCTGGAAATTAGACCTGTTTCATAGGGATATAACTCAGTTTGAATGTGGTCCTTGGTATTCTTCACTGGTCTGTACCAGTTCATTAGAATTTAAATTTATGTTAATTCCATCAAGGTGTGAAAAGATCTTTTTCTTGCATATACATGAACTAACCATATTGCTATTCAAGCAGCTATTTTTTCTTTTCTTTTCTTTTCGACCCAAGAGAAGCTTGTTGTATGTTAACAAAAGGATGAAAAGCAAAATTATAAAAGCTTATATATGAAAAGTTAGGAATGTATTCAATAAGTTTGGTTATTTAGGGCCCATCTGCCCTCCCTTCCTGGGCATGAGCAAGGAGTGTTGAATAGAGTGTTTTAGACTGGGTACACTGTAGTTCTAGAACATGTATACACTAAAGAGGCAATCATTCCATGGCATACATGTATTGTCTTATCTGTGTATTTTCCTACAGCATTTCAATGTTAACCAATAACAGTTACAGTTCTGTAGACAGGCCATTGAGTCAATGAAATATTATGCTCAGATTTGAAAAATAAAACCTGACTTTCAAATTTCAATGTTTTGTGGTTTTTTTTTCTTCTTTTTTCAGGAAGCTGGAATATAAATGAATATTTTAGAAGAAAGAAGCTTATAAATTTGAACAGGAGACAATTACAGTTTTCTGTTACACTGGCTGTCAACTTCAAATAACATTAAAACACAGATAATATTCCTAAAGGGATGGATTCGGCCACCTTTGCTCTCCTTTACTACACTTACAAAATCAGCTACTCTGCAGGGTGAATAAGGGTGATAGAATCTGGGCCAAAATAATTAATCAGCCATATGTATGGAATTAGTATTTATAAACTGCATTCTTTTGTTAACTGTCTAAACGAAAAGAAAATGTATACAAAGAATATTTCCAAAGACCTTTTAAGTAGCTTAACAAAGCACATAATACAGGCCTTGTCTTACATGTCTGTCATGATACAGTTTAATAGTGTTATAAGGCTACGTGGTGTGTAGTTGTCATGATGGTAGATTGTGCAGGTCTGTATAGATTTACTGTCATTCTTTAGGCTTTTCATACATGACAGAGGTTGTCTGAAGCACAGCAGGAACATGAAGCTTGCAGGGGTTAAGTGTTACTTGCCTCCTGGCTTGCTACATAGTCCTTTCTGCACACATACAGAGATGAGGTGCGGGGTACATCCGTCACTGGGCTGATGACATGATGGATTACTCATGTCATTGTCAGTACAGTCAGAATCATTCTGCTACTGATAAGGTGGTCCTGTTTTTTTACTCCCAGTAAATGAAGCTAGTTTTTCATGTAATTTTAAAAGTATAGGCCTTACAAGTGTCCCTTAAATTCAGAACTTGAAAAGATTATGATTATTTTTAGAGAATGCCCATAGCGCCATAGAGTGCAATGACAGATGTGCTTTCTAAAATAAATTTTGGTGGTGCAAAATGGAAATGTACACATTACAGACTTCACATCACTTGTTTTCTTTTTGCTTTAGAGGGGAGGGTCTGACAATGAACAACTTGTATTTTATTAAGCTCCATATTTCTGTGCTATTTTAGAACCTTTGCTACAAAAATAATTTCAATTTTTAACCCAAAACTTTAGTTTTTAATTCCTTTTTGGGTATACAAGAAGACAGACATCTTGGTAATGACATTAGGAAGAAGTCATGAGCTCTGTAAGTCTTCAGGTGAATTGGTGAGGGTGGGGAGGGAGTCGCACAAGTGCTGAGCTGTGCCCATACATGTGATCACCAGAGGCCTGATCCTGCTCATTTCTGAGTTCCTTATTTTGCCATGTACTTCAGTGCAAGTAGTACTGAGCTTCAGGAGCTCAGACAGCATATGTGAGATGCTGAGAAACACAAACTATTTTCAGCTCTGCAAGCCAGCATGTGTGTTTGTGTTGGCCCTTCCTGCCACGAGTGCACAGGACCCAACAGATATGAGATGCGGGTATGGAGACTAAACATGGGTGGGATAGTGATGCTGCTGAACCCTCATCCATGCTATGGAAATAATGAACACAGTGGCCATTTTCTTGAGAAGCTGCTGCTGCAGAGCTGGAGACCAACTATTGCCACATATCTCTACTTTCAACCTCACAAGATGGTGAGTCTGTTTACCCTGTGCTGAGTGACCCTTTTGTCCCCTAGTGCCTTTACCACCACACCTCCTTCAGCCTCCATGCAGGATTGAAATCTTAGTTTGCTTTCCACTAATATTATGTAAAAGAGACTTACAGATAAATCCATTAACAGACAAACACACATTGTGAATAATCACAACAGAAACATTCTAGACCTAGACTAGCAAAACATAAATACAGCTTGCATACCAGTTCATAAAAGTTATTATTCTAAGGCAATCCATACCCAGGCACAGAAATTGGCAATTCCCTTAATTTGGCCTCTATAATATAGGCCTGTTAGAAAGTGAGTCTAATTGTTTGTTACATTCTGATCCTGAAGTCAGAAGTCTCACTGACATTGATAAAAGTTGTGTCTGAAAAAGTCGTGTAGGATCAGGTTTCAGGTATTAGACACATTGTTATGTTAGAGAGATCTATCTATCTATCTTTTATTACACAGGGCCAAACAGCCATTCAGCTTTATTTACATAAATAATAAAAAATAATTTTCAGCACACAGCAGATTCCATATTTACTTACACATATTACCACTGGGGTTGAGGGAGGGGAAATTCTTTCTGCAAACAGCCATATAGAAGACTTAACTTTTTTCTAAAATGTTTCAATCTTAAAAAAAGAAAAGAAAAAAAAAAGAAAGCAAAATGTACTAAAATGATGAAATCTTCCTACAAACACCAACCATTAATTTTTTTATGAAACTCATGATAGGCTATCAGTTGAAGAAAAATATATACATAAACACACTTACTATGATACATCTAATTAGCTTTGTTTTAAAGTTTTAATTGGGTTTAAATGGCAAGTTGTTGAGGAGAATTCTGTGGTCTGAATTTTAATCCCTGAACTCACCAACTTCTTTATTTCATGTAGTGTGGCCTTGAATTGCAGAATGTTTTAAACATACATAATGAGCTCAATGTCAAACAGTTGGGCCTTTTGTCTTTAACAATAAGCACTTAGCTCAACTAAATGAATAGAAATTGCTTTAGTGAATTACAAAGACGAGGTCTTTTCAAGTGCACTAATACTGACACTAATTAATTTAGATATCTTATTTTTGCAAATATATGGAACTTTAAAATTCAACTTTTAAAAACACAAGGTATCATTAGCAAACAAATCTTTCAGTCATCACAGAAACTGAATAAAAATTGAGTTTCCACAGTATGCATCCGATGAAGTGAGCTGTAGCTCATGAAAGCTTATGCTCAAATAAATTGGTTAGTCTCTAAGGTGCCACAAGTACTCCTTTTCTTTTTGCGAATACAGACTAACACGGCTGTTACTCTGAAACCTGAATAAAAATGCTCCATTTATCAAATAAGAATTTTTCCCTATCTTTGACTTGTTCACTTTTCCATGATACATTTTCAGCATATATGGTACTGATTTGATGAGTGGACTATGAAAGAAATAATATGAACAGTATGTAAAATCTATCTAATTTGGAAAGAGATTAAATCTGCAATTCCTCTCTTTTCATGTTTCCTAAAAGCTGTTTGTAATAGGATAACTTTGTAATGTTGCAAAATAACAACTTATTTCCTTTCCCAAAACTGAGAACAGTATTCAGAAATGTACAGTGAATGGCAATTCATCCTTTAGAAATCCCTTCAACCTAGTACTAGAGTTGCTGCCAGAGATCTGAATGCTTTTTTCCTAAATCTCTGTAATCCAATAAGCTTTTGTGTTTAGCAGCTTGTTTTGAAACTTGTATAGCACCCCAGCCTGTGTCTCCGTATGTTCGTTTGCAGGCAGGTGAGTGCCCGAGGGCCTGATTATTATTCAAGCCAGGAGGCCTTCACAGCCCCAACCAGAATGTAATTTGTAATTAACTGTCATTTACTTCTTTCTGCATTGACTTCTTGTTCAAAAGACAATGTATCTGAGCTGGTCACCAGCTTCTCTTTGTTGTGGATATAATGTCTCTCAGATCTAGTTGTAGTAAAAATGTTTAGAAAACCAAGTACTTGCTCTTTTGAAACCAAAGGTAGAAAGGGAATTCATTGAGTTTTTCCTAAATAAATCCAGCACAAATAATTTTACACACCTAGATACATACAACATTTGATTTGATGTACTAGGATAAGCTTCTGCACAAGGAACAAGCTAACTTGTGACCCAGATATTTAATTGAATTCTATTATAAATACTGAATTTATTATTTCAACTTCTTAAAGCTGAGCTCTATAAGAGAATAGCACAGATTTTAATTGGGTTTCTTAATTTTAAACATGGTCACCATGCCTTCTGATTGAGGAAGTGCTAATAATATATTCTGAGGGTATACTCATATCATGAATTTGTAATTCTCCCAGCGGTAAGCTCTTGTTAGTTGAAATAAACAATATAAAATAATTTAATAGTGGGAAATTATTATTGTAAGAAAAACATTTATGATGATGATTTATTATTCATTATAGTAATATGTGCACGAGTCCTTTCACAGCAGAATTTAACCTTGGGTGGTTAAATTCTTAAATTCTGTGTATGTGATAGATTGAGAGTGCACATGTGGCACTCTCTAGAATAGAATGTTATTTTGTCAAAATAGAAATTTTAGCCTGTTTTAATCTCTTTGTTGTTGTTTCCTACTTCCACCTTCACAGGTGCCATTGTAGCACCTTGGCTCTGGCAGTGGGGGCGAATGGTTCCCTTAGCGTGAAAGGCAGTGCAATCCCTTGGATAATCTGATGCCTCTGTATGTGTAAAAGAAACACACTTCCCAACAAACCCCATCCCCATGCAATCAATCTCTTGACTTGTCCTGGATCTCCCATTACTATCATGACAGAATGGACCCATATACTTACCTGTTTTTTTCTAGGCAGCACATTCTGGCCAAGAAGCTGTTCTAACAGCCTCAATAGCATTCTTTTGTAATACTTAAAAAAAAAAAAAAATCTTCAGAAATAGCTTTCCCCTATGGTGATTTACATAAAGTTGGATTAACAGTGCTTTAAACCCCAAAAGATTGATTACTTATGGCAGGCCTTATTAATTATTTCCTTCTTTATTTGAAATAATTAACAAGAGAAAACAAACACTATGTAGCTGTCTCTTTAAGACTTTAAATAATAAAGCATAAGACCCAAAAGAAAGCTCTCTTTTTGTTGAGTGCTTTCTCTCCTTGCCAGTAGTATAAGCGATAGCAATTCCCATGTGTTATCAAAAGAGACAAGAAGCAGCAGGCTTTAGCACCTAGCTGAGCAGGATTGCTACATGCCACTCTAAGTGCGATTAAGCTTCCTTTAGTGCACCAGTGACATCACTGATGGCTCAAAGCTGCAGCTACTCAAGAGTATTAGAATGCATTTCATGCTTGGCTTACTCAAAACTGCAGAGCTAAAATTTACACCTTATTTGATGTTCTTCTCCCTGCTGTTAATTGGTAAAGGGATCTCTGACCCTTTTGATCTCTGCTACAATCCTCTAAATGCCCAGGTCTGCTAAACTGTTCAGCAGGAGATGCTCAGCAGTTGCCAGAGTGAAGTCTTTTTTTTTTTTTTTTTTGGCTTTCTTGCCTTTGGTTTACATCCAAGTTGCACAGAAATAAGAGATGACAGTTGTTATAGATATGCTAGTTTAATTACTTGTCAGCTTATAGCTGATATCTCGGCTAGCCAACGTGGAAGCTTAACTTTCTTCTAGTAGCTTAAAGCATGACCAACTGCTAGTGCTTTAGTATTTAGCCATAAAACTCTGGATACATTTAAGATAAAAAATAAAATAGAAGAACAGAATTTTTCATTTACCAGCAAAAATAATCAGCTTTTGGTGTTCTTGATTTTATGTAGATCTTAGGTAATGTGAAATGATTTGGTCATATTGACATCTAAGTGAATATCAGACTTGTTTTAATTCCAATTTATAATTTCACTGGGAATAGTTAATACACCTTTTATTCCAGTACCTTAAAGTGAGAGAATTAATAAATTTATGAGAGTAAAACAGATAAATATTGTGTTAAATACACATATTGTTTTAAAATGTTTCACCCACCTTCCTTCTACATCCCCCCTTCGAAAGAAGCTCAGCATATATAATCTTATTGCATATGTGAAATAATGTCATTAGCATGCATGAACCTCTATGTATTGATGGATTAATTGCACACAATACTGAGATTTTTAAAGGAAAGGAAGATAACCATTCAACACTTCTGAAGAGTTTGCTCACTGAAGGAGCTGAATGCCCATCGGAAGGCTCCTTGATGGAAGCAGTCTAAATGTTGGGCACATGTGTTTAGACACCACATTCTCCCCCTCCAAACCCTGTCAAAGGTTTTTAGTGTTTAGCCCAGGCTTTGTTATCCACCATGATACATAGTTTCCATTGAAGTGAAACAGATTATTGGTTACTATAGTTTCCCTATTGCTCAATTCAGTGCTGTGAAAAGCTAAGCACAATAGATTTAAAAGTCCAGTTAGGACAAATAAATCCATGTTGTGAAGAATGAGAGAGAAGATACCTGTTCTTGTGTCTTTGATGTATTCTTTATTTTGTATGATAGAGCGAGAATTAGTGGAGGGTTAATTGTTCAGTACTTAAAGCACTATCTCCCCAATTTACTGCAAAGCCATAAGTATAGTGCTATGAAGACACAGTACATATTATTTGATTCCTCCCCCCCTCCCCCACCTCTGTCCCTTTCTTTTACGATCTGGCAGATACTGTAGCTACGTTATAGGGACAATAATGTAGATTTGCATGTTTATTCCTCTAGAATTGTGTTTTCCATGTTCTGTTTTATGCATATACAGATTTTGTCTACTTAATAGGGCAAAATCGTATATGCCAGTTTCTTATCCTCTGAGAAAATTACTCCACCCAGAATTTTGAGGTTGAGATAAAGAAAATTTACATTAAGAAAGATGAAAATGTCAGCTTTCACAAGGATACATCAAGAACCAACCTTCTGAACATGTTGGTAAAACTAATGTATTCTTGAAGGCCAACATACAAATGTTAAGAGGGACTGAATGATACAGTGCAGATTAATGCAGTGGCTTTTGTGCCTCTGGAAGCTATGTTTGCATTCAACCCAGTATGACTAGGGAAAAAAAAAGTTAATTTGATTTGATAGCCGAAAAGGTCACACATTTTGTTCAGTGTCTTGCATGCTTTTTTCTTAACTAAATTTCTTCAGTTCAGCCATAGTTCACTTCTAAGGATTTCTAGTTTGCTATAGCCCTTGTTGCATCATGCCAAGAAACAAGTTATGAACAACATTCAACACCTATAATACAATTGCAAAATGGAAAGCAACTGAAGTCAAACTGTGTTCCAAGATTTTTTGGTTTCATTAACCAAATATTTCTTATTCCTGTACTGAAACTCATTGGAATGGTTAACCAATATAGTTAACCAGTTTCAGCTTGCAGAATACAACCTAGGTAATAAATATACTTAAAGGTTAAATGTTGCCAACACCTATAAAAGTACAACCTAGTGCTCTGAAAGTAATATTTGACATTGCTGAAGGTTTCATCTTGATTACTTTCAATAAAATACAAAGTAAGGATGACTGTCTTGGCTCACTAAGCAACAAGGTTTTATCACTAATTATACTCCTTTATTACCAGTACTTTAATAGGTTTATGATAGGTCATAAAACAATTCAGCATGGGAGTACATAAAAGGAATAGGTTATACAGCTGTGACATCTTAATATCTATGAATTGTAATGATTTTATGATCTTTAATGGTAGGGTGTTATTGTTATTATTTATTTTATTATTTTATTAAAATATGTTTGTATGCCTTTACATGGGATATACTGCCATCAAAAATGGGAGGTGAAGGAAAACCATATAAATATACAGTACAACACTTAATGAGGCATTTTGAAAACTTCTAATGTCAAAAGCATGTAGACTGTACCACACATGTGGAATCTCATTATGGGTAATTATAATAAAATTATAAGTGCTATAATAATTCTAACCTTGAAGGCACAATAAAGGATAGTTATATTTGCCTTCCTAGCCCACACATCTGAGACATTTTCCTCGTTAATTATATTTCATGTAAGTATAATTATGTTGTGTAAAACTAAATTTCCAAAGCATTTGCTATATCATTGTTAACTGCAGCCTTATTCTTCTCAGCTTTGCTATAGTGAATTATATCTGCAGTTACAGGATGAAATACATGGATACAAACCAAAATTTACATTGTGTGGGATTCCTCTCCCCTCCACCCCCCAGTTATTTTATTCTGTAATCTAATTAATGAAGAAAGTAAGATGGGAAGGAGGAAACTGTTTATCCATTGAGTCTATAGGGCCCCATGCAGTTTTGTTATTCAGGGGAATATCAGTGGAAGCAGGATCAGGTTCTAAGACTACCTTTTTATAACACAGAAAATTATATCTTTGTTACTTTGCTTAACTATTTATGTATTGAAGCTTACATTACTGGAGACAACACACACACATATATAATCTTTGTTCCTTCATTTCATACCATAGATATATATGTATGTGGTATGAAATGAAGGAACAAAGTTTATGATGACACTAAGCCCCTCGTTTGAAGTACATAATACTTTTCTATATAATTCCTCAATAAGTTTTAAAAATATCAAGCTACGTCATAAACACCATAGCCAGGAAGACAGTGTTGAAGTGCTTTAATAGTTCATTTATTGGGGGTTTGAATTGTCATATTTGTTCACAGGTCTGGATCTTTATCCATTTGCTAAGGGTTACATGAGTAGTTTTATGGCAATATAATTATTTAAGACTTATCCTAAGACAGGTTGAATAAAAAAAGAAAATAGTTCAATAAAGGTGTAACCAACAGAATTTTACCTCATAACTGTTATCTAAATGACAACGCTAAATCACACTCTACTTCAGGACAGAGAATCCAAACAGAAATAACATAGAAGAAGAAACATGTCCCAGTATGTGACAAGAATCCTAAAACAAATTAAGGCATTTCCTGCAAAAACAACAATAATAACAATGGTCCTTAAAACATTTTTAAAAAGTTAACAGTAAAAGTATTTTAGCAAAAAAATATCTGTAATTTGATAAGGGGAGATAATTTAATAATAATTATTGATTATGATGGCATTAGAATAAATATGTGAAGATACAGTATATCCCCAGTAATGTGAAGCTATATATCATTTTTTTTCTTTCTTTCATTTCCCCCCATTTTTCAGTAGTCACCACTATAAACTGGGGGTATAACTATATAACTATATAATTATCTCTCTCCCTGCTCCCTCAACCCTCCACCCTCTTTCTCTTGCCAATTTGAGCTTGGATTGAAAGGAATTTAACCACATTTTTAAATTTATTAGATTTTCTATTTTTTGTAGAATGGTGAAGTTACTGATTAGTGATCCCTGATCAAGCTGAGATATCCCAGCAAGCACTGGACTACTGAAATCAATAACATCACTGGTCAGAGCCAGAGTGAGGAGACTGTCTATCTGAATAAAGTAACTCAGACTTTCATTTGGCTGCTGGGTGTTTCACCAAGCGACAAATCTATCCCAGACAGACTGCTCTTTTAGGTGTATATAACAGTTTTATATGCATTTGTCAAGGTTCCTTCCCCACTCTGAACTCTAGGGTACAGATGTGGGGACCTGCATGAAAACCCCCTAAGCTTATTTTTACCAGCTTAGGTTAAAACTTCCCCAAGGTACAAACTATTTTACCTTTTGCCCTTGGACTTTTTTCCTGCCACCACCAAGCATCTAACAAATATATATAACAGGGAAAGAGCGCACTTGGAAAAGTCTTTCCCCCCAAAAATCCTCCCAAACCCTACACCCCCTTTCCTGGGGAAGGCTTGATAAAAATCCTCAACAATTTGCATAGGCGAACACAGACCCAAACCTTTGGATCTCAAGAACAATGAAAAAAGCAATCAGGTTCTTAAAAGAAGAATTTTAATAGAAGAAAAAGTAAAAGAATCACTTCTTTAAAATCAGAATGATAAATACCTTACAGGGTAATCAGATTCAAACCATAGAGAATCCCTCTAGGCAAAACCTTAAGTTACAAAAAGACACAGAAACAGGAATATACATTCCATTCAGCACAGCTTATTTTATCAGCCATTTAAACAAAACAGAATCTAATGCATATCTAGCTAGATTACGTACTAAGTTCTAAGACTCCATTCCTTTCTGTTCTACATTCCATTCAGCACAGCTTATTTTATCAGCCATTTAAACAAAACAGAATCTAATGCATATCTAGCTAGATTACGTACTAAGTTCTAAGACTCCATTCCTTTCTGTTCCTGGCAAAAGCATCACATAGACAGAGAGAGCTTTTGTTTCTCCCCCCATCCAGCTTTGAAAATATCTTGTCTCCTCATTGGTCATTTTGATCAGGAGCCAGCGAGGTTATCCTAGCTTCTTAACCCTTTACAGGTGAAAGGGTTTTTCTTCTGGCCAGGAGGGATTTTAAAGGTGTTTACCCTTCCCTTTATATTTATGACAGCATTGCACTTACTAGGGAGTTGGAAGTCTTTCAAAGGACAATGGATTGTAGTACCTGATGGGTGACGATAGTATCCTTCAGGTTTAATAAACTTATTCCACCTGCTGGGGAGATGACAGAAGGTGAAGAAATTAGCAAAATACAGGTATTTGGCTGTTTTTTCAGGTATCTCAGTGGCAGATCTCCTCCTGGCAAAGGATGAAGATTAGTAACCATGCTGCTACTGTTAGATGTATAAGCTGTCTTCAATACTGTTTGCATGTGGATTGCTATATGAGTTTACAGAGCTGCTCTTAGATTACTCCCTTCTTTCTTTATTGAGTGTTCCCAGAGGATGGTGTGAACCAGCTGCTCTTTCTCCCTAAAAACATCATTGTGCGTGAGTTCTGCAGGGTTCCATCTTGTATCTCTTCCCAGTCAGTGTGTACATGGGGCCATTGGAAAGGTTACTAAGGAAACATGGTCTTGCATGCTTTCCATATGCTAACACCAGCCAGCTGTATCTCACAAAATACAGCCAGTGCTGGTGAATTTCAGGGTCTGTGTTTTGTGAGGTAGGACATAGATAAGAGCTAGATGGTTGAGTTGCAATCCATTAACCTGATTTTGATAAATTACAGGAAGTAATAAGATGTAGCAAGGATATCTGTCTCTAAAACTGAGGGTGTATGTCCATCATTTAAAACTCATACTGGTAATATGGGAATTGTACTGGATCCACCTAGTCCCACCACCCTCTGTGTAGATTATCACATAGGAGGAGAAGCCAGGAATGCTTTTTTTCCCATATGTGTCTGGCTACAAGACTTTGACAGTTTCTTTCAGATGCAGACCTTGATACTATCATCTATGTCTCTGTCACATTAAGATATGATCACAGCAGTGAGTGCTATACAGGACTACATCTTTAAATCATCTGGAAACTGAAGCTAATATAGAATATGACAGTCATCTTATGAAGTGGGGATTCTAAGATGGATCACATCACATCTCTGTTTCATGATCTGCACTGGCTTCCTATTGGCATTGGGGTGGAGATTAAGATGTTGGTTCTGATGTATAAATCCTGAAATGGATTAGGACCTTCCTCCTTCAGAAATCCCTCTCTACCCATGTTTTACTAATGCAGATGTGGTCAGTGGAAACACTCCAACTGGAGTCCTCTGGATTTTAAAGAGAAGAGACTGGTAGTAAAGCATTTGTCAGCTCTGGAACCTGCTTCTTGCCTGCTTCAAGATAGTTTCAGTATTTTGAACTACTGGACATGCTGCATGTCAGATCTACTTAAGTGCATTTCGTGAAAGAGAGAGGTTTGAAGGGTTGTGTTTGGGTGTGAAACTCTGTAGGAAGTCTGTTATGGTTTGAGTTGCTGGGGGATGTTGCTGGGATTAGCTGTTAATTTAATCAGATTTGGGTTTTTAAAAAGTTGTTGTCAAAGACATTTAGAGTGCTACATACCTGTTTTTGAATAGTTTTATAAATCCAAGAACATAATCTAATAATGATATCAATTATATTCCTGATTCCCCTCTCCTCCACTTCAAGAAGAGAAGACTCCTTTGTCTCCGTCTGTCTATCTCCAGAGGTACAGACTGCAGTTATGAAATGGTGATAATTCCATTTCTTATACACTCAGTAGTTTCCCTAAACAAACAGTCAGTTACTGAGTGAGGTGGTTTTAGACTCATAGACTTTAAGGTCAGAAGGGACCATTATGATCATCTAGTCTGACCTCCTGCACAGTGCAGGCCACAGAATCTCACCTGCCCACTCCTGCAATAAACCTCTCACCTATGTCTGAGCTACTGAAGTTGTCAAATCATGGTTTAAAGACTTCTAGGTGCAGAGAATCCTCCAGCAAGTGACCCGTGCCCCACACTGCAGAGGAAGGCGAAAAACCCCCAGGGCCTCTTCCAATCTGCCCTGGATGAAAATTCCTTCCTGACCCCAAATATGGCGATCAGCTGAACCCTGAGTATGTGGGCAAGACTCACCAGCCAGACACCCAGGAAAGAATTCTCTGTAGTAACTCAGATCCCATCCCATCTAACATCCCATCACAGGCCATTGGGCCTATTTACCACAAATAGTCAAAGATCAATTAATTGCCAAAATCATGTTATCCCATCATACCATCTCCTACATAAACTTATCAAGCTTAATCTTTAAGCCAGATAGGTCTTTTGCCCCCACTGCTTCTCTTGGAAGGCTGTTCCAGAACTTCACTCCTCTGATGGATACCAAGTTGACAATTGCTTCTGTTTATTGGAAATAGTAATTACTGAGAGTTTGTCTTCACAGTAGTTCTTAACAAGGACTTTGAATGCAGAGGCACTTACACTGGATCAATGAAAACACATACTTTTCAAATTGTGGGATTCAATTTATGCTTGTGAAAATAGATAGTAGCTGGTTTGTTGCTGAAGTCCTTTCAGACCTTTTCTCTAACTCTGCACTTACATTTTGATTATCTGTAGAACTTCCATTGTGATATTGTGGGGTAGCAAGTCTGATATGCTATCTGGCTTTCTGGACCCCATTTTCATTTGATTTTGGCTACTTTATACATTATATGTTACATAAAAATACTTTAAATGATCTATCAAGAATTACACATATTATTCATTTCACTAAAGAGTAAAACCAAGGTATGTTTTCTCATAGCTCTTATCCCTATATGTTTTATGCATAAATATATATTGTACCAAGAGTCACAAAAGTAATTTTCCATTTTGCATTATGCATGCATTTGTATGTCTCCAAGGTGTAAAATGAACAGTCTCTCTGACACACAAGTAATCCTAGACTATATTTTTGAAAATGATCTCTAAACTGAAAAAGTTATAGTTGTAAAAGTCCATTGTAGAGCACATTTTTCAATTATAACCCAATTTATTGAGAAAAAAAGCTTTGTTAGTGAAAATCAATTGCAAGAATGATCAGTCATTTATAGTGAGCAATTTGGCTCCATACAGAGTGGGAGTAAGGAGTCAAGAGCATAGCTGGATAGATGTAGCTAGACACATCCCTTGTTTTCTCTGTTCCTGGCAGCAGTTCAAAATGCTACCCTCTTTGCAAGGAGGAAAGAAATTGGAGGTGGCCTTGTAAAAGGGGCAATAAGAGGTTGTACAGCTGGTTTTCTCAAAAGCAGTGAAACTAGCTTTAGTTTTCCTTGACACTTCTGCCCTCTTCACCTCTGGTGACCGGAAATTCTGGTAAATCTAACCAAACTTTTATTTTGCGACTGTAGCTGTTTTTAGTATCAGGAACACAGAGGCATCTTGGGATGGAACAGGAGGATCCTGATTGTGGGTGGGGATGGAGGCTCATGTTTTTCTCCACTGTCCCCTTTCTCCCTATTGTGACTGGCTGTGTTAGGATCCAAGTCTTTCTGATTGGTACTTTTTACTCATTAGTCTGTTTATTCATCCTGACTGAGAGTGAGGAGCTGAGGAGTACTCGTACACTTTTTGATTCTGAACAACCAAAGTGTGCTGACCCCCCTCTATTCCCAACAGAATGAGACCCCAACCAAACCCTCCAGTGAAAAGTATTTTTGCATAAAAATCCCCAAATGGAGCCTCTTCCGAGAAAGATTTACCTCCCACCCTCCATCTGGTTCACCGCTATCACTATCCCATCTTTCTGTGGCTGCCCCCATTTTCTTCCTAATTCCCCCTGGTTGTGCACTGCCCGCTGAGCCATCTCCACAGTGCTGGTATCCAGGTAGACAGTCATGTCAAGAACAAATAGCAGGGAGGCAAGTTCCATCAGTGGACACTCTTAATGTTCTATCTTTTCAAACTATTCCACCATTTTCAATACTTTTTCCTGATTTCCACATTATGGGAAACCTTTGCTAAGTTCCATCCTCTCCTGGCACTCCAAAGTTCTTCCTTAAAACCCAAAGAAATAGTCAGTTTCCAGGAGTTGTCCACCCAATTTCCAGTTGCTAAAGTGACTCTGTAGTTTTGCATTTTCAAGAATGATACAAAAATAGCTAAATATGAAACTATATCAAATTTCAGGGCTAACAAAATGACAAGTTTACAGTTGATTTCGCATTTGTGTACATTGTGTAGGTTGCAACTAAAACATGGGAAGCACTGTGATTTATTGGTTAGAGCATAAGAACATAAGACTGGCCATATTGGGTCAGACCAAAGGTCCATCCAGCCCAGCATCCTGTCCACCGACAGTGGCCAATGCCAGGTGCCCCAGAGGGAATGAACAGAACAGGTAATGATCATTGCCTCTCCTGCCATCCATCTCCACCCTCTGACAAACAGAGGCTAGGGACACCATTCCTCACTCAGGGGACAGGATTCTTGCATTCTATTCCCAAATCTGTTTCCAGGTTAATCTGACCTGGCTCTACTTTGAGCATTGCAACACCTAACTTTCAGGCATCTAGAAAATCATTGCAATTCACAAACCCTAGGTTAGGTGCCTAGATTCCTTGTGTAACTCATATGGAGAGATAGGTGCCTAAGAATAGGATCCAGGAAAGCCAGCTCACTGCCTAAGACAGCCAATGTGAGATGACAAGGAGAGGAGGTTTCCTAAGCTTCACCACTCTTACTGAATTAGGCAGCTATCTCTGCTTGCAATCCACAATTGGGAACCCCTTCTCCTGGAGTCAGGCAGCTTATGTGCCAAAGTTGTTTATGCAAGAAATGCCAGTGCAGCAGGTGGTGGTCCCCTCCTCATAACTTTTAGCCCAGTAGTTAGAGCACTTGCCCAGGATGTGAGAGGCCCATCTTCACTTCCCCGCCTCCCTGAGGTGGGAGAAAGGAGCTGGACAGTGAATTTCCTGCAGCTAAGGAGAAGGCCCAAATGACTGAACTATGGAATGTTCTGTGTGGGCCTCCCTCAATCTCTCCTGCTGAAGCTGGTCTACTTGAATAAATACTTAAATAGCCATTGAGCCAGAAAGAGACAGTAAGAATGACTTTGTAACCCAGTGGTTAGGGCAACCACCTGGGAGGTGAAGGATCCAGTGTCCAGTCTCCCTGCTCAAGTGGTCTAACTTCTCTGTATCATTTATTATTTTGCATTCCTTTATTGTAGTCTTTCTTAATCTCTAAACTACACAGTACCAATCTTTTCACTCTCCCTTCATTTAGAAAATCTTCCAGGCTTCTAATAATTTTCATCAGCCATCTCTGAACCCCTTCTATTTCTGCTACATCAGTGTTGAGCTAAAGTAACCAGAGCAGAAAAGAATTCCAGGTTGATTTACAATGGTGTGTG
Source organism: Eretmochelys imbricata (assembly GCF_965152235.1). Lineage (NCBI taxonomy): Eukaryota > Metazoa > Chordata > Testudines > Cheloniidae > Eretmochelys > Eretmochelys imbricata. Next base: position 150,617,814 of record NC_135573.1, read on the forward strand.
TGAATAGTTCAAATGATTCCATTTAATATTCCATTGCATTTATCAGTACAGAATTTCACCTTCTATCATGCTGTCCATTCACTTTTTGTAGATAGGTGTGTCTAAAGTTCTTCAGTCTTCTCAACTCTTGACTAAGTGAATATTAATCCTGATTCTGATACCTTTCCTCAAATTGAGTAATAACTAACCGCATAAATTGTTCCATTTTTTTACTCTCCCAGATTAGGGTATTGCTTAATGTGAGTAGGGGTATAAGGATCTGGCTATTGTATTTCCAGCAAATTTTGCCAAGTGACTGCTCATACCTTTACTGGATCATGAATAAATATATTAAACAGCACTAGTCTTAGTGTGCAACCCTGTGGCACTCTGTTGTTAATGTTTGACCATGATCAAAATTTACCATTTATTCCTACTCTTTATTTTCTGGCTCTTTAGCCAGTTTCTGATCCATAATAACACCTGGCCTCTATAACTATTTAACTCCCTTAGTAGCATCTTGGGAAGACTTAGTGAAAGGCTTTCTGAAAGTCCATATACATTATGTCAAACAGTCCTACTTTAGCTACTATTTCTGACATGCCTCTAGAATTTGAATACACTACAGAGTCAGGATTTTCCTTTGCAGAAGGTAGGCTTGTTAGTGCCTAACATACTATGGTCCAGTGGGTGACAATTAAGAGGAGCGAGGGCAGCATTGGCTTTTATACTCACTCAGAGTTCCATAGGCTAGGCCATGGCCTCACCACTTTTAAGCTGTGGTCCAATATTAAATCAGTACAGACGCTGCCTGGAGTGTTGCTCTGGCTGTGTGATTGCAATACCACAGAAATTTGACCTGCTTGTCCCTCCATCCAGACAGAGGTGTAGTGAAGCCAAATTGTGTGTGACCTGGTGCACCGGGAGTCTGTTCCTATGCAGGGGAGTCCACTGAGAATTCGACTCCTGACAGCACTGGCTCATGCATGGTGTGAGTAAGAGAGAGGGGAGCCTCCATGGCCGATGAAGACCTGGAGCCCCTAGGGTGGGGAGGTTTGAGTGAGGACCAGAACAGGGTCTCTGCTGGGGTGGGGGAATGACAAGGTCTCTGCTGGATGGGGGTCAGGGACCAGAATTTCCCCCCTCCCTCTAGAAATATCTGAATTCATGCCACTGCCATGATCACTTGATGTTTTATAATTTTATCTGTAATTATGACATTTATCAATCATCCTGGTAATAAGTAAGGATCACTTGTCTGGAATTCTAGGATCACAGTATTTGTTAACCTCCAGTCCAGTAGCTGATTTTACCGAGAGATTGAATATTTTTGCTAGCAGTTAGTCACTTCATTTTTAAATTCCTTCAGAATTTTTCTGCATATCATCAGGCCTTATTACTACTGCTCCTTAGTTTGTCAATTTCTTTTCCCCCCATGCCTCTATCTGTTACTGTATCTTATCTTTATTACATGAAAAGAGTAGCTCAAGTGTAGGTATCTTCCCTATAGCCTCTGGTATAAAGACTAATGCAAGAAATAATTTTGCTTAGCTGTAAAGTCTGTCCTTCTTAACTTTCCCATTTATTCTAGCAGACATACTCATTCTCTAAGATTTTTTTGCTTCTGATTAACTTAAATAGTTTGTTATATGATTTTATATCTTTCACTCTTTGGTGCCTAGCTTGCTTTCAGCACATGTATGCATCACTTACTAGAGCCTAAGAATGTACAACAACCAGCATTTATCATTTTAACTAAATTAATCATATAGGGCCAAATTATCCTTTCATGTAATGTTCTTTTACATGTGTGAGATACTCACTGATTTTTTAAAATGTATTATCTTAGATTTGTACAAAAGTGAAAAAGAGGCACCTTTCCAAAGCTATAGTTGCCCCTACTATAAATTAAAACATATAAACTAAAAATAATATATATATATAAACGGTTGGCAGAACATAAATCTCCTCTCCCACACTATAGATCTAACCTCCCTCAAGCCTCCATCAAAACCCCCATGAATGGGGTGAGATGTCAATGGACCTTGCAATCATCTAGTGTGGAGTACAATTTGGGTTCATATTGGTTTTCTGTAATCTTATACTGATCTTGTCTGTCTCCAGTATTGCAGAGTCTGAGGGGAATTGATCTTTAGGAGAAACGGAAAAGTTGTAGCCATCAAACTTGCTTGGGTATGACTTTACCAAAAGAAATGTTCAGGTCTTAGTTAGGATATTAGTTGTTCTAGTTAGTGCTACCATAATTGGTACTTAGCATCTTAAATTTCTAAATCTCTATTTAATTGATTTTGAGGCTTATCTGGATCATGTTTTGTATTCCTGTCAACCATTTTTATTTCATTGCAATCACCACTATGAAACCACTATGAAAAGTTCATTACCTTATTTTGTACTACTAATAACCCAATATAATGGTTACTATAATAAGTGTAAGTGGACTTTATTTACTACTTATTTTATGTTAGAGCTTTGTCAGTTAATTACTTTAAACAATAATTCCATCCAGAGCTTTGTAAGAGCTTTAGTTTGATTAAGTGAGATTTTTCTTACATATCTGAATAGTCACCACATACACAGTTAGAAGATTTTTGTATACAAAAATCTAAAACTACAATATGCAAACTGCACTGCATCTGTCTGAGGCTGTACACAAAGGTCATTCTCTTCTCTTCAGTCATGTGGCAGAAAGTGCTGCAGAGTTGGAATTTTCATAATTTCAGCCAAAAGCTCTAATTGCTCTCTTTCACCAAAATTACCGTATGCAAAAATCACTCTATCAGATAATTCATATAGAACCAGTAATGTGTGAGTGGGAACACTGTCATTCAAGAAAGAAAGAGAGGACAGAAATAGTTAAAAGTAGCAAAAGCAATAGTTAAAAGTAGCAAAATTACTCCTATCCTCTTCCTCAATTTTTTTTATTCCAAACTTGACATGAAAGTCAAATGGTAAGATTTAGCCACTCTCAAGACCCTGTTTCTAGTAATGTCCAGCTATTTTCATCATTCCTGCAGCCACAAACTTTGTCATAACTCAGACACACGCACTCATTACTTGAACCATCTTACATACTAAATACAAGAGGCTGATTTTAATGTATTCCTAAGGCTGAGTATTTAAACTCTCAAAAGTTGGGAAATAGGCAATTTAAGGTTGAATGTTCAACTTGAATTCTAACCCCTTTTGTATCCTGGTGCACCTCAGGATTGGGCCCCATGATTCACAGCACATGAAACTGAATAGTGTATAACTGTTTGTGCCACGATACTGTAAACACTTTTCTGGCTGTCACATCCTACCGTCTCCCACTCCCAGGTTCAGAAATATCTGATGTCCCAAGGATATAGGAGGGATGGGGAAAGTGCCATTTGTGTTATGTGTTTAAAGGAATGACTGCTAGTCCTCAGTTCAGCAAAATTTCCAACACAGAAAAGTGTTAGATCAGCATCTCTATGGCATTGTTCGCAAGCAGAAAATTGAAACGCAGTTCCAGTAACAACACAGGAAATGAAAGGTTCTGCCACTACCTTGAGCCTAAACAGACCCTTCTCCACCAAAACCTTGACCAGTGCAACTGTAGTAGGGATTAGTGCACTGTAACAGCCACTAAATGCAGTTAGCACCACTGACAATGAAAGGTTAAAAAAAGAATGGGTACATACACCTCCCTCCCAAGCAATTCTTTAGAGGTGATTGAGTGCTCCAAACAGAGGCTTGTAAACAAGTGTCAATAGTGAAGATAAAAATGTTACACAGTGATCCCATTACAATGAGGCCTCCAGCCTCTACAGCACAAACCCAACCCCAAGGTGATAACCCAGGTGGATGTGCCCTGTTATAAGTGTCTTTAATGTGTGCAGTCTCACAGGAATAAACAATTAATGGCCTTCAACTCCAGAGGAACGAAACCCTCACAAAACTATGTAGCCTCACACGTACCTACCAATGTTCCCTCAGGTGCTTTTCCAGCAGTTGTATAGGGTGTGAAGGTGTCCCTTGGCACAGACAGATGTCATCCTCTGCCTCTCTGCTGTACCAAGCTATGTGCACATGGCGTCCCTGATTTCCCTTGCCCACTGAGAACCAGGACCAGTGTGCACATGAATGGGAACTAGCTGCCTGTGCAGAGTTTGTAAATCAGACTTGTCCTGAGCCCTCTCGGGATGGAAACACTACCCTCTAGTGTGCAGCAGGCAACAATTATATGAATAACATTGGCCATTGCTGGTCATTTCATGTTTCCAAAATGATGTGATACCACCCCACTGTGCACCAGAAGTGATGGTCAACCCGTGGGCATATTGTGGCAAGACTGACATTCACCATATCTATACTATGTGAGCTGGATGAATTGCCATTAACCCTCAAGATCAGCCATTTTCAATGAAAGTTCTGCCAAATTCCATCCAGTATCTCACTAGTGTTCTACTCTGTTGTGTAAAGCCTTCATTCAATCCAGTAGAATGCAATTGTAAGATTTGTAACTTTTCAGTCATTGCTAGTATGATCATTAAGTTCGGTAACCTTTTGCAAACTCTGTAACTTTTAGTCATTGTTTGCATAGCCTTTTAAATTTTGTAACTTTTGTAAGCTTCGTAACCTTTTCAGTTACTACTTGTATAACCTCCGAGCTTTGCAACATTCCATCATGCCATAAGGGAGTGTGAACAAGGGAGTATGTGTGGGACTGGGCGGAGAGAAACTGCAAGGAGAAAAGAGCCCGGAGACAGGAGACAGGTCTGATGTAATCTGCCCTGAGAAGGCAATCACGGAGTGCCTTAAAGAAAAGAAGAACCTGGTATGCATGAAAAGAACAAGGTCTGGGAATGCTTCTTGGTGATGGGCACAGAAGGAAAACTCAGTGTACATGACAGGAATCGCCCAGTTCCAATAAAAGAAAGAAAGCACGCTCACAAATTCTCTTCTTCTTGACCTGCTCGCCTGCCCGGATCCATGACCACAGGTGGAAACACCAGATCTACTATGCTTTGGCTTCTCAGCTTCCTCTGCTATCTCCAGTAACTCTCCGCCTGCGAGTGTGTGGGTGCATGAGGATATGAATTTGATGAATGTGTGCATGTGTGAGTAAGCTCCATCCCTTTTCTGTTTGATCCAATAGCGGCATTTAATAAAACCAATGTAAGTGTAACCCTGGGTTGGTCTCTAGTGAAAGTCAGGTAACATACTCCACTGCATAACTGTGAGGAACAGGAGCAGAAACAGATCATCATCCCATCACTCCATGTCTTGCACCCATTTGCCAGGGGTTAACAGTGAGGGGGTGATGTGATGAGGACCTGCCATTGGCAAATGTGAGAAGGTGGGGAAGAGTACCAACAAAATATAGCAACATGGTTCCTACAGTGTCTCCCTGTGACTCACAGAACCCTAGGCCACCATCCCTGGAATGCTAATGCCAGCATTGTGCAACAACAGCAGCAGCATGGACAGCATTATCCCATGTCCAGCACAGCATAATGTGGACAATCAGCATGGGTATGGAGAGATGTGCAAGTAGGTACATGATACAGTAATCAAGTATGTGTGCCAGTTCAGACATAGCCTTAAATGCTGTATGCTCTCACCATTCCCCTCTTTAATGCCATCATGAGACTCATACACAAGGTGGACAATATGCTTTATTGGATCTGGGAGACATTTTGTATTTGATATCAGATGTAACCAGCACAATCTCACTATCTCCCCAACACTCTCCCAATTCATGCCCAAATGAGTACCTCCTGGGCAAGATCTAAGCTGAAAGCACCCCCATCATCCAACCAGGTCACCAGGATTTAATCCATGGTGTAATACTTCATGGTATGAATGTTTTTGCCCACTAAGCTTGCATTAAACAGCATAATTGGACAGTGTCTCTGTCAGCTGACACCTTGAAAACCTGGGACATGGGGAGGGGAAGCAAATGAGACAAACCAAATTAGCATTTTATACCTGGCTGCTAACTAATAACCAAATTTCTTCCTGCCCACTCTTTCCCTGTCCACTATGACAGGAATCACAAAAGACTTAAACCCTACAAATTATCCTCTCCAGGCTTCCATATCCCCAAGTCACACCAGCATTGCTCACTCTTTTCATAAACATTTAAGTATCCAGTGAGGGGATGCAGCTGTCATAATTTTAATTGTTTCACAATTATCTGTGGATCACCTTGTTCGTTGTTAATGCACCCGTTGTCTTGCATTACGTATTTGAGAACTGTAAACTCTTGGGAACAAGGACTATTGTTTTGTTATGGGAGTGGACAGTGGATAGCACAATGGGGCCCTGACTGAGGTTTCTAAGTGCTTCAGCAGTACAAATAATAACAGCCACATGCATGAGTATAGATCTTAATCTTGGGTTGCAAGGACCCTCTTTACAGTGACATGGCTACCTCACTCTCAGTGACATATATCTCACCTGTTCACAACCATCCTTGTCTCATAAATCTCAACCCCATGACTCCCTACATTCAATCCTCACCCTGTGCTACCAATTCTCCATTATTCCCACAGGTTCAACACAGTCCCAGATCCACAGAGTTCTCTCCTACAGACTAAGGTAGTTCCCCTCTTCAGCTCACTCTGCAACCCCAGAGATGGCCTGCAACACCAGGAGATTCATCAATTTGCCACCAAAACATCACCACCACTAAGACATACTAATTCTTTTCATACCCCCAACAAATACCCCCCCCCCGCTATTAATAATGCTCCGAAACTCATAAATTGTGTCCCTGGGCTCCTATTAGAATCTCCACTCACCCAAACCATCTCCTTTCTAAAAGGAAACACAAATATCCTAAAGCCAATTTGGCAAAAGGACCTGCTCTCTGTGGCTTTACTAGATAAATTCACCCCATGCAACTCTGACTTCATAATTTAAATTATACTGATCTTTTCTCATTTCAATCATACTTTTCCTTCTTCTTGGACATCTCCAGTATCTCTTGGGGATACTTCTCGGATAGTCCTGAGAAAACAGGTCAAATTGGTTTCTGCTCACATCCCTGAACACATGAGGAAGGGTCAGTCAGACAAAGATCCTGAAGTAATATCAGGTGACTTGAACCACACAGTGAAAAACAACTAACCCAGATAGAAACTCAAAAAAGCCATTATTAAAATGTGCATTCCCATTTTTGCTGACATGCAGATAATGGGGAAAAACAGTGAACAACTGTTGAATGAACTCTTGCTGAGAATGTGCATTTTTGAGGAATGTTTGCGAACTCAAGGAGAGAAAACTGTGTTTAATTGTGAGATTAACATTTTGCACAACTCACCTTGTAATCTTATATCTTGATAATGATCGATGATGTGACATTCATTTGTTGACACAACAAGTTTGATTGATACAACAAGATTTTCTTATTAAGGGGGGGGAGTAGGGTCTAATGACCAGAGCAGGACATTGGTTCCTCTACCGCTCACCCAGCAAGACATTTATTCTTTTTATATCTCAATTTCCTTATGTGAACATCTGGTATAATAATAGTTACCAAACTCAGAAGGGTGTTCTGAGGCTTAAATAATTTATCTTTTCATAGCACTTCAAGATCTTGGATAAAAGATGCTGTATAAGTATTTTTACTATTATCTATAATTATAATAATTAATAATAATTATTATTAATAAATGCTAGTGTTATGTAAAAACCTTTCAGACAGTGGTCTCTGATTTTACATTTTCTTTCAGATTTTTTAAGCCGACTTATCTAAACAGTTGGGAATAAAATATTTGTGTGGAAGGGGCAGGAGTAAGGGTAGCTACTTTTTTTGAGAGAAGTTTTTTTAAGGAAATGTGTAAAATTCAGCAAAGGTAGGGAGTAGACAGGAGTCTCTGTCAGAATAGTATGATAAATGAAAGGGCTCTAGTGGCCCTTCTGTTTGTTTAGACCTCTTGTTTCTGCTACAATTCTCCACAAAACTAGCATTGAAGTGTCTACTGTTAAAACATAACATAACCTGACAATGATCAGCCCACAGGGCTTTTCCAAGAGAAGGCCATATTGTTCTGCTTGGGGAAATGCTCTATCTCTAGATGTCCTGAGACATGAAGAAAAGCACAGAGTGCGGAAGACTTTCCAGTACATTAGTAGTATATGAAAGGAGCTGACCACTCATACATTAATATTGCCTTGTCCTAGAGAGTGACATATGGGAAAGCACTGCATAAGATTCTCTATAGACAGCTTGTTTCTTCCTTCCTTGTTTTAAACCAACAGACACCATGTGAAAAATACACCGGTTTTCATAGTACAGGGTCTGTGTATACTTTTGTAGATATTTAACTTTTATACTGTACAGATGATTGAGCAAGTACAGCTTTCATTATATTTTTACTATGCACTATTTGTAAAACCACTACAGAGTATTTACCTTGTAAACTGCTGTAACATTTAGTATTTTGTATACCATCCAGGCCATTTGTAGTTAAGCATTTTCCTGCTAATGGCTTTAAAGTGCTCTTACTTTTGTTACTATTGAGGATTTTCAAATGTCACAGCAAAGTCTGATATTTATTATCAATTGAAGATCTTTATTCACATTTCACATTTTAAACAAAGTTAAGCCGTGCAATATTGAGTTAGTAATGAAAATAATGAAAAATGAAAAAATATCACATGCAAGTATTGTGGAAACGGAATCTACATAAATATTTATATACATTTAAGCAGTGATACTCTATTGTCTTTTATTTGTTTTATACTTAGATTACCAATACACCAAAATAATCTATTATGTTTTTACTTATGCCCTTGTTATGCTAAGGGATATAGTGTTACAGGGAAAGCAGTGCAAAGGGAGTGTAAACCTTTTATATTGTTCAACATTATGATAGTTGGTAGGTCTGTAGAAAACATTCATGTTGAAACCTCACTTGTTCATGGGTTTCATGTAAACCAGAAAGATGCCAAAGTTTCCTCACCTCAAAGAAGACTTAAGCCGAAGCCAGGATGTTTCTCACAGTTCGATTATTTGGGATCTGATTTTCGCTGATGCATCGTAGCTTTTTTATGCCAGCTCCTCTTATGAAAGAGCTGTGAAGAGCCATATTGGAAATGTTTGGCAGGCATAGAGACAGCGTAGTCAGCTCTGCCCCACATCCCAAAGAGGTCCCTTGTCAGTGTAGGGGACTTGTGGGGTATATTCCTGGGGAAATGGGAGCATGGCCTGGGCATTCCTAGTCCAAGCTATTCCTGGTTGCTGGAAAAGCCCATAGATGCTAATCAGCCAAGCGTTTAAAGGGGTTTGATGGATGTGCATGTTGAAAATGGTGTGAACACCACCTAAAAATATGAGCAATGCTCTTTCTTTCAAATATGAAAAATATTGAGAAACTTAGTCAAAGATAAAGTTGATCACAATTGGTTTTAGACTAAATTTCTCTATGACTTATACACCAACGAGGTCAAACTCATGTATGTAAGTAGGAATAATTTTAGTGGAGATTTACTGCAACTCCTATGCCATATACTAGGGTTGAAAGTGGCAAGCTCATTATTAGAATTTTAAAAATTGATCCTTTTATGATTATTAAATTATTTTGTGTTGTAGTTCCTTGGAAAATTAAAGGAGGAGAAAAAGTTTCACCAGTCTGTGAAATCATGGTGTAGCGTGTTGCCTACTTATTTTCCACATTGGCAGCCCACAAAAAAACAATTAAAATTAAAAAAAAAAAATCCCTTTGAATAAGAGATTTTCCAACAAATGCCATACACCAGGTCAGTTAATGCAATCAAAAGCATATTGACACAATCTACTGCACACAGATATTAATAAAAACAAATCAGCAAAACAACCTTTATGCAATCAACAGACTGCAGCACATCCCCTCTAGTTTCCAGTTCTGCATGAGTATATGTTTTCTCTTTCTCTGTTCTCTAGAAAGCACTCCTGGGGTCTCTCCAAAATGTAGCATTTTTGTAACATTTACATATCTGAGATGCCAAGAATAGGACTACTAATGTGCATGTAAATAGCCTAGATGCATACAATATATTTCAGACACCAGTACTAACACGAATTTTGAAATCATGACTACTTTGCTGCGATGGTGACAAAATAATTGTGTGCAAATTGTAGTCCTGAATGTTTTTTATTAATTACAACTCAATATCAAGTTTTGAAAATATTTCGCAAATATATTTCTTAATGATGGATGTGATAATGACTGTAGCTGACATTGAGGAGCATATGTAATTTACAATCCACATGATCCATCATAAAATACATATATGTATTTTAATAGTATATATATAATCCACCTCATATTTTAATTGACAGGACTTATTGAGAACTTAAGAAAGGGGCTCAGTATGCTTACCTTTACAGCACTACAGATTACTGTCTGGAAAGTCTACCATGTGTTTGCAGTTATGCAAATTCTGCATAACACACTGCACCAAAAAGATAGGCCCAGTTTCAGCACCAGTGCAATGCCCAAAACTCCCAATGAATCATGTAATCACTTAAACTCACTCAGTGCATTAATTTTTATAGTAAAAAGATTCCTTATGGTTCTGCCTGTGAAAATGCACACTGCTGCCTCCCTCTAGGTGCTGTTGCTTATCTCCCAGCTAAACTCCAGAGTAACTCACAAACAAGGGGAAGGTGGGTGTGTGGCCACCTGAGTTGCCTGCAGGGCCTGATCCAGCGGGCATGTTCAGAGGGTGCCTACTGGATCAGGACTCTCAAGTGAGTTCATACAAATCAGCCGAGGAGGGCACCCCATAACTTTTAGTCCAGTGACTAGGATACTTGTGGGATGTGGGAGATCCTCAGTTCAAGTCCCCCCTCCACCTGAGGGAGAGAATGGATTTGAATATGGATTAGCACCTCTCAGGTGAGTTTCCCAATCATAGAAGTATGGGATATTCTGATGTGGGGGAGGGGAGAAGGAGGTTCCCACAATCTCTACTGCTGAAGCTGTTGCATTCTGGAGAAATAATTAGAGTCATTTGGGCCAGAGGGAGAAAGAGAGAGAGCACAAGAATGAGAATGATTCTGTAGCCTGGTGGGTAGAACACTCACTCAGGATGTGGGAGACCCAGGATCCTGTTCCAATGACTTTTTCATTATTTATCCACAGTGCAACAACTTCAACTGGAGAGACTGAGGGAGCCTCATATCAGAATATCTCATTGCCCTGTGGCGCATGTACCTGAGAGGTGGCAGATCCCTGTTCAAAACCTTTTGTCCCTCAGGTGAAGGAAAGACTTGAAATGGGGGTCTTCTGCATCCCAAATAAATTTGGGATAAATGAAATTGTTATTATGCCCAAATAAATTTGTTAGTCTCTAAGGTGCCACCAGTATCCCTCATTGTTTTTGCTGATACAGACTAACACAGCTACAACTCTGAAACCTGCATCTCAAGTGAGTACCCTAGCCACTGGGCTAAAAGTTGTGAGGGAAGTCCTTCTCTTTCTCCCCTGCTCCCCAGGCTTCTTGCAAAAACAGCATACATACCTAACTCTAGGAGAAGATTCACAGCTAAGAATTGCTAACAGAGAATTGCTAAGAGAGGGCTGCTTTTGTTCAACATCTTTATTAATGATCTGGATTATGGTATTAATTGCACCCTCACCAAGTTCTCAGATGACAATAAACTGGGGGGAGAGGTAGATACGCTGGAGGGTAGGGATAGGGTCCAGAGTGACCTAGACAAATTGGAGGATTGGGCCAAAAGAAATCTGATGAGGTTCAACAAGGACAAGTGCAGAGTTCTGCATTTAGGAAGGAAGAATCCCATGCGTGGCTGGGGACCGACTGACTAAGCAGCAGTTCTGCAGAAAAGGACCTGGGGATTACAGTGGATGAGAAGCTGGATATGAGTCAGCAGTTTGCCCATGTTGCCAAGAAGGCCGATGGCATATTGGGCTGTATTAGCAGGAGCATTGCCAGCAGATCAAGGGAAGTGATTATTGCCTCTGTTTGGCACTGATGAGGCCACACCTGGAGTATTGCATCCAGTTTTGGTCCCCCCACTGCAGAAGGGATGTGGACAAATTGGAGAAAGTCCAGTGGAGGGCAACAAAAATGATTAGGGGACTGGGGCACATGATTTATGAGGAGAGGCTGAGGGAAATGGGGTTATTTAGTCTGCAGAAGAGTGGGGGAGATTTGATAGCAGCCTTCAATTACCTGAAAGGGGGTCCAAAGAGGATGGAACTAGACTGATCTCAGTGGTGGCTGATGACAGAACAAGGAGAAATGGTATCTTCCAACCCTAATATTCTAAGATTCTATGATTCTATGATCAGAGCCACAATTTGGGCACCTATCGGCACCAGAGGGGTGGGGCTTATGAAAAAGGATGGCTTGAGTCTTTTTGAAAAAAGGAAAGGAGTCAGAAAGTTTCATTCCCATTTTGTGTCACTTAAACCTTATAGCTCCACCCTGAAATCTCTTGTATTTGTTTGAGCGACATCAGGACTTCCACAGTTACCTATTCAGTAGTTTGTACCAATAAACCACAAAAGCAAGGTCATTGTGAGTGTAGTCATTGACTAAAATTAATTATTTATTATATTTTGTTGTTTTGCAGTAATGTAATTCATCTGCCAAGGGTTAAGCTTTGTCTTTCTTAATGTACCTTCTGCTTAACGGGCCAAATTCTGATTGTTTAACTGTTGCAAAAGGATTTTTTTTTGCACAAGGCAAGATTTCTATGCATGTATTCTATTTCAAATTCTGTCTCTAGTTTGCTGCCTGAAGTTGTTGCGAGTGAGGGTCTCAAAAATGACTATCCAAAAATACCTTTCTATACAATTGATCTGCTTTTTTTGTGTATTTAGAGACTGATCATCCATCTACAGTAACAATATTATTTTTTATGTCCTATAGTTGTAGCCATATCAGTCCCAGGATATTACGGAGACAAGGTGGGTGAGGTAATATCTTTTACTGGACAAACTTATGTTGGTGAGACAGAAAAGCGTTTGAGCCACACAGAGCTCTTCTTTGGGAAAGGAACTCCCGGCATCATAGCAAAATGCAAGGTAGAACGGATGGTTTTGAACAACCCTTAACCTCTCCAATCTCATTATCAGAAGCAAGCCCCTCACAGACCAGGACATATCAACTCAAAGTGGCATCAGACCCTGACAGAACAACAGATGCAAAACCTGCTGACATATGTCTACTGCTACAATGATCAACACTCCCTGCAATACACCTTTCAAAATTCATGGGTCCTACACAAGCCTTTCACAACATATGGTGTACCTCATCCATGGCACTAAATGCCCCAATAAGTATTAGGTGGGTGAAACCAGACAGTCACTACACTCTCAATGCACTCACACAGGAAAATGATAAAAGACAAACCACCACATCACTTGTGGGTGAACACTTTTCACAAGGCAATCAGTCTATATCTGACCTGTCAGTCCTCATCCTGAAAGGAAACCTACACAATACTTCCAAAAGACAAGCCTGGGAGCTTAAATTCATTGTTCTACTAGACAGTAAAAACCATGGACTAAGCAGACACACTGGATGTATGGCTTCTTTCAACACTCTGTAACCCACTAACCCCCTCTTTTTGTCCTACAACTGCAGAGGTGTTAATGGGCCACTCTAATTTGAATGGTCCCTTACAATATGTGCTATCTATTTATAAAAAGAAAAGGAGTACTTGTGGCACCTTAGAGACTAACCAATTTATTTGAGCATGAGCTTTCATGAGCTACAGCTCACTTCATCGGATGCATACCGTGGAAACTGCAGCAGACTTTATATATACACAGAGAATATGAAACAATACCTCCTCCCACCCCACTGTCCTGCTGGTAATAGCTATTACCAGCAGGACAGTGGGGTGGGAGGAGGTATTGTTTCATATTCTCTTTACCAGCAGGACAGTGGGGTGGGAGGAGGTATTGTTTCATATTCTCTGTGTATATATAAAGTCTGCTGCAGTTTCCACAGTATGCATCCGATGAAGTGAGCTGTAGCTCACGAAAGCTCATGCTCAAATAAATTGGTTAGTCTCTAAGGTGCCACAAGTACTCCTTTTCTTTTTGCGAATACAGACTAACACGGCTGTTACTCTGAAACCTATCTATTTATACTAAACAATCTGTTACACTTTGCATTTCCCTGTGATGCTGGCTAGCAGTTCCTTTCCCAGAGCTGAAGAAGAGCTCTGTGTGGCTCAATAGCTTGTCTCTCTCACCAACAGAAGTTAATCCAATAAAAGATATTATCTCACCCACCTTGTCTCCTTAATATCCTGGGAGATGGAGAGCCATCCCAGCTAAGACAAAGGTTTTGTGTACTCTATACAATAGGCACGGGGTGTGATTGGAGATTAAGTAGCCATACCCAAGGTAGCTGTAATCTAGCTAGCTCAGGTCCCAGAGCAATGAACCCACAGCAGCACAAGCTTTAGGTGACCGCTACAAACCCACCCAGAATCCTGGGTAACAACTCGCGGGGCTAGCCCACACTGAAGCTGGCACTGCTGCAACTTCCCTGTTCCTGGACCCATACTAGCGAGGTATGTCAGCTCAAGTTGCAATTGCACCCAGTGATTGCAGTCTAGACATACCCAAAATGAAGGGCTGTAGATTCTATTCAGTCTTAGGCATTATGAAAAAAACCTCTTCATGAATTTGCAGTAGGTTGCACAAGTGCAGGCACATTGAAGGCTGTGTCGCTGAGGACAGAATTTGAAACCAATGAAGTTACCAGATGTGCCAAAAGGTCAACTTTGGACTGCAGAACCTTTTATTAAATGGGGCGGGGGGATGTGGGGAGTGAGAAGCTTTATTTTTAGAGCCGAGGTTATTTTGCATGGCTGGCAGATAGGGGGAAAAAATCCTTCCAGTTATAAACTGAACAAATCTGAGATTAAAATCACTGAGAGACCATGAACATATAAGACATTCTACAATTCTATATATGTTGTGGAAGATAATGAAAGAATTACATGTAATGCTATGTATGTACTGAAAAGGTGAAAAATAGCAGTTTTTTCCCCATGACTTTACATGGTCTGTAATTTTGGTAGTTTGCAATGAGTGAAGGCCCATATAAGATATTGGCAGGTGCTATTTTTTACGTTTTAGCACCAGAGCATACTGTACTTACTTGGGTCACCTACCAAGAGTAGTAAGAAAAGATAATAAAATCAGTACTTTGGTGTTGAGTTTCTAACTTTGAACTTCAAATTGTAACAGGAGTAGAATATTTCTAATGGTCCAGTATAGGCCCAGGGACTTAGTATGTCAGTCAGTAAAGGACTCTGATTTATGCAATTGGAATGTCTTGTTAAAATGAGTTAGTAGTAAACTATTAAAAGAGCAGTGCTGTTTCAGCATAAAGTTGCCTAAGGAAAACATGAAATAAGAGTTTACTTCTGACCCACAATATTTTCTTATTGAACATATTTAACAACAATGCAGTGAATCAGATTGTTGAGCAAAGCTGTTCAGTGGTCAAATGTATGTTGTCAGAGAGTTCATGAAAAAGTCATTAGCTTGCCTCCCCTTCTCTTTCACTGTCAGGCAGAATCATGTCATAAATATAGTCACTTGTCGAACAGGATATCAATCTATCCAGGTATCACCCACTTCCTGTCTCTGGCCATATGTTTCTGTTATTTATGTCAAGAAAATAACATTTACACAACCGCTGCTAGTTGTTTACAGAAGTTTAACTCTTGTGATATAGTCCCACTTGTGTTGCATGCTTTTAGCCCATAGATAATACATGAGCTTGTACATTTTAAAATATGCTACCACATGCATGACAGAATAAACACAGAACTGAACTGACAGCACCATCTGCCAAACACAGTTGATGTCAGGGGAATGGTCTCTTCATAATTTTCTGCTTCTTCATCATGAGATTAGAATATTTTTATTAAGTGATAACTATACTAAATTTTACTATTTTATTGATTAATCAAATTATTAACAATATAGAAACTGGAAATAGTAAGAAACACTTTTATATACGGTGATGAAGCTCTGGGCAGGAATATTTAAAATCTGATATTTCTCATATATATCACTTTTTGTTCCCACCTCTCTTTATATTCTTGTCTACATACTTACATCAGAAATAACCTGTGAGCAATCTATACAGTACACCTGTGTTTTAAAAAATGGAAAATTCCTAACATTAATCTTTAAGTCTCAAGTCTGAAAATTTTACAAAGCATTTTGTCTATTGCTGCAGTGTTATTTGTACTGAGACACTAACAAAAGTTTTAGAAAAGAAAAACAGACATGCACAATTCCTATTGAAATAAAGAGACACAAATGCAAACAATTGTTTAAAAAAATATTAAACATTCATAAAGATTTGTCTATTCATTTAGGAATAGACTGTGCACTGAGGCAATATTATGTCCCACAGGTCCGAGAGCTGCATTATAATTCGATGGCAATTAGTGTGAACTCAGAGCTGCAGTAGCACGCATGGGTATTGCAAGCCTCAGCTCTGCAAGGGAGCTAGCCAATGGATCTACACAGCCACCTTTTCCTATGTCTATACTACCCCCTGGATTGGCGGGCAGAGATCCAGCGGGGGTCAATTTATCTTGTCTAGTCTAGAGATAAATCGACCCCCGAGCGCTCTCCTGTCGACTCCGGTACTCCACCAGGATGAGAGGTGCAGGCCGAGTCAACAAGGGAGCGTCAGCTGTCGACTCACTGCAGTGAAGATACCGCAGTGAGTAGATCTAAGTACGTCAACTTCAGCTACATTATTCATGTAGCAAAGTTGCGTAACTTAGATCAATTCCCTCCCCCCTCCCCCCGCCGCCCCCAGTATAGACCAGGCCTAAGATACAGGAACCCCACATATAGCTCTGTTCTGTGGTGTGCTAGGGAGTAGGATCTAGTGCTGGCCAGAAAACAAAAATTCCTTTTCACAAAAGAAATTGAGAGTTAGACATTTATTTTCATTCCACATCAGAATGAAAACTAAACCTTCTGAAAATTTTCATCAAAAACATGAGCAAGAGTGAGCCCCTCAGAATAGTCCAATGATTAGAATCCTTGCCTGGGCTGTGGAAGACCCCCGTTCAATCCTCTGTTTCAGTCTCTCCTCTTGAAGCTGTGCCAGTTTGTATAAATAATTAAATGTTCTGTGAGCCAGAGCAAGCAATACTGAGTCTGTAGCTTGGTGGTTCAAGTACTTCCCTGGGACATGAGAGCATGAAGTTCAATCCCTGCTGTGGATTAGGGGGAGAGGGGATTTGAACCTGCAGCTCTAACACTAGGGTGAGTCTCTTGCTACAGCCAGAAATTTCATCCTGAGCCTGAGAAATATTACCAATGAAAGCTTAATTAAAACTGACCTGGTTTCACAAAAAGTTTCCATCTCACTGAATCAACATTTTCTGATGAAAAAACATTTTGTCAAAAAATTCCCCACCATACCTTGTACAGCTTCCCAGTATCCAGCTTTCCACTTTCCACAGTGAAAGCACATTGCTTCTGATACTGTTAAGGCCCTTGCTCTTGCTGCTGATGGTGGTGGAGCAGGATTTGTGCCTTACCATTTGATATAACATATAATGGTTTGAATATAATATTTCATTCAATGCTAAGCTTTATTTTCTATTTATTGCTACATCAAAAATCCTAATAAACTCTTTTGATATTAATGTAGATGATATATGCAACTCCCTAGCAATTCTATTGCAATTAGCTATCATATTAAAGTGCTTCTAGTGAAATTAAAATACCATTAAAATTAAATAGGAAATATACTATCCTCAGCCTAACACATTTAAAGATTTTCTTAATGTTACATATAGGCTGATTTATAAAAATAAAGCTACACTTGCATGTTTTGATATGAACAAATATGAAATTGTAAAAACAGAAAAAGGTGAACAGAAGAAGAGTACTTTATGTTTTGAAATATATTCCACTTATTAAATGTTGTAGTAACTGTACTGAAAGATTTTATATCTGAATCATGAAATGTGTCATTTTTGCTGCAGCATTATCATGAATACTATCTGCACCGCATTGTAATATGCATTTAGAGTCTATAAGGTTGAATATAGGTCAGATTCTTGGCAAAATCAGTCTGATTGCATGGGATAATACGGTTCATGAATTTTTAAATTAAATAGGTTCTTTCCCAATCAAATAATGTCACCAAAGGAAAGAATTTTCATTTTTGCTATATTTGATAAACAATTACCTTTTCAGATGAATCAATATCATTTTCTTTAGTTATGATACAATATTGGTCTAATAAGATTTCTGGTTTTGGCCAACTGCAATGTGTTTACACTGTATAAAATGTTATATTAACAAGCAGGACAAGCTTGTTATATTAACAAGCAGTATTTTATATCTGGTTTTGAACTTTTTCCTATCAATATAATAAAACTATTTATTTCCATATTGGGCATATTATCTATGTTTATTTCCCTGTAAGAAATACAACAAAATGAAAAGCCTTGGGCTTGTATCTCTTGTCCACCACTTAGAAAATTTACTTTTAAAAGTGACTTGTGCTATTAACTGGCTTCATTATTCCTTCCCGATTCAAATACTTTCCTGTTTGCTACCATTATTCCCAGGACCCATGTTATTCCAAGTGCTGCACTGATCTGACAAGCACATTAAATACAGACAGGAAAGAAGAATTTAACTGCAGTCATCAAGAGTATAAGAAACTGGAACCTGTAAACAGCAAGATTGCAGATTGGGCCACACTTTCTGGATTATTCTTTTTTGGAATGTGATAGATAGATAGATAGATAGATAGATAGATAGATTAAATTAGCAAAGCAATACTTAAATTTAAATTGTGCCTATATTTATGTCTCTACTACTACGTACTACACTATTCCTTTGTGTGATAACTCAGCAGCCATATTGTTTTGCTTTATGTTAACTCAGTATGTGATCATTATTAAAGCAAAACAAAACATAGTTTTAACACAGAGCCACTATTTATTTCAGATAATTATTTGGTGAAAATAAAGGACCAAAGTCAGATAAAGTCTAAATGATGCAACTCAAATTAAGTCAATGGAATTGCACATGCTTTCATCTTGTCTGAATGAGATCAGCATCCTTGCATTTCATAGATACAAAATAGGGATTATACACAGTAAGTATACAGTGTATAATATACCAGACTATATATAAATAAATAAGTTCAAATTAATGTTGAACAAATAATTGTTATTGAGGAAATCTCATTTTTCCTCATAGTGTTGTTCCTACATAATCAAAATTCCTGTTGAAGTTAATTGGAATTCTAAGTGTGTAAGGATTGAGGGACTTAGAAGGAAGATATTATGGATAGTGAGTGATCAGCTGTTGTGATCTGCACAGGATGTGCCATGTTTGTATTTCTTCCAGAGATAGAAGCAACTTCGTCTATATGAAGTGCAAGCTGGTCTCCATATTGGAGAAGAAGGTTAAAGGACTAGAGACCCAAGTATCAACTGTGCGCTGCATCATAGAAAATGAAGACTTTCTGGATAGAAGTCAGCTTTTGGTACTGCAGGCAGAGCATGCTGAAGAATCAGAGAGGGCAGTGCAGAATGGGGGAGAAAATTGGCAGCATGTGACCTCCAGAAGAAGAAAGAGGAGAACCCATGTACCCCCTACGCAGATAGAGGTAAGAAACAGTTTTCATGCTCCCTGCATAGTTACTACAGAAGAGAATGGTTTGGAAGAGTCATCTGAGGGAAGGGATCAGAAGGAGACCCTATTGACCAGAAGGCATGGGATACATTGTCCTAATGATGGGGGTTCAACGTCCACCACTCCCAACAAGAGGAGACGGGTGGGAGTGTTTGGGGAATCCTCCTAAGGGGGACAGAGTCATCCATCTGCCATCCAGACCAGGAGAGTTGAGAAGTGTGCTGCTTGCCTGCAGCTAGAATTTAGGATGTGACAGAGTGTCTGCCCAGACTGATCAAGCCCTCGGACAGCTACCTACTTCTCCATGTGGGCACCAATGATACTGCAAAGAATGACCATGAGTGGATCACTGAAGATGACATGGCTCTGGGAAGAAGGATAAAGGAGTTTGAGGCACAAGTTGTGTTCTCATCCAACCTCCCCATTGAAGGAAAAGGTCCAGGTAGGGACCATCAAATTGTGGAGGTAAATGCATGGTTGCTCAGGTGGTGTTGGAGAGAGGGCTTTGGATTCTTCGACCATGGGATATTTTTCTAGGAAGAAGGATTGCTAGGAAGAGATGGGATCCACCTAACTAAGAGGGAAGAGCATCTTTGCAGGCAGGCTTACTAACCTAGTGAGGAGGGCTTTAAACTAGGTTTGCCAGGGGATGGTGACCTAAGCCTAGAGGTAAGTGGGGAAGTGGGATACCGGGAGGAAACACAAGGAGGAGGGTGCAACAGGGGAGGCCTCCTGATTCATATTGAGAAAGCAGGGTAATCGGATAATTACCTTAGGTACTTGTACATGAATGCAAGAACCCTGGGAAACAAGCAGGAAGAATTGAAAGTCCTGGCACAGTCAAGGAACTATGATATGATCGGAATAACAGAGACATGGTGGGGTAACTCACATGACTGGAGCACTGTCATGGATGGGTATAAACGATTCAGGAAGGACAGCAGGGGAAGAAAGATGGAGGAGTTGCACTGTATGTAAGAGAGTGGTATGGTTGCTCAGAGCTCCAGTATGAATCTGGAGAAAAGCCTGTTGAGAATCCTTGGGTTGAGTTTAGAGGCGAGAGCAACAAGATTAATGTCATGGTGGGCGTCTGCTATAGATCACCAGAGCAGTTGGATGAGATAGATGAGGCTTTCTTCAGACAACTAACAGAAGTTTCCAGATCACAGGCCCTGGTTCTCATGGGGGACTTCAATCACCCTGACATCTGCTGGGAGAGCAATACAGTGGTGCACAGACAATCCAGGAAGTTTTTGAAACGTGTTGGGGACAACTTCCTGGTGCAAGTGCTGGAGGAAACAAGTAGGGGCCATACTCCTCTTGACCTGATGCTCACAAACAGGGAAGAATTGGTAGGGGAAGTAGAAGTGGGTGGCAACCTGGAAAGCAGTGACCATGAGATGGTCCAGTTCAGGATCCTGACAAAAGGAAGAAAGGAGAGCAGCAGAATATGGACCCTGGATTTCAGAAAAGCAGACTTTGACTCCCTCAGGGAACTCACGGGCAGGATCCCCTGAGAGGCTAATCTGTGGGGGAAAGGAGTCCAGGAGAGCTGGCTGTATTTTAAAGAAGCCTTATTGAGGGCACAGGAACAAACCATTGCAATGTGCAGAAAGAATAATAAATATGTGAGGAGACCAGCTTGGGTTAACAGAGAAATCTTGGTGGGCTTAAACACAAAAAGGAAGCTTACAAGAAGTGGAAACTTGGAAAGATGACTAGGGAGGAATATAAAAATATTGCTCAAGCATACAGGGGTGTAATCAGGAAGTGGAAAGCACATTTGGAGTTGCAGCTAGCAAGGAATGTGAAGGGTAACAAGAAGAGTTTCTACAGGTATGTTAGTAACAAGAAGGTCAGGGAAAGAGTGGGACCCTTACTGAATGGGCGAGGCAACCTAGTGACAAATGGGGTGGAAAAAGCTGAAGTACTCAATGCTTTTTTCGCCTCAGTCTTCAGAAACAAGGTCAGCTCCCAGACTGCTGGACTGAGCAGCACAGTATGGGGAGGACGTGAACAGCCCTCCATGGTGAAAAAAATAGGTTAAGGACTATTTAGAAAAGCTGGACATGCACTAGTCCATGGGGCCATTGTAAGCAATGCATCCGAGGGTGCTGAGGGAGTTGGGAAGTTGGCTGATGTGATTGCAGAGCCATTGGTCATTAGCTTTGAAAACTTGTGGTGATCAAGGGAGGTCCTAGATGATTGGAAAAAGGCAAATATAGTGCCCATATTTAAAAAAGGGAAGAAGGAGAATCCGGGGAACTACAGACTGGTCAGCCTCACCTCAGTCCCTGGAAAAATCATGGAGCAGGTCCTCAAGGAATCCATTTTGAAGCACTTGGAGGAGAGGAAGGTGATCAGGAACAGTCCACATGGATTCACCAAGGGCAAGTCATGCCTGACTTAGCTGATTGCCTTCTTTGGTGAGATAACTGTCTTTGTGGATATGTGGAAGGTGGTGGACATGATATACCTTGACTTTAGCAAAGCATTTGATACCGTCTCCCACAATATTCTTGCCAGCAAGTTAAAAAAATGTGGATTGGATTAATGGACTATAAAGTGGATAGAAAGCTGGCTAGATCGTTGGGCTCAGCGGGTAGTAATCAATGATTCAATGTCAAGTTGTCAGTCGATATCAAGCAGAGTGCCCCAGGGGTCCGTCCTGCGGCCGGTTTTGTTCAATATTTTCATTAATGATCTGGATGATGGGATGAATTTCACCCTCAGCATATTCATGGATGACAATAAACTGCGGGGAGAGGTAGATAAGCTGGAGGGGAGGGATAGGGTCCAGAGTGACCTAGACAAATTGGAGGATTGGGCCAAAAGAAATCTGATGAGGTTCAGCAAGGACAAGTGCAGAGTCCTGCACTTAGGATGGAAGAATCCCATGTACCACTACAGGCTGGGGGACCAACTGGCTAAGCAGCAGATCTTCAAAAAGGGACCTGGGGATTACAGTGGATGAGAAGCTGGATATGAGTCAACAGTGTGCCCTTGTTGCCAAGAAGGCCAATGGCATATTGGGCTGTATTAGTAGGAGCATTGCCAGCAGATCGAGGGAAGTGATTATTCCCCTCTATTCAGCACTGGTGAGGCCACATCTGGAGAGTTGCATCCAGTTTTGGGCCCCCCACTACAGAAGGGATGTGGACAAATTGGAGAGAGTCCAGCGGAAGGCAACAAAAATTATCAGGGGGCTGGGGTACACGACTTATGAGGAGAGGCTGAGGGAACTGGGGTTGTTTAAGCTGCAGAAGAGAAGAATGAGGGAGGATTTGATAGCAGCCTTCAACTATCTGAAGGGGGTTTCCAAAGAGGGTGGAGCTCGGCTGTTCTCAGTGATGATAGATGACAGAACAAGAAACAATGGTCTCAATTTGCAGTCAGGGAGGTCTAGGTTGGAAATTACTAAAAACTATTTCACTAGGAGGGTGGTGAAGCACTGGAATGTGTTACCTAGGGAGGTGGTGGATTGTCAGGGTTCCTTCCCCACTCTGAACTCTAGGGTACAGATGTGGGGACCCGCATGAAAGTCCCCCTAAGCTTATTTCTACCAGCTGAGGTTAAAACTTCCCAAGGCACAAATTCTTTGCCCTTGGAGGGTACGCTGCCACCACCAAGTGATTTAACCAAGAATCAGGTAAAGGACCACTTGGAGTTCCTATTCCCCCAAAATATCCTCCCAAGCCCTTCAACCCCTTTCCTGGGGAGGCTTGAGAATAATATCCTAACCAATTGGTTAAAAAGTGATCACAGACCCAAACCCCTGTGCCTTAGGACAATAGAGAAATCAATCAGGTTCTTAAAATAAGGATTTTATTTTTAAAAAAGGTAAAAATCACCTCTGTAAAATCAGGGTGGAAAATAACTTTACAGGGTAACAAAAGATTCAAAAACACAGCAGAACTTCCTCTAGGCTTAGTTTCAATGTTACAAAAGAGAGGAATAAACCTCCCTCCAGCAAAGGAAAAATTCACAAACAGAACAAAAGATAATCTAACACGCCTTGCCTGGCTTTTACTTACAATTTTTATAATACAAGAGACTTTTAGGACGGTTTATAGTAGAAGGAGTTTTCTGACCTGTTGCTTCACTGCTTCCAAAGAGAACACACACAACAAAGCCCTCCCACCCCACCCCAAGATTTGAAAGTATCTTCTTTCCCCATTGGTCCTTTTGGTCAGGTGCCAACCAGGTTATTTGAGCTTCTTAACCCCTTACAGGTAAGGAGGAATTCTAGGCTACCCTTTGCTGTATGGTTATGACAGCAGCCTTAAACTATCTGAAGGGGGGTTCCAAAGAGGATGGAGCTCGGCTGTTCTCAGTAGATGACAGAACAAGAAACAATGGTCTCAATTTGCAGTCGGGGAGGTCTAGGTTGGAAATTACTAAAAACTATTTCACTAGGAGGGTGGTGAAGCACTAGAATGCGTTACCTAGGGAGGTGGTGGAATCTCTTTCCTTAGAGGTTTTTAAGGCCCGGCTTGACAAAGCCCAGGCTGGGATGATTTATTTGGGGTTGGTCCTGCTTTGAGCAGGTGTTGGACTAGATGACCTCCTGAGGTCTCTTCCAGCCCTAATCTTCTATGATACTATAACTGAGTCCATTATAAATAAATATCTCCAAGTTAGGTTTTGAACTATAAATCTGTGCATCTGTTGGTTTCCAGATGGATAAACCAGTGAAAATGATTCTCAATGGACAAAGATTTATTCATAGGATTTATAAAGGGCTTCCTGATTTAGGTCAATTTCAAGCAAAAGTTGTCAGAAACCAGAACAATTATAAAATGCTACATAATTTCAAAGGGTTATATTTTGCTCTACTGTAGAAAAATCTGCAGAAGGGAAAAAGCTCTCAACTACAGATGAAATCTCTCTTCAAAGGAGAGGATTTTGAAGCATTTACACTTTGCACAGTCTGAGGATCTATGGGAAATTTAATGAATCCCAGGACAAGAAGTAGTCAGAACACGCTTTTCCCCACCCCACCAAAAATGTATAAAAATTTAGATTTTGGTACAAAATTTATGTTCTGAATCAGTTTTCAAAATTGCTAATGATTAATGTCTAAAAAAAATGATTGATGTCTCAGGTTCTCCTTCCTTCCACACATGCAAACTTTTACTTCTCTTTCTCCAATCTTTAACTTTTCAGAAATTCTCTGACTTTGGAAAAGAGTGACAAAATAAGTTTCATTTTTTCCTTTTGTAACTCTGTAACTTTTCCAAAGCTGTTGCAGTTTTGAAAAACTAGAGAGGGAGAAATGAAAAACACAAGAGGAAAACATGCAAAAAATCCTAGATATTATTCATTTTATTGAAAAAAAAGGAAAAACAGGAGAAGGGAAGTGGAAAATAATCATCTGAAATGTAATTGGTTTTCAGAAATCGAAGTAAAGACTTCAATTCAAAATGAAATGAAAATGAACATTTTTTTTTGGAATTTCCCACTGTAAAATAAAAAAAAAAACATCATCAAGCATCATTTACCTACACAATATTTCATTTCATGAAACTCCATTTTTAGGAGTGTAAATTTTTTTATTAAACAATTGTGACCAGCTGTGCATAGAGAGCACATCCCAGTATAGCACTCTCTAGTTGCCTCTAGCCACTGTATCTCACTGAAGAGCCATACTGTCATTAACTCTGCTCTCTGCAACACCCCCTCATTCTGATGAGGCCTAAAATGGTGCCAGCCAATAATCCATCCCAATTAGAAAGAAATGAAATAATTTAACTACTTAAAAGTATACAACGTTAACTATTTACACATGTACAGTGTATCTAACAAGAGGTTTTCTCAGCATCAACCCAAATTGATGTTTATTCCCACCAAAACCTCTGTGATATTTTTTGCTCCCTGATGGGCTTTCTTTTAATCACCAAAGAGAAGTCCATTTCAACCAGCTCCTGAGGAATGTCTCAGAGTGGTAGCCGTGTTAGTCTGTGTCAACAAAAACAACGAGGAGTCCTTGTGGCACCTTAGAGACTAACAAATTTATTTGGGCATAAGCTTTCATGGGCTAGAACTCACTTCGTCAGAGGCATGGAATGGAAAATACAGGAGCAGGTATAAATACACAGCACATGAAAAGATGGGAGTTGCGTTACCAAGTGGGAGGTCAGTCTAACGAGACAATTCAGTTAACAGTAGGATACCAAGGGAGGAAAAATCACTTTTGTAGTGGCCCATTTCAAACAGTTGACAAGAAGGTGTGAGTAACAGTAGGAGGAAATTAGTATGGGGGAAATTAGGTTTTGTAATGACCCAACCACTCCCCAGTCTTTATTCAGGCCTAATTTGATGGTGTCCAGTTTGCAAATTAATTCCAGTTCTGCAGTTTCACGTTGGAGTCTGTTTTTGAAGTCTTTTGCTGAAGAACTGCCACTTTTAGGTCTGTTATTGAGTGACCAGGGAGATTGAAGTGTTTTCCTACTGGTTTTTGAATGTTATAATTCTTGATGTCAGATCTGTGTCCATTTATTCTTTTGTGTAGAGACTATCTGGTTTGGCCAATGTACGTGGCAGAGGGGCATTGCTGGCACATGATGGCATATATTACATTGGTAGATGTGCAGGTGAATGAGCCCCTGATGGTGTGGCTGATGTGGTTAGGTCCTATGATGGTGCCCCTTGAATAGATATGTGGACAGAGTTGGCAATGGGGTTTGTTGCAGGGTTTGGTTCCTGGGTTGGTGTTTTTGTTGTGTGGTGTGTAGTTGCTGGTGAGTATTTGCTTCAGGTTGGGGGGGTCTGTCTGTAAGCGAGGACTAGCCTGTCTTCCAAGGTCTGTGAGAGTGGGGGATCATCATTCAGGATAGTTTGAAGATCCTTGATGATGCACTGGAGAGGTTTTAATTGGGGGTGTAGGTGACGGCTAGTGGTGTTCTGTTACTTTCTTCGTTGGGCCTGTCTTGTAGTAGGTGACTTCTGGGTACCCTTCTGGCTCTGTCAATCTGCTTCTTCACTTCACCAGGTGGGTATTGTAGTTTTAAGAATGTCTGTTGTTTCTGTGGGATTTGCAGGTTGAGGCAGACCCTGTCCACTTTGTGCAAATGTGGAATTCATGTCTTTAACATTTTTCCAGCTTCAACTGTCACAGCTACATTCTCAGATTCAGGGGAAGTTAAAATTCTGTCCCTCTGATATCTTCTCAAATGGGCCTTATGGATTGTCATGCTTTCTGGAGTGGCTCAGGACAGTGAGTCCCTACCTCAAGGCAGACTGTCAAAAACGGGGCAGATACCCAAAACTGATGGTGTGTTCTATAATTAGATTTCACCAAACTAGTAACAAATGTGAACTCCTGCATCACTATAACAGTCTCACAAAAGAGTCACAGACAGTCCTCTTAGCCTCACCAATCTACCTTGCCACCCAGGCAAACTGGATTTAGTGATAAATGGTCACTTACACCGAAAATAACACAATATTCAGGTTGCTTTCAGTCCCAAGAAACCAGTCACTTAACCCAGATCAATTTCTATCTTAGATCTCACACCAAAGACAAAGCCAGTAGCCAATCCTGTAATAAACTAATTTAAAGGTTTATTAACTAGGGAAAAGAAATGAGAGTTAGTTACATGTTAAAGCAAGAAAATATGAACACAAAAGTGAGTTACTATGGATGATTGCTAAAGATGGCAGATATGCGGTAATCTGTCAATTCAAGATGTCTCTCAGGATGGACCTGGGGTGTAACTCCTGGGGATCTTTGCCTGAGTTTAGAGTCTCTGGCCCTGTGAGAGAGCAAGCAGCAGAGAGATGACAAATGTTATTGTGATCCTGTTCTATCCTTTACATTTGGTCTTCCAAACCATGAGAGACATTGCCTTTCACATTACATTTTCAAGGGGTGATAGGGCCAATGACCAATCCTTTGTATTGGATTGGGATGTTTCTTAATGGCCAGTCTGATTTTGATAGTTCTCCTGAATAGGCGGCGGGAACCACTCTCCCCATCTGAGTTCACGAGTTCAGAACAAACATTTTCAAAGTTATAAAGCAAAACTTACATGTTTCCTTCCAGAGCATGGAATACAGACAGTACAGGTGAGATTAATATATGCAGCAACGTACAAGCATTCTATTGCGTCTAAACACTACATACATTCTTATAAGACTAATACCTATTTTGAGCAACACTAACACATAAGTCCACTGGTCTAGTCTCCAGCTATGAGTTTTTCAGTTCTTAACTTAATGCCTGCTACCTAGGCAAGAGCTTGCACCTGGCTTGCCAATCACATGGATAACTTTGGGTTTAGTCCAGGAACAAAAATGTATCCTGTACACCACTTCATTTATTCGAGTCAGTACCGTGTTGGATATCTCCTGCAGTTTCTCCAGTTTAGCCTTCCTACCCTTCTTCCTTCTAGGATTATGGAACCAGACCAGGTCCCCTCTTTTGAAAGTTTGACCTTACATCATACTGATTTTTCATTTCATCAGTGACTATATCAAATTTTTCCTAGCAAAGAAGTGAACTATTTCAGTTTTGGATTGTGGGGTTTCTACGCAGTCCAAATCCCTTTGTTCCTCTTCAAGAACTCCATACAAGAGATTTGCTGGGGTCCTTAGTGAATGGCCAAAGATAAGGAGTGCTGGGATTCACTTTGTACTCTCAGGGACTGCTGTTCTGTAAACCATCTAAAATAATGGAATGTGCTGTTCTGCAAACGTAGCCAGCCATACGTCTAGAGTGCCACTGAACCTTTCCACCACCCCATCCGACTGTGGGTGTGCTGGGATGGTGCAAGTTTTGTGGATCCCAAGAATCTCAAAAACCTGCTGAAATACTTTGGATTCAAATTTTCTCCTTGATCTCTGTGTAATTCATCTAGGATGCCAAATATGGTGAAAAGATCATTCACTGCTACTGTCACAACCTCTTGATTTCTTATTGGGTAAGTAAGCCTCAGGCCATTTTTGAAGTATCGTGAAGTAAGTATTGATTGTTTCTCAGGCAAGGGGCCAGTGTGACCCGAGGTGCCTAGGGCAGCTCACACTGAAAATGCTAAGGTCAAGGCAGGCTGCAAAAAGGAGAGTAGATTCTCCCCAAACTGGTGATTAACAATATAGTTAGATCACCAACCAGTCACAAACTGTGTCCAGCAAACTTTTACTGTGGTGTTGTGAGGGGACACCTGGTTCCTGGGTGGCTGTATTTACCAACTGATTTTCCAGTCACACACAATCCTGGTATCAGGATCCTCTCTTTGGGAAGTGTTTAGTTACCCTGGCATTCATTCCTGCAACTCCATCCCCATTCTTCCAATGGATATGCCAGGAACACGGACACTTCTGTGAATTAGAGGAACGGAGGCAAACTTATTCCTCTAAACAACTAATTCTTTGCTCTCCTGCTTGGAGCATTGTTTGCAGTTAGCCTCCCAACAAGGCCATCCGGATAAGGTATCAGCATTACTATGCTTATGGCCAGGCTCATGTGTGGTTGTGGAAATCATAGCACTGTACATTCTTCAATCATTTGGTAAACTGTCGCTCAAGGTTTCTGAATCCAAATCTTGATTGAAGGGAAGCATGGTCTGTCCTGACCAAAAAGTTCCACTAATACTTAAGGCTGCAAGTCTGTCACAGAGGTCACAGAAGTCATGAATTTTGTGACTTTCTGGGACCTCTGTGACTTCTGCAGTGGCCGGTGCGGCTGGCTTGGAGAAGCTCAGGCGGCCCCCTGGCCAGCCGCACTGGCCGCTGCTGGGGCAGTCTCACCCACCCCCAGAAGCAGCAGGAGTTTGGGCGTGGGAGGGGGCTTAGGGCTGGGGGTTGCAGCATGGGAGGGGGTGAGGGCTATGGGCAGTGCTTATATCGGGGGGCTCCCCAGTAACAGCGACATCCCCATCCCTCAGCTCCTAGGCGGAGGCATGGCCAGGCAGTTCTGTGCTCTGCCTCCACCTATAGGCCCCACCCCCATCGCTCCCATTGGCTGTGGTTCCCAGCCAGTGGGAGCTGTGGAGCCGGCGCTGGGGGTGGGGGCAGCATGCAAAACCATGTCAATGCCGCCACCTATGAGCTGTGTGAGGGGGGTGTTGCCACTTCCAGGGAGGCCTGGCTCAAGGTAAGGATCCTGCCATCCCCTCCCCCTGGACCTAGCACCAGCAGGGGTCCCAGGCCATCCCCCAGCACCTGCTGAGCCCTCAGGCCACCCCTGCCCCCAAGATTTAGTCAGGGGTATATAGTACAAGTAATGGACAGGCTGTGAATTTTTGTTTATTGCCCATGACCTGTCCATGACTTTTACTAAAAATACCCATGACTAAAATGTAGCTTTACTAATATTATAGTGATGGAAATATTCTACAGATTTTACCTCCACTAGGAGTTTCTTTTGGGTGGTGCAATACTTTCTTTCAGGAGAACTTAGACTTTGACTAAAATAAACTACCACCCTCTCAATTCCCTTGTGATCTTGTGTCAACGCTGCCCCCAAATCATAAACACTAGCATCAGTGTCCAATATGAAAGGGTTTTGGAAACTTTGAGATCAAGACATGACCAATCATCAGAGCCTTTTTCAACTCTGAAAATCCGACATCACACTCTTCTAACCACTGACATGACCACCTGGGGAGCATTTTTGAAATATTGGCAAACCGACGAATAAACTGTGTGTAATAAGAGCAGAGCCCTGTAAAACTCTATATATCTGTGAGCGTCTGGGGGGTTGGCCAGCTCTGTACAACCTAAATTTTCTTTTTGTTTGTGGAAATACCCTCCTCACTATTTGGGTGCTCAAGGTATGTTACCTCTTTTTGAAACAACTCACATTTCTTTGGGTTCAGTTTCTAATTAGCCTCCTTCAGCTTATTACAGAAAGTTGTTAAATGTTTTAGTTCCTGCTCAAATGTTTTAACAAGCACCAGGATATCATCTAGCTCTAACAGACGGGCTGAGAGGGGGATATCATCCTCTCCATTAGTCTCCCAAATGTGGCTGGTGCATTTGTCATAAATATAAAGGGAAGGGTAACAGCCTTCCTGGATACAGTACTATAAAATCCCTCCTGGCCAGCGGCACAAAATCCTTTTACCTGTAAAGGGTTAAGAAGCTCAGGTAACCTGGCTGACACCTGACCAAAAGGACCAATAAGGGGACAAGATACTTTCAAATCTGGTGGAGGGTGGGGTGGGGAAGGTTTTGGTCTGTCTGTTCTGTGTGCTTGCCAGACACAGATCAAGGAAGCAAGAAATTCAACTCCATTAGAATCAGAAAGTACTAGCAAGGGAATGTTTTAGCTTATATGGCTAGTTGGCTAGATCGTCTGGCTCAACGGGTAGTGATCAATAGCTCCATGTCTAGTTGGCAGCTGGTATCAAGAGGAGAGCCCCAAGGGTCAGTCCTGGGACTGGGTTTGTTCTCTATCTTCATTAATGATCTGCAGGATGGCGTGGACTGCACCCTCAGCAAGTTTGCAGTTGATATTAAACTGGAAGGAGTGGTAGATATGCTGGAGGGTAGGGATAGGATACAGAGCGACCTAGACAAATGAGAGGATTGGGCCAAAAGAAATCTGATGAGGTTCAACAAGGACAAGTGCAGAGTCCTGCACTTAGGACGGAAGAATCCCATGCACTGCCACAGGCTAGGGACTGAGCGGCTAGGCAGCAGTTCTGCAGAAAAGGACCTAGGGGTTCAGTGGATGAGAAGCTGGATATGAGACAACAGTGTGCCCTTGTTGCCAAGAAGCCTAACAACATTTTGGGCTGTATAAGTAGGGGCATTGCAAGCAGATTGAGAGACGTGATCATTCCCCTCTATTCGACATTGGTAAGGCCTCATCTGGAGTACTGTGTCCAATTTTGGGCCCCAGACTACAAGAAGGATGTGAAAAAATTGAAAAGCATCCAGCGGAGGCCAACAAAAATGTTTAGGGGACTGGAACACATGATTTATGAGGAGAGGCTGAGGAACTGGGATTGTTTAGTCTGCAGAAGAGAAGAATGAGGGGGGATTTGATAGCTGCTTTCAACTATCTGAAAGGGGGTTCCAAAGAGGATGGATCTAGACTATTCTCAGTGGTAGCAGATGATAGCACGGAGTTCTGATAGCACGGATTCCTCTCCCCATACAGCGATCAGATCCCATACCTCCTGTTCGGTCCATGCTGGAGCTTTTTGCGATTCTGGGACTCCATCATGGTCACCTCTGCTGATGAGCTCTGCATGGAGAAGAATGATGGGTTAATGGTCTCAACTTGAGTAATGGTCTCAAGTTGCAGTGGAGGAGGTTTAGGTTGAATATTAGGAAAAAACTTTGTCACTAGGAGGGTGGTGAAGCACTGGAATGCGTTACCTAGGGAGGTGGTGGAATCTCCTTCCTTTGAGGTTTTTAAGGTCAGGCTTGACAAAGTCCTGGCTGGCGTGATTTAGTTGGGGATTGGTCCTGCTTTGAGCAGGGGGTTGGACTAGATGACCTCCTGAGGTCCCTTCCAACCCTGATATTCTATGATTTGGGCCAGAGGTGTTAACATAATCCAGTCACTATCCAACATTCAACAGCGTTAAACAAGGTTTGAGGTTTGGTATACAGAGACCTCAGCCTGCTTAGCACAAGGGCAAACACACCATTAAAATCCTTTTAACCTTTTATTAAAGATACCGAAAAGAAGGAAAAACTGTTAAAGTTTTGAAATGTAAAGTATTAAGTTAGACTTTCATTTTAACAGCATTCCTTGTTCCTTTCCCCTTTAGCTGGAGAGAATTTTAGGTGGAAAAACCCCTTTGTTTGACAGTCTGATAGAGAAGAAGTGTGTTCAGATGGGCTGGAGCTGTTGTCATTGCTGCTGTTAAAGTATGGTCCTATTTCATTTCAGGGGGTATGTGGGATTCAGCTGGAGTTGGTAGCGGTGGCAACATCATCTGGCTCCCTATTTCCGGCCCAGTCTGGTCAGGACATCTCTCAGGATCAACATGACAAAGGCCTACGGTCCCAGGAAATGGTAGGGGTGTCAGTCACGACAGTGAAGCTCATTGCAGAAGTCTCTGTTCTTCCCTATTTTCTTCCTTTTCCTCAAAGTCTCTTTCATTAAGAACCCAAAAAGAGCATGGTGAGTGAAATAACCTACTGCCCTCATTATTTTGTCCATCAATTAGGCCAAATATCCAACGCACCATTTTTGGTTCCTTAAATTTCTGGTTTTACACCACTGCCATAATGCATCCTTGTTACTCAAGCAAAACTCCCATTGATTTAAATCTAAGGACTACCAACTCTGGCCCCTTCTTTTTAAAGGTTCCTGCTTAGAAAACAAAGGTTCAGTTCCCAGGGAGTAGCCAATGCAACACTGTAAAGTTAATACTGTGATATATGTAGATTTAGTAAAGAATTTGCTATTGAGTGTCATAGAGTTTAAGGTCAGAAGGGACCATCATGATTTTCTAGTCTGACCTCCTGTACATTGCAGGCCACAGAACCTCACCCACCCACTCTTGCAATAGGCCCATATCCTCCGACTGAGTGACTGAAGTCTTCAAATCTTAATTTAAAAACTTCAAGTTAAAGTAGGGTGACCATATTTTCCCAAAGGGAAAACGGGACACCATACAGGGTAGCCACAGGCCCCCTCCCACATGAACCCTCCCCATGACCTCCCTGCCTCCTACCCGTTCGGGGCTGGCCCGAGGCCCACCCCCTCACCCACTCATGGGGCGAGCCCCCCTGCCACCCACATAGGACCAGCACAAGCCCCCCTGACTCCCACCCATGCGAGGCTGGCCCGAGGCACCCCTCTACCTCCTGCACGTGGGGCCGGTCCAAGACCCGCTGCTGCCCACCCATACAGGGCTGGCCCGATCAGAGCCCTCCCTCCTGCACAGGGCTGGCATTGCCATTCACCCGCTCCTTCCACATATTCCTCCAAACCCCGCTACAAGTCTTACCCCACTTTTTTGGCAAACTGTGCATTTGTCCCATTTGCAAATGGGACAAATGCACAGTTTTGCCAAAAAAAGACAGGATGTCCAGGACAGGGCTTAAAAAAGGGACTATCACCGCCGAAACGGGACGGATGTCACCCTAACTTAAAGAGATTTCACCATTTACTCTAATTGAAACCAGCAAGTGACCATGCTACAGAGGAAGCTGAAAACCCATAACATCTTTGCCAGTCTGATCTGGAAAAAGAATTCAAACTGGTTCATAAAACACTTGTGAAAAAAATCCATCTAAAAGGCCATAAATGAAGTGTTATTATTATGTATCAATTTGGGGGAAGTTTTTTAGTGGGGTACTACAGGGATTGATCTTATTTTTAACATCTTCATTAAAGATCTGGAAGAAGGAGCAAATAGAACATTAATGAAGTTCACAGGTGATACTAAATGCTGAGGAACTGCCAGCCCCAACGAAGACTGATGAAGTACTACAAAGGGATATGGAGAAGTTAAAACATAGTGGGGAAATAGCAAAATGCAGTACACATCCGGGGAAAAATAGTCTGGAACACGTATTCACTGAAATTCACATACTGGCATAGCAGATCAGGTCCGTGCTTCACCTAGTCCAGTATCCTGTCTCTGACAGTGTCAGATGCTGCAGAGGAAGACGATGCAGTAGGGAAAGATTAGATAGTTAAGATTAGATAGTCACAGCCTTTACGGGCTGTTCAGAGTTGTAAGAGGTAACAAGGCCCCCTTCTTCTCTGCTCAGACAGTGACTACAGCCACAGTAATGATGACAGAAGGGGATACTCACTCTCTATTCCCCATTGCAAGCAAGTGGTCAGGGACAGGGAAGAGATGGGTAAACAGTGGGAGGAACTACTAGCCAGAAATCGTAGCTGGAAAGGCACACAAGATGGGAGTAAACTGCTCCATGGAATGGAATTAATTTACTCCCTCTCCAAAGAAAGTGATGGAGGATTCAAGTCAGAGTTAATTCCTTAGTGTGCGCCTGAGATGGTGCCATAATGCAGAAATTGCAAAGTTACAAACCAGCCCCTAGTGGTTGTCTTAAGCGTGAAGATTTATATCTCTTCCAAATATTTCTTCTTCTTCTTTTTTGCTTTTAATCTTTTTTAATGTATCACTGCCTATTCTGAATGATATTTTGTGGCAATGAGTTCCATCCGCTAATAGCATATTGTGTCGAAAACTGTTTAGTTTTATGCATTTTAAATTATCTGCTTTTCAATTTAATGGAATGTCCCCTTGTTTTTCCACTATGGAAAAGTGCAAAAAGGAGCTCCCAATCTTCCTTATACTGCTATCCCTTTTGACCTGAATGGTTAGTCAATTTGCAGGGTCTTGCAGTTTGTCTTAGTTAGGAGGAGAAATTGAGGATGGAGTCAGTTTTTTCTTTGGTGCAATCCTGTTTGTCGACAAAGAATGTACACAAAATGCTGTTTTCCTGAACACAGAAGAATCAAGCAACAGGAGGAGGTGCTCTAAGCCTCTTTTTCCAGCTAGCACTCCACCCAAGAGCTCTTTTTCTTAGCTTTCTCTCAGGGCCATGCAAGAAGTACTTCTCTGGATGTTCTTGGCTTCCTTCTGTCTTCTTGCTCTACCTCTGTGATGTTTCTGTTTGCATCTTCCCTTCTTCTCCCTCTTCGCCCCACCAAGCGTGTGCATATTCCTTCTCCCCTACCCCCCACACCTCCATCTAAACAATACCCAGTGATATCCCTCCACTCACATAGCTCAATTTTTGGCTGGCCTCACATCTGGCCTGTCATTTGGGTTGTGTTTCAGCTATCTTACTCTGAAAGGAGTTTAACTCTTCTTACATTTATCTTGAATAAAGGGCAGCTATTATGAGATTTCGCCCAACCTCCATCATAATAATATGATACATTATTTTGTGAATCTTTATCAGGTCCTTTCTTAGACATTTTTTAATATTAATGTTTAGACTGGTGTGAGTGACAGGAGAACCAGACCCCAAGCACAAACATTAGAACTTCCAAACAGCAGAATCCAACATTTTTAAACCTAAGTCCCTACATTTATTCTTCTAAATCTATATTTGGGCACCTAATTAAGAATTTTACCTGACTTTTAGAAATGATAAGCACCCACAAACATCACTGAAGTTAACGGAAGATGCTAATGAAAATTAGGCATTCTTTATTTAGATGCCTAAAAATTATTTAGGAGTCCAACTTTAGGCACCCATATATGGTAAGTGTAGCCTGAGGTTATTTTGTATAGTACAGCTGGTAGCCACATTAGGTACTATATTTGGCATGTTCTCATATACATATATAAAAAGTCGTAAGATATAAGTTTTATGTCCATTTTCTGATAATAATGTCACAAGATAAATAAACTGAGTAAACTATCTTCCTATTTTAGAAGACAAAGTAAAAGCCTCATGAATTACTAAACCACAAATGTATTTCAATTGATCCCTTTTTGGTTTATATGTTACTCATATTAAGCTTAATCAGCCAGTCTTTCTTTGGCTAATCCACCTGTACATCCACAATTAAACATTCTGTATGTTTTGGGAACCTACACAAAGTATACCCCAAATACTTCATTATTCCATGTGACCGTTGCAGTTTACCTCACAGTCACTACTGGAGATTTCTGATGTTAAGAAGATGTCTGTTGTGTGCATTGCAATTTTCACTATGTTAGATATAGTGCTTTGTGTTTAGGATTATAGCTCCCAGGTAATGGTAATGTTTTTTTCTGTATTCTTGCATGTTTATTTAATTGCTACATAGTTATGAAATGGATAAGTTATTAATGCACTGATTTAATTAGAAACCCAGATAATCATCTCTTTTTTCCCCTCAATGATTTCCGTACACTGGTTATACTGGCTCTGAAGACTTTAAATACATTTGCTGGCAAGCCACTGTAGTAGACACATGGGGGGGAGGGTGTCAGCTTTTAATTGTAACTGTCTTGCAGAGCAGTGTTGTTTTAATATCCTGTATAGATTTTTATGTAATACACTTACTTGCAGGCAGCCCGAAGCAAGAATCAATTCTGTGAAGGATTCTTCTTTTGTTAAAAGCCAATCTTGTTTTAATGATGCATGAAGAAATATTCGAGCATTGACATTTTTCTGTCAGGTTTCTTTTGAAAAATCAATTAAGATAATACTGCTTTGACCTAGTTATCTAGTTAAT
Organism: Eretmochelys imbricata; assembly: GCF_965152235.1. Lineage (NCBI taxonomy): Eukaryota > Metazoa > Chordata > Testudines > Cheloniidae > Eretmochelys > Eretmochelys imbricata. The sequence continues at coordinate 150,654,567 of NC_135573.1, forward strand.
GCTTATTAGGAATGTAATATGATTTACTGTCAGCATAATAATTTTTGTATCTTATCCCATTAGCTTGTGCATATTTCAAAGTGTATTACACAATGGTCACTTCTTAAAATGTAATGTAGCAGAATACATTAATTAGATTGACTGGGATCATTAGACAGAAACTCTCTCATTGGTTCCTTGTATCAAATTTGTATATCATCTCCATCAAGATATTTCTTTATTTACTTATCTGAAAATTGCTTCTGAGAAAAAATGTTATGCTGAAAAACTTTTTTGATTGGTCAGAAACTATTTGTCAGCTGCAAAGGGCTTTTGTGTTGAGCACTTCCTGGTTTAGATGTATTAATTGCACATGATGATCAAACACAATAAATTACAAGGTAAAGAGTTCTCTTTGATATCTGGGAATTCATAAGACAATTTGGGTAGATTAATAAATGCAGTGCGGCAAGGGTGTAAAAACCCTAAAAAATCACATCAGTAGGTAGGCATTCAAAAATTAAAATAATTGTTCTACTTATTTCTTGCATTTGTATAAGTTAGTGTTACTGGAAGGGTCAATAACTCTCACTGTAGGATTAGTGAGAAACTATTGATTTCTACCCATTTAGTGTTCAGGGTTAATCAAGAACCCAACTCTTTTAACCTTGTTAAGGAGTACAGAAATTAAATCTTCCCACCACTTTAATTGCAGGTGCATATCTTTCAGAACAATATTACAGTTAGATAGTTGCCATTTTACAAGGCTTATCAACCTTCATAGTATTAGTGATTGGTATGAAATGTATATGAGTGGCAAGGAAGGATGGCAGACTATTTTATAGATCTTAGTGAAACTGAAATAAAGAAATATGTCAGCAACAGAAGAGTCAGCAATGATGTCTCTCATACTAGGAAAACATGCTTCTGTTACCCCAAAGCAGTAGCCTTTAGTTGTTGAGTGACTTTAAACTCAGAACATTAATGATCTATACATCTGCATTATTGTCATTTTGTTTTTCTCTAGCCTAGAAGACCCCTTGACTATAAGGGTTATGTGATCAAAATCAGACATGATTTGATCTTCCTGTCTAAAATGGGAGCTCAGGTTCCACAATGGTAAGCATGATATCCATATTTAGACAGAAAACAGAAAATATGCACATTTTAAAAATGTCAATTCTGCATATACACTTAAGGGAAAACAACAGACATTTAAAAATGATATTTTACAAAGTAAGAGAACTACTCCCACAAGGGTAATTGTAGATAATTTAGGGAAAATAGACTATAATCAAGCAATAATGTGATCAGAGTATACAGTGTAAAATAAAACAAAAAACCTGACTATACATTTGGCCTTATACTGATTCTTTGATTTCATGTAGTTTCTGTACATTCTTTTTTCATTGACTCAGGGTGGCCTGGGCACTGTTTGGCTGTCATATATCATTTGAAATTCATGGCTGTAACATTTGCATTTAACAAAAGTGACCATGTTATACAGATCAGCGTGATGAATTTATGGTGTTAGTTTACAGAAATAGTTAATCTGCTTTCCAGTAACATTTTAATTAATTAAAACAGGAAATCAATGAGGAAGGACTTATTTACATATGGATTTTCAAAATCTGGTTAATTTTCTATACCTACTCATTTAAAGTAAGGTTTTTAAAATCATATTTCATTAGAAATTTCAATGATCTAAATGGGCTCAAATTGTTCAGTATACATAGCTCACTCAAAATAGGCAAGCATCTCACTCTGAATAAGATGGCATCTTGAAATAGTAAGTGATGACAATGGTGGCAAAAATGGCAAGATTGGTATGCAATTTCCTTGCCATAAAGGGAATATGCAGAAGAAATAATGAACAAAAAAAGAAATGAGTCAGGATACAGAATTTTCAGATTGGCATTGTTTATAAGTCACAAAGGAGGCAGGAGAAAAGAACATCCTGATGCTATCAGTTATCCTTATTTGCATATAAACTCTGATATTAGGATTCATTTTTGAGCACGTCACTTTTTAGCTCCTAATTAATTGCAATGACAGCACTGTGTGTGTGTGTGTGTTTATAAGAAAGACGCTATTGTGGGCTAAGGTTTTAATTATATTAAATATTAATCATGAACTGAAATTGGAAACCTTAAATTATTGTTTAATGATCATTGATCAAACGCATAATCAAGATAAAGAAAATTAGGATGGCAGACAGCAACATCACAATTTGAATTTTACATTATTAGTCTTCTGCCTAACTAGGCACTATTCTTGAGTATCTGAACTGTTTTGCCTTTTAACTGTGCTTGCAGTTGCTATAGTGATGGCATAATTTTGTAATGGTCTAAAAATGACACTGGCATAGATACTGACAGATAGGAATTAATTCACTAACAAGTAATTATGTAGTGAAATGTTGACTGCCATGCAGAAGGTGCACTGTGACACATTTACTGTTTTTCAGGGATGGCAGTAACATTAGCGTTGGTCATTAGTGGTAGACATCTCAGTACAGTGTTGGATACAGACTTATATGCAGACCTATTTAGTTACCTGTGTGACAGCCTTGTTCAGGACACCAGAAACAGCTGTCCTAGCCTGTATGAGCCAAAATAATTAGGCCTGTCATCTTCTCGCTCTGATTTCCCCTTCAACCTGCTCCACAAAATGCAAATATTTTGCTTTCATTGTCACATTCACCTTGACATGGATATTGCTTTGGCGCATAACTGGATGAGATGACTCAGAATTTGCATTGTTCATTCTAATAAATTTGCTTCCCCTCTACCGCATGGCAGGACCCATCAGATAAAGTCTCCCAGAGTGTCATCAATCACCATCGCTGACAGACGGCTTTTGCCTTCATTTGTTACATACGAGAACATGCTTAATTATTTGTCCTGTAATTAGTTGGGAAAATGTCAGGAAATGTCAACTCTCTGTTCACTCTGGAAGGGCTCTGCTTGAAAGCCACAATGACTGAAGTGTCATTAATGCTGCCTAACAAGATGAGGATCAGCTGGGGAAAAGTGAAGGCTTCTAAAAAAGTAATCATGGCGAGTTAAGGAAAACTGCAAATCAGCACCAATAATAAGATGTGAATCCTATTAGCAAACAGTTATATTTTGTATCTGTTATGCTTCACAATAAAAAAATATGGGAGAAAAACCTCCTGGAACAAATACAGTGGGATGATATAATTTCTGTCACATATTCATTGGCATTTCCTAAGCCAATCACAATTACATATTACTGTAGGCAGTATCTAATATTTAATTTTCAGATTTGAGGCACATTTTTACATTCATGCTGCAGTATAATAAGCAATGGATATGTGAAGGTAAATATTATTTTTACATTAATCAAGTAGAATAAGATTAATTGAATGAATTTTTTTTTTCTGAACTTTGAACTAATAAGAACAATGGGAATTAGTTTTAATTCTGGGAACTAAAAAATGAACACAAAATATATTTAGTCATTATTTACAATTGCATGAATAAGCAGTTGGATAGATTTGGTTTGGCTAGGAGGAGTAGGAGACAGAAGCTCTATTTTCTGTGGTGAAATACAAAAGTACCACCCCCTATTTCATAGTTAAAAAAAAGAAAATGTACCAATGAGACTAAAAAAACCCACATTTTTTAATTTAGTTATATTCTGATGTGGACAAAGCATTGCTTTTAATTTTTACATTGAAGGTATTATAG